>NC_071521.1:7242500-7867500 GCF_027887155.1 Malaclemys terrapin pileata | reverse complement strand
CACTGCAGACATCAGTTAGGATTTTCATTAACTGCTGTTACCAGTCACTGGACTCCAGTCCCTCCCTCGGTTCCTTTGGAACCCAACCCCCCAAAATGCCGAAGCACGAGTTGAATACTCTGTGCTGGGTTTGTGCATTGAACATGGAAATATCCTTTAATCTTTCAGAGGGGTCTCGGTGGGTTTGTTACAGGGTGGCATATTAAATCTCATTTGTAAAGCAGCACTGATTGCAGGCAGCGTCTAATACAAGGCTCTTGTTCTATGCTGAAGGGCTTAAAATGGTGCTGCTCTTCAGAGCTCTTGGCTACCATGCATTCCTGAGGATCAACAGTGAGGTACCGCCATCCTTGAAAACAGCATCTTCCCACAGCTAGTCAGGCTGGGCTATAGGATGGTATTACTTGCCCTTTGTGAAGGACTAAGAGTTTTTTCCCCACTACCCAATGCCCTGGATAAGATCCTAGATCTCTGGCCCATCAGCAGGGATCCCAAACCTGGCACCACAATGATTTCTCCTGGTGCCCACATGAATTGTGAAGGCTGCACCTCTCCCCTATGGCCAGCAATTCTCCATAGTAACTCAAACCTCCAAACTAATAAGGTTTCACCAGAAATAGAAGATCTTAGGTTCCCATTATGGGTTCTGCTGTCTCTCTTACATAGTAACCCAGGGAACAAAGATGCTGTACGGTGGCATCCTTAGGAAGCTACCTAGGATGTGAGATGGTACTGTCGGCTTTATGGGTGCAAGGAGAGGCATGTTTAAACCATACAGTAATTCTTGTAAGAGTCTTGGCCCTAGCTAGGAACTATACCTGACTGAAAGGTCATGGGCTTGATTTTTGCCTTTGGTGTTGGTGCAGGTACTATCTGTCACTCAATTTATATACAGCACCTACCACAATGGAGGCCTTCATCTTGGTTGGAGCCTTATTGCCGTAACACACATAATACAATAATGTAGAGCTCATTAACTATTGGGGGACTTTGACGTTCTCACAGAATGATGAACAGATGTCTGTGCATAGTTAACTCATCCCAAAATGATGGTCTTCAAACCTCAGTCAAAGGGAATTTTCATGGTCTCTGTTTCAAAGGAAATCCATTTTTGATCAGCGTGTCAAAGGCACATGTCATGTTTAACTTCAAACGGTGCCCGTTGCTTTGCTTGCTTGTTATATTTAATTTTATCTAGTAATGGTCCAGTATCCTTGAATGCCTTTTGATGAAAGCGATCATGATGGCTGGTTACAGAACCTTTCGTTTACTCCTGACACTGCTTCTCGTTGGTAGCGTCATTTTTAAAGGCAATTGAAAGGAAGGATGGTCTTATGGTTAAAGCTCTGGATGGGGAAAACTGAGTGCTAAAGATTCCTTGTACGACCTTGGCAAGTCACTTCATCTTCCAATCCCCCAACTGTGAAGTGGGCTTAATCCTGCCTTTTTCCCACCCTTGGTCTATCTTGTCTACTTCAACTGGAATCTTCTGCTTCTCCCTATGGGTCTGTACCGTGCCTGGCACATTGCGGCCACTGGAAGCTCTTTTAATTCAACCCATAGCATGAGCAAGAACGATTGGTGCGATGTTCTCTGGCATAGCAGGTCCCCTTCACAATTTATATGAGTAACAATTGGCACTTAGGGCCTTGCAAACATAAATGATTTGAGCCTCACAACAGCCTTTTGAGGCAGGTAAGTTTTAGCAGCTCCATTTTACAGATGAGGCTAGAAAAGTAGATATCCATCCGAGCCAATCACCTTTTTGTGCACACTGGAGACCCTGATATGCTATATTCAAACCCTGGGGCTAGGTCTACACTGGCGGGGGGGTCGATTTAAGATATGCAAATTCAGCTACGCGAATAGCATAGCTGAATTCGGCGTATCCTATTCGACTTACCCTGCTGTGAGGACGGCGGCAAATCGACTGCTGCGGCTCCCCCGTCGACGGTTCTTACTCCTCCTGACGAGGTGGGAGTAAGCGCGTCGATTCGGGGATCGATTTATCCGTCTAGATGAGACGTGATAAATCGATCCCTGAGAGATCGATTTCTACCCGCCAATCTGGGCAGGTAGTGTAGTCTAGCCCTGTGATTACCACATACGAGTCCCTTTAAAAATGTACACAGCGGGGAAAAGGTGCTAATAAATTGTCAGTTTGCACTTTCCCTTTGCCGTAATATTCAAGTTGCCAAACTGGCCGACATATCATGGAAATCGGTGTTACTTGAATCATTGGATGCTGGATGTTGTTTGATTAAGAGATGATGCTAAGACTCCTGTTAGTACTGTGACAGTGCCTAGTGACCACAGCTGAAATGCAAGCCTCTTTGTGCTAGGTGCTGTACAAACACATAGTGAAAGACAAGCCCTGCACTGAATAGACAACAGGTGTCAGAGAGGTGACTTATCCAAGGTCATGCATCAATTTGCGGGAAGAGCTAGGAGCAGAACCTGGGTCTCCTGACACCAAGTCTACAGTCCTACTACTAGACTGCACTCACTGTCCTAAAATCCTGCAATCCCTTTAGAGCTTGCAGCCTGAATTGTTCCTAGCAGGAAACCCATACATTTAGACCAGTGGATTAATTAAGAAATCACAGTGAAAACATCCTGACTCCAGTTCCGCTCCTGGAGATGACTTGTTCTCATTGGAGGTAATGGCACCTTTTAAAGATACACCTCTACCTCGATATAACGCTACCCGATATAACACGAATTCGGATGTAACGTGTAAAGCAGCGCTCCAAGGGGGCGTGGCTGCGTTCTCCGGAAGATCAAAGCAAGTTCGATATAACGCGGTTTCACCTATAACACGGTAAGATTTTTTTGGCTCCGGAGGACAGCGTTATATCGAGGTAGAGGTGTATTTACACTTGCTCCAGATGGGCTTTTAGAGTATCTATTATTTTGCAGCCATTTCAAATCTGTTACTGATGATCTATCAGCCCCTCTGCTGTTGACTTTTCTGGGCAGCGCAGCACACTGTCAGTCTGGGAAGTTAGTAGAGAAGCAGAAAGAGCCACAGGGTTTGTCTGGGTGTCCATCAGAAAAAGAATCCACTTTATATTCATTACAGCCAAGTGCTACCTCTTCTCTGCTGCAAGGAACACTACACATGGTAGATGTGTTTTTCTGTGGGTGTTGTTTTTAGGCTCTTCTCTTTTACATCCTCAAAAATACCAGGAACTCATGGATATTTCAAAATATTTCTGGGATTAATGAAGATGACCCCCTAATGGTAAATGTCTGTATTCTGAAACAGTATAAGGTATCTCCCACCATTCCTTAGCCCTCTGTCTAATTTAGGCATTTGTTAAGTACTCATCACAGTTTTATCTAGATGCTTTCATGGCATTCCAGTCTTGGATACAGCAGAAACTGGTGGAATAATATTTTCAGATGGTGAAAAACCTGAAAGGGATTTTTTTTGAGTGTACTGTACATTAAGGGTCTATTTGTCAATAGTTTTATACAGCATTAATAAATGATTACTAGATAATGAAAAGCATAATACAGGCAGGAAGAGGTTGTGTTATAAGATGGTTATAAGCACATCAGTAGAGAAGGTGTTATAGACTGGCAGATAAGATTGGTGTTATAGGCTACCTATATGTTATAAGCAACTGGTTGGACTCTATAAATAATCTATAACAGTTGCTTAAATGATTTTTGAAAATGTAATCATGAATTAACCCTTTATAAACGACTTATACATGTAAGCTTCAAATAATATGTGATTTCCACCCCCTTTAATTTATCTATTTCTGAAAGGAGGAAGGGGGTGTGGGGGTTTTCTATTTATTTGTCATTTTGTCATTTTCAACTTGTATACTACTCTGACGCATGGACATAATTTATATGTATAACCTCTGATACCAGAAACACGGGGGTCTAATTTCTGTCTGGGTATGAAAAAATTATTAAACAATTTATGTAGTCTGTAAGCTTATCTTATTCATTCATAACTCGTATATGTTCCATTTAAAAGACCTAGTTGTCAATCTCTTATCATTATCTGTGTATTTATTTTGTTAAAATTCTCAAAGTGGCGGTAATCACAGATTATAAAATAGGTCTGATCCTGATATAAAGTGTATTCTCCCTCTCTGTCTGTCTGTCTGTCTGTCTGTCTCCCCATTTGAAAGGATTTCCCTTACTTTATTTCTCTGTGTCACTAATGTTGGGAGATCTGTCCTCTTCCAGAAAAGGAGCTATCACGCATCTGGCTGCTGATAGTAACTGTATTATCATTGGATCATTCCCTGAGCTAATAACAAGCTGGCACTCTTAGGCACATTTATCACACTGCAACACTGTTTCAAAATGTCTGTGGCTGCTGTGTGCCAGTTTGCTAGAGGTCATTGTTTAGGATGTCGATATCAAGCGAGCGATCTGATATTTGGTTGCGTCCTTGAAGGTTGAATAAAATATTTCCTCTGGGAAAATAATTTGCTAAGAGAATAAAACTGAAATGTACTGTCTCGCCAAGGCTAAATGAGGCTGTCAAGCAGAGATTGCTCTGGGCAGTGCCAAATCGTTGCTGAGTTGGGTGGTTCATCTTTTTGACAGCTCTTGGCTTAGAGTATTGGGTCAAAATTCACAATAATTTATTGTAAATGTTTACAGTCTGTGTTGGTTAATCCAATTTGCCATCTCTGCTGCTGATGTGAAACATGCCGGATTAGCCAGTTAATGGTATGCACCATGCATGCTATGTCACTGGTGTTTTAGAGGTTTAACATCTGGATGCAAACTAACCCCTAATTACCTAGGACTGATGGCTCTGAGAGTAATATAGAATCCTTCCATTAGTGATTTTTCAAGGTTTTTAGCTAAAGCAAATGCTAATAAGGATGTGATCCTAATGAGATATGGTAAAAAGGCCCGCTGGGGCATTACACCTTTTGCTTCATGTTGTTAGCAGGAATGATTCCATTGCTTATTCTGATGCATTATTGCATACAAGACTATAGGCAGTGAATTCCACTGAAGATCATGCTCCAGGCTGTTTTATATTGAAATAAGAAAGCCTTTCCCCCATCGTCGTTGATGCTTTTTGTGTGGTATGTGCACCTGCTGCAGTCTGCCTCCCCTGCCAGCACCGGTGCCTGATCTGCATAGTTTTCTCTGAATTCACAATTGAAGTGGCAGGCTCCATGCTGGGGGAGAGAAGCAAGAAATGAGCTTTTCCAGCATAGACAGTAATTGGACATTTCTTGTCTTGTAATGCTCAGATCCTTTCTATTAATTACAATAATTTGTATAATAGTAGCCAGAGGGGATTGATGTGCAGAGGTCAGGGCATGTCGTTACCGTAGGACCTGAGGTGAGACCTGATTAAGAGAGTGAATTTTATGGTGTGCTTGACTTAGGTGTGTGGTCAGACACAAGGCTGAAATTCAGTTGCCTTCAGACCTAGAAAATGTACAGTGTTGCTACTACCACTCAAACCCCACTGTCTGGAGTGTTTCCTTTGTAGCTGTACAAAGCATGGGACAGGATTTTCAAGAGCACTTAGCATTTACCTAACTGCTCTCGTTGAAAGCAATGAGAGTCATGCCATTGACTTCAGCTGGCGTGGAAGTTTACCGGTGTTGTGCACATTCGACATTTCCACCCATTGTGCTTTCAGTTTGCATTGCTTTCTGCCAGCCTTTTTTACTTGGCGAAGTTTCCCTTTGAACCAAAGCTTGCAGTACATTTGTACACACACGGGATTTTTATTAGCTTATAAGAAAGGATCAAGAACCTGAGATTTGCTGCTGACAATACATGTCTTTTTTCCCAATAAAATCTGACACACCCAACTCCTGGGGAAGGATTCTGGGTAATGTAGTCCAACAAGCATTTCTTGTACTATACTTACAAAGACCACTAGAAGGTTGTCAAAACTCTGTGTACACGTATTTCAGTTTTATAAAACTTAACCAAAATCTTCATCTGAAACCAAGTTTTGCCTCACCTGACTAACTCAAAACCAAAAGCTTTGCAGGTCTGGACAAACCTGGCTTGAGTTTCAGGTTTCTTAACCAAATCAAAAACTCTGAGTTTTGCGTGATTTAAGTTGTTACAGAAATGTGCACAGCTCTAGTGTTACAGTTATTGCTAAATGAAAGCAATTGTGCTCAGTATGGTAGCACCCATAGACGTTTTCAGGCTACATTTGCAAGATTATAACAGGGTTCAAAAATAACTAGATAAGTTCATGGAGAATAGGCCAATCAATGGCTATTAGCCAGGATGGGCAGGGATGGTGTGCCTAGCCTCCGTTTGCCAGAAGCTGGGAATGCGCGACAGGAGAGGATCATTTGATGATTCCCTGTTCTGTTCATTCCCTCTGGGGCACCTGGCATTGGCCACTGTTGGAAGACACGATACTGGCTTTGGTTGGACCTTTTGATGGACCTTTGGTTTGACCCAGTATGGCTGTTCTTATTCTGGTTTTGTTGGGTGCTAAGTTATAGCAGGGCGAAGACAAATACATCATTCTAGGAGAGAGAGTGATGGTTGGAACCTCTGGGGGTCCCTATGCTCTGTCACTGGAGGGGAGGGAGGAGGTTTTGGCAAGAAGAGGTGAACTGGGGAGGAGTTAGCCCTGGAGGGATGAGTCACTCAGTTGGACCAAGGCTGTAGAGACTACTCCAGACGTTTGGCATCCAGCTTCAAGCTGACATGGGTAGCAGTCTATCTCCACATTTGAAGATGCACAGAATATGCATCCGAGTGATACCATGGATGTACAGTGCAGACAGCTCCTTAGGTTTTATAGTACCTGACCGGAACTCTTCTCTACCGCGACCAGTTAATACCCTGAAGCCTGATTATTGATTAGTTCATTATCCGAACTAGCGTGAATGTAGATGCTAGTCTTATACAGGTATAAGTGCCTAAACTATTCCTCTCTGCAGTGAATTAGCATCTCAAACCAGCAGCCTGTTGGTTCTAGTTTTGAAGATGGCATTAGCAATGTATTTGCTATACATTTATTAGAAAAAAATCTGTTCTGGTTTAAAATGATTATTGGTGATTGGTATTATTCTAATGGATCTTTGCAAACGCCGATACTTTTGCCTACTAATTCTGGTTTCTCCTCTTTTTTTCTTCTTGCAGCTGAACCTGCAGATCTCTTGAAGGTATTAGATTTTCATAATTTACCTGACGGTATCACTAAAACAACAGGTTTTTGCACAAGCAGAAGATCTTCAAAAGGCGCAGATGTTGCTTTTCGAGTAACAAAAGATGCTCAACTTAGTGCACCAACAAAGCAGTTATATCCTGGTAAGTGAAACCTTTTGATTTGGGACTGCCTATGAAAATATCTGATCTTTTCCCCCATGTTCTAGAATTGCACTTGAAACACTGCATGCTTTTTTCATTTTGTGTGTGTTTGGAAGGGAAATAGTCTACTCTTTTGGGGAGATACGGACTGTCTAATCATCTAATAATGTTAAAATAGCTACACTCCTTTTTTCCTCACTTCATCTGAAGGGGGCGGTACATCATCCAGTGAACATGCAAACACTGGCTAATTACATCTGTTCCCATCTCCGTTAACAAGCTGGTGTTTCTCATTATCACAGGCTGGTATCCAGTTGTGAATAGAGACTTGGAAGGTGCAAACATTAAATCAGAACACCCTCCATGAGTCCCAGTTCTTATTGGAAGAAATGTTTAAATATTAATCAGAATCTTATTATAGAAAGAAAATAGCATTAGCTCCCATAAATCCAGTGAGTAGCAGGCTGCTCATTAAAAACCAGCTACACTACAGACACATTTTAAATTTTGCATTAGATGATGAAGCATTGCATTTAAAAAGCAAAAATTTCTGTAAACTAAGAGCATGCGGTCTTTGCTTTAAAGAAAAATGGGCTAATGAATTAGGGCCGAAACTGTCTAGCTAAAGTACTTATATGGTCCAATTTACTGGAGTATCTGAGTGCCTCACAGCCGTGAGTGTATTTATCCCCCCAACACCCACACGAGTGAGGGAAGTGCTAGTCTACACCTGGGAAATGGAGGCACAGAGAGAGCAAGTACCTAAAACTTCCTAAGTTCATATAGGAAGTCTGTGGTGGAACAGGGATTGAACTCGCGTCTCCTGTGTCCGGGATGTGCATGGTACGCACAGTGGTCGGAGCAGGAGCTGGTAGCCAGGAGTTGGAGCCTTGGGTCAGAGGTGGAGTCAGAGGACAATTGTCAGAGCCCCGGGTGAGTGCCAAAGTCAGAGGGCAGGAATTGGAGCTCAGGGTCAGAACCGGGTTATGTGGAGTGACAAGGCAGGAGAAGGGCTGGGGCCAGGGCTGGAATAAGGCAGGAGCAGGACTGGAACCAGCAGGCACAGGAGTTATCACAGCCATCGGCAAATGCTTTGAGCAGCTGCTGAACTGCTGCAGCCGCTGGGCTTGAGGGTTGGTCTGCTGACTCCTGCAGCAAGTCAGGTAGGGTGGCCAATCGGGCAGCCTGCTACAGGCCAGCTGTGCTCCTCAGGTTATCCAGAAACTGGCTCTGCTGCATGTCCCGATTCCTGACATCCTGATCCCTAGGCTAGCAGCCCAACTGCTGGATCAGTCGTCTTCTGTATAGTGAAGCCTTTTCTCCGGTTTTACTGAGTCCTGACTCCCACCAAATTCTCATTCACGTCAATGGAAGTTTGACCTGAATAAGGACACTTGGATTTGGCCTTTAGTCACTACAGCTCACTAGTCCAAATTCATCCTGGGACCTGGTGCAACTCGATAGAATCAGGGGTTAAATCGGGAATCGCCAGGGATCAATTTAGCCTGCTGTGTTTATCTTGGCTTGTATAAAGTGTGTCATGTGGATTTCAGCGGCAGATGAGATATATACCAGCATGATCATTAACACAATCATCCACTGAGAAATACACCTTCCTTGCATAAGGCCTAACAACTAGTAGGAGGGAAACTGTGTGTGTGTGTGAGAGAGAGAGAGAGAGAGAGAGCGAGAGAGAGCATGCACATATGCAGTGGAATCCTTAATCTAAAGAGACAGATATACACATTACTTCAAAAAGTTTGTAAAAGAGTTGAATCAAAATCCACTAGCTAAATCAAGGGCAACATGGAATGCTACTACCAGTCCTCTTAAATGAAGATGCTATTTCTATCACACCCAATATTTCACTGGTCGAAATGCAAGCCAGTCCTATTGGTGTGACCGTCACTCATGTCCTATAGTGCTGGATTTGCTTGATAGCAAACTCTAAAATGATATTGGGAGTTCTGTCGTTATTCTCATATGATAGAGTGCAGGGGTCATTGGTGAATAAGGGATTAACTGGAGTTCAATTTCCACCCTGACTTGCACAAGAACTGGGGAGCAAAGAGTGGCTGGGTACCAGACAGAGGGTAGAGGATGCCTTTATAGGGGTTGGAGTCCACACCCAGGATCAGCAATGGGGAGCTGTTCTGTTTACCTAAGGCCTGATCCAAGGCCCATTGTAGTCAGATCCTTATTGCTTCTATTAACCTCTTGTTAAAGAGAAATGCTATCTATTGAGGAAAAGACCTTGCTGACTGCATCTGTGTTATTTCCCTTCCAACCTCATAATCATTCCACCCGCTCAAGCCTCTGTATTCCTGTCTTCATAACAATATTACGGTGAGTGGCTGAATGTGGGGATATTGGCCTTGCCTTCTTTAATTGCTGTGGAACATATCCAGAAGTCCTTCACTCAATCGCTACTTAGCCATTACTCATGGAAAGTCCCACCGAAGTCAGTGGAAAGTTTTCCTGAATAAGGAATGAGTAAAAGCTAAATCAGGGCTCTATGGATATTTTGGGGCTTATCAGAATTTGATTAAAAAAAATAATAATTTTGGTGGATGTTTATTTTAAAGTATTTTTTCCCATTTGTATTGATTTAAATTTTCAGAGTTGCAGGGCCAATGGAGATGGGACGGGGGGCTGGGAAGTCAGACCATAAATTATGAGAGAAGACATTGAAATTCAAAAAGTTAAAGCTGTATAACCATTAAAACACCATGTCAACATCTCATGTCAAAATATGCAAAGTTCATATCCTTAAATCAAACCCTAATAAATTCTCAAGCAGTATTTTTGTTACTTTGCTTATCTGTGAATTTCGATTATGGATGGAAATACTTTTTCATCGATTTGTGTGTGTATGGTGGAACGGATGTTTATCGACATTTACTGATCAAATTGAATTCTTCCAAGCCTAAATATTTTCAAGCCAAGGAATGCAATGTCATCGCCAGTCTGGAATAATGTAAAATGTTTTCCCTGGCTGTGGACATTGTATCCAAGAGCCACATTCAAAGGACACTTTTCTAGTGTGCATAATAGCTTGCTGTCCCCCTGCAGGGTGGGTTTTGGCTTTCGTAGGTTTCCAGGCTGTGCGATTCAAGTGGCACATTCAGTGACTCTGGGCTTAAGCAGGTGGACAGGATCTTCTGAGCAGCGAATGCACATGGCCAGTGCAGCAAAGGGATTGAATAATGCACTTTCTAGCCCATTAATACAATTTTCTCTTGTCCCAAGGAGAGCTTTTGAGATCCCGGTGGAGTCCTTTCTTTGCCCTACCGCATATCATTCTTGTTTTTCATCCACCATCCTTCCCAGCTGATGAGACCTGGATGGTATATCCTTGGCATCCACCAATGCAGCTCTTCAGTCACTTGAAGGGCTCCCACTCAATGACATACTAACGTCCCCATCTCTCTCTCCAAAGGCTTCCTTTTGTCTGTTGCTGGGAAAGAGAGGTTAAGAACTGGGTCTCCTGGATGCTGATCATGACTCTATGCCAGCACCATGACTCTATGCCAGCATTTCCCCCTGATATAGGTGTTGTCTCAATACCGCCCCATAACTAGATGTGACTTTAGGTGCCCCCAGCAAATGAATGAGAGGAAATATAAAGATAACAAAGTAATTGTAGAGCAATTTACCATGGGAAATGTGGTTTTTTGTGATTTCATGTTACAAAATGGGTGGGTGTGGGTAAAAACCTTTAAAACATAGCTCTCCCCTTCCGCTATAAAGGGCTCTAGGCAAACAGGTAATATTTTGTGCTAATTAGAAGTTTGTGTTTCTTTAAGATGGTAATTTTATGGGCTTTCCATTCTGCTTCTGTTGTTACAGCCAACAAAGCAGATTTGTGTTTTTAAACCCCCAAGAGCGAGGAAATCTGCTGAGATGATCTTTCCCCAGCTCCCTAAATAAGTTCTTCAGGTTCCTTGCAAAACCATGTTCTTCCAACCTCATGCAAGGGCAAAAAAGACAGAGGAAGACATAGTCCTTCAATAGCAGCAACGAAAATGCAGTAATTTGCATTCCTGTTGCATTAATGTTCTCTGCATTATTTGTGCATGTATATTTAAGGGTGAAACATCCTAGATTATAGCCAGGACATTTCCTCTAGGAGGAAAATGAACCACACCAGCAAAATCAGGGTCCCCTCAGATGCACTAATAGCAAAGGATTAAATTGGGCCTTTAAATACCCATTCTACTCTGAAAGGTGACTCTAAAAATGGTACCTTCTTATGCAACAGATCTGGTACTTGTGGATATCCAGAGTTGGATCTGCTGATTTTGGTGACACAGAATAAGTTCTGACTGCTTTTTAATCTGTTAAACCCCCAAAACCAGCATGGCTAAGAGAAAATGAGCATGCTTTCCTTCCTTCCTGGCTCATCAGCAGAGTTCTTTACTAGGCTCCAGTTAGTTACACCTCTTCAAACTCCTTTGGGGAACTGCCCAGGTATCACCGAGGCTATATTTAGAAGACAATAAGGTTGAACAGGTGTCACTTAAAGGTCTAATTTTGCCTTAATTATTGACCATGACTTTTGAGAAGGAAAGAACCCAGCCCAACTCCACAGACTCGAGTCTGGTGGTTGTAAAAAGATGTTTTTCTTTGTTAACGGACTGCATTTGACACAGATATCATGAAGGAGGGGGAGGAAAGAAGGAACCTCCAGTGTTCGGTGTTTACAACCACCTGGTCTCTTTTTAGTGCCCATGCACCAGTGTTAAGGGACAGCCTCATGGGATCAGGGGACGTGGCTGTTAGGTGGAGTCACAGCACCCTCACAGGCATTCACAGACCCATTATGCCTTGTTGCAAAAGTCAAGCTGCCATGGTGGAATGTGGATCTGTTCTGTTCCTGGAAAGTGAAATGCCAGAGCAGGCCGAAGATGCTGTCTCCGGACTACTCGCTTGCAGCGAATTGTTTCGGCGTGGAGATGGCTGAGTGCAGAGGAATAATTTGTGCCTCGCTTGTGCCCATACCCCACTCCTTCCCCCTTCTATGGCCTTTGAAAAGAGCTGCTGAAGATCGGGGATATTTCAATGGACAGTGCCCCATCTGTAAAACAGTTAGTTCTCATGCTGTCGCTTGGACAGCACAGAGGCCACCAAATGCTTTATGCGCCTCCATGATGTTCTGTCCCATGCCAAATCCGGCACGTTATGCGGTAAGGTGCCTATGAGGGGCAAGTGTCTGTTGATGCTGTCCAGCCATTGGGTTTTAGGTCTTTTGGGGCTGAAGGGCGTCCATTTTTCCATCCTGCTTTCATTAGGTCAAAGTCTAAGATGATTCTCACAGGGCAGTTGGTGGGCATTTGGAGCAGGTGACCGTATAATCTAAGGGGGGTTGGACAATCATTTTGAGAGGACCTGTTTAGTTAGAAAACGGTTACCTTCGTTTGCCTTGGGTGGTATGAAATCTGTAAAATGGGGACATTAATACTTAGTTAACTCACAAGCATGCTGCCAAAAGCAATTTATAATGATTTGAGCTAGAGTGGCACTCAGTCTTGAGGGGATATTGATACAATGGGCAAAATTCATTACTGGTGTAATTCCCTTTATTGGAGAGATGAGGTCTCAACACCATTCAGCATGAACATCATTGAAAATGTAGAATGGTGTAAAAAGGCTTGACCCAAAGCCTACTGAAGTCAATGGGTGTTTTTCCATTTATTGCAATAGAATTTGGATCACATCCTACGTGCTATTTTGTTATTAGTTTTATTGCATTCTGAACGGAACCCCCTCCACATATCATTGGATAGCCTGGATCATTTCTAACCATGACAGGAAATGCATTGTTACTTTGCCAGGGTAACGGAGCAATAATAGAGTCATGTCAGCCATAATTTATCAATTATGGTTATTTGAGCTGAGAAACCCACATTGCCATGGAGACATTTTAATAATAATACTAATAACAAAATAAATTAAAAGCAGCATTTTAATGTTTTGGCAAGTCATTGAGGTTGAAAAGTTCTGTACAGATGGTTCATAATGAAATTCTCCATTTTTATGGATCATTTTGGATGTGAAGTATTTTACATAAAAGACCCCAAATTGTTCTCCATAGTTGTAACCAGGAAAATGGCTGCATTTTGATTTGAAACAGCAGTGTTATGAGTATACAGGCAGAAGGAAAGAGATGGCACAATTCATCCTAGGGAAGGCACAGTTCTCACATACCTTCATTTCTGGGACCATGTCTTAGCTAACATAAGTGTAAGAACGGGGCTCAAGCACTGGGCTTGGTTCTCCACTCTGTAGCAGTGGTTTTACACTTGTGTAATTTCACTAAAGTCAGTGGGGTTAGGCTGGCATAAAACCAGCGTAACAGTGCAGGGAAACAACTTCCTTACTACATCTCGGTACTTTTAGGGAAAACTACGTCCTGGTCCATATCCACAGCTGGTGTAAATCGGGTGCAACCCCCTTGATTTCAATGCCGCTGCATCCCTTTACATCAGCTGAGGATCTGGCCCCATATTTTTGGCCGAGTTACTTTTTAGAATTCTGATCAGTGGTATCCACTTGCAGATGGTATTACCAAAAGGCTTGATATTCATAAGGTGAGCCAGACCCTCAGCTGGAATAAACCGCCCTTGTTCCAGTGAAGTCACCAGCTTGGTGGACTTGGTGACACTCCTGTGCTGAGTAGGACCATTTAAATGCATGAGGGTAGACCTCTGCCTGGGGGCTGAATTTCATTTCACATCTTGCAGGACAGTAATTTGTTTTTCTTTGTTCCAGGCGTTCTGTATGGATTTGGTGGCTTTCTACTTTCTCTTTGGACAGTGGAGAAAATTATCTGACAGTCTTTTTCTTATGACTTCCTTGTCTGTGTGTTCAACAAGCCCTGCTGTGGTCTGATACACTCCCCACACTTTGAATAAGGTCCACTGTAGCCTAACTAGGTCAAATCCCTCATTCAGCCCTGGGGCATCCTTCAAGAAAAGCCTGCAGTGGGGAGGGAAACCTGTTTGAAGCTGCTGGACACTTGCGTTAACATTTTTGTGGTTTAGATGGCTGTGAATTTACAGCTTAAAAAATTAGCCACAGTGCTAGTACTGCCCCACACACTGCCAGGCACCACACAGAGATGTTCACATCGCACACACGACATATCCCAGCAACGCCCTGTTCCATTCTGGCACTCCTTCGCTTACGATTTCCTCAGTGGATAGGTGCAAGAGGCCAATTATGTCTTTCTGTGAAGGCCTTAGCCCGTGGGACAGATACCCTTGCAAGTGTTGTTATATTGTTAGAATACAACGTATTAAGATGACAGAAATACACAGATTTCAGCAGCCCTTTCTCTATAATAAGCTAAAGAAGTGCCCCCCCCCGGCCCCTCCTTTAGTTAGCAATTCACACCCCCTGCATATTGGAGGAATTAATTTTCGAAGATGGACGTGGGTTTTGCAATTTGCATTCATCTCTAGCATCTGCAGTGCTGCTGATGGAGGGAGAGGCAGAAAACCAAACCAACCACGGTTTCAGATGCCAGGAGGCGTATACAGCTCTGGCAGTTAGAAAACTCTCATGTGCTGCCTTGCAGCCTTGGGTTAAAGTGATCTGCAGTCTCTGAGGCTGGAACGCACCCCTGTCCAAATGACTGGATTGAGCCTATGCACCACGCCAGTGAAGCCCCGTTTTCAGGGCTTAATTACAACATGAGTGTTGCAAGAATAAAGATGGGCTCCCACAATATCATTGTGCTTGCTTTCCTGACTCTAATCACACTTTCATCCCCATGTGAAGGAGGACATGGGCCACGGTATCGCTGTGGACGATTGGCATGAGAAGCCGTCTTTGCCACGCGCTTTTCAAAGCTCAGTCAAACCAAAGGCTCCATTTTATTGTTGGATTTATTTTTGCTTTTAGATTTTTGCTGCCCATGCTAATGCGGTGAGCCAAAGCCACAGAATGCTCTGTTCTTGCCTAAATAGACAAAATAGACAAAAACTGATTAAAAAAGCCCCAGCAAAACAACAAAGTACCTAATACATTGCATGTGTCTACTTACCAGGGGAGATTTTTTATAAAAATAATCCCTGAATTTCCAGCGTCTCTAGACCCTATGGCACAGCATATCTTGTCTCCTAAGAAGTTCCAGGGCATACCATGGAACCAAGTGGCATAAATGCTACAGATTTACACCCATCACTTGCAGCAGCAGCCCCTTAGTGTCCCACTGGAGGTCTCCCATCCTGCAACATTGAGGCCCTCCTCTGCTTAGCGTGGGAGTTGGAACGTGGCACGGCTGTCGTTTCGATGGTAAAGACCGAAAAGGGCTCATTGATCATTAACGAATGATCCCTAGCAAGGGTGACTGCTGAACTGGAAGCCTGACTGAGCCCTTAGAATAGAAAACTTTTTTCCATGGGAGCTGCTTTTCACCAATTTTTCTGCTATCTTCTCCCTGGGCTTAATCTAAGGGGACCAGATGTCCTGATTTTATAGGGACAGTCCCGATATTTGGGGCTGGCAAGGAACTTTGTAGCTCCATATTGTCTGAAGCCACCGTGCTGCTCCATTATCGAGTTAGAATCGTGGTGTTGCGGTGGTATCCGTACACAACACTTTGCCGTTTATAAAGTGTCTTATTACTGGTAACGGAGGCTGCCGGGCACATTCCTGTAGGATACGTTGTCCCCATCCGCAGGTAGCACTGACATACCTTTCTGCCACGGGCAGCAGTTTGGGGATTGCTAATATGGACAAATCTTGGAAGGAGGAGCAATTGCTGGTAGTTTCTCCTCTGTTCACCGGGTTGCAGGATGTATGAATTGCGTGCACACCATCACATCCAAAAGAACAACTAACCCCGTTGCCTTTCCACTTCAGCTTCAGCCTTTCCTGAGGACTTCTCCATTCTGTCCACTGTAAAAGCCAAGAAAGGAGGTCAGTCCTTCTTGATCTCCATTTACAATGAGCAAGGGATCCAGCAGATCGGCATGGAGATGGGTAGATCTCCTGTATTCCTGTACGAGGACCATACCGGGAAGCCAGGCCCAGAAGACTATCCTCTCTTTCGAGGCATTAACCTATCAGATGGCAAGTAAGTGCAGTGTCGTGTATTGAGAACGTGGTGCACGATAAAAGCAATCATCAGTCTATATGAGTACCTATATGAATACCTAAGTGTGTATAAGATGTATGTACTATTATAGATATATTTTACCAGTGCTCTGTCTCCGCTAACTGAGGTCTTCCATTTTGCCATATAAATAACAGATGTGCAAAAAACCCTTGAACATTAGTGAAATATTAGGCACTTCAGGTCAGTGGGGACTTGTGGCTATAGGGATGGCATTCCCCCTGTGCAAAGGGCTTATACAAACCTGTGTGGCACATAAGGTCCATGTATGTCACCTGGTGTTGGGCTTAAGGAGGATAGAAGAGGGGGATGAGGGGAAAATTGGGGCCCCACCAGGGCCACTTCTACCCCCAATGCGCCCCACATCTGTGCATGGGAGACTCCCACGCTGAGGGATTAGGAGCCAAGTGGTCCTACCTATTGCTCCAGCCAGGTGAATTCCTATCTTTTGGGGATTTAAGTGATGCATGGGCCTTTTACCGGCCCTCTGCCCATCGGTGAATTTCACCTCGATTGGGAACAATGATTGGCCCATAGTTTTATATCAACAGCCTTGCATGATCAACTAATTGTTATAAACTGTTGGCTCATTAATGAAAGCAGAAGGCTCTGTTTAACTAGCTTGCGGGCTGTGTTATTTCACAGGTGGCACAGAATAGCCATCAGTGTACAGAAGAAAAATGTCACTTTGATTTTGGACTGTAAAAAGAAGGTAACTAAGTTCTTGGACAGAAGCGACCACCCCATCATTGATGTCAATGGCATCATTGTGTTTGGAACCAGGATACTGGATGAGGAAGTCTTTGAGGTAAGACACGGATGTAAGCAATGGCCTGGGGGTGAGAGGGAGATGCTGTTCTGGTTGATGAATGGTTTATAAAGCTCATTGTTGGGACTCATCATGGGGGTGGTTGTTGGGTTTTTGAAGCCTTATTGTTAAATAATGTCCTACCCTGGATTTATTGGATATCATGTCTATTTTAATAGTGATCAGAATTGTGGGCCAGATCCTCAGATGGGTAAATTAGCTGATTCCAATAGAGTGACACTGATAAATCTGACCCTTAGAGAGTTTTTTTTTTAATTAAACTGCCTCTGAGTCTGGCTTTCACATTCATATGATCCTGTGGAAGGTAAAATCGGGATTGAACTGGCACTGGATGGTCTTTCTCAAGCATTGCATGCATTTGAAACTCAGCGGCTAGGCTGAATGCAATGTTTAAGCAGAGTTCAGTAATGTAAAGCCTATAAACTGGCTATCTGGGCCAGTTGATAGAGTGGCTGCTCTTAAAATCAGAATCTTATCCCACTTGGCTGAGAATCATCACATTTTAGAGAGTCCCATTTTAGCCATTTGAAATGGGTTCTGGGAACCTTTCCCCTTGCTTGTCGGTGTCGTTTAAATCAGGCTGTCGTTCCCTTGCTTTGATTCTGGTCAAGAATACAAACAAGGAGTCTGTGTTTCTGCAATTTCAGGACATTGGTTTGCCCTAGTGTATGGGTCAGGGCTCTGACCTTCATAACCACAGGGTTTCCATTCGTTCCTGCTCTCAGCTTTGTGTTGTGCTGTGGCTTGGAAGTGAAGGCTGAGGAAGGCAATCCCTTGTTTAGCACAGTGCTGCTCTCAAGGCTATAAGGCCTGGCTAGGGAGAGGTGCTACCACTTCCATGGGCATGGCCTTGAACCCTGATCTCGTGCCCTAAGACGCAACAAAGCTATCGCATCGCCAGACTGAGTGGGTGCCTCCCTTCCCGCCCACAGTCGTCGCATAGGACAATGCTAGGTAAAGCTGGGTGAATAATTCATGAAGAATTTCACCAAAGTGCTACCTCTTTTTCCAGTCACAAAGTGTCCACAAGCCGAGAGCGGCTTTCTCTTAGTCCTATTAGAAGTTTGAAATTATCGGCCCAGTAGTTTCTGTAAACAGTTCTTTGTCTGTGGAATATGTCTCTGAGCATTTGCTAGTCAGGGTTGTGACAGAGGCAGCCAGGCACAGGAGTTTAGTCAGATATGGGGGAGATGGAGATCTGTGATTCTTTCCATAGTTCAGCAGCTAGACTGATATGTGAACATCACAATAAACCTCAGTCAAGCTGCAGTTTCAGAGATCCTGTCTATTCTTTTGCCTGTATATGTCCAGGAGTACTGGATTCTCATTTGCACAAGTATAAATAAAGAGTAACGCTATTGAAGTCAATGGAGCAAAGCTGTTGTAGGTGGATGCAGAATTAGGCCCATTAAGTTTTGCAGCTCATCCTTCATTAGTTTATTGCATTTGTTTGGAGCTGGAGTTGAGTGCGCCTCATGGAGCATATTGAGCATTGCATGCAAGGTTCCTGCAACAATATGAATAATTATGGTTCAGTGAAGTCACCTCTAGTCAGCATTGTGCTATCTGTGACTTGGGCTTGGTCTACACTACCCCCCTAATTTGAACTAAGGTACGCAACTTCAGCTACGTGAATAACGTAGCTGAAGTCGAAGTACCTTAGTTCGAACTTACCTTGGTCCACACGCGGCAGGCAGGCTCCCCCGTCGACTCCGCGGTACTCCTCTCGCCGAGCTGGAGTACCGCAGTCGACGGCAAGCACTTCCGGGTTCGACTTATCGCGTCCAGACTAGACGCGATAAGTCGAACCCAGAACTTCGATTTCCAGCCGTCGAACTAGCTGGTAAGTGTAGCCAAGGCCTTGGAAAGAAAGTCCTAGGGCTGTTTAGTGTTATTTACATTTGGAAGGGCTGCTGTAAACAGTGCAAAAATGCATTGACTCAACATCACTAGAACTCAGCTAGATAGAAGAGGGTTATGACTGTATCTCTAACTGCATTAAATGAATAGACATTTCCTGGGAAGATTAACTATTAAAGAGGAAAGTAAAAGCTGGATTTAATGGGCACTTTTGGAAGTTGTTTTTCTAAAGTGTTGGATGTGCTTCCAGAAAAACTCAGTAACCAGATTGAATGCTGCATTTCAGCAGAGTTGTTATGTAAAGCAGAGAACTTTACTGGAGACCTGGCCCTATGCGCCTAGTAGATCCCCTTAAAGAAATCCGAGTCTTATCCAAGGTAGGTCATTTTTATAGGCTCTTTTTTAGCCATTTGAAAAGACATATCCTCCATTATTATAAAACAAAACAAAAACACACCTAACAAACCAACAAAAACCCCACCTATGAAGTAGCCTGGTGAAAAGGGCTCCTGGGTGGAATTGCATACTCTGTTCCATTTCTCATTAAACTGTAACGGGATCCTCCATGGTAGTCAATTTATGGGCTGTCTGGTGTTGATATGAAACTATGCACAGCAGAAGATGAATAGGACTGAAGTCATGAGGATTTCTTTACTGTCCCAAAAGCTTGACATATCTCCAAACAGGCTGGCTTTAATTGTCAGCTGGAAACGAGACTTCACAGCCACCCTACTAAACAACAAGAGCGGACATTTTTGCAGCTGGCAAAGCTTTGCCAATTCCGCTATCAGCCTTTCACAGGCGGTCAGACATTCGTGCCATCACTGGTAACGAAGTGGCCTTGATTGGAGCAGATTCATGGGACAAACGGACCCAGTGTTCCTCTTAGCCAACAGCAAAAGGAGGCTGTTTCGATGGTGGCGGCACCGATTGCAATATACATGTGCCAAATGATTGCAGACACAGAGAAGCCCAGAACAATTATTATAGCAGAAGAGGACAATTGATCAGAATACAAAAGCCTTCCCCTCAATATATGCTTTTAGTTCGCCTTCTTTGCCTAGCGAGCAAGATATTTCAACATGCACACACAAAAACATCAAGATGCCAATAGCTATAAATTGAATGTAATTAAAAGGTTTTATGAAGGCAGCAGACTGTAACCTAATTTCCTTCATTTCTCAGTAACCTAATTTCCTTCAGTTCCTCCCTCTTCCCCCCCCCCCCAGCTCTAAGCAGAAAGTATGTCTGAAGACAACCTTGGTTTGGGGCAATGGGAAAGAGACGTGAATCATTAACAAAGCACATATTTCTAGAAAGTTTCTAATTTCTGGGCCCTGAATCCAGTTACAATGAGACTGAAGCTTCTGTAACTCCTGTAGGTAAGTTTTGCAAATCTCAAGGACCTAATAGTACGTTTTAGGTGTTTTCTACGGCCGTGGAGTTTTGTGGCTGTTACAAGTTTGTAGTTTGTGCTGGGAACTTGGAATGACCCAGTTAACTGGGAATGGCAGTGTTTGGAGGGCTTAGGGCCTAGGCTGTCTTTGTTTCAACATGATTCAGTGGGAGCTGAAAGTTAAGGGAGTGCTTGTCTGAATCTTCATCGGGACAAACCAAACTTGAATAGATTTTTGTTTTGGAAGCTGAAATTACTTAACTCAGAGGGGAACAAGGGTCACAAGCAAAGTGGAGCATGAGCAGTGTATTATGCAAAAGGTGACTTTCCATCGCATACTGTGTGACAGGAATTGGTTTAGGGGAGTTTCACAATATTTCTCTAGCTCAGCATTCTTCCAGTGGAAAAATGACTTCCTCTCATTAAAATTCAATTAGTTCTGAGGCTGTGTGGATCTCTCTGTAAAGCCCTCTGAATGCTGGGTAGGCTTGACAAGGGGCCAAGCCTACAGCCAGGTTACACAAGTTAAGTTTTGTGCTGTGCTGTTGTTCAAAACAGATATTTACAAATGCTCAGAAATGTCAGGACAGGCTGTCATGCTGGGATTGGAAAGTGGCGGCTGGCCTCATGCTGTGAATGAGAGGACGATGTTATGAGACAGCAAAGAACCTTGCATGAGAGAGAGAGAGAGAGAGAGAAAAGAAATATCCTACGCAGCAAGATAAATGCTTCTATTTTTCCTCCTGAACTATAGTAACCAATGTTCCCGTAGCTTCAGTAACACTGAAAGATAGAAGCCACGCTATACCTCCCCTGGTGTTTTGTTTGCTAGGGAGAATTTTTTTACATACATTAGAAATGCAGTGCTTTTTTATTAGATGCAAATCCCTATGTGAGCCACAGGTTAAGAGCAGAGCTTATTGGAATTCACCCTTTCACCCCAACCCATAAAATTTTTTGACTTTTGTTGTGAAAAATCCATTTTTTTTGGCTGAAAACCAAACTTTTTTATTCAGAAATGCTGCTGTGCGTCCTCACTGTAGTCGTAGTTCAGATGCCTTGTGTTCAGATTCCTGTCAATGGAATGAGCTTCCTGGCCGGACCACACTTCCCATGATGCACCCTGATCTCTCTTCTTGGTGAGCGGCCATCATGCATGATGGGAGTCCCATGGCCTCAGGGAATCCTGTCAGCTCTGGTCTTTGTTTTTTATGTGCACAGATTGTGGGGGAAAAGGAGAAACTCTGATGTTTGAGGACTCTGATCTGGCTAAATGTTCAATGTTTGGCGCTGATGCTGCTTTCTCAAATGCTGCATATGTGCACGTACCATGGATAACTGTGTGCACGCTGGGCCAATGCTAGAAGCTCTCATTCAGTTTTGACTTTTTTTTACACATGCAAGGCTGCCATGGACTTCAATGTGAGTTTTGCCTGGAAAGCTTGGCTTTGTGTGCCGTTGTACTTGTATGGAATGTTATGCGACAAAGTCCTCAGGGCCGTTGCTTGTGTAGCCCAGAAAGTGTATGCTGTTGCCAAGGAATTTTCGCCTTCCGCAGCAGCCATTGCTGGGTTCGCCGGAGGGCAATGTCCTCTCCTGGGCTATTCCTTTCCCATCAGACTGCAGGGATGTGGCTGGAATGTTGCCTCACTTGACCAGCCAAGGATCTGCAAGGCTCTGACCTTACCCAGCTGACCGATGGGTTGCATGCACCAGGATCACCCTGAAGGCATTACTCAGAGGGATTCTTTTGTTAGACTTGCCAATGACCATGATTTTTTGGAAAATCAGCTAAGCTAAGCTGGGGGACCGTGCCATTTTAGTTTTGGAGAACAAGAAACCCTAGGAGGAAAACAAAGTTTATCCCCCATTATTCTGTAAGGTTTATGGCACTAGGTTTCCTTCCCAGAGGTGGCTGTATTACAGAAGTGGATGAAGTGATCCAAGCCCGTATACTTCAGGATCTTTCTGAATGAAACGTGCCACAGGATGGCATTGGAACCCGAGTACCAGGACCATCAATGGAGTGGATCAGATTAGACAGAATGAGCGTGCAGCGCCTTATGAAAAAGTCCTACAAAATTTAAAAGAAAATGATCATCTTTGTTTAGGTGACCAGACTTTTTGAACCAGTCTATAGAATTGAATAAAGAATTGTATCCCTGCAATAGCGTGCGATTGAGAAAACCGCTACAGGAAGTATATCATTTGCTATTCAATTTGGTGGGCTAGATTCTAACCACACTGCATGATTAGTAATACAACTACACTGATCATTGTGACTATGCTAGGAGTAACTTCTTGTGAGTACGGGTGGTAAAATCTAGCCTTGTAAAACAATTTCGGTAAGACCCTACTAAAGAAGTTCTATTCCATAGAATCCTATAGGGTTCATACCTATTAAATTTTGTAGGGCTTTTCCACAAAGAGTATGGTGTTGTTATAACCATTAGACATGCATTTCTTGTTTTGTCATTGTCTTGTTAGAGTAGATCATAATGTTCGGTTCTCAAGACTTCAGTGATAAATGAAGTTAGTGGGTAACATTAGTACACAGAAAGCCCTACATCTATATATGTTGTTGTTAAGCTTAATGTCTTTTACAGTTGGCTTCTCCAGAAACAGAATGAGCTGATTCTGGCCTGCTGAATATTTTAACTGTATCTCATTGGTCTAGTCGGCTCTGTAACACCAACCATTCCCTTCTCAGGCTGCCAAACAGGGTCACAATAAGTCAGAGGATTTTGTGTATCTACGTACCTTGTCCTGCGAAGGCAGGGAAATTGTGAATGGCTGATGCGTGGGGAGCAGCAGAAAAAATTGTCATTAGCTAATACCAGATCTTCGTCCTGAGATGAGAGGTATTGTGCTGCTGGTTTTTTGGATGATACTAAAAGGATGGTGCTTTTTATTCCTTTTCCTGTTTTTACTTTTTCTAAGAGCACTAGTGATATCAAGACATCAAAAATAATGGGAAGGCCTTTTGCGCCAGGTTAAACCAGAAAGTCTGGGCAAGATGCCAGACGGGCTTTTAAGGTGTTGAATGTTTCAGGGAGCAGCAAGACGAAACAAAATAGAAATGTCAGTGTTCTTAGCTGAAACCTTGGTGCTATTCTGCTATCTCATTGAAATGCCAGTTTACCTTTAATCCTGTGCTTTGTTTACACTTTAAAAAAAAAGACTGCTGAAGTCGATAATCCCTGCTTTAATCTCACTGTATTCATGGTCCCTCTAGAGTCCCTTCACTCATGCTGGATTTTTAGCATTTCAAACTTGAGAGATGTGTCATATTTGAAGATGCTTACTGGTATTATTTTTGCTCCCCAATCTGCCAGGCTGGTAGCTGGCTACTAAATGAATGTGATGGTTTGGTTTGGTTTGGTTTGGTTTCCCGCACTAGTGCAATGAGATACTTCAGAAATGTGTACGAACTGAGGTATGGAATCCTGGCCGTGAAAGCTGACGAGAGTAATTGGCTATCTAATGGGAAACAAGGTTTAGTGGTTAGAGGATGAGACAGACTCAGGACTCCATGGTGTTACTCCCGTCTCTAAAAGGTTTCAGAGCAGTCGCCGTGTTAGTCTCTATCAGCAAAAACAACGAGGAGTCCTTGTGGCACCTTAGAGAGTAACACATTTATTTGGGCATAAGCTTAATTTGTTAGTCTCTAAGGTGCCACAGTGACTCCTCGTTGTTCTAGCTCTAACACTGGATCTTCACCAGGTATGGAACTTCACTGTGCCTCTGTCTTCCCAAATGGAAAATAATAACACTGCTATCCTCACAGCACTGAAGGGACGGTTAGATCATTAATATTTGTAATCTGAGAATCTCTGCATACTTTCCAGAGGGAAAATATGATTTATAAACAGGGCCCCAGCTACAGGGTTTGTATCGTAGTCAGCTCTGGATCCACGCTTCCCTCAAGTTTGGGTCTCTTTTGTGTTCCTGTTTGCAACAATCTGTCATACGAATATGAACAGAAATTGTGATTACAGAGGCAGCACAGTAGGAAAATGTACTTCTTTTTAAGTCCAGTAACAAAGGCCCAAATCCTGTAAAGCCTTACGTACGTGAGTGGCACCGTTGATATCAAAGGGTATGTCTGCATTTGAGCTGGAGGGGTAAATTCCTGCATGAGGAGACTGAGCTAGCCCGGTAAAAATAGAGGTGCAGGAGTGACAGCGCAGGCGTTGGGAAGGGTTAGCTGCCCCGAGTACGATCCCATCCGAGACACTAGGCATGCACTTGGATGGAGAGCTCCTCCCACTGCTATTTTTAGTGTGCTAGCTCTGTTGGAGCTAGTGTGGGTATGTCATCTTGAGTGGAAATTTACACCTGCAGATTGAAGTCTAGACATACCCAAAGAGACCCCCAAGCATAACATTGAGCATAGGCACACTTTTTTGCAGGATTTGGGCCTAATTGGAGGATGTGGGGGGGACAGAGGAAACTTGGTTGAACTCTTGCTCATTCGCTTTTTGTGAGCCTCCGTAGAGGGGTTTTATTTTTTAATCAGAAATGTACTAACCTAAATTTCTCTGTTTAAGATGAACCACAGAAACATACTCCAGTGTATTTTTCACTACTTCAGTAGACTGCTGCAAGAAGCTAATTTACAGCTCTGGCTACTTGCTTTATTGGTCCGGCCAACTCTGATTTCACCTCTTCTGCTGCAAAGCCTTTAAGGGAATGCGAGGGGAGTCAACATTTTAAGCCACAAGTATATAACATGGCATGGAATGATGGAAAATATAACATTGTGAGCCAGCCTCTTTTGGGGCTCTGTATTAAACATCTCTATAACTCTCCCTGATCTCCTAGTAATTCATGATTTTAATAGTCGGGTTTCTCTTCACTTGATCCGCTATTGTTATTTCAAGGGAGCCTTCCTGGTGCAATGGTGTGCTCGTAGCATATGGATTAAATCACCAAGTTAGGCTCTTTCAGACTCGCAGTGGTGCCTAGAAAATGTCAACAGCCATCTGAGTGTCTGTCACTGGAAAGGCGCACGATTAACGATGAGGTTTTTGTGCCACAATCCAAGCAATGTTGTCAAAACATGTAATATTTGGCCTCAGTTGGTGAGGGCTTACATACAGGATTGCCTTACAGAGGGACAATGTCTCGTTTTGTCAGTGTATATATAATAGCGAGAGCTGTATGCAGTGCTAAAGAAGAATTATGACTTTTGCAAATTGTTTTCTGGTAACGTGGACTTCAGATTACTTGTGTTTGAATACCTAAAGTGACACCATTTCATATTATTTCAATAAGCCTATGAAGGTTAGGCACCTGTGGAAGAGAGAATCTTAAGATTTGGGTGGAAACGTTAAATTAATTGTCTCTTACTATACACACATTTGCTCAAACTCTCCATTTCATTTAGATTTACTGGGGGATTAATGGTTTTGAACTCTGGGCTTAAGTAAAGCTTTGTGATTGACTGAGGCAGTCTGTGATGACATAGGCCTGTCAATAACGGTCAGAGAATGTCAAGATATAGGGCTTTTTCTTTGTACTGCCTGATTTTGAGTTATAAAATCCATGTAATAATCTGTATAAAACACTCCATGTTGGGCATGTGTGGATAATTACTGCCGCTCTCTGGGGCTCAATTCCTCTTGGCCTTTGTGTGCTTATAGGGCCAGTTAAGACATGCCTTATTGTTCAAGCAGATCATAAAAACACTCTTATTAAGATATAATAATTAGGGCATGGATAGTTTACCTTTTAATGTGGTCAAGTTGTGTGCCTAGCCTAGCAAAGTAAGTGATCTCATTGCTATTCCCCTCCTTCCCCCTTCTCTTCTCCTGTTTACTACCCTCACTTGCTGCATTTTATCTTAAACTAAGCCCTAGTCCTTGCAATAAGATCCGCCTGGGTGCAGTGGTCCGCTGGCATGGATCTCATGTCCATTTCAGTGCCTGGGGTGGTAAGGCTCTTCTTCAGGGCAGGGGATGTCTCTTAATGTGTGTCTGTGCAGCACCTGGCACAATCAGGATTCAGTTGTGATTAGGGCCTCACAGTTCAGATCATACTTATGCGTAACTGTAACGACGCATAGAAAGCGAAGGGAAACTTGTCGAGCCGTTAAAGTGCAGAACTGGCAGAGAGGAAATTAGAGCTGGCTGAGAAGCATGTTGCCACTTTCGCCAAAAATATCAGTAGAAAATCGATTCTTTGTAGTCAAAGTTTGAATGTTCCAAAACATTGGACCAGTGCTAGAGGGAATCGGGCTTTTGTGGAATCTTGGGAAAGTCACTTAAGAAATCTTCGTTCTAGAATGCCCTCCTTAAAGATAGCGATACCTACTACCCAGGTCGGGGGCAGGCGGTGGGGGAGAGGTCTAACGGCTGACATTTTCAAACGCACCCAGGGGAGTTCTGAGTACAAGCCCCTCTCGCATTCAATGAGACTTTTGGGGGAGCTTTTCAAAGGCTCAAATGGCATTTAACTCCCATTGAAAGCCTATAGGAGTTAGGCACCTGCCTGAAAATTTGAGTTTAATGGTCTCCCCTATTCTTCTAACTCCTTTTGGCTCTTTGAAAATTTCATCCTAATGCATTAATGTTCTTAGAGTGCTTTAGGGTCCTCGGAATGAAGGTGTTATAGAAAGCGCTATTACCGTATTTATTATCTAAACCAGTGATACTCAGACCTCAGTGGTTCAGGAGCCAAATTAGCAATCCGCATTACCCAAAAGAGCCACAGTAGTGTGAATTCATGGTTTCATTTACTATTTTATATATCTAACAGCAAAATGACTGACCAAGTATTCTACAGTTGGTTAATAACATAGTAAAAGCGTCCTGACTGGTTAATCATTAAATCACACAGTGATTCAATATGTGCTGCAAAGAGCCACATGAAATCCATTAAAGAGCTAGAACTTGGTTGGTTGAGCTCAATATCGTTCCCCCCCCCTCATTTCTGGAATATGGTATATTTGGCAACAACCTGCCTGCGCACTTTCATTTGGAAATTGCCTAATTGGAAAACAAACAAACAAGAACATACTTGGGATTGCAGGAACTTTAAGCCTAATGTTGCTTCACTAGCAACCCCTGTTGCCCAACCAATGAGCAGCACCGATGAGCTCCATGCAGTTTGGAGGAGATCCGTACATGTATGTGTGAAGCCTGCTAACAGGGAGGCAGCGTGGGGAAAACAGTAATACCATCCATGATGGGGCACAAGAACCTTTACGGCCTCTCCACCTCTTGCTAATGTGATCCAGAGTAGGTTAACTGTCCCTGGAGGCCTACCCTTGGGCTGGCCTTTATCCAGTATTTCCTGAGGTTCAGGATGTCTCCTACTGAGAATCATCTGCCATGTGGAGCTTTCTAAAATGGTTTCTAAAAGTTTACTGGTTTCATTAAGTTAAACTTCATCCTTCAAGACTATTTCTGACCACCAAAGGGATTATAAGACTTGGACAGCAAAATCCTGTATGTTTACTCCTGACATTTGCCTGGCAGAATTCTGCATTTGAACACTGGCTATTGGCAAAAGATAACATCTGCAGGCTCATTATATTTGATGGATAACATTAGCTTTAGAATCGTTATTCTTTCAGCCTACGGTTTCATTTGTAATCCACTTTGTCCTGTTAATAATGAGAGAGAAAGAGAGAGAGGGCTTAGTTTGTTCCATGGAAATTATGAGATGTAGGATTCTGATCTGCAGCCCAGACAGGATGATGTAATGTTGGAAACCTGTCCCTTTGCAATGACATCATGCCAAAGTTTACAGTGGAGTTTCTGATCTGTATGTCCCTGAGGAGGAGAAGGCAAAAGGGGCTCCTGGAGTGGAAGAGGTACTGCAAAGTGATCTGATGTATTAAAATAACACTGAAGAAGAGCGCAATTAGAGCATGTTTGGGGTTTTGGAGAGGTCGCTTTTCTCAGTTTAAACAAGAGGTAAAAGCCAAAAGCTCTTGCTGTTGGAATGAGGTTTCCAGCTGAAACTTATTGGCAGCATCACAACATGATACTTAAAAGCTATTGTTGAGAGTAACAACAGAGATAACATTGCTTTAGCCTTAGGGTCAGTATGTGTTTCCCATTTTTGCTAATTTGGGTACCTCATGCTCTGCAGAAGGTCTTGCATAAATTACTTTTATTTGCATTAAATAGAATTTCTGGAGCATAAGCCCGTTCGTTGGAGATACGCTCCCTTTTTCCTTACATTTGAAGAAGTGGATGGACCCGTTTAGTGTACTCACATTGCTGTGCCTACTTTAAGCATCTGCTTCAATCTCCCATGAGCTAATTGCTGGGGGTTTGGGGTTTCTCACTGGGGCAAGAGGGAAAAAAAAAGATGAAACGAAGAGTTGGGAAACAAAGGATAATGTACGACAGCTCAGGCCAGCTATGCAGCTGTGCTTAGGCTGATGTTTCTATGGGGCTTTTACCTCTTTGGGTTTTAGTCCAGGGCTCAGATTTTGCAGTGCAGTGCTGAGGGCTTGGTCCTGCCGGGGTTGTGCATTCAAAACCCTTTGTTGACTTTAAGTGAAGCCTCCCAGAAGGAGCCCTGGGTGTTCTCCCCATTTCAGGCACTGGTGGATGGAACAGTAGCTCTGGCACTGAACATCAGGAAGGCTCGTTGTGATGCCAAAATAGTACAGGCTGGTGGCTTATCATTGTTGGGACATCCTGCGGTATTCCCTCAAGGCTAGGTTGTGGTGATGAGAGGACAGCATGGAGCTGCATTGCCCCAGAAGAAGTACTGAGGTATTTTTGGTCTCAGTTCTTCTCCTTACACACAGTGGATGTGTAGTGTGCCCCTTTAGACTGTCTCTTGTTCACCTGTCCCATGCCCTAGACTAGTGCGGAAGGGACCCCTCCTTGACATGTTCCATAGTGGGGAGAGGTTTGTGGGGAGCATGAATCAGCCCCCAGAGTGCAGAGCCTGCTGTTGTGGGAGAGGCCCTTGTGCATCCATGCATGTGGGCCTAGGGGTTTCTTTTACATGGCCATGTACACGATGGCTTACTTTGTCTGTAAAGAAACTCCCATTGACTTTAAAAGAAGTTTGCCCTTTGTGAGGACTGAGTAAGCATTGGGGGCCCAATTCTTCCCTGCCTTGCCCCAGCATTGAATTCATTTACACCAGTGAAAGTGGGTATAAGATGCACCCATTCTGATCGGCCAGCATTTCATACCTGTGTTGCACAGCTGTAAATGAATTCCCAAGGGACATAGCAGGGAAGAATCAGGTCCTGGATCAATACCTCAGAATTTAGACTACTGTTGGCTTAAATCCTACACTTATGCATTAAGCTCGGTTGGTTTGTTCCAGCGTAAGGTTTCTTGAAGGTATTAATTACCTTGTAACAGCATTCACTGTATGTGATGAGGAAGGGAGCACACGGTGAGTTAACCAGCAGTTTCTTATGCAAAAAACATTTGATCGTAACAATACACATGGAGTGAAATCCTGTCTCCTTTCTCGCTGGATCCTGATGTAAGTAACCTCCCACTGAAACAAGGACTGAGTAAAGACATCAAGGTTTGACCCAGCATAAATAAGCTGTGCTTTGTAAGAGCCTCTGTTAATTGACAGTGTTCGGCCCACTCCCCATTCATTTTGGTATGAACAAATGAAACACATGTTCATTCCACACGGTGGTTTTTTTTTTTTTAAAAAGCAGTCTGGGCTCCTTGCCAAAACGCAAAGGAAAATCATCGACCACTCCAGACATCCCTAGCGTGCAGGTGTATTACTTACTCCTAATGGAGACAGTCAGAATCGAATGTATATGTTTGCAACAAACACACCACCCCAGGGATGGGAGCTGGACGGGGATATTCCTAATGAGTTGTGCAGAATACTGGAAGGAGCTCGTTCGGGTTTTTGTTGTGTGCATGTGTTTTCTGAATCAGCTGCCTCCAAGAACATGGAAAAAATGGCTCTATCTGAGCTTGTTGTTTTCAAAGTGTAGCCACATACTGGTCATGGATGAGGGGGTTCGTGGCTGCTGCAGTGAAACATACATCGAGATGAGAGAATAACGGGTGGTGAATAATATATTTGCTGAATTTTGCCTTTTTCTCCACTTGGAATGTCTGCAAACAGCAATATTTTTCCCTGGAGTTTATGCATCATTTGAGCAATTTTTTTTCTGCAAATGTTGATGACTCGTTATCCCTGGCTGTTCTGTATATTGAGATCTGAGCTATGATACTTTGCTATGATTCACCACATAAGTCACATGGCAATATTTTTGTTGGATGTCACTTTTATAACCAGATTTCTGATGTAAATTTACAAAAGTGCTTTTCTTGAGTTTTCAAACCTGCAAACTAAAAATGCTCTTTTTGGATGCGATTCACCATGTGTAGAAAAGTGTATGCATTGCTTAAGCCCTGTTCTCACTGGTAGCTCAGGATCTAAACAGGATTAGATGTTTAGCCAGGGGGATATCTGTTGATCTGTGCAGGGCTGAACATTGCCAAGTTTAAATGGGACTTAAGGGATGTTTGGGTCTGGATGTAAGCCCACCGTACAGGGATGAATTTCTCCCTCAGTGGACATTAATGCTACTGAAAGTTGATTGAATGAATATTTGTGAACACCCTAAAGGGAAATCATTTAAAAATTCAAATGAATATTCCTAGAATCTCCTTCTACCCTCCCCTGTGTTAACTCAGCTGTAAATATACACTCCTATCTCTGTCTGCGGGAAAGCACTAGCCAAACTTGCACCAATAGTTGAAATCATAGCAGCATCTCCTCTTAGGGTGACCAGATGTCCCAATATTATAGGGACATCCCGATTTTGGGGTCTTTTTCTTATATTGGCTCCTATTACCCCCTACCCTCTGTCCCGATTTTTCACATTTGCTGTCTGGTCACCCTATCTCCTCTGATGGTGGCCATAGTAGATGATCTGTGCGGAGCACTCTGTAGTTAGGTGATAAGCCCCTAGGTTTCCTGCCAATATGCGACAGAAAAAAATTCCTTGCTGACCAGAACTTTTGCAATAAATTCAACTCTGAGCATGTGAAGAGAGAGATCCCCATGGCTAAGCGTCTAATCCTCTTTATATCCCGAGATAACTTTGGGAGCCAACTTCCCTCCCACCCTCCTTTAATCCGGGAAACTGGATTCTGTCCTTACCTCCTGGGGCAGAAAATTCAGAGAGTTGATTAAAAGCCTCTGTGTAGATTTCGAGCTTGATCCTGTGCATGCATAAATGCATGTAACAAGTGTTGATCAAGCCAGGAAGCTCAGGGGAAATCCGTCTTGCAGGGATGAGAGTGCTGCTATATAGCTTCCGAATTACTCCTGTAATAGCAGGATTCTAGCCTCAGGGAGCCAGTAGCTAAATGCCTCATTAGTGTGATGAGGACCTCACTCAAGCCCACATCTCCTGAGACAGGCCCATGCCCCACCCCTTTATAACTTGGCATTCATGAATGCAAGGGGGCAGGCTGGAGGCTCACAAAGGACATTGCCTGGTGCTTAACCATATCTGCCCCCTCACGCTTGCCCTTGGGGTGCACCGACCTTGTTCTCTGTGCTCTGTGCCATGCAAGGAGTTGAAGGACCAATGATCTAGTGCTTAACTGTATATGCATCAACACATAGCCTTTGCTGATGCTTGTGATGCAGTGTAAAACCCTGGCACTCCCAGCTGTGCACCACATAAACACTTGCACAACCCAAGCCCTTAGTATCACTCCTCCCCTCCCCCCGCACTCCACCAGATAGTGATTTTAGGGGTGGGAGGGAAGGAATAAGTGAGCGAGGTCTAGCATGCTGCCAGCATTATGGATCCACCATTTGCAAAGTGGCTACAGGCCCAGACATCGGGGAGTTTGAGGCTTTCCAAAAGCAACCACTGGCTTCAGACCTGTCTGAGGACTCGGATGGGTTTTAAATATTGCTGTGTGGGAAGTTTTAGAGTCTTGGAAAAAAATCAAACCATTCGGCTCCGTCCGTCCACTCTCCTATAGCTTATAGTATGGCCGCTACTGACACCTTAGCAGCGAAGTATTCTCTATCGCACAAGAGCGCTCCGAGCACCTGGGAAACATATCAAGATGTTTTCTGGCAGTCTTGGGTGGGTTCCCTCCCCCCCACCCACCGCCCACACAACCCAACTCAGCTCTTGCGTGACTCATTGTAGAAGAATGTCAAAGCAAGTGTAGGGATTTTAATTTGATTTGTTTTGGCTAATGGGAACATAGGAAACTGGGAATCAGATGCCATGGAGCAGGCACATTTGTATTGAAACTCAGGCCTGAAACAACCTGCTGTGCTAGAGAGAAAAATTCTCCCATTGCCTGGTAGGTTGGGTTTTTTTAACTGTGTGGTAAATGGATGACAGGGGCCTTGAGGACTTGTATTGAGCAGTGTTAGTTGGGGGTTTGGTGACTAAACTTAGCTGACAACGATATTAACGTGGCTTAACTGGTTGTGGCGGATGAGAACATACTAGGTGAAATCCATTTTTTTAAACTGTTTGTGACAGACGCTGTTTACTCTATTTGAAAATGTTTTTTGCAACAAACCATTGTCACATCATTCATTCCAGACAAGCATTGGCTGAGGTGGTTGTTTGCAACACCTGAGAGGAGGTCTTTCGCTCAGGTCCAGCTGAACAGTCATGGGAGCTGTAGTCTATGATGGTTTTCCCCTAGTCTGGACAGCATCTGTGTTGCTGCTCCTCCTATCTTTATTCCCCAATGCTGGGCCTTGTCTTTGGCTTCAGCAATAGTACTAGGCGTTATGGGATAGCTCCAGGAATCTCAGAATGCCACGCTACACCCATAATTACAAGGCAAGCTGTAAGTGAATGCACCAAAATAGTTCTGTGAAAAACAATGAGGATTGCAGTGAGAAACACTGCCAGAAGAAATGAGGCAACAACCCATTTGAAGCAGTGAGTATCCCTTCAGTGCCTAGTGTAGATACCCTGTAGAGGGGTAGATTCCATATTAAGGAACAGATAAAGAGGGAGCATGGTGTGAAGTGGAGGTAGGGAGCTAGGACCTGATTCTGAGCTCACACTGGTTTTACAGCTGTATTATTCTACAGGCTTCAGTGGGGTTAATCCTGATTTACCCCAGTCCAATCAGCTGAAGCCCTGTCACTTGAACAAAGTTTTTTAAAACGGACTAAATGCTACCCCCGGAACCTGTGGCAGAGCCAAGATTAGATCGTAGGATGTTCTGACTCCCAAACTCGTGTTCATTCTTCCACAGCACGCTGCTTGCATTGGTGTAAGGAGTGGTGTAACAAGGCAGTAATACCTGTGTGAAACTGGAGCAATGCAGCGCTGAATTATACAGTATTGTTGAGATTCATATAGCTGGTGGTGAACAACTACTCTCTAGTCTTCTCTGGTCTCTCACTGGCCTCTCTTGTGTCTGCTTTTTAGGTGACAGGGATATTACACCTTTCCACTAGCTATGGCAGTGATGGGTCTGTGAGTCTTTTCCCCCCTCCAAACATCCTTGCTTTTCCTTTTAAGCTCTCACTCTAGCCCCTTCATTAGCCTTTCACCTTGAGATTTCACATCTGCACAATGAAGTATATCTCACATGCAAATATGTTAGCTAGCATTAGGCCAAATCCTGAGGTCCTTTCTCAGCGCTTATGTAAAGACTCTGAGCAACTTTTACCTGCTGTGCAGATATAGTCCACACACCATAGAAAGTCCAAATTCCCTCCTTTCCTGGTGCTGGTCTTTGTGCACTGTGACAGGGTTGTAGCTCACCGCTGTGGCGCCTCCTCCTGGTCGTCTTGGGGAATTGGCTCGAACCAGTAGGGCGCCCCTTCGGGTGGCGTCTAGCCTGTCGTTCCACCTGCGTTGGGGCCGCGGACTTGCGTCGCCCTCCAGGTATGGAGTCCTCTTTCGGAGCACTGTCCTCCGACAGTGCCCCTTGTCCACTCACACCCCCTTCCGGGGGAGGTGTGTTAAACAACAGTCCCACACCCTCAAGTCCGATCCTCACAATCCAGGACCTGGTGTGGTTCTGACCGGCCGCTCCCTGCGGTTTGTGGCTGTGCGCAGGGTAGCACAGCAAACAAAGGGGGAAAAAGGGGGGGGAGGGGACTCAGGCCCGCCCACTACCCTGAGTCCCGGTCCAGAGGCCCTCGAGTGACAGTCTCACTGTCTTCCTTCTCCTTACTCCTCTGACTATCCCTCTGGACCGCTTCCCCAATGGCCCTTCGCTACGCTAGGCCTCCTCCTCCCAGGCCTGCCGCCTAGCAGGCTATGGAGTAGGGCCTTCTCCCACTCTCAGGCTGGCCTGCACTGCGCTGTCCGAGGTGCTGGCCTCCCAGCTCTGGAGACAGACCTTCCCCTCTGAAGGCCTGGGACAGACTGACTGCTCCTGCTCTGGGCAGTCTCTTATATGGCTGAGGCGGGCCCTGATTGGCTGGCCCCAAGCTGTCCTCTGATTGGCCCCCTGTAAGCCCTTCCCTGATTGGTTGGGCGGCTGCGCAGGCGCCTAGACCTGCTGCAGCCCACCCTCTCTGAGTGTGGGCAATCGCCCCACCACATGCACCAAGAAAACAATAAGATAACATATAAGTCTTCTCTTCAGGATTGACTGCTCTTATGGCTCCTCTCTCAAGATTGCTCAGCCCACACACTAGTTCCTCTCTCCTTCTTAGCTATTCCCACTGTCTCTTATATCCAGCTGGGGTAATGACCTGCTTCTGTGAGTCAGCAGAATCCATTTAATCCTTTCCTAGCAGGTCAACGCCTCCTCACAGGTTGGGGTATTTCAGGCAAACACTGCTACCCTGTTACCTAAGTCTGAGTAAAAACTGAGCGATGACCTCCTGCTTTGGCCCCTGTAAAGCATCAGCAAATCTTCAACCCCATAACTTATCCCAACAACTTCTTTTTTATTATGTACTAGCCACTGTGTAAGAATCCCACTTACAGCGAGCTCCCATATTCAGCTTTGTGTGGGTGGTGTCGCTAGCAGAATCTGATCTTCTCCCTAATTTCCATAGACTAAAGGAAAATAAATCAGTATGAAACTGAGGCCAGGAAATGCAATCAGTCAGAATGGAACTAGAGGATACATGTTGTTGACCGTATTGCGTGGGACAACGTGTGTGGTAGCTTGTAACAAGAGAGATTTTGCTTCCCAAATTGTCCTTCCCTTATAATTTATGTGCATGTAATGTTCATGCCATAATTGGGAAATAAAATCTATAGGAAAGAGGCAGCTGTTGCTTGGGTTACTAGCAGCTTATTTGACTTGGATACTGAGTAATCAGAATTCAGCCCAAGACTCGCTGTAGACCAGTGACATAAAGTGATTAATGGAATGGTAAAGAAAATATAGAACTTGAGTATGTGGTGAGGCGCTGCAGGACCACAAGAAGCAATTTAAGGCCAGGCCGCCTTTGGCAGCAGTGGTCTCTGTAATTTGGGCTCATTTGGAGTTTTCAGAGGCTGCCTGTTCCCTCAAGGTTGCTTCTCCTCTCCAATGAAAACTTTGCAATTTCCTTAGTTCATAATAGAATTGTAGCCTGGATAAAATCTCATTATCCAGAAAGACTGAACTGATTCCCTCAGCAAAACACGGCAGACAGCAGGGTGCCAACTACAACATCCAGCTTGTAGAGTCAGAGCGAGCTGTTCCCTGCTCCAATGAGCCCGACCAATGGGAAGGGAGGCGGTATGCCTGGGGAGCACCAGAGATGGTGGAGTCCAATGAGTTATGGGTAACCCTTAGGTAAGGCTTTGGTGGAATGATCAAAGGCTTGCAATCCCAGGCCCCAGGCAACCCCGATGTTCAAACTAAACCATGGAGGTTGTTTTGGACGATTTTGCTTCATTACTTTTCACTTGGTGACATTCCTCAGGGTTTGCTAGCTCCGTTCGGGCCAGAGTCAGGAATGGAAGTGCCTTGAGAAGGGTCACTCATGGAGTATTTCCAGTCCAGTCAGACGCAGGAGCTATGAAAAAGTTGGAGAGTTTGTTCGCATGGGACGCTCAGCCGAGTCTTTCAGACTCAAGGGTTCTGATAGCCGGAATCTCTTTGGGGCTGAGATCATCTTTGTTCGGTGTCTGGCCAGCACTGACCACAATGGGGTCCTGGTCTGCCACGTGCTACCGCATGACAAATAATGTGAAATAATAACGCAGGCTTTTGGATGCTCACCCAAGTAAAGTTTGAGTCAAAGTTGCAAATTTGTAGAAGTTCAGCTGTCACTATCTGGCCTCAGTACAAGATACACTGTTCAGTTTCTGAGCAAGGGCCAAACTTACCCAGTTTGGACAGGACCCTGGATCACAACATTCAGATGTCGATCTGGATCTTCAGAAAGTGCCAGGAGCTTTGGACCAGGAATTCCAGTTTTCACTCCCTCTTTCTTTAGGTCCATGAGTTGCTCTCATCACTGCAGGACCAGACAGGTGGACAACCCTCTTTATAAAGATGGGTCTGAACAGCAAGTTCAGAACCGGATCTGAACTTCCCCAAAGTCGGAGCTGTTGTTCAAGCTCATCTTTGGTGCAGTGCCCTTCTCCCCTGGACTGTTGCCCCACGGCTCAAAGAAACAAAACAGTGACACGCTGAAGGGTTAGACAGTCACAGGGGCTACTGATTGAGTTGGCTTTACATGCTAACCCATAACCCGGGGGGAGGGATAGCTAAGTGGTTTGAGCATTGGCCTGCTAAACCCAGAGTTGTGAGTTCAATCCTTGAAGGGGCCATTTAGGGATCTGGGGCAAAAATCTGTCTGGGGATTGGTTCTGCTTTGAGCAGGGGGTTGGACTAGATGACCTCCCGAGGTCCCTTCCAACACTCGTATTCTATTATTCTAATCCATTTGAGGGCTAGATTGTGGGGAATGAAGAGACAACAGTGCAGCACCCAAGAATATTCCTCCACCTTGCATGGCTCCTACAAAGGCCTGATACAATAGCAGTCCCTATAAGCAGAAATTGGTCCATGAAGAGGTGGGCAGCAATTTGCTAAAGGATGGCACTAGATCCACTACTCCCATATGCACCAAGCAGTCCCGTGTGAGATTGTTTCCCAGTCCTCCTCCCCTAGAGGCATCATAGGTCTGCCTCCGACACCACAAGGCTTTGTATAAATTACACAGTCTAGCTCAGGGGGTGGGCAAACTTTTTGGCCTGAGGGCCACATCAGCGTTCTGAAACTGCCTGGAGGGCCGGGTAGGGAAGGCTGTGCCTCCCCAAACAGTCTGGCTCCCACCCCCTATCCGCCCCCTCCCATTTCCCACCCCTCTCAGAATCCCCAACCCATCCAACCCCCCGCCCCGCTCCTTGTCCCCTGACCGTCCCCTCCTGGGACCCCCCCACCCTTAACTGCCCCCCCGGGACCCCACTCCTATCCAACCCCCCCTTCTTCCTGTCCCCCGACTGCCCCAACCCCTATCCACCCCCCCGCCCCCTGACATGTTCCTGGGGACTCCCACGCCTATCCAACCCTCCCCTCCCATTCCCCATCTCCTGACCTCCCCCCCTAGAACCTCCGCCCCATCCAACCGTCCCCTGTCCCCTGACTGCCCCCTGTTACTCCCTGCCCCTTATCCAACCCCCTCGCTCCCCGCCCCCTTATCATGTCGCTCAGAGCACCCAGAGCACTGGCGGCACGGCGAGCTGAGGTTGCAGGGGAGGGGCCGGGGGCTCAAGGGCCGGGCAGGATGGTCCTGCGGGCCAGATGTTGTCCGTGGGCCGTAGTTTGCCCACCTCTGGTCTAGCTCCTAGCTGGTCAGATGTCAGGAGAGAAGCTTTTCCAGTACAATGCCCAAGCTTCCATGCTACATATGAAACAAATTCTCTGGTCTGAAAGATTAAGAATGTCCCTGGATGAAGGGGCAGCTGCAGATCTCTTTCCGTTTTCCTCATTGGTATATTTAAGGTACCATTATACAGGTCTGATTCTTGTTTACACTAAGGCTGCTTTGCACTGCTCTAGCAGTGCAAAGGGGCCTTACCAGAGGTGTAAATAGAAATAGAACTGGAATGAATTCTGACGGATGGAATTAATTTGACTGATTGTACCTCCTCCCCGCCCTTCCCCCCCATCCAGCTGCCACACCCCCTATTCAAAGGGTGGAAGAAAAAAGAGGTAACGGGAGGACTTCCACGTTCTAGCAACTGACACCATGAGATCCCCAGACAGCTAGATTAATGTCTTTCTCTCTGCTTCCTGCAGTCCGCCAGTCTCTTCCTGGTGGATAGTCCTGTATTTCTTGATGTGAATAAAAAGCCTACTGAGTCACCCTCTTAGAGACCCTGTTGAGCATTGGATATAAAACCCAGGTCATAGCCACTTGCTTTGGTTAAAGATCTTGTGGCACAATCGATGAGAGTACAGAAAGCCAAGGAGAATATTGTTCAGAGCAACCCTACCCCCCCTCACAAACCAGGCATCACATTTGCCTACCTAAAACGTATCCAGAAAGCAATGTGCTAGCCTTGGAATAAGGTCAGCCTTCACTTATACACAATCATCCCCGAGAGGCCTAAGGGTTCTTTTTAATAGCATAAAATCTTGAAAGGTCAGGTGCTGGTAACATGCTGCTGTTCTCCATCTGTTGTTAGCTTGCATTTTTGTATGGAACCTGCTAATGTGTTTTAAAAGACACGTTCAGTCTGAGGCACAATGCCACAGATTCACAAGACTTCAGGGTTGACTCAGCCCGGTTGTCCTTAAGCATCTGAGCCTACTGGAGGGCTAGTTTAGTGGTTTGAGTATTGGTCTGCTAAATCCAGGCTTGTGAGTTCAATCCTTGAGGGGGCCATTTAGGGAACTGGGGTAAAAATCTGTCTGGGGGATTGGTCCTGCTTTGAGCAGGGGGTTGGACTAGATGATTTCCTGAGGTCCCTTCCAAACCTGATATTCTATAAAAACATTAAAGAGGTGGATGGTATTGTGGTAACATAAGCTCCCTGTAAGTGTCAGCACAAAAGGGTCTTCTCGGATAGATTGTGACATTAGCCCAAGGAAGGTGCAAGGTTAATATTAGGATTGGGTAAACCAGTGGTTCTCAAACTTTTGTACTGATGACTCCTTTCACACAGCAAGCCTCTCAGTGCAACCCCCCCCCCCATATATTAGAAACACTTTTTTATATTTAACACTATTGTAAATGCTGGAGGCGAAGCGGGGTTTGGGGTGGAGGCTGACAGCTTGCGACCTCCCCGTGTAATAACCTCATGACCCCCTGAGGGATCCCAACCCCCAGTTTGAGAACCCCTGGGGTAAACGGACCTGGGAAGATGTGGGGCTGGATTTGCAAGGGTTCAGCCCCCAAAATTTGGACCAGATTTACAGAAGAATTCGGTTCCCATCCAGGCACCTAAATAAGGGCCAGACTTTCTAGGGCTTAGCAGCCAGCAGCTCCCATTGTGACACTCGTGGCTGCTTTTGTCATTCATTAGGCACGGGTTGGATCTATGCAGAGAGAACCAGGAAGTGGTGTTTTGGGGAAGGTCGGGGATGAAGTAATGCAAGCCAGTGCTGAGTTAAGGACAATTATTTCTTAATGAAGTTAATTACTGGAACAGATTACCAGAGGACGTGGTGGAGTCCCTGTTGCCGGGAGTCTTTACCTCGAGATCAGATGTCGTTTTTAAAAAGTATCTTTAGTTCACCCACATGTTGTTGGTCTGGATGAAGGAGTTGCTAGGTGGAATCCTCTGGCCTGTGTTATACAGCAGATCTGATGAGACGATTCCACCGATCTCTTCTGGCCTTTAGATGGATACGTGAAATAATGTAAATGTTGACAATCAAGCCTTAGAATGGGTTAAAACTAACAGAAAAGAGGGGTGTGTGTGTAGGGATATTTCTTCTCCCTCCAAAGAAACATTTACGAATGAAAACCAGCCGATATAAACCTTTAATCGGTGAGCTGTAGATTGATACTATCTGCGATAGACATGAAACTAGGATGTTGTTTTAGCATTGTCCGTTGTTCCATCTTTTCCTCTTTCCCTCTCTTCCTCTCGGCTCTGTTAACCGCTAGTTAAAGTACGGACAGATCATAATTAACAGATAAAGATATCCATTCATTTTGTGCCATTTTTTTCTCAGAGGCCTGTTTTTTGTTTTGGTTTTTTGTTAGTTAGAAGTTGGACAGTAGAAGGTCAAATGGAGACCGTCCTCCTTTTATGTAAACGTCTGCCACAAATGTGCAGACTATCAGTTAACTTCTCTTCAACCATCGTGAATGCACGTTTTTGTAGGTAAACCTGCCCATGCAGCCGTTGCCTCGACAACACTGACTTGCAGCTAGTCCAGGGGGAGGTGGGGCTCATTGCAAGAACAAAGCAGTTAGCAGCTGATCTGGGATGTCAGGACTCTTATCGCTGCTTCATGTGTGTGCTGCCTTGGGGTGCCTGTTTCCTGATGAGTGGGAGGCTCCCCTCTCGTTTTCCATGCCCCTCCTGGAGAGGAAAATGAAAATCCCGCATTTCTGATATCAACTGTGTATAATAAGTAACCTTATGTAGTAACATTGCTTCTCATTGTGATACTATTGTGGTAGTGAAAATGATCACAAAGACACTGTCTGCCTCAGAGAGCACACGCAGGCTACAATTTGGACGGTACACAACAGGTGAATATACGGACAAAAGAGGAGAGAAGGGGGAAAAATATTTTGGAGGACAAGCTAATACTAGGGACGAATGCATTTGCATAGTACTTTAGTAACCACAGTGGTCGCAGTAGTCACAAGTGATCACCGGCCTAGCCAGTGGTTAATGTAACCATTTCTTATCTGAGAATAAGAACATAAGAACGGCCAGACTGGGTCAGACCAAAGGTCCATCTAGCCCAGTAACCTGTCTTCTGACAGTGGCTAATACCCGATGCTTCAGAGGGAATGAACAGCCCAGGCAATCGTCGAGTGGTCCATCCCATCTCAAAGAATCTCAGAGTACTTTGCCAAGACGAATAAAATGCATTAGTCCCCTTTTAGTGGATTTAGAACTGAGGCACAGGAGAGGTGATGGGGTGTATTTTCAGAAAAACGGCCTCCTTTTCATAAGGGCTGATAGCCCATTAATTTTCAGACTCCCATTGGGAGTGGGGGCAGAAGCACCCAGATGCCATCAGAAAGGTTGGTTTCCTCATGGGATTTTTCGGCTTGACCAGAAGCAGCACGTACCGGAAAATCTCATCCGACAGGTAGCCCGTGAAATTTCCTGTCCAGTTTCGGAGACCCAAGAGGTTTGGGGAGTTTTTAGAAATGTCTGAACCTTGAAAAGGTTGGTGTTTCCCCATTTGCTGCTTAAGAAGCACATGTGTGGATTGTGGCAGTGGCTGGAGAAGAACACACTCCGCTTCAGATACGAAGGCATTGCCTTCGCTGCCCCCAAAAGGTGTGTGTTTACAGTGAGATGACGCAATCTAGCGATCTCACTATAAAATCCTAGAGGAGTCCAGGCTGTGTAATTTTTCCCCCAGAGTAGCTATGCAAGATCACTCCGGGAAGGTGAGGGGGAGTTTAGACCTCACTTAGTTACAGTGAGGTGAAAACTACCCTGTGCCTTGTATCCGCTGTGATATTACTGTGCAATAATTAATGCACATTACCTACGTCACTGTAAAAAACACCTTCTCTGGCAGGGAAGACGTGGCTGAGAGGAGTGTGGAGGGGCAATGCAGCTTGCCAGTGTCCTGGCTGGAGCAGCACTGATGTCTGTGTTGTTTTTGTTGCTCATTTTTTCTCTATCTTAAATCAGTCTTTGGTTCAATGTGGCAGAAGTTCTGTGCTTACGAAGCAAAGATTTATACTCTGGTTTAGTACATATTTATGAGCTTGGCGAAATCCTAAGAAATCGTCTGTGAATATGGTTTTAAATGTTTTCCCTTGCTGCCTGTAATAGTATTAATGCCCTTCCTGTGTCAACTTTCTATAAATGTTCTCATAAACAAGCAGGAATGTTTGTGGAAACCGTGATCTTTTGGCAAATACTGCAAAATATAGTTGGAATTTTTTTTTCAAATTTGTTACTTGCAAGTATTTGTAACTGTAATCTGATTAGATTATCCAATCAGGGAACAGGAACATACCATGTGAATATGCATCCAATCAAAACAGCTCAGGATATCAAATATTTACAAAGAACGGTTTGCAAGCAAGCTACTGAACAATAATTATTCACATAGATTATTTTGCAAATAAATCATTTTGAATAGCTAATAACTTAAAAAAAGAAAACCGTGACCTAAGGTGCATAAACTGCCAAGAGAGATCTTGAATTCCCTAAATAAATGATTTGTTATAAATTGTTAGTCATATCTAGTTCTATAAATACCTAGATGGATTGTGTTCATTAACGAACTTCAAAATCCAGTTTCAAAGCATCTTTAAAGATTCATTTAGAAGGTTCGCTCCAGATTTATATTGTTACAGAATAAACATTTGCAACCTATCCAGAGCAATATATGTGGTGGTGTTGTCAAAAGGTTATGTCGAGGTCAGAGCTTAAGACGACGACGGCTGAACATACAGTGATTATGAGCCACTATTTATAGAGGCACATGCTGTAATTTGTCTATGTGGAATATGACATAATAGAAGGCTTTTGATTTGAAGTCTCAAAATTAAAAGTTTGAAGGCAAAAATCACAGTGCTACAAACTGCTGTGCGGTCTTATAGAAAAACTGGTGGTTGGAAAGCCAAGGACGACTAGAAGTCTACTGTGATGAGTTAGATAATTCATTCTCTCTGATAAACAAAGGCTAGTTTGAGGTCACCTGGATGCTGCTGCTGGCCATGAAGATGGCTGATGCTGACGGGCTAGAAGAGACAGATTATGTACAGATGTACAAAGAAGTGCCTGTATGTTAGTGCTATGGGTGCATCATGCTGTGTTCTGCGAGTTTCCTATGAGATTGTGTGGCCTGTAAGGGACAGATCTCTGAGCATTTGGTTGATGATGCACATAGACATCTGGATGTTTATCCAGTCCTCTCAGGCCTGGAAAACTCTAGAGAACAGAGGGTTAAGGCTGAGCTGCCATGAGAACCACCCATCTCCTGGTACTTCCGCTCTTCTGCTTCAGACTGTTGTGGGAACGAGAACCAGCCGAGGCACTTGTGAAATGAAAAATGCTTTAAAAAAAGTATCTTTGTTCTGATGGGTTGCACTAGAGGATGCTTCTTCCTTTACTAGAGGTGTTTAGCACTGTGACAAAGTTCCCCTTATGTTGGTTTTTTTCGGTATGCACAGACCGTGTAAAAACTGTTGTGTTGATAGTGTGATATTGTATGTATCTGGCTGGGATTCTGGATTGCTTCTTTGGTGATGTGTCCCCTTGAACTTCCTTGCAACGCAAAAAACAGGGAGCTGTTCTAACAGTGTGTGTGGTGATAGGGCAAAGAGATGCTGTGTCATAACAGTTTTGCTACTGCTACCCATACTGGCAAAAGGTCAAGGATTGATTATACATGGATGATCCAAGGCATGAAAGGCTCAATTAATTAGTCAAGATTTGATGCAAAGAACATACAAATATCAGGCCTATAAAGGCCCTAGTCTGTTTATAATGCTTGCATCTTGCATATTCCAGATGACCTGGCATCAGGCACACCCACGTGCGTGCAGTTTTGCCCATCTGGCCCTGTCTGCAGGTCTGATCACCTGTTATCCCAGCTCTTTTCAGAACCAGCCTTCCTGCTTTTCAGTCATAACAGAAAATAAAGCTTCCGAACAGCCAGGCTCTATGTCACGTTCATGGGAGGTTTGGTACAGCCAGAGAAAACTCAGAATCATTTATGGAAGGGTTTCCTGCAGCCAGGTTTTTTTCTCCAGAAATAGAAAGAAGAGCTTTGCCAAGCCTGCAGCTTGAAAATCAACCAGGAAAGGAGCTGCTTTTTCCAGCCAGGTCTGCGTCCTGGGACAGTCTACATCAGATTTCCCATCCCACACGAGAGCCCCATGGCTTCGGTAACTCATGCTAGATGAGTTGAGGCACAGTTCCTCTCCTGGGCATGTTTCCTGGCCATTTCTGCATTGAAGAGAGACAGCTAAGCCATTTTCTTTTCTCAGGGAGGTTTGCATGCTCTCTTATGAACAGGTGAGCATCACCTGGGGATGGATCCCAGCTGGTCAGAGGAGATGAGAATGGATCTGTGTGGATCTTGGAAAGGGAATGGATTCTCCCTGGAGTTTGGCTATTGCCTTTGATTGAGTGGTTGTTGTCCCTTGCCACCTGACCAGAGGGTCTCACTATAACCAAGATACAAGCGGACTTGGTTTAGTGCATTGTAGGGATGGAGGGAGCTGCAATACCAGAAGCAGATTTTGTGGCTTGGCATTGTGTCAGCAATGGGTGAGACAAATCTCACATGGAAAATTAGAACCTGGTTTGGGAGACCTGTTTCAGTATGGACTGAAAGCTGTTATGATCGGAAGCACGTTTGGCAGCCCATCTGAAATTGGCTTAGTGGTATCAATCCAGTGCCCTGTCGGCAGGTGGACATCAAACCATTACATCCAGCACTGACTGATGTCACCATGGCTGGCCATCCTAGCATAGAGGACAAGGAGTAGATGCAATAGGATGCCATCAGATGGTTGAGGGACATCTACATAGAACACATCACTGGACATTGGCAATACCAGGAGGGATGAGCTGGAGTGCTGATGAGAAGCGCAGTAAGGAAAGTAACTGAAAGATTTCCCTGATAGATTGTATTTCCTAAATGGACAACCTATCCTAATTCTCCATTACTGAGGGACAGTCTCCACTCATTGATACATTTTGCTTTCCACAACCAAATTGCTGTACAACTTCTCATGAGCGTTGTATCCGAATACTTGGATGCTAATATCTAAACTGTATTCTTAAATTTATTCACCTAAATTTGGGTTATTGCTGATTATGTATCCTATGTATCATATGGCTTTTAAAAACAAACTCTGTATTTGGGGATAATCTAAGCACTGTACCCAGATGTACAGACATTCTTTCCTCTGTATTATATCATTTTTGTTCAACATTAGCTTTAATAAAAATTTTAAATAGGGAAACGGAATTATCCTCTCATTTTTACAGGGGTTTCCTCCAGATCAGAGGTGAGGCAACATGCTCTGCAGTTGTGCCTGCGGTGCCATATTTGCCCTGTGGTTAGGCTAGGTTAAACCCAGGAGAGTGTCTGTGCCTGAGAGTTGCAAGATGGCAGGATGGTGCTTCATCCGTTCCCTAGATACCACAGTGCCTGCAGCAAGCGAGTCACAGTGCATGTTAGGGAAGAGTCGGGCAATGAATATTTGCAACCTCAGACATGGATTGGATGAATCCAACCTGCCAAGGCTGTGGAACTGACCTTGAAGCTGGCAGCTCATCTTGCCAACGAGAAACGGTTAGAGGGGTCCAGCATTCCAGGCAAAGGATCCGGAGCAGGATCAGAGCGCTGTCATCCTGTGAAAACACTTGCTGTAACTATACTCAAGCTAGATTAGGTTCAGTCTCCTTGGACATGAAGTACCCTTGACATTTCAGTGGGAAACTTGCACTCTGCTCTAGGGGAAATGTGCTAACCCTCTGTAAACATGCTGAGATAGCTATGCTTGACAGGTGGTGGTCTCCACAGGAAGAGATAAGGCGTGAGATAAGGCTTAAGACCTTGATTCAGGAAAGCATTTAAGCCTGTGTTGAACCATAAGCACCTGCTTAAGCCCCCTTCTTGAATAGGGATGCTTTCCTGGGTTGAGAAACTAAATGATTAGGAACTAGGAACCTCTAAAGGCTCCAGTGTGTGTTTTGCTTCCCATGGGCACCCCACATCCGGTTGCTTTTCTGAATGATGGTAACCCTCTGAGCTTTGTTTCCCTGCCCTGGTACCATGTCTAGCACAGGAGTAGCTTCAGCTCTACTCAAGGAAAAGGTTGCCCTGGCAGCCAGTGAAGGTCCCTTGAGTAGGAGGTGAGGTTTGGAACTCAGTAGAGATGCATCATGCTTTCAAGGGGCCTGAGGGTTTGGAGTCAAATCCCTTCTTTAAAAATGGTCGTGCCAATGACACAGAGTCCTGGTGGGAGTCGAGTCTAGAAGTTCCTTACCATTCTTTGGAAACTTTTGCTGTTGCTCCTATGTCACGTGTTGTGATAGCAGTAACACTGCCAGTGTTTTCCCTTTTGAAGTTCAAGTCCCTCTTAGGTCCGAGGTTGAACTGAAACCAGTGCTCTGTGATAGGATTATCCATCAGTTTCCACGGGGCTGTCAAGTAAGTTCTGCACAACTCCCAATATTGTTTTGTTTTTACACATGGCTACATTTAAAGGGGAGTTCCTGAGAGTACTTTACCCCAAAACAACCCTCCCACTCTCGGTCTATAAATTCTTACCTGGTTATAACTGATATCTGCTTTCTTGCTGTATTCTCCTCTGTAGTATGCACATTGGTTTGTGCTGTGCACTTCTCTTCTGCATACATTGATTTGTTGTAGGTTTGGGCCTGAGAACTCAAAGGTTCTGTGTTACACATGCTAGCTTGTTTTTGTAGAGTTTCTTCTGTCTGATGGGCTGCTATGCATGGGTTTGTTTGTTGTGGTAGGGTTGCTCCGGATTGCTGGCTGATGCACACTGGTTTCTTGCTGTAGAGTTGTTCCTGGCAGGCGTTGATTTTTTTGTTTGTTTTAATTGGGAGCTTAAAATAAAAAAAAAGCTGAAAACCACTGGTTTTGAGAGAAACCTCACAAATAATTTGTTAAAAATATAACTTAAAATGAAAGCGTGAGCTTTTCAGAGATGGCCTTGACTTTCTCTTGTTTTGGAGTTTCTGGCGCTCTGGAGCGCAATGATCCATTTCAAGAGAATCGAGAAAGCTCTCCACAGTTAGTCACTCTTAAAAACTTGCCAGTTGCCTTAGATAACTAAGTAATGTTCCTGCAAGACTTGCAGAATTCTAGTTAGAACCTAGAAACTAGACACTCTGAGTAAGGGGCAGCAAGTAGCAGACCTGGGACCAGATTGCCTCCTCCTTGCTCTGTAATCTGTGCCAGCCCCAAATGCAGCTGGCGCACAGGTTGCAGTGGGAATAGTTAAGGCTCTTCTCTCTCCCTGTCTGTCCAGCTCATAGACTCATAGACTCATAGACTTTAAGGTCAGAAGGGACCATTATGATCATCTGGTCTGACCCCCTGCATGATGCAGGCCACAAAGCCGTCCCTACCCTTTCCCTTGACTCTGCTGTTGAAGTCCCCAAATCCTGTGGCTTAGAGACTTCAATTAGCAGAGAATCCTCCAGCTAGCGATCCCTGCCCCATGCTGCGGAGGAAGGCGAAAAACCTCCAGGGCCTCTGCCAATCTGCCCTGGAGGAAAATTCCTTCCCGACCCCAAATATGGCGATCAGTAAAACCCCGAGCACGTAGGCAAGAGTCTCCAGCCTGACCCTTGTTAGCCATTATACTGTTTACTTGCCATGGCACAGTATTCCTTTGACTAAAATCATGTTTTTCCATTAAACCATTCCCTCCATAAACTTATCTAGCTTAATCTTAAAACCAGACAGATGCATGGGCATCGGGAGAAGTAGCCCAGCTAAGGTTGTAGTTGCCTTGGTGCTGTGATCCGTGCCATGGGTAACCTAAGCATAAGGGGGCACTGCATGGACGTGTAACACAGGTCACAGTTTTGCCCTAAGGGAAGTATAGAGAATGCTCTAAGTAGTGAGGCAGTTGTATTGATTTTTCTACAGCAAAACTGACAACAGTCTTAAGGGTGTCTCCGACTGATGTGAGTAAATGCCTGGATAATTCATTTCCACCTGTGACCTTGGGCTCTCCCGTGAAGGATTTATGCTCTGTTCCTATACTGCACAAGCACCCTTGGTTAGCTGTCTTTACTTGGATTGACTTTCTTGTCAGCAGCAGAGCGCTATTACAGAACTGGCCACTGAGGGTTTTCTTGCACCTTCATCTGAAGCATTCTGGGGCTTGTGTCTGTTGCGCGCAGAATATGGTACAAGATGGACCATTGGTCTGATCCACTCTGGCAGTCCTATGTTACTATTCTGTGTACTTACCTTTGTATGTAACTATGGGCCTGAATCCTGCAATGCATTGAACGGCTCTTGCAAAACTCCGGAGCATCCTCAGAATTCATTGGACTCATGTACCAGATCCTCAGCTGGTGAAAATCAGCCTAACGCTGTATCTCTAGCTACGTACATTATGCACACATGTGAAATATCTATGGTAAAAGGACATTAAGGTGGCACATTCAAGCACTAAAAAGTTAGGAAGTCGCAGAATTAAGGTTGCCTGTGGAACTCTAATTTGGCCTGCTGGTGTTTATGTTGCAGTCTTTAATGACATGAACACATACTATTCTTTTCCATAGTGTGGCCACATGTAGGAATTGTGAGGGGATGGAGCATGCTCCGTCAAAATGTGGAGTCTCCAAAAAACCATCGACTTGAGGCAGACACTTGGCATGGAAAATTTCAGCCCAAATGGTTAAAGTTTGATGAAGGTATAAGCAACTGAAAACAGGGCCTTATAATGGGAAGTGTTGGGTAACCTTAATAAGTGGTTCTAGCTGCTGCAGCTATGACAGGGGTCACCATATCCCATTAGCAATTTTCTAGTGTGTACTTGCATATCACACTCTCACATCTCTCTCTCTCTCTCTCAGACATGGACACTCACAAATATATTTTAACTGTCTCTTGAGGGTAACATAAAGTAAAGTTGCCAGTTGACGAAGAAAATATTTACTTGAATTTGATGAAATTTGAACTAAAAATAATGCCTCTTAATAAAAACCTGTGGTTTGGATTCTGTGTTCTTCCCATATGTTTCTAATCTCTCGGGGGTTTTCAGATATGTGCCCAGAACACAGAACTCCTGACAAATGTTTTCAAAATGCTGAATTTGCAGATGTAAAGAGATTTTGCAATAGGAAAAATGAAATTTGAGAGTAAACTCCTTCCTTTACTGGGAGAGAGGGAGGTGGAGCCTTAGAATTTTTTTTTTTTAAAGCAGAGCTACGAGCCATTAATTTTTGCCTGTATGTGAAATAGCTATAGAGAAACCACTTGTATTTTTCTTTGCCTGTTTTACCGCAGCCATTGGCTCAGTGATGGAGAACTAAGGGAATACAAAGCAGCTTTTTGTCAAGCTTAGTAATGCAGTCCTGGTCGCTGATGATCTTACCTTACACTGTAGAGCTGTGAGCTGAAGTCGTTGATGGAAACATACCTTCCATGTTCTTAACCCATTGTTTTCATAAAAGTCCAGAAGATGGATTAGGGTTTGTTTAAAATAAATATATAAAAATGGCCATGGGAATCAGGTGTCTGAGCACATTGTGCAGTGCTGGTTGTTGATTTAAGGATCTCTCTCATGCTCTCTCTTTTGGGTACTTTCATAATAATTTTTGATTGCTTTACACTTTCATGTTGGGCTGGCGTTTCCTTTTTGCAGTCCTTTCTGCTTTGGCTGCTGCTGTGTTCTGAGAGCAAAGTCCTATTCCAGCAAGAGGGTTATAATGTTGCACAAAAGATCAAGAATGCAGGCAAGTCCATATTAAAGTGTTCGCACTTAAGAAGGCATAGGTTGACATGCAAGCTAGGTTAGAAGTGGAGCATAGAGCTTGAAATAGAAGGGATCTTATGGAAAAAGAACTTCAACTTTTGCACTATTATTCCAAAGTGCTACAACATACACTAGTGATACAAGTCTGTCTCATCTTACGCGGGGGTTCCGTTCCGCGGTTAGCGCATAAGGTGAAAACTGCGTTTAGTCAAAATTACATTGAGTTCAATGGCGAGCGGAATCGCCCGCACTACAGGTACAGTATTAAAATTATTTTTTGCTTTTTTTTGTTTTTTTGTTTTTGCTGACCGCGTAAAGCTGAAATCACGCATGTTAAATGCGCGTAAGATGCGACAGACCTGTATTGTAATGTTTCAGCTGTTGCTGTAATTTTCTGTGTGTGTGTGCGCGCAAATATATAATATATGTGCATTTCCCCTTCTTTGTATCAATAAACCACATGCCCCTCAGACTGGGCATTATGTGAACTGCTGATGGAGTTAATTTAAAGCATGACATTCATCCCATTTAATATTATATTTGTCATTTGCCTGGAGGGCGTGGAATTGCTTTTCCTAGACTGTCCTACTGGGGTCTTTTTTACCCTTTTTAGACTCTATTGACATTGCTGTTAAAATAGATCCCAGTGTAGTAAGCTGGGTCATTTGATAAGCAGACAGTGTTCTCTATGGATGCATAGCACCAGGCTTCTGGGAGCTGGGAGCAGCATGACTGCTCTAACACTGTCAGCGCTCCCACTCATGTTGCTTTTGGAGGTGTTTGTGTTACTCGCTGGGGTTAATTTTGTCACCCTCTCTGATGATCCACAGAGGATATAAACTGTTCCAGCCACCGAATACAGCGCCTTACCTCAAGCTCTAGTAGGTCATGCTTTTAACTCTGGAGATCTGCTGTGTTGGCTGAGCTGATAGGCATCATATCTACACTACGCTCTATAGTAGCCAAACGTTTCCTGTCATTGTTACCCACATGTCAACCCCATTAGAAGTAGCAATGATGGGGCCACTGCTGTAGACAGGTCTTCAGATTGTATTCAGCATTTTAAGCATCACGTTCACTCACTGGTTCAGATCCGGATTATGAGTAGACTTGGACGGATTACATTTTCATCGGTAAATGTTGGTAAACATACACACACCAACCCACGAAAAACTATTTCCATCAATAATAATCGAAATTTACCGGTAGGCAAAGTAAGAAAAATGTTATTTGGGAGCTTATGAGTATGATTTAAGGACATTAACTTTATCTGTTTTGACATGTGATGTTGACAATTTGTGTTTTAATGTTTACAAAGCTTTAATGTTTTGAATCTCAACATCTACTGTCATTAAATAATTATTGTCTGATTCCCCCCCATTCTTTCCCAGAACAGTGAAAATTTTAAATCAATACAAATAAAAAATGCTTAAAAATAAACATTGATACTAGCCATCAAAGTTATTTTTAAAAAATTGAATTCTGCCAATTCTAGCTATAAGACAGTGTCTAATACACCAGTGGATGCCAGTATTTTGTCTACATCAGCCCTTCCACCAGTGAAGCTGAACCATTGGGAAATCATAGGAAAAAATTGATCTAGTGTGGATAGGGCCAGAGAGAAATGTTGACTGTCTGGCACAGCAGAGAAACGAAATGCCCCTTGTAGTCATGCCAACACCACCTGTTTTCTAAGCAGCATGTTTCTTAAGGACTTTTTCCTCCATCCTGCTCCCCTTTACATTCCTGAATCTTAATCAAGCAATAGCTCGTTAATCTGCATCACCTGGGTTCTTCCACTGGTTTGGTAAATTTCTGAACAATAAATGTCCTCCCCGCCCTAGACACTGCTTGTTGACCTGGAAAGACAAGTTGCCCACTGTAAGTAACGCTTATTAATGCATTATAATGGCAGCCACTGATTAAACATAATACGCATAACCTTGCATCTAAACACTGCATCCCCTCAACAGCCAGTGAAGTTCAGGGTCAAACAAGGTTAAGTACCATTGCCTCAATACATAAAACAGCCCCAGAGCTTTTCAGGATCTTTAAACTGGTGATTAGACGTCTCATCTTGAAAGGATGAAAGTTTCGATTAGGCAAAGTGCCTGGGGGATGAATCAGCTTTGGCATCAGAGGAAGCTTAAGCTTCTTGGATCCAAAAAGAGAACCAGAGCAAGGAGGACGGAGACCAATTATCATTTTTAAAATACCCTAAATAGTCTGAGGATTTGAAAAGATGTTTCCCTGTTGAGACGGGGCTTGGGAAAATGAAAGCATTTTGTTATGGGCTATATCTTGCCCCTTCTACCTTGTGGCTTCCCAGGATGCTATTGGACTTCTTGTTGTCAAGAAAAGCAGGTGCATATAACAAGCCAGCTGCTTTGAGGCTGAGCTCAGTTAAGTTGGAAAGAGAGTAGCTTGGTGGCATTGTCATCCAGTGGATGGGGTACTGGATTGGGAACTGGGAGACTTGATTCTGCCAATGACTTGCTCTTTGAACTCAATCAAGTCATTTCATCTTTCTAGGCCTCTGTAAAATGAGGTTACTTCCCTTGTTTTCTAAAGTTATTTGAGATCTAGAGATGAAAAACTCGATAGATGAGCTGAGTATTGTCACGTGATGATGGTTGGGTGGTGGAAAACAGAGTGGAGGGGTGACTGAAATGTTTGGATGGGGGCATTGCCTATGGTTAGAGGCGGGTTTGACTCTGTGGAGCTAGGATTTGATTAGGATCTCAGGAAAGGAATTGGGAATGATGAATGGGTTTGACAAACTCATCTGTTTGGAAAGGCAACAGATTTTTCATCCAAACTTTTTTTGGAGAGGTGGATGGGCCCTTTAATAGTCTGCAGTAGAGCACCATTGTATAAATAATCCATAATGCAGATGAATACGCTCTATACTGTGCTTGAAAGAGGTGCTTGGAATGAACTCTGCTGTGCTGTTTAAATCAAGCCCTAACTTTAAACTCTGACTTCAGATTCAAGCTCCTTCAAGTTCTGAGGCTGTCCAGAGCTGGGACTTCGACTTGATCCAGCTGCTGATTGTACATTATTCAGTGTCAGTCAAAAATGTTGTTATGAAAGTTGAGATTGCCGAAAATTCTGCTTAGCTTGAAGAAATTAGCCCCATGTCAAGCTGCATGGTCGCTGTACTAATGATTTCCTTCTGTCCCCTATCTTGAGTCCTTGTCACACAGCATGTCCCACATTAGGCTCTTGGCAGGAGGAGAGGTTTCCTAAGAGGAGATTCCCAGAAATGGAACAAGCCTCTTCTTCTCAGAAAATAGTTGCGTGTCCTTTGATGCCAATAAACCAGTCAATTGCTATTATGTTTATAATTTGTGTTGTAGTATCACACACAGGCCCCGACTGGAATCAAGGCCCTAACATGCTGGGCATTGCACAAACATGTAAGAAGACACAGACCCTGTCCTGAAGAGCTTGCTGTCTCGGGTGACAAATGGGCCATGACGGGTGGGAGGAGCGGGATACCATCCAACGCTTACAGCAGCTATCGGAGACCAAGTGCCAAGTATCCTCATTTGACCCTCCAATTTTACTGGCCTAAATTGGCTGTTTTCTTATAGACCTCACAGCAGAGTTGGGTCTTGAGGAGTGATCTGAATGAGGGGGAGGGTAGAGGCCTGGAGGATGAGGTAGGACATTCCATGCATAAGGAACAGCATGGAGGAAGGCGTGAAGATATTGGTGTCAGATGCTGACCAATGGGCAGATGAGGCTAGCATGGTTGGTGGAGGAGAGTGATGATGTGAGACAAGCAGACCGGTATGGAGGTGTGGAGTTATGAAGAATTCAAACACCTCCTTGCATAAAAATAAGAGCAACTCCACCCCCAAGCTTGGGGAAACTTTGGCAGGAAGAGGAGGCTGCTTATGATGCAACTGTGGTTTCATAGCTGGCAAGGTGGAGAAGAATCTGTGAGTTGGGAGGGACCATCCTCCATGGGAGGGGAAAAGATGGGTTTTCCCGTTTTGCTGAAGACTCAAGAAACCACAACCTGAAGTAGCAAGGAATTAATAGATCCCACTGTCATAAGCCAGTGGGCTGTTCTCTGGGATTACAAAATAGGAAGGAAGAAAAGAGCCCAGGAGTCAAAGTCCTTGTTTGACCAGGTCATAACAATGTTAATGTAAGGCAAGGCTAGGGTCAAAGCTAATGGGGAAGTGGGGGTGTTGGTTCAAAACAGGGATACAAAATTAGGTTGGAAATCTAATGAGGACTGGGGTTTGCATGGTTTTTCCCCTTCTAGGTCCAGCTGCAGCTCGGTGCTGCAGAAGCAATGGGAAGAAAGGAAAGGTGTTTAAAATAGAGCTGTCCCCACCATTTACAGACTTCAAAGAAAGGTTCCATTTGATGCCATTATGGTTCTAGTCAAACTAGCCCATGCATCCCCATTGGAAATGCCTTGACATGGTTCCTACAAGAGAAGAGGGGCGGAGAATAGTTCCTTATTTTAGTACCGAAAGGCCACAAGGGAGGCCATTTTTGTGGTACACCCAGCCAGCTGGGAAAGGGGGAATAACCGAGAACTCACGATAAAGCCGTTTCATCCAGTTTGTTCAGATAAGCATGCAAACATCTGGGTTCTACTTATCCAAACCTCTGAGCTTTTTGAAGTTCACTCATGGCTGATTCTGACTCACCAAGTTTTCAGGGCCAATTTTTCATACACTGGCTTTCGTTTTTGTACTCTCATTGATCTGTGGCTCAGTTTAGGTTATTTAGATGACATCGCAGCGTAGGAATTTCCATAGAGTGACAAACGGCTCATCTACCTGCCACAAACAATTGCCAGTACCAGCTGATTTGGAGAAAGATGCAAGAAGTCCCGAGGAAGACAGTTACGGAATATCCTGCCCACAAGAATTGTTTCTTCCTAATCCCATTAATTAGTGGTTTGCTTATGCCCTGGAACTGGAGGATTTAGATCCAAAACTCTTGGGTGACACAACCATCATTCAGGGTATTCTTGTTATCCACATATATGCCTCACCTGTGACTAAATATGGCATCTTACTGCACCTGCAAATCAGGTGCTTAGACATCAAAATTATTCACACAGAATTTCAGATTGATAAAAGGAGACTCGACTGAGATCTTGCTGAGAAACTGGCTTCCGGATTCCTCCTGCATTGACTTGTTGGCTGTCAATTTAACTCTGATGGGAGTGATACTTGTAACCACTCAGAGCCCTTGAATTATCACAGCTGTTACTTCCCAGGCAGAGGGAATCTCTATCCATAAGCCTGTGCTAATGACACGTTTTATCAAGTGGAACATCAGGGGGCTGGCAGAGAATCCCTGAGACATGGATTAGGGCGTAAAGAGAATCTCCAGTGGCTGGGTTTTCAAAGCATTCACTTAATCGTGGAAACACATTGATCCACTACCAGTCTGTAGCCCTCTGACTTGGGCTGTCTTCCTATAATAATAATAATTAATAATAAAAAACAATAAAATTTAAGATCCTTCTAATTCCTTTTCAGATTATTTAAAAAAAAAAGTCATCATGCTTCTTAGCTCTGTGGTTATTCAGAGAAGCTTAACTTAAATATGGGAGTCTAAAAAACCACTTCAGGCAATATTTTTGTATTGACCTTAGAGTCACTAAAACTGTTGTGGTAATGCACTAAAACAACAGTGCAGTTAATTACTAATGAATTGCAGTGAGAGTCCCAAAGAAGTGCAGTATTTATGACACGGACAGCGATGCCAAATGAAGTCACTCGTGTTATTCTCTCCAGCTGTTTTTGTTGAACCCCAGAGATTTCTCCAAGGTGCTGGTGTTGATGTCATTGGGAGTGATGTGACATTGCTGCACACATGTAAGATGAGCATAGAAAATGATCCAAAAAAGATGTTTTAACATTTTCCAGCACTGTCTGGGAGCTGCATGATGGGAACTAATCCATACATGAGTCACCCTAGCATACATGGATATTATACAATAAATATCAAACAGATCCCTATTGGTCAGACCTTCATTACAAGTATCATGGGTGGGACTCTGTTAAGGTAAGTTTTTTTAAAAATATATATATACTTTTCACAGTTCTTTTTTTCATTGAAATTCTGTTCTACTTTTTTGGTGAACTTGAAATTTCTATGAAAATATCATCAACGTTTTGATTTTCTTCCAACTAGTTCTTCAGCTGGTTGGAAAATGGGACTTGAAGTTGACCCTTTTTTCCTCTAAATTCAAAATTTTGTCAAAATTGTGAAATTAAACATCTGTCACCATGACTGCTATTGGATCTTAAGTTTGGTGGAGTCAATCCATTTCGTAGCAAAGAAGAAACCACACCAGAAAAGACACAGCTGCAGTTGGCACTAACTGGCATCCTTGTTGGGAACCTCATCAAAGACAAAAAGCTGAAGGAACCCTGGAGACTGATTTACCTTTATACCCCTAGAACTAGCCTTCCTTCCAGGACATCGAGGAGGTGGTATGGGCACTGCAGCTACCAATGCTGTCCCTGTTTAGTGCAGAAATAAAGAATGCCAGTGGGGCAGAAATAAAGAATGCCAGTGGCACTTACTTAGCACTTACTTCACTGTTGTGATCAGATTGGGCTTTTCACATGTTACTGCTCTCGGATACAACTTTCAAAATCACCTAAATCATTTAGGACCCATTTTTTAATTGTCACTTATGGCCAGATTTTCAAAGGTTTTCAGGTGCCTAAAGATGCAAAGAGATGTCTAATAGGATTTACAAAAGTACCCCTGTCATTCAATGGGAATAAGGTGTTTAACCTGCATAGAGGCTTTTGATAATCCCAGTAGCACCTATCTCCGTCTTTAGGGGCCTGAATACTTTTGTAAATATAGCCCAGAGGGGCCTAGGTCCCACTGACTTTCACTGAGATTTAGGCTGTTATGTGCCTAAGTCACTTTTGAAAATAGCACTTTGGCTCCTACATTACTTTTGAATTTTTTTTTCCCCATCGTTACCCCTTCAGCAGCATTCCAGCACAAATGTAAGTTACACATCCTGCAGAAGAGGTAGAAAGTTTTAGGCTCCGGCACACAAAGTTAACCCGTGGCATCTTCTTTATCACTGCTCCTGTTGAAGAAAGCGGATACTGACATGGAAAGAGAAGAGGGTTGGATATTCTGTGCAACCGGAACAGCCAAACAAATTGACTCTTCAGAGCGGCGAGAGGAATGGGAGCAGAGCTGGCTTGCAATAAGGTGGGGGAGGTAGCTCTCTCTCTGCAATATTTATTAGCGGCAACACACTTGAGAGGACACAAAGGGCCTCTGAGCTTCCCAGCACGGCTTGCTCCAGTTAAAGTCAGCTTCTTAAATCAAAGAAACAGGGCTCCTGACAGCTGAGCTATGTGCATCTTTTGTGAAACCCAGCTCCTTTTTTATTACAGGCTAAATTAGCCCATTTTATTGTTTGGCACTGAGGGATGAGGTCAATTGACTGGGATTCCTGCTAACAAGGTTTTAGTTCTGTCTGCCTTTTATGAGTGTGAACGTGGGGGGCTCCGTTAAAGCCTTGCAGTCATCACTTGCAAAGCAGAGAGGAAGATGAGATACCTAGGAACCTCTTGGGACTCTCTCCCCTTCCCCCCAATTGGGCTGTTCAGCCCATCCTGCTGCACTTGAGGTCTGGTTAGTGTCCCAGCACTCCGATGCCTCCCACAATATGGTCACATGGAATTTCCCTTTGACTTCACACAGTTGAACACTACAGCCATTGGACCGAACAATAAGGTCACGGAGGAGAGGTCAGCAGAGCCGGGAGCAGGATACAGTACCAACAACAAGGGAAAAGTGAGAATTGGGCAAAAGATGATTGGGTTTGAGACGGAACAGACACAGTGAACTCTAAAGGAGTTTAGGTTGGCAAAGCTGACACCTCCTTCTGGCCCCTTCCGCGTGTTAATTACACCAGTCTAGACTCCGAGATTCCCTTAGACTCTGAACCTGAGTCTGACTTCAGAGGCGTCTGATCTGGTAGACATTATGTGCTGAGGGGACGCGAAGAAGGTGCAAGTTACATCAGCTTAGATTCATTTCTGACTTTGGCCCATGAATGCATCTACAGGAAAACTGGCAGCAGATCCCCTTTATTCGTCAGACTAAAGAAATGACTTTAAACCTCCCTTTGGCTGTGGAAAAACAGCTGAGGATATTAGCCAGGGTTCCTCTCCATACTTAGCTCAGCATTCCTATGCCACTCAGACTAAAAGCAGAGTGAGCCTTAACGAACTCTGCTCTGCTTAACCTACTGGACTGGACTTAGCTGGCGAACCCTGCTGAGGTTACCTCCTTTGCTTTATCTGTCTCTAGGGGAAGGAGAATGTAGCCTGTATTCTATAAGTGACTTGGAACTATCAGCCCCCCTTGAGGTGTAAATCCATGCTTATCAGAAAGGAATAGCTTTCAACTCTCCTTCCCTGCCTCTTGGAGAAGAACATCAAGTCTGGGTTTTGTTGCTAGGTTAACAACAATCAATAATAATTTATTTATATAAACTTTCCCGGGCAATGTTAGAAACCCAAACCCAAAGCCTTATGGCAGTGCATGGGAACCAGTTGTAACAGCCAAGCTGAATGAAGTGCAAAAGGATTAAAAAAAGAAAGTAATGGTCATTTATGGGCCTGATTCAGCGGGGTGGGGGCTTCCCCAGGTTCCACTGTGAATGAGAAGGGAGGCAGGGAGGGAGGTTTTGTGGTTAAGGCACTGGAGTGGGAAGCAGGAGACATGGATTCTGTTCTTGGCTCTGCCGCTGACTCCCTGTGTAACCTTGGCCAACCGACTTTGCTCATTCAGTACCTCAGTTCCCCATCAGTAAAATGGGGGTAATATTCCCTGCCTGACAGTAATGTTATGAATAGAGCTGGATGAAAACCGGTAACAGTGTTTGCCTCTGAAAAAGGAGGGCAAAACAAACCCCAACATTCTGGCAAAATAGCAGAACACTTCAAACATTTATTCACCAAAGTAGAAGGGGGTGGGGACTAAGAGGGGGGCAAGTGAGAGAGTGAGTGAGGGGGAAAAAAAAGAAAAAAATTCACTTTGGAAAACCGTATGTATATTGTCTCATTGAAAATTCAGGAAATGTGGTTGATGAACAAAAAAATGTTCATTTTCTTAAGAAAAGGTTTGATCAGAAAAAAGGTTATGAATGATGACCAATGTAAGCGAGCGCTAGTGATGAGGATACGTGTGTGAGTGTTTGAGAGCTGCTCGCACAATCTGATGAGGAGAGACATGGAAATAGATCTGTTCCCCCTTTGCTGGAAAGTCAGGGGGATGGGGCTGCAGGCCTGGGGCAATGTCAAATTAGAGTAGGGTGGGGCTTGACCAGCCAGCAGATGCATAAAATCAGCATATCTCCCAGAGAGCTCTCTGTTGGCTCATCTCCTGTGGAGCCCTGCCAGAAATTTAAGCTGTGTCCTTCTGGAGGAGCCTATGGTGGCTGCAGAGCGTGCGTGCGTGTGCTTGTCACCACCTGTGTTTCCTCGGCGGGTTTGCGTTCCTCTGGCACAGCTGTACCTGGGAACGCAGAGGGTTCAGGCTACATTCACAAAAGCAGATCTGGCCCCCGGTGTTTAAAAACATGTTCCAGTTTTCCTAGGGGTTTTCAGACATCCTGGCTAGACTCCATCCCAGGCTTCTGGTTCCCATTACAGGACCGCATCATCCGCCCAGGTTTTTTTTTGGTAAGGCTCTCTTTTTCTGCAGCTTTAACAATGTTGTCTGTTATTAAATAAACCCTCTTTCCCTAATGTAAAAAAAAAATCAGTTCTAATCATCTGAGTAGCAAAGCATCTGTCTATTGATTAAACTCTTGCTCTGTGTTTCAAAGTAAAACCGTGGCGCTTTATAAATGTAGGTTTGGAGCTCATTTTTAGGCTACGGATATTGTGTGCCTGGGCTGAATGGTCCTTAAAGCAGACATGATTCCTAACAAACCTGCAAGGTGCCTGATTTCAAACAGGCCATGTCTAACTTGCGACGTCTTTTCGGATGTCGGTGTTGCTGTTCCTAGTGGAGCGGTGAGAATGTAGAAATAAACTGGAAATAAATGGTAGCCTGTTTAGAAATCCATGGATGACTCACAAATCCAGCTGGATGAGCGACAGGTGATTAGATCCAAACTGGGTTGCGAAGGAGGTCATTTACCTAGGACACTCCTCATCCAAGGCACGGGGAGCCCTTTGACAGGGAAGCTTGCATCTCCCTGGTCTGTATGGTATCTGTCTTGTGGATGTCATTGTCAAGGGCTGTCAGCAGCACCAAACCGGATGAGGCTGTCCCGGAGATGCCTGTGATCTCTCTCTAGATGCAATACCTTCTTGTGATAATGCACCTGGGAATGACAAGCAAAGCACAGTCACTTCACACCCTTGTAAGCAGGGAGGGCCAAAGCAGATACTCGATGTGCACCCAAGGATAATGGGTTTTGCAGGCTGACTTGTCTCAGACCAAGTTCCTGAATAATCCTACCTTACTTGAGTGCGGGAGACTAGACAGCCTAATAGGACTCTTCCTTCTCTAATTTATTGGTCTTTTGTCTGCATAAGGACTGAGTACAGACTTCAGTTTTTGGGCCTGTGGTACTATGACTACATGTGTCTTTGTTGTCTCATGCTTCGGGCTTCAGCTGGTCACCTGTAGGAGTCAAGAAGGGATTCCCCCCCCCCCCCCGGTGTATTCTGAGATGGCCACAACTGAAGATGGGGCACTGGATGGGAATTCTCTTCCTCGGCTGGTGGGCCTTGCTCATATGATCAGGGTCTGTCTGGTCACCTTATTCAGGATTGGGAAGGAATTTTCCTCCTTGTCAGATTGGCTGTTTTGTTTTTTTGCCTTCCTCTGCCACATGGGGCACGGATTACTTGCTAGGATTATCTGGGTGTATCTCACCTTATTCCCTGCCACTGCAAGGGCCCTCCTATTCTCTGCCTGTGGCACACAGTAGTTTAGCCTCCTGAGGGCTGTAATATGTCAATGTAATTTTGGTTGTTGGGTTACTGTGCGGGTGGTGGCGATGATCTGTACTATACAGGAGGTCAGACTAGTTGATCCAATAGCACCTTCTCGTCTTAAACTCTGACTCTTTGATTTATGTGGGACTTCTTTCTTGTTTTCATTCCCCCAGGGGGACATCCAGCAGCTCCTGGTCGTGGCAGACCCCAGGGCAGCCTATGATTATTGTGAACACTACAGCCCTGACTGTGACACAGCCATTCCTGACACCCCCCAGTCTCAGGACCCGAACCAAGATGAATATGTAAGTAGAAAGGAAGAACATCCACTTGTGCATGCCTGAAACCTTTGGGGTAACTGCTTAAGGGTCCCACGAGGGACACCCAGGATGGGTACCAATGCATCACACTCTGTAGAGGGAATTTGTTCAGGAGAAGAAGGAGGAACACAAGCCAACAGTGGTCAGGCAGAAGCAGTCGTGATCAAAGAGGGAAGAGACGATAAGGAAACCAGGAAATGTAAGAGTAATGAAAAGCAAGCAAAGGGTTCCAGTGACAACTGCAAGGGAAATAAATAATAATAATTGGGGAGCAGATTAGCCGTTAATAAACAAATGCACTGTGACTATTAACTGAGATAGCTCATGTGCACTGTTTCTTATTTAACTTCCGTTTCGTTTTGCTGTGAGTCTCTCAATAAGTCATTGGCTTGTCTTGAATTGCTTTCCCCACCCCATGTGGTTGCAAAAATCTGTTGCATAATAAAACAGTGGAAGGGATCCTGGAGCATCGAAGATGAAACCCTGCCAAGGTAGGTCAACTTTCTGGCCTTGTAACCTTGATAATTTTTTTCTTTAAGAGGTTTAATCCCGTTTACAAGACTGGGCACCCAATGCTACATGTGAGTGCTCGGAACAACCTCTAAAACCACAGCGTCAGTGTGGTTTAGTGGATAAGGTACAGGGCTAGATCTCAAGAATAGTAGGTTCTAATCCCAGCGTTGTTGTTGATTCGCTGTGTGATGTTCGGTGTGTCACTTCATTTTTCTGCCCCTTGTTTTCCCAGAGTGTGAAATGAGGGCTTGTCTACACGGTGATATAGAAGCCCTGGTGTGAATCTACAATGCATTAGCTTGCCGCAAAGTAACTGGTCAGGTGAATTATGCCACCATGCACTAAAAGCTTGTATGCTGTAGATTTACACGCTGGCTGACTGCGCACTAAATCGCCATGTAAACAAACCCCGAGTATTTGAGTGCTCAGGTGCCCATAGGAAGCGGAGTGGGTTACCCTACTGTGTAGCAGCGCAAGTTTAAAAATTGGGCCCTCACTAACTATTGCAACTGAATATAATAACATACATATATCACTTTCTAAATGCCAACAGATGTTTCAGGTCAACAGTTTTTAATAAGATCAACTGATTTTTGAAACGTCAGCTATTAGGGGTGGTCAAAACCCGTGGAAAAAAATCTCAGTTTTGTTTTTTTGTTTTTGGTTGAAATTTCATTTTGACCAAAATGTTCTAAGCAGACCTATAATTATCCCACGAGTTCTTGGATAAACATTCAGCTGTGCCTAGTTAAGAGAATCACTAGAAAGGGTTAGACCAGGGGTGGGCAAACTTTTTGTCCTGAGGGCTACATCTGGGTGTGGAAATTGTATGTTGGGCCGTGAACACTCACAAAATAGGGGCTAGGGGTGCGGGTGGGGGTGAGGGCTCTGGCTAGGGGTGCAGGCTCTGGGGTGGGGCTGGGGATGAGGGGTTGGGGGTGCAGGAGGGTGCTTGGGGCTGGGACCGAGGGGTTCAGAGGGCGAGAGGGTGATCAGGGCTGGGACAGGGGGTTGGGGTGCAGGACCGGGTTGGGGTGCAGGCTCCAGGCGGCTCCCTGAAGCAGCGACATGTCCCCCCTCCAGCTCTTACATGGAGGTGCGCTCCCCTGTCCGCAGGTGCTGCCCCTGCAGCTCCCATTGGTCACAGTTTCTGGCCAATGGGATTTGCGGGGGCGGCGCTTGGGGCGGGGGCAATGTGCGGAGCCCCTTGGCTGCCCCTACGCTTAGGAGCTGGAGGCGGGACACGCCCCTGCTTCTGGGAGCTGCGCGGAGTGGGGCAAGACCCCGACCCCTCTCCCAGAGTTACACCAAGATTTTCCATAGTGACTAGTGACTATGGATTCCTCTTATGTTCTTTTTGGGGGGGGAGGGGGTCTTGAGACATCTTAAAGGGGCTGATTTCCAGATACAGCTGACATCTACCCTCTGAAAATTAGGCTCTTTGAAGGTGTTTCAAGTTTGGCACCCAGAATCATTTTTGAAAATCTCAGCCTCACTCACGCTCCTATGCATGTACAAAACCCTTGGTTTAGTCACATACCTATGTCTGTTCCAACTCACATTAAAGCCAAAAGGAATCTTTCCATTGACTTCCCTGGACATTAGATCACCCTCAATACCCCGCTTCTGTCTAGAGAAACATAAAGGTTCATTTCTTTTTTTTACAATTAATGTGCTCTAAAGAAGTGGAAACAATAAATAAGTACCAGCAAATAGACTCCATTGTGGTTAAAATCTGGGAGGATGGTAGGGAAATAAACCTATTTTTGGACCCAGTTACTCAACTAGCTGCAAAGGGCTTGTCTTGGAAGGGCCATGTTACTCTATGGAATTTTGTACAAGAATGGCCTTTAAATACCAATAAAATCAATGTACTGGGTTAGGAATTTGTCTCACCCAACTGTAACAAAAAGCTTTGTTTGTATTTCATTTTTAAAAATGGCCGACGCCTTATGGAAAACTCTGAAACTGTCTGCATTTTAGAAGTCATTTCTACTACAGGCTGCTTACTCTGTATTACTACAGATATATGCATGAAAACAGAAACATTGCTTCTTTAAGAGCTCGTTTGTCTCAAGTCGCCTTTTCCCCATCTGACACAAAACAGGAGGTTCTGACTACTTTTGAGTTATTGAAAATCCCTATGTACTTTTCAGCATGAGTGTTAACTCTGGTGTACTGGCCAAATTCCAGTTTGGGTAAATTCATTCCACCTCCTTAACTTCCCCCAAAACTTAAATTAAATTACATGTTAAACAGCTGCCAACTTCTACCTCAGAAGCAGCTGCATTTCAGTGGTGGCTGAAAGGATTTTATGCAGTCTGCAAAGCATATTGGCATCTTTCAGGGAAGAATATGCCACAGGAATACAAGACATTATTATTCTTTAGTCACAAATTTCTCAAAAAACCCCCCAAAATTATGCCCCAGATATACTGTAGGCTGAATATCACAGGAGCTGATGAACACTGAAAAAGCAAGAACCAGTAGAAAGCAAATATCAGAATAAAGAAAGGGTAAAGGATAAGAAATCTGGGAAATATGGAAGGCGCTTAATTACTTCAAGCATAGGAGTAGATCCATTGACTTCAGTGGAACTACTCACATGCTTAAAATTAGGCGTGTGCTTAATTAGCTTCCAGAACCAAGGTCTATATGACCCAAATTTAAAAAATACTTAGCAGGACAAATGCATTTGCAAAATATTTGTCTAATCTGTACATGAAAAATGAAACTCTGGCTCCACTGAAGTAAATGGCAACACTCTGGCTTCCGGAGAATGAGGATGTTGCCCAGAATGGGTAATTTGCACATACAAATGCACCTAGACAGCCATTTGGACATAAAATTAATCCATGCAATTGCTCACACTATATTTGTGTTGGCAGGTCTATCTTGTCTGAATGTGTTGCTCAATACTCTGCAATATGCAAGCATAACTGAATCTGTGTGTTCAGTTCTCAGAGTTTTGCATGAGGCATCAGTGTCTCTTAAAAGACTGATTTTCAATGTGCATTTGTGAGTGATGGTGCCTGAAGGGGCCGCACATGCAGGAGTGGCTGCTGTATTTGCCTTTGCCAGGCTGCAAAACCAGGAGTCGCCTTTTGTTAATTTTTATTTTGTGCAGCTTCTGTGAGTGACAGCGGGGGTCAGACCCAAAAATATTATTAGGACCACTCAGATCAAGGCCATTACATCTCAGCTAACCTATGTTTTATCAGGATTGTTTTAGAAGACACTCTATTAGTGATTGCAAAGCTTAAATGAAACTTTAGAGCCTTCTCTCCTAAGGTGCATGGGAGTTTTTTGCTGTACACATCTAAGGCAATAATATGACCCATAGTAATCCAAATGATGATCCTTTCTCAACTGCGTCTCTAAGGAATTTACATCCTTTGACGTGTCGTTTTTATCGTTTTAGTCTGTTAAATGGTCCAGAACTGTTAGTCAGGGTCACCTCCAATGGTTTGGTGGCCCAGTGTGGAAGCATCAGGTTCGGGAAGTCAGCTAGGACCTCTGGTATCTTGAATCAAGAGGCAGTCCCCACCGCAGTATATGGACACGTGCTATGGGATTTACATTCAGATGAGTATAGGGTAGCACACGGAGCAAAGCAGTCAGTGAGGATGGAGGGAGAAAACCATCATCTCGTACTTGGTCAAATTAGAAAGCTAAATGTGTTACAAACAGATTAGTGAATAAAGCTGGCTTAAAAATAATTCCTTCCCCCCGTTCTTTTGTGGAAATTTGGATGCAGCCTTTCATTAAATCTCATATTTCTGTAAACTTTAGCCTTCTTTACTCATGATCCTTTTGTGTTCGTTTTCCCTGTGCTTCACTGTCGCAGGTGCCAGTGGAAAGAGAATTTCAAAGTCACTGTACATTTGAATATAAAATTCACATGGCCTAGCAACAGCTGGCAAGGAACTCACTTAAGGAGTTGTCTGCCTTCACCTTGTTTCTTGCTGTGGTTCCTTTGCAGTACACTGAGGGGGATGGAGAAAGTGACACCTATTATTATGAATATCCCTACTACGAGGACACCGATGACACAGGAAAGGCAGAAGCACCCACTGCCAAGCCTGTTGATGCTGAAGAAGCTGCTAGAGAGGTGACCGAAATTAAAGAGGTAGGTGACGGGGAGGTGGCAAGCTCCTGTTTTGTTTCGTCTTTGCTTTATTTCAAGGCTTGCCATTCCGAATTTTTATAGACACACAAATGGCATGTGGATGAAAGGCTGGAGATTTAAAATGGAAGAAACTACTGTAGATAGCTCTGCATTTGTGCTTTGTGCATGCAGTGTGAGGTTTCCATAATAATGTGATGCCTGTACGTTGAGCTGAACGAGGATGGGTAACAAGCTTGGTGGTTTCTGGCACCTAGTCTCTCCAGCAGAGCTAGAAGAACGCGGGCTGGTGATCTTGCAATCAGAGCATGATTAGCCATGGTCTGCACCTGAAAATATACTTGAAGCAAGATCTTGCATATATGTCTACATGGAAGATTAACTTTGTGCACTAAGGATGTGTCTATGCTGCAAGTGAACATGTGATTGTAGCACAGGTCGGCATATCCGTGTTAACTTTAATCTGTCTAGCACAGCTAACAATTCTAGGGTAGACATGGCATCACGAGTTCAGCAGAATACATACCCAGGGTCCCCGGTGGGCTTGTCCTCTGATTGCTAGCCTGTAGTGCCACATCTACACTAGTATTTGAACCCATGCTAGCTGGATTAAAGCTAGAATGATTGTCACCCCATGCTACAATCACACCTTCACTTACAGTGTAGGCAAACCCTACATCATTTCCACAATGGTAGTTGCTTTTGCCTTCAGAGCTTTTTCTATTGTGCATTTTGAATCCCTGAATCTCAAGGCCTAAATTTTCAGAAGTGTCCATTGGCTTTAGGGCACCCAGCCTGAGACCACTTGGGCTGGATTTTTAGAGCTGCTCAGCACGCCCAGGTCCTATTGCCATCAGTTTCTCTGAACACCTGAAACTCAAGCCTGTAGGTCTCACACTAGGCACCCAAAATGAGTAGTCACTGCTGAAAGCGTAGTTCTGAGTCCTTACATCTTTTCACTGTGCTGTCAATTAGCTGCCTCCTTGGTTTTAAAGAGCCTTCTTGTTTTAGACAGGAAAGGAATTTTCAAACCTATGTCTTAGCCGATAAGAGCGCCAGAACATCCTCTACTTTCTCTAACCTGGGCATTGTTTGTGTTTTGCAATAGGAGCTCACCTCTCCAACCACACAAGCACCTACAGTGGTGGAAAACAGGGAGGAGACAAAAGAGGATGAGAAGGTTGATGACCCCATCGTGGATGAATATAATTATGAAACCATTAACGAGGAGTACTACACTCCCCTCCCTTACGAGGACCTCAACTATGAGGATATAGACACTCAGGATACCCTTACTGAAGATGCTGTCGAAGCAGAAGTCCCCGCCAGCACAGTCATCACCCCCAATTCAACCAATGTAATTTCCTCCAAGGAGTCTATGATTTGTCCTTTTCTTTGTTACTTTTAAGTCTTGGATCTAATGGAAAAACTTGAAGTGTCCAAGGCATTTGTAGAGAAAAAGGCCTCCCTGAAAAATGTAATCCTCCTGCATTTTCCCTGTGTGAACACAGCACTGCTACATAGAACTGGTTGAAATTTTTCTTATGAAAAAAGTTTTCCTGTCAGAAAATCTGGGTTTAGTCAAAATCAATGTTTTGTTCAGGAAAATATTGGTTTTGACTAATTTTATTTTTATTTCCAGTCAGGAGAATCCAAACAAAAAAATTGTTTCAAGTCAGAATTGTCAGTTAAATTTTTAAAAAAATTGTTGATTTGATAGAAAATGTCAAATTTGGACATTTCCAGTTCAATTCTGTGAAATTTTTCAGTATTTCAAATTTTTGTTCCCATTTGGAATGGAAGCTCATTTTGAAATGTCAGAATTTCTCATGGTTATGAATGTTACATTTTCCTAACCACTCTACTAATAGTAAGGTGAGATTCAAGCTTCCAAAATAAACATACTGTGAAGTGATTACATTTTCTGCAAAAAGAAGAACAGGAGTACTTGTGGCACCTTAGAGACTAACAAATTTATTAGAGCATAAGCTTTTGTGGACTACAGCCCACTTCTTCGGATGCATCCGAAGAAGTGGGCTGTAGTCCACGAAAGCTTAAGCTCTAATAAATTTGTTAGTCTCTAAGGTGCCACAAGTACTCCTGTTCTTCTTTTTGCAGATACAGACTAACACGGCTGCTACTCTGAAACCTGTACATTTTCTGGTGACCCTCTCTCTCTAAGTTTTGGATTAAATGTATGACACTCTCTACAAGTTAGTTAATATTCAAGCAGGTCTATTCCCCTTCCTCTCCCAAATTCTACAGTTTCAGCCCATTTGTTCTTTGTGAAAAATTGTCACCCTTTTTTGGGCAGTTTCGGTTAAATATACAGGCATGGGGAAATTCTTACAACATTCCCAAAAATAAATGAACTGAGATATGGTGGGAAACTGCCATTCCAGAAGTTCAACAAAACCGTGCTGCCGAGCAACCCAATGACAACTATCTAATGCTGGTAGAAATTTGAAAAATTTGAAATTAAATTAAAAAAGAAATTCCTCTCTGTTCTGCAGCTAGCTGTGTCACCGTTTGAAATATTTGAATCTTAAAAATTTCAAATTTTAAAGGGTAATATAATTTTTTTCCAAAATGGTTTCCTTTTCATCCTGACCCGTTCTAGCAATAACTAACTGAGTTACTGGACAGACCTTGATAGACACTTAGGTAATGTAGACAATCAGTTTTGTGATGTCTCATTTCATGGCACCTATTGTCTCAGAGGGGTCCATCTGTCACGTTTTGTCCAAATGGGCAGAGGCAGGTACAAGAAAGGTTGGCTGTAAGCTTGAACACAGCTGCTTTCTGGAGCTCTTTGGGTTGTTTCCTGATTGCATCTGTGAATGTTCCATATTTAACATGTGTCCTGCCCTCGCCATGTAATATTGATGTTCAGATGGGTCCCTATTGGTGTTGTCATCAAATTAGACTAGACGTGTCATGTCTGTGCCTACTAAATTTCTCTCCCAACCAGGAAATAACCCTCTTCTTCTCTGCCCAGAAGCCTTGACAACAAATGTCAGTAGTGGGTTAATATTTCCCAGGAGACCTGGCAGAAATTTTGGTTGCTTCTTGAATAGAGAGGGAGAATTTAATTGTCATACTGACCAAAAAAAATACACCTCTCTGGGAAGCAGAGAAAGATGTCAAAGAGGCAGCAAAGGCTGGCCAAGAGAATTAAAGTTGGGCATAGATGCTTCCCAGAATGAATTAAAAGGTGTCATGGAAGCTGGCCAAATGGAGATCCAAGACAGGAGAGGAGCCCGCACTAGATGAAGGAAAATCTCAAGGCAGAGATCAAATCCAATCAATTGGGAATAAAAAATGCAGTGGAGGAGGAAAGCGAGGCTGTATGAAAAGATACAATGGCCTGGTAAAATGTGTTGAGGAACCGAGCACCAGTCCTGAACAAACAAATAGATGAGAAGGTTTTCCAGGAAATATAAAACAGCCAGAATTCATTGGCTCAACTAGAACTGTCTAGGAGAGAAGCTAGAGATGGGATTTGATGACTTTGGAAAATGCTTGGATGAGGAAATGAAAGGCTCAGAGACCAATTTGGTTGTTAGGATATGGAATCAGAAAAGAAACAAGCTTCAGGTAAGGAAACATGTTAAGACTTTGTGCCTAAGCGCTAACTCCAGGATGCTCTGCAGGACACCTGGGAAGGTGAAACGGAGAGTGGCCAGTCTGTGCTCGGACTGCACAGAAGCATTCAGTGTTAGAAGGGGAAAAGCAGCTTCCTGGGAGGTTTATTTTCCCCAATTTAATAGCTTGATGCAAATGAATGGTTGACAATAGCTTGATGCAAATGAATGGTTGACAAAATGAACAGGGAGTCAGCACGCTTAACAGCTGGCTTGAACTGATCAGACCGAATGATGCAGCTGGAATAAACCCCAGAAAAGAGAATGACTTATCGTGACCCGATAAAAGCCCTTAATGTGAGGTTCAGGCTATCTACCAATCTGAGTTGATCCAAGTTTGTTTAAAGCCAAGGAAGAAGGAACAAGGAAAATCCATCAGAGCAAGTAGAGGACTTTTGTAGGTTAATGTGTCTGGCATATCTTCAGACCAAGGTAGGCATGCCAAATAAATGAGCAACAGACCAGTTTATTGGTGACCAAGAGGATCACTTGAAAATTAAAAATAGTGGGTGGAAACCATAGGCCCCACATGCCACCAGGGACTTTGAAGGATTCGAATTTCCATTGCCATGCAGCAGCGCACCAACCTGCTCATGGGAGAAGTGGAAATGGGGCCCTGCAATCTTGAAGCCTAAATCTGTGTCTAATTTTCGTGACGAGAAATGAGATTCAGGTTGGAGACAAGGAACAGTTGAGAGGTTTGAAAACACATCATGCTCAGTGTGACACACAGAATGTCAGCAGCAGCACAAAGACTAGGGGAGACACGTCTCGCAAGCCCTGATCCTGTGAACGAATTGTCAGACATTCAGTCCAGCCTTGCCATGACTCGTGATGTAATGATCACTCTTCATCCAGTTCAAGAAACAGAATGGCACTCAGCCCCAGGGGCAAAACATGGAGTACCTGCACAGTTTTTGTTTACTGTGGATTCTACCCTTCAACAGCAGAAAAGGGCAGTTTGCTGGCTATTGAATACAGAAGTAAAAAGTTGAAATAATATGGGAGTTGGGGAGAGTGGCCAATAAATCCCACAATCTACTAGAAGTTTCCTTTCCTGAGGCAGATGGTACTGGCCCCTGTTGGAAACGGGATACTGGTCTGAATCCAGTAAGGCAATTCCTAAATTCCTGTCACAGCCTTTTAATAAGATCAGGAAACATGTGCTGTGAACATTAGACCAGGCCTGTTGTTAATGCTGGGGGATAGGTATTCTAAAATTGGACTCAGATGGAAACTGTGATTGGAGAACTAGCAGCAGTTCACAAATGGGGTAACTTGGGTTTATTAGAATGAAACTTTTGGAGTCTGAGCATGGGATTTTGGAAGCGGATTTAGTCAATGAACTCATATGGGTTTAGATTTCATTGTGGCTAATAACTATGCGATAACTTCCAGCAAAGCAATTCGGAACATTCAGTATGGAGAAATGTGCCTGGGAAAGATGGAAACTAGGTAAAAATATGCTTTGTTCGATGACTGCTCTTCAGGGAGCAAGCTTCTCCTCCTCCGGAGGCAGGTGTCACAATTTCAAAATCTGCATAATTTTTCAACAAAGGGAGTGGTGGAAAATCTGGTTTGAATGAGGCTCTTTGAAAGTGGCAAAAGAAATTCACTAACTTTTGGATGATTTTTTTCAGGCCAGCTTGTGACCCAGATTTTTTGTTTTTTTTTTTCCCCCTCAACATTTCCCAAAATGTCCATTTTTCACACTGAACGCCTCCTCTGTCAAAAATTTCAAAAAATGTTGCTTCTTTTTCAAGCAAATTGATTTCTGATTTTTAAAAATGGAAAAAAATATGAAGACTTCAGTGTTTTGAGTTTATAGCATTTTAAATTTCAAACAAGAAGGTCTTCCAGTTAGGATGTTATGTGTTTATGGCAAGCAACAGATTCTAATGTCTGAAGAATTACGGTTAAACTGAATTTAGGGAAATGTGAGCTCTTGCTAAGAGAATGCCCTGGTCAGCTGATCAGTGAGAAAGAAATTTCCACTGGGTGAAGGAGGGCAAGAGGTGGTGCAGAAGTAGCTAAATTCCTTCTGGCTCACAGATATATAGAACTCTGTTTTCATTTCTGGGTTTGCCAACATAGCAGAATGTGCATATGTTAAGTGAGAAAAGAAAACCCGAGAGTGGTAGCTAAATTGTGATTTCATTGACGAATACTTGGCCTTTGCAGAGTTAAAAAAGGCACTTCACTGTGTTAGTGTTAGCTTGCCCATGTTTTAAAACCCCTTTCAGATTAGACACAGATGCTTGTGCTTATGGAATATGAGCAGTTTTGGCCCAAGAACAAGGATTGGAACTGATGGTGGCATATTACAGCAGCTCTAAATTCTTCCTTTCTGGTGGTGAAATAACTTCTCTCTGAACTGTTAGAAGTAATTAAGGCCATGGACCATGTTCATTATAACCTGCATGGGAGAAAAATCTGTGCTCAGAACAGACATGCTTCTTTACAATGCTCTTTAGATTCCAGAATGCCATGGGACAGTTGGCCTGGAGGTTACCGAAATTACAGGACTATGATATCATTGTTGCACACAGGGTTGGCCAGAAGCAAGGAAATTCTGAGGCTTTGTCTAGATGTCCTCGTTTGCTGAACCATTGCGTATATTTCCTCTTAAGAATCAGAAGAGAGAGTTATTTGGGTAGGAGAAATGTGTGCTAATGAATCAATAGTACCCTCTCAGATGCCTAAGTGCAAATGTTCAAAGTTCTGCTTTTGGAACAAGCATAACTGTAATGTTGGATCCCAGAACAGTTCGGGAGTGAACAAATGGAAGATCCTAGTATAGGGAAACCTTGATTTTTCCAAAAATTGGGAGGGTCTTTGTAAAATCTGGGATTCATAATGATAAATTTCAGTTTCAGTATGAATTTTAGATATGGGCCCAGCTGTAAATTTCTCTATGCTTGTTAATCTGGAGATGGGGCTATCTGGGGTTTAGAATGAGCTGGGGTTTGAGCATTTAGCCTCATGCCTCGTAATGTGGAGTGTCTGGAACTTTTTGTCATGTGTTATTGCCCATACTCTGCGTGGTTTCTCACACAGGGTGTTTTACACATGCAATACATTTCATGAAGCATGTAGGAAATCAGGGGGAAATGTGATATTGAGTTCCATATGGGTGTAGCATTTTATATCTGTAATCCTGCTTGCAAGTCCCTTTGAAGGAGTCCATTGGTGGTCCCTGGAAGCCTTTAGATGCTACTTTACTAAACATTCTTTTATTATTGCTTTGTATTTGTATTTACTTGTGCCATTATCATAAAGCTTATTCACCCCTGCTCCTCTCTATCTGGGGGATACATTAGACTCCTCCCCTTAGTTTTTAGAGCATGTGTTGGGTTAGGGGCATCTTTTGTCTGACACATGCTGCTGTTCTTGTTTTCAGGCCGAGGTGGAAACGGGTCAAGGGGGAGACGACCAAGATAAAGACTTTACTGAAGAGACAATAAAAGAGTATGATGGGAATTACTATGATACCTACTATGACCGAACTGTCTCTCCTGAAATTGGGCCAGGAATGCCTGCTAACCAAGAAACAGAGTATGAAGGGGTAATGGAAGACTTTCTGACTCAAGACCCTTTTTGAATTTCTTTTCAGCTGCTTTCTTAGCCCAGTTTTTCAGCTTTTGGAGGGGCAGGAAACCTCAACCTACTTCCTCAATCTCTTTCACTTCCCCCAGGTAATATGTAGGAGTTATAAAAGGAAAAGGCCCATTAGATTCCTAGTTCTTGTCTACATGGGAGCACTGAGAAAAATTAATCTGAATTAACTAAAGGTATGAATTTTAAATAAATTAAACTGCATTTACCCCCGGTGTGGATGCGGTCATTCAGAATTAAAGTGCCTTGCTTCTGTTTAGTTTAATTCACTTCCAAAATGAATTAAGCGAAACCATATTAAGGCCACTTAAATTCTGAAAAAGTGTGTCCACACAGAAATGTAATGTGATTTAACTAATCGACTTCAAAAGATAATTTGGATTAATTTTCCTGAGTGTTTCTGTGTAGACGAACTTGTAGATTCCAAGGCCAGAAGGGACCAGTGTGATCATCTAATCTGACCTCTACCGTAACACGGGCCATAGAACTTCCACCAAATAATTCCTGTTTGAACTAGAGCATTTTATTTAAAAAAAAAAGATCAAAACTTGATTGAAAAGTTGCCAACGATTAGGTCACCTTAATTTATCCTGCTGCATGTGGAGGCAACAATTCCCTACAAATAGCTGACCTCTGAAACTGCTGTGCACTAGAGAGATGGAACAGAACCTTAGATAGTAACAAAATGAGTCTTTGCTCCTTTTTGAATGTGTCATCTGCACCAAGTTCAGTCCCTGGGTGGTGTGGGCTCTGCTGACTGCGTCTTGATCATGTTACTGGTTCCCAATCTGAATTCAATTGAGACAACAAGTTTATATCCTCTTTGTTTATCTCACTGCCTGTGTTTCTCTTGTGTGATACAGATTGGTGGCCCACGAGGGGAGAAAGGACAGAAGGGAGAGCCTGCAATAATTGAACCGGTAAGGATGCCCTTCATCTACAAAGATTTCTTCAGGGGGTGGGCATGTGTATATGGAATTGTATGGTACCAAAGAAGAGTTCTGTATCGCTCGAAAGCTTCTCTCTTTCACCAACAGAAGTTGGTCCAATAAAAGATATTGCCTCCCCGACCTCATCTATGGAACTGAAAAGCAGTCATAGGTTCGTATGTTCTGTAGTCACATCTCATGCCCACAGCTGCAGCTCGTAGGGAAATGGTCAGTATTTTCCATGAAATAATTTCAAACAAAATTGAAAATTTTTCATTTTATGAAAAAAAAAATTCTGGTAGAAATTTTCTGGATTTTTTAAAATAAAAATTGAAAATGATTTTGGGGGGGTTTATTTTAAGAAACAGGGATAATTTGGAAAGAAATTAAAATTTTCCATTTGCTCCTTTTCTCCCCTCCCCCACCCAAAAAAGCTATTTTTGTTTGTAATAATTCTTTGGCCAATTTTTTTTTTTTTTAACCAGTGTTATGTAAAAAACAAGTGAACTGGCAAGAGCCTGTTTTAGGGCTCCAATGGCTTTTACTTAGTCCTCGGTTTGAATTACAGCCCTCCCATCTGAATCCCTGCAGTCTGGGAGAGCTTAGATCCAGGTCTGAACTTCACAGCTCAGGCCCACCCTTAATTTTAGAACTGAGGAGAGCACCTCTGTGGCAAGGAAAGGGTTCTCCCAGCACACAGCTGTGGATGCTGAGAATGATTTTTTTCCTCTTCAACGTCCATTCTCTCCTTTAGGCCTCCGTGTTGTTAAGGGCCTTGAAACTGCACTTGTATGATTGTTCAAGAACCAGAATCCTACATTCTCTACTTCTCTGTTTTGCCTGCACTGAGAGCAAGGGTTTCTCAGGCCCACCTCTGAGGCACTTTTTGGTTTTAAAGTGCAGTTGTAAAATCAATTGCACTCACTTTATCAGTCAAAGGAATTTTCCAGCTACCCTATTGGGATCTGAGACTCAAGCTGGGTTCTTTCGGTTTTTACAGCATCACCATTGTTAAAGTCTCTTGGCCTTATTTTCCGAGCTTCTGAGAACCTGCAGCTTCACTTGGCTTTAAGAAGAGATGTCCGTGCTCAATGCCTTTTGAAAATCTAGTCCCTGTGTGATCAGAGTTTAGCTGACAATTTAACTGATGTCACATGAAACAGACAGGAATTCAGTTGCCCCGCCCACAGGGTGTCTTGCCTTGGTGGGATTAACTGGAGGAACAACTGGTTGTTGGGAGCTCTGATTGAAAGATTCACAGGGAACTGAACTATTATTACATAGCCCCTTTTCCATCCATAAGTACACTTTAAGATCTCAACTTGCCTCCGTGTTTGCATCCCTCTCCTCACCCCCAGGAGAAACCCACAGGTATTCGGAGCCTTTCAATTGCCACCGTTCATCTTGCGCCTGAGTCTCCGAAAGGCCAAGCACACACTCATTGCAGACCAGTAACTCAATTAACCTAATTTTTCATTGGCAGAATGCCAACACAGGGCCAGAAGAAAGAACAACACTTCCTACCTCTTGGAGTCAGTTTTTTTCTGCCCTTCCTCTGTTTCTCTCCTGCGTGATCCTTTCGCAGAGGGTAGGGGGGAGGGTTTGACACCCAGAACCAGTGCTTATAAAAAGCATTCCCGACCCTCCAAGTCAATTCCTTCCTTTCTGGGCCCTGCTTTCATTCTGTGGCCATGGGCCCTGCTTTCATTCTGTGGACAAAGGGAACAAAATGGACAGTTTGTCTAACTGAGGTGTGGAAAGCTCTGTTAAAATACGGGGGCGGGAGGGGGGGACCTGCTTAAACTCAGGCTGCCCCGTCCAATCTGAAATGTTGCAGAGCGAACAAAATAGTTAAGTGTAATCATCCAGAAAGAATTTGGCTGCCTTCGCTGTTTCAAAACACTGGAGCATGTATAGCCATTGCCAGAAAATAAACAAGACCAAATGCTGCCTTTCCTCTCTTCCTTTGGTTCCCCTTTAGCTGAGAGAAATGCAGATTCGTTGTGCTCTTTCTCTTTAGCAAAGGCACTTTCTTCAGATCGGAGCTGCTGGATTGTGGGGGTGTGGTGGTGGGGGGGAGGATTCCTCTGTCACTTTCCTTCCTTTCTTTCAGTCCATCTGTCTTTCAATCCTTACTCGGTGCTGACGCTTGCTGGAGGCAGCAGGATAGCACAGTCTTGAGTCTAATGGTGCCCTCCAGCTAATAGTTTCTGTGCTGGCAAAGGCAGCATTAACACTCAAGGTCTCCAGGAGATGCGTGAGAGCAGGGATCTGGGAGTCAGGACTCCTGGATTCTGTTGTCCATTGTTGTACAGCTTTAGAGCAAAGCCAAACACAAGAGCGACTCGCTCTGTCACCTTGGGCAAGTCTCTCTTCCTCTCTGAGCCGTGACTAAGGGCATGTCTACACTTAAAACACCCACGGCACAGCTGCGCCATTGTAGCGCTGCAGTGCAGACGCTCCCTCCGCCGACGGGAGGGGTTTGCCCATCTCCATAGGTCTCCATCGCCCTGTCGACTTAGCCACTGTCTCTATGGGGACTTCAGTTGGTTTAACAATGCCACACCAAGGGGGGGAATTTTTCACACCCCAACCAACATAGTTAAACCCACCTAGTTTTCTAGTGAAAATGAGGCCTAAAATGCCACATTATGGTAACTGATGGTAAATGTTGACACTTAGGTTGACATCTGACCTTTCCCTCCCCTGCTGTATAAAACAGGCAGAAATTATAATGTCTTTATTAAAATGCTTGGGCTCTTCAGATGGAAGCGAATAAATTAAAACAGCATTGTTTTATTTTTATCCCTGCGGATTAACTTGAGGAGCTCCCCGTGTCTGTGTCCCTTTACGAATGGCATTGCAAATTCCTTTGCTATCAGACTGCCCAGAAGGGATGGCTGTTGGCACGGATGCAAAATTGGAAAGCTGCTAGCGATACCCTTCATCTTCTAGTAATGGAAGGGTGCTGAGAAGGGAGTGGGGAAAGAAGGGAGGCTTTGAGATGAGGAGGGAATTGAGACATAGACAGGAATGACTTCATGCAGTTGGGTGAAAACAAATTAGGAACAACTTTCTCACTGCATTTTGCCATCTTATGAAGCCAGGCCATGGGGCCGAACCCTGCCCCCGCGGAAGCCAACAGGAGCTTTGGCACTGGATTCAGTCAGAGCAGAATGGGGTTCCCAAATCTGTGGCTCTCACTCCACAAGCCAGAGTTTTTATTCCATCCCACGCCCCCTTCTCTTCCCCTGCATGTCCCTCCCTGCCCCCTCCTGTCACACAGCCTGTCTCCTGCTCCCCTGCCTTGTCGTGTTGCACGGATAATGGAAACCGTCTGAATTTCTTGCTGAGGAGACTTTCCAGATGTCCCCACAGCCTGAGCCCAACATAAACAAACGGATAAATGTGGGAGGATGCCCAGGCTGTCTGTATCAGGAATAGGTTAATTAGGCCTTCCTCTCTGAAGGGGCCTCCATTGCCTCGGCGATTGGCTGTGGGAAGCAGAGCTCTCGGCGCCATGGCCATTGAGGAGACAGCTTCAAGTATTTCCCACATAAATCTGGCACCCGGCAGCTCTTGACGGTCGTGGGGCTCCTTATATGGGCAATGACTCTGCGGAGCTGAGGGGAGTTTATCAGCACTGAGCGGAGGTGGAGGTCTGGGGATGGTTCTAGTCTCTGGAGCTGCCACACAGGCAGATGGGTGGTGCTTTAATTGGTCCAGTTTCTCAAAGGAAATGGACCTTGGGAGGAAGGGGGCAGTTAGGGGCTCCTATGAGCCCACCACTTTGCAAGGTTTTTGTTTTATACCTTACAACCACCCTTCCCTTCTTTGCAAAACTAACCAGCGTTTTCTGCCCATTGTTCCCGGAGAGCAGGGAATCTTAAATCTCCACCCTAACTGGTCCCTTGTCAGCAGTCTCCGCAGAGAGTGGCCAATAGCAACATGGGCCATAAAGACCGAACTGTCCTCTCCCTGCTCAGGTCAGGACTGGGGAGCTTTGGTTGGGGCAACGTGAAGAGATTGGCTCAATGAGGGCCCGTATGCTGGGTGCGTTCCATCTTCCTCCTACTCACTTAACTTATTGCCCCCGGTTCATCTGAACTAAGGGAAAACAGAGAGTGTCCAGAGCTAGATCATGCTGGTGACATCTCTGCGCGCTAGGCAGATATACCCTTTAGCCGGTAGACCATGTCCCCTTGAGGCTCAGGTGCACTGAATGGAAGCCAGGTCACACTCAAAGCATCTCTTCGGAGCTCCAGGTAAAGAGCTCATACTCCGTCTTATGCTCCTTGTCCAGAAAGGAAGAGATTTCCTAAGGCCTCTATTCTCCCAGCACATCCGGATTCAGCCCTTGTTAGCAGTAATACTGCTTCCGTATAAATTGTTCATCAGTCCAAATTCCACCACCAAAGCCGCTTGCTTCCGCTTGTCACACTAAGTGTTTCAAACCTGCATTGCTTCACCCAGGACAGATCAGAGGCAAGGACCAGCTCCCACCTCCTTGAGCACCAGGAAAGAGTGAGCAAGGAATGTGTGGTCTTGGTAGGTTTGCACCCTGCTCACTCATCCTGGGTACCGGGGCTATTTTCTCCTTCCACCTCCTTCCATCCCTCGGCAGGTCATCCCATTGCCCAAGCTGCTCTTAGGGTGACCAGCCTTGTCCCAGTATTCAACCTCTGTTCTATTTTTCTGCACCTTACCCGTTGCCATGAAACGCATGGACACATCTCTTGAAAAGCCTGAGGCAACATGTCCTCCAGATTCTGCAGCTGTGCTAATCAGTTTCGTACAGCTCAGCTATTCTCCCTCCCTCCCCGCACTTATCCTTCCATCCAGGGGGAAAATCTCACTGTCCTAACTCAGGACAAATGAGTGCCATGCATAAGTCTCTTCTCACACCCATGTAAATCGGGATTAACTCTACTGCAGTCAGTGGAACGATGGTGTTAAACTCTGTGGATAAGATCCATGAACCAAATTCTCCACTAATGTAAATCCGCATGACTGCATTGATTTCACTGGAGTTTCCCCTATTAAATCAACAGAGAATTGGCCCCCCATATATCCAAACAATCCACAACCCAGCGCTTAAATCAGCTAGAAATGGGTAGCAGTAATATAAAAAATCCTTGTGCTAGCCAAGGGATATGGCTGCAGAGGGTATGTGTACATGCCCATATCCCGCTGGGGGAGCTGTCATGGTATTTGGCAATATAGTGTGATCTGTTTTCTCTCCTCGGGGGGGTCTGAAGTAGTGCAGGTGTTGGGGCAGGACTCCCTGTTTGCTGCATGTACCCTGACTGCTTCAACTTCACTCCACTCAGCCCTTTCCACTGCGCAGGACATAGGCAGCTGCGCTGACGTCAGCCCACACTTTCACCAGCTCTGCTCCACCGACTGGCCTTAGCTTCAACCCTGACCTGGGGAGACCACCCTCCTCCGAGGGGGAAGTGTAACTCGATCGCTGGGCTGGCTCCTTCCCAGGCTTCTCCTGACGGAGTCAATTTGACATTTGCTGACTTTTATGGGCTGATTTCATCCTGTAGCCAACTCTGCTGGCTACAAATTAGCAGGCAAGAGGTGAAACAGGCTGCTTGGAATATGGACGCCTTGTTGGATTACGTTGAACTTGGTCAGTGGTCCATCGATGGAAGGGTAGAGCTTGATCCATGGATACTTCCAAACCTGTGTTCCTGGTCTTTTCCCTATAGGCCTCTGACTGTTTTATTGGGAAGTTTCTTTCTGGTCTTCCCTCCATCCCCCCCACCCATTAAAAAAAACCCAACTCCACTGAGTACACCATACCCATGATTTAAAGGAAGAGCAAAATATTGAATTTTTTAAACAATGAGATAACATTACCCTGGCATGGTACCCACATAATGATCTTATAGGTTCACTTAGTAAATCTCTGCATAAAGCCTGCTAGGGAAAGACATTTAAAGACCACTGGAAATGCCTTAGAATTTGATTGGAACTAGAGACAGCATTCCGAGCGAAGGGATCGTCAGCTGCAATACTCACTCCAGCAGAGCTTGGTTTTGCTGGCATTCAAGACGCGGTGCAAGGCTTGTCATTTGCTTGACCTTGGACTAAGATGAGAGAGGATTCCGCTCTCACCCGGTGTGATTCTGGGATGGTGGTTGGGGCAAGACTTTTATTCACGCCCAGCCTGGGCTGAACTGGTTGACAGTTTTGCTTTTCAGTGCACAGGATGTAGTGTGCCAGTGGCAATGGACCCAGACGCTGCTGAAACAACGTTACCGGGATGCGCCAACACCTGTTGGGCTTGTGAGCAGCGAAAGACTGGATGAGCTCAGGAACAGACATGACGGCTTGACTTTTGAGCTCCACTGCGGAGGTCGCGTTGGGGATGTGCCATGCTAATCACCAATCTCTCTTACTGTTTTCCAGGGCATGCTCATCGAAGGGCCATCCGGTCCCGAAGGCCCAGCTGTAAGTCAATTTTTTTTTAACACTTCTCTGGGCTCTATTGATTCCATATGCCATACCTGGATATCAGAGCACTTCAGGGTCACTTTTATTCTGCTAAAATAAACAGGCAGCTCCAGTTCTGTTTCTTTCCTTTGTGCACGCACGCACACACAAATGACAGCACGTTTTCCTTTATTACCTAATTTTTTGTCCCGTCTTTTCCATACTAGGGTCTTCCAGGACCTCCGGGAACTTCTGGGCCCGTGGGTCCACTGGGTGACCCCGGCGAGAGAGTAAGTATAATGGATTTACATTCTTTGGCTGGCCGTCGTTCATTCTTGCTGTGCACTGTGGAGCTTTAAACTGTGACCTGGGGTGTAAAACATAACTGGTCTTAGTGGTACTTGATAACAACCCCTCTTGCCCTTTAGCCCTTCTGCCTCGAAATGCGGAGAAGTTGTAAGCCTAGCAGAACTCGGCCTGGGGTAAAGGACAGATGTTTGAACCTGGAACAAACATTCGGGGGGTGTCCACACTAGCCTTTACAAATGTGTCAATGATCTCAAGTTACTTGGCAACCAATTAACTCAAGATTTTACAAAAAAGCTTAGCGTAAAGAACCCCTTTGACATCCCTCCACATCATTTAGTCCTATGTGACAGGTAATTACGCTGTGTCTCAGTAATAATCGGAGGGCAAACGAGGCATGTGTCTGAGAGTTATTCAGTAGGCAAGTGCAGCCTGTCTGAGATATTAGACGGCGGGCAATGTTTTCTGCATTATGGCAGGCTCTGCCATCTCAGAAAGTTTTGCAGTGCTATAAATACAGAATTAAGGTTTCACTGCAGGATTCAGAAGATGCAGGAGCTGACTGTTGGTGTGAAAAACTTTCATTCAAACACACAAAAGTCTTTTAGCACAGGAAAAGTATGAATTAAGTTCAGGCTTGGAGCCTTAATTAAACAATCCACCTGTTAGGAGCAAAAAATATCCACCACTCCTGCAATGGATGGTGTTTCTTTTTCACAGGAGCTCCATGGGTTCAGTGGATTTCACTTTGTAGCCTATAACAGGAATGTGCTTTCCTTCTTGTATAGTGGTTTTGTTTTCTTTCAAATTACCTCCAATATGAAGATCCTTCTCCTACAATACTGTGTCTTTCTATTAGGAGGAGCTTCTGCCTTACTGACAGGCACGAGCAACTGACCTGCATTCTCTGTCAATGGGATTGTTAGGTGGTTTCCTTTATTATTATTATTATTATTTTATTTTATTTTGATTAAATTCGTTGTTGGGCAAAATACTCTCTCACCCCCGATACATTTTATTTGCGTTTTCAAGGCTCCTGGATTTTGGTGTCCAACTTGTGACACCTACAGCCTCATTTTCAGAAAGCTCTGAGCACCCACAATGCCAGCTGAGATTCAGGATGTCTCTAGGTGGTCGGCACCTCTGAAAATCAGGCTCCCGGTTTCTGATTAGGGCCGCCTGAAATTGAGGCTCCCAAACGGCCACCATGCAAATATATTTTCATTTCTGCTTTGTTTTCTTTGCCTCTGAATCACGCAGCCACAGTTAAATGCTATTTTTCTCCCAGGAGGAGGAAATTAAACAGCAAAGAAGTAACATGTGCAGTTGCTGTGCTGAAACAAACTCCTGCTTCTGCATGCACAATGCAGCTGGCGGTGTCTGTAGAGTTAATTTAGGCCTGACACCTAGTGGAGGATTTGGAGTACCGCGGCTTGCTTTTGTTTCTCTGAAGGCCTGAAATGAGGTCACTAGAACCTAACTACTGTAACAGCCAGACTCAAGCTGCTGGAATTAGAACAGTCCCTCGGCAGGAATCTGATTTCATAGGCCGGAGTAAATAAATCACTGCATTTCCAGGCTGAAAGCTTTTAGGAGGAAGGGAAAAATGAATATCATTAGGAAATGTTGTTTTTTTTTCTATTGAAGAACTGTAAGCAGTACTTTAATTTTAGACTGTTAGGCATATAGAGGGACTTTTCCTGAATGGAGCAGAAGAGGAAAAGTAGTAATCTCCTAACGCAGTGCATTAAAATCCAGCCTGTTTCTCTTGTTTGGCCTGCACGTAAAGAACAAATCTGTTGCCACAGACTACGGTGTAGCCTGATGGACTCCCTCACCAGACCAGGAAATACTCAGTGTCATGCCCAGTCTTTTCAAACTCTTCCTTTAGGGCACAGTTTACTCTTCAGACACAATACAATAGTTCGACATAAGTTCCACATATAAGCCTTGTCTGTCCCTCTCACCCATGGTCTTCTGCAGGGGCCCAGAGCCTTTCATCCTGCTCCAGGCCAAACTCTCTCCTCCCTCAACAGAGCTGTGTTTTTGGCTTTTATAATCATAGAATATCAGGGTTGGAAGAGACCTCAGGAGGCCATCTAGTCCCACACCCTGCTCAAAGCAGGACCAATCCCCAGACAGATTTTTACCCTAGTTCCCTAAGCGGCCCCCTCAAGGATTGAACTCACAACCTTGGGTTTAGCCGGCCAATGCTCAAACCACTGAGCTTCAGTAGTCTCGGCTGGGACATAGCTGATCGGTATGCTGGGCCCAGCGCCCCTTAGAGTTACCCCACCCTGTGACAGGCAGACAATGCATTCAGTCAGAATTAGGGATAGAACCCTTGGTTCTAAACCTTAAAAACCCAGTCTCCTGACGCGTGAGCTATAGTGGAGTCTGCATGCCATGCTGTAATTAAGACATACCAGCCCCAGTACGCTGCAGCCGCGAGCGGGTGACAGACATAGGCTGTGCACGCTTAAACACGTTTGGCACCAGGGACCAGCAGGCCGGTTCTGCTTTGTCACCTTACTCACACCCCGTCGATTTCAGCAGCCCATGTGTGAGTGAGGCAAGCGGAACTTGGCCCTGTGCCAGTACTGTGAATGGCTGCACAACAGAGGTATTTTTAGATTAGTTGAGCGTACTTCTGCAATGTTGTTGAGTGTGTTGCTATTTAACAAAGTCACGGGTACTTCTGGGATGGGGATGGGGGTCCCAGACAGCTACAGCACCAGGTTGGGTGTTTAGGGGCACCCAGGATAACCTACGGGAGAGCTTCCCAACAGGAGGTCTGACTCATCCCCTCACTAGCAAGAAAGAAGGGGGCTACGAGAGAAGGAGCCATAGTTAAGTCAGGGGCTGAATACAGTGAGGTAGCCAGGGAGGGACAGGGGGATTATTTCTCTTTGAACCATTATGAACCTACAGACATTGGGCTTGGATGAAGATTTGGCCTAATCTGAATCTCTTGGCCCATCTCCAGTCCAAACCTGGCTTCGGTCACCACTTTTCTCATCTTAGTCAAGTCTGGCCATTTCTCCATGCTCACCTCCTACTTCTACACAGCAGTGCACAGCTGGCGGTCTCCTCTAAGTGGTGGAGACAGGGTGGAAAGCTGCGTCCCATTGACAAAACGTTCGAGTTCAGGGAAGGCAGAGCTGGGCCCCTTCTAGATGTCTTCCCTGAGGTTCATTGATAGCGTAGTGTGCAGGACCCTCTCTGGAGTCGCGCAGAGTGCATTCCAGGTCAGGGGAGAGGTAGTGCGCATGGGGAAGATGGCCATTGGCTCAGAAGTGTGCTATTATGGGCAAACTCAATGAGTGCCAAAAGTTCACCTAAAAATAAAAACAGCACTAACGATAGACTCTGCCTGTAGCTTGTTGTGGTCGAAGTCATGGCAAGGGTCTTTTTCAACCTCAAAGAGCAAAAAAATACTCATTAGCAAAACAAAAAAAGAGTCTTGGAATCTGCCAAGAAACAAAAGGAGAAGAGTCTAGTTAATGCTCTGTTTTCCCCGAGTCTGTTCTGTAATTCTAGAGGAGAGATGAATGGCAGTGACAATACACCATGGAAGAGCTGCAAGAATATCTAATGCGTCTGTTCCCCCCAGCACTGTTATCCAGTGAATACCAAATACCGTCGTGAGGACGGGAACAGTTAGCAGAAGACGTTTCCCTCAGTCTCCTCGTTCATTCAGTCTGATTTCTAAAGCGGGCACTGGTGCAGAACGTCTTCTGTCGACTTAGCGGAGCTGCGTAATTGGGTCCCCTTCCCTGCAAGGGCGTACGGTGCAGTCACTTCCACCTAGGAAGGTGGGGAGGAAGACCCATCCCCATAGGTCCTGGCCGTCTGCTTTTGCAGTGTTCTATATGAGCATTTGCCTCTAGGCAAAAAAAAAGTCACCATCTGGCTTCAGTATGTATTCGTAATGGCTCGCTGAGGAGTTACACCCGTGGTGTAAATGGGATTAGAATCAGGCTTAATATCCGGGTGGCCTAAAGGGCCACAGACAAAACACTCTCGTTCAAAGTTGTATATTCATGGCACACTAAGGCTACAAAACAAATAGGGTTCAGCTAGCCATCACAGTCAAACCTGCTCCCCACCTCGCTGTGGTATTTGTCTCTCTACCAACATCAGATGTTGGCCGTACGTTCGCCTGCCAGCTTCTCCCGTCTCATGAGCACAGCTGGCTGCCTCATTCCTTGAGACTGCTTCAGCACAGATGCACGTATCAGCAGGTGTCTTCACGCCAAGCTATGGGCTGTTCAGTTCTATCTGGACAAGCCAAGAAAGGTTGCAGACAGAGCTAAGAAAAAAGGGTCTGGCCAGATAAAAGCAAGGGAAGGGGAATAGGTTTCCTTGAGTGTCTTTCCTTAGGCTTTGTGCTAGTTGATAGATTCCAACACTTAAGTTATTTCTGAGGTTTGGGTTATTAGGGCTCTGGTTCTTGAAGTTTGTTATTTGTTTAATGCCAGAATTTGAAAAACCAGAATAAACTCGATATATGTGATGGCTGGAATCCACTTGTTTGCAGAGAGCCAGCACGAAGTCCGTGGACCACCTAAGTCTCACTTATTCCCTATTTTAAAGGCTTAAGTAGTATATGAGCTCTGTGCTGGCTCCTTTGCTCAGTAAACTAGGAGCTCAGACCAGTGCAAAACATGGCCAACTGTTCTTTCATCCAGATCCTTTCTCTTTAATTACTACTTCTTGCCTGGCTCCAGGCACCAGAACACCAGCTGGAAATGACTACACACGTGTTTACAAATGAGAACACAAGAAGAAATATATCAAGATATGAGGAACAGCCATCAGGAAGATATGGCTACATTTTTTCCACTGGCATGACTCTTCTTGGACTTGATCTCATGCATGGATACAAAGCAAAGCCTGAGCCAGACAGTTCCTTTGTTTGCATGCTTTTATAGTCAACTCCCATGAGCCTTCTCTTAGGCCTACGTTGCAGTTCTGTCCTCATGCACAGTGTTCAAAATCCCTCCTCGGATGCGCTTGATCCTCTGGTTTCCTTGCTGCAAGTTCTTGGGATCAGTCAGAAGAAACAATCTTGTGTGTCCCTCTGATGTGCCTTGTGATGATGTGGCTCTTCTCCAAAGTTGGGTGACTTCCACATTCCCTTTCCAGTGGGTGTCCTGAAAACACTCTTTTCTCCATGGCTTCTTCCTGTAGCATGTGACTGAGGGGAATTTTTGAATGCAAGATGGTTGCCTGGCTGCCTTCCATTGAGACAGACTCTGAGCTTGAAGGCACCAGCATAACAGAGGTTGCATTCTCAGGTTTCCTGCCAACTGGGAAATGCGGCAACCACCAGGCTGCAGATCTTCAGTATCAATTTCACAGCCTCACGATATCCACGTGCAAAATGCAGCCATGGAGAGCTCAATGGAAGGGTCTCTGCTGTGGTTTTAAGATGGATTTAAATGGATTATTGGGTATCAGGGCATTCTAGTGGTGATGATGCTAATTTGGACCCTTTTTTTGAAAATTAAGACTCTTTATCACACTGACTCTCAGGGGATCTGGCTGGTATTTCCTGGGTACTGCACTCCCCTAACCTCTCCAGTTCAGGCTCCCCCTCACTTAAACTCCTGGCGTATTATTTTTTTGATGGAACAATAATAGCGTTTCCTGTAGTTGTGACATGATTGAGAATGAGAGGGCTGGCTGTGCCACATCGATCCATGCCTTGGAATGCGTAGAACGTCGATATCCAGCCACTCATCTCAACCCCAATGCATGGCCTCAGCCAGGAACTTGCCTGAGTGTTGTTAAGTTAACCCTTTAGAGACTTTGGTCACAATTCATCCCTGAGCCAGTGTGCAGAGCCCAGCATGGTGACTGAGATTGAGGGAGGGGGCACAACCCTGGGGCTGACAGGGCCTTTTGCTGCATAAGGTCACAACAGCCCTCTCACATCGAAGTGCCCCTGTCCCCTGCAGCTTGCAGCAGTCAAGGAATAATCAGAGCATTGAACTGTTTTGCCAGCCCCTTTTGGTCCCCATCCACCCCAGCTTGCCCTGGAATCCCCCCAGGAGGGAATATCAGAGGGGTAGCCATGTTAGTCTGGATCTGTAAAAAGCAACAAAGAGTCCTGTGGCACCTTATAGACTAACGGATGTATTGGAGCATAAGCTTTCGTGGGTGAAGACCCACTTCGTCAGACGCATGTGGGAGGGAAGGAATTCTGCCCCTGGGGCATATCCCCAAGTGAGGGATCTGTGCAGCTGCAGGGCAGCCATGAATTGTGCCTTGCTTATCATCCATAGCTATTTCTTTAATCACCTCTCCGTGTACGGTGACCTCAGTCCTCTGCTCCTAAGAATTCATTTGTGCGGCAGGCCGGAAGGCGGGGCGGGTGGCCCTTATTTCTGCTGTTCTTCCCTATGATTGTCGGCAGGCTCTCCAGCCTGCCTTTGAATGGCCATGCTGAGCCAGCAGGCATGACGTCCCTGACTCTTTTCACTGCACACCCAGGAGCGAAAGGTGGCCGCAGCATTCAGGAGCAGACCGCACATCCCACTTGTTTATAAATATTCTGTGCAGAACAAAATGTAACCCAACAGTATGCAACATATTGGGCATAGAAAAGTGATGAATTAATAGAGCCAGGCAACCAGAAATGTATTGAATCCTCTCCACACGTTAGACCAGATCATCTTTAATTTGTCTATTATTAGCATTATTATTCTTGTATACAACTCATGTGTGGAACTTTAGAGATGTAGCATAAGACACAGGTGAAAACGGAAAGATTGTTAAGACCGGCCAAGTACATCAAACTAATGCGCCAATGATACTCAGCTATATCAACATAAGCCAACAGTGCTGTCTAGTATATTGGTATTACTTTATTCGTCATTCTGGTTTGCTCATTTAGCACTGTATTGCCTGCCTGTGACGAGGTCTATCAGGCTTTCTCTGCCCTCTGCTGGAGGCATCTGTGGCCTGACACTCCCCGTCCAAGGAAAATCCATGCAGACTAGGTGACAAATAAGACAGTCCTTAAGAGGCCTAGAAGGACCAGGAGGGAAAATGACCAATCAACAACCAGCAGGCCAGTTAAGAAGACTTGCCTGCTTTTATTCAGACGCAGAGCAGGACAGGGGAATGGTTCCTCAGGGCTCACCCAGAACTTGGGCCCTTGTCAGGGCTTTACCCTAAGTGCCGCAACAGAGTGTTTGTATTTGAAGGGTTCTTTTCCTCTTTCTTTAAGAGTTGCTGTTTTCTTACTTGAGTGTTCAGAGACTGGCACCAAGCTTACGGCACAGACTGCCCTGCCCCAAGCTGGAGGCCAAACCTTGTAGACTAAGCGGGGTGGAGGGAGGGAGAGTGAAATGGCTGCAGTACCACACATGGCTCTGAAGGAAGCACTACAGAGCAGCTCCGCCAGTCACACTGCCCCAAAGCACGGGGAGCTCCAGCTGCGGGAGGGAACCGAGGGACAACCAGTGAGGAGATCACCTTAAGAAGGCTTAAGGAAGGATTTAAGGAGAAGAGGCATTTGGGAGATGGCTCCAAGTATATCCCCATGTTCCCAAGAAACGGTGAACTGGAATGAGCTGATGGAGAAAGGGAGCTCCTTTGGACAATGTGACTTTAGCCAATGGAGCAAGGAAGGGCTCTTCCACATATCCAAGGTATAAATTAACCTGTCATCAGGAAGATCTGGTGTTCTTACCACCACGGGGACATTGCATCAGTCTGCCTTGGACTCTGCACAAGGAAGAACAGCTGTCTCTTGGCACCCACGAGGTTAGACGTGTTCAGAAGCTTTGTTCAGGCTGATAGACAGTCCTTCCCCTGATTTTATGCCCGGCATTGATCACGCCTCTCTCGGCAGATTCCTTTGTTTCTCAGAACTGTGTGTGTTTCCCGAGCGCTCAGCCCTAAGGTGCGAACAGTTTCTTTCTGTCATTGTGTCTTTACAAGTGGATGATTAAAGAACAACATGCCGAGTGAATGAATGTAGCCAAACGGCAGGGGGACGGCAGCGATTTATTGAGTGTCACAGGCCATCCAAACTGAATTCCAAAGCATTCACGAAGAGAATACAAACACCAGCTCCGGAAAACATCCTTCCCGCCATTCAGCAGAGAAACGTATCATGATCCCTGCCTCAGGAGAGCGCCATGGATTTCTCCAGATCGCTCTGCTCCTTGCGAGGCAAATGCACAGCTGTTTTCTTTTGTCTTTCTCCTTTGAGAACATGTTAATTAGTTGGATAACACCCCGGATGCTTCTATCCTTTTACATACTGTGCCAGGCAATAGAGAACGAAATAGAATAATAGGCCAAATCCACAGCGATCGTACTGTCCCCAAGTTCCATTGAAGTAGGTGGAGCTACCCTGATTTACATCAGCTGAGGATCTGGCCCTGAGTCTGTACCCCCATGCACCTCTTTTAGGGTAGCATTGAGGCCGATGCTAAAACTTCCGTTGGCTTCGCAGGCACAGCATCTGGGTTTCAGACCTTTGTCATGGTTCTGAAATGTTTGTCGGAAGGTCTTGGGTGCTCTTCTCCTTCTAGGTTTCAGGTGGCACCTGCTTAAGAAGTGCTGAAATACCAGTTGAAAGGCTTTTCTCACCGGCATTTGGGCCAGCAATGGAAGTGTCAGAAATCTAATCCTTTGAGATTTCTGGACCAACTTTGGAGGTCAAAAAAATTGGGCTAAAATCCTGACCAGTGTCCGTATTGCATTAACATTTGCAAGCAGTGTGAAGCTTTGCAGCACTCCTTAGCTATTGTAAATTGATATAGTAGCATTGACTTCATTGGAGCCACCCCAGTTTACACTGACGTGCAACAGTTTTCTTTTAAAGTTACTCAAAGGCCTTTGGAAAACTGAACTGAATTTAAATTTGAGGTATTTTGAAAATAACCCCTCCCCCGACGAACATGCTTGTGTAAAAACATTTGATCAACACACTCGTTTGACAGAATACACGAAGAGCGATAAACAAACCCAGAGCTGATCAATCACATCAGGACCGTGGGGGCGAGGTGGGGAGAGAGAGTTTATTATATAAGACAAGTTTGGCCTACATTATTTATTGTGCTTTTAATCCAACAGATGGGACTGTTTACCTATCAACTCCTCATCAGCTGAGTCAGGGACTCCTGTGTCGAAGTGGCTAAGTAAACAAAGTGGAAGTAACATCCCGAGCTAGTCTTGAAAAATGGATAGGTGGATTTGATATGCAGCCTGCCTCCAGCCGCTGAGGGGACTGCTTGTGTTTTCTGCTGATAAATCACTGCCTGTAGTGGCTGTTTACTGCAGGTTTTCAAGCTGTGTTATTATTCTGGGTCAGTTGGAGGGTGACGCGAACCCTGGATTCTTCATCTGTAATGTTCTCCAGTGCCTCTAATTATGGGGCATCACGTATCTAAATAGTCTAGCTGATGTATGTGTAGTCCAGGGGAGGGTTGGGCAGTGTTGTTTTCCCTAATTGTGGACTCACTAATCATGGGCTTGAAAATTGGACTGGCATGGTATTGGGTGCCCTTTTGAGAAAGGGAGAGAGAGCACGGGAGAGAGAGGGGAAAAAATCCAAGGAAACAAGAGTGAACAGAGTTTAAAAAAAACCCCACACAATGCAGAGAGAATGTGAAAAGGGAGGGAGGGAGAAGTGTATTCTAATACAAAAATAGATAAAGTACATAGAGCATGTAAGGAGGCAGGGTAGCCTGGTGCTTAAGGCACAGAAGTAAGATCAGGACACCTGGGTTCAGTTCCCAGTTCTGCCACAGACTCACTAGTGACCTTGGGCAAATCACTTAAGATATATTTGTCAAAGCACCTAACTGACTTCGGAGCCTCAGGGTACGTCTACACTGCGATAAACAAAACCCAGGGCACTGAGACTGAGAGCTCGTGTCAGCTGACTCTGGCACTTGGAGCTCAGGAGGTGGGGCTACAAAATAGCCACGTGGACGTTTGGGTGTGGGCTGGAGCCTGGGCTCTGAGACTCTTCTTCCTCGAATGTCTACACTGAAGTTTTACAACCCCGCAGCCTGCGTCTCACGAACCCAAGTCCGCTAACATAGACCTGCCACAGTCATGCCGTGGGTCTTTTACTGTCGTGTAGACATACCCGAAGTCTCGTTTTCAAAAGTGACTTAGGTCAGGTAGGAGCCTAAGTCTAATTGAAAATCAATGGGAGCTAGGTGCCTAAATACCTCTAAAAAGCTGGCCTCCCTTTGTCTTGTCTGTTTACATAGTAAGCTCTTTGTAGCAGAGACCATTTCTTATTACGTGTATCCACAGCACCTGATCTCTAGGCACTCCAGTACAATTCATCACAAGAAAGGCGACTCATTTGTGCCAGGGTGCTGGTGTCATAGTTTTGGTGTTTGCCTGGGGTGAGGGTGACTGTGTTTGCAGATCACTGATTTGAGAATTAGAATGAGTAAGACTCCAGTCTGTGTTTCTTGTATATCCATTCAAGAATTCAGATTCTTCAGCACCTCCTGGGGCGAAGAGCCTACACAGACAGTATCATCCATCACATGCAAAATCAGACAGGTGCAAAAAAAAAAAGCAACTCTTTGCACATACTCAGAGAGACCGTATTTTTAAGGGCTCAGAATGGCTGGTGCAGCTCACCTATCCTGCTCCAGAGAACTTCCCAAGGGGGATTTCTGCAGCTTTCATTTAAGAAGAGGGGAAAAATAAAATTAATATGGGACCTTATCAAGTAGCTGCAGGAAGATGGTGGATTACACCTGAAACTAGAAATGTTCCTCAATTAGGGCCCATTCCTGCCATCATTGAAATGAATGGCAAGACTCCTATTGACTTCATAGGACGGGATCAAGTCTACAACGCCCACAGCTTTGCATGCTAATGGGAAAATTGGAATTATGCATGCACCTTGAGTAGTTAGATGTCATCCTCATTTGCATGCTGTATTGCTGGATGTCTGTGAAAATTTGGACTTTTTTGCAGGCACAGAATTGTGAGTGCAAATAATCTGGAGACTGTTTTAGGAAAGTTGGATCTATGCTGTTGTTTAGAATTTCATCTGTAGAATGTTTAATGCGTAGGTTGTTCCTGTAGAGTGAGATCAAGGTACTCAACTCATGTAAGTCAGTGGAGCGTTGCTGATTTACACCAGCTGATTGTTTGGCCCAAGGCAGATGGAAATATTTTGGTAGGACAAAAAAAACCCACCAAAAAACAACGAAAAGAAAGAAATGAACCAGGCGATTAAACATGTGGAAGAATAAATACATTTCGATGCATTTCTGCTTCACTGTTCTGAGTTATATTTTATACCAGGTTTTATATACGGTTTTAATAGGGCTTAATATACTCAACTAAACATTGATATCATTGATCTGGAACATTGCAAAGGCTTTTATTGTTCATCTGAAAATTGCTCATGGCCGACTTGAAACTATGGAGGGAAGGGAGCAGGGGGATGGAATTACTAAGAAATACCACATGTGTTTAAGCAACACACTACAGGCCGCTGTAAACATCTCTATGCCGCCAGCCTTACCATCGATCTGGATACCATCAAAATGTGTATATATCTGAGTGTACTTGGCTTTGCCAAGGCTAACGAGAAGCAAAGGCCCTTCCAGCTACAGCAACCTATGGGGAAGATTGAATTAAATAATATATGCATACATGCTTGAGTGATTTCTCTTTATTTCTCCCCTTTGTAGGGACCTCCTGGCCGGCCAGGTCTTCCAGGAGCAGATGGGTTACCAGGACCACCAGGGACAATGCTCATGCTGCCTGTAAGTACAATTGTAACAAAAGGGCATGGTTAATATTGAAGATTGAGATCAGGAGTCCTGCACTTTGCTACTGACACCCTATCTGTCCTTGGGAGAGTTACTTCACCTCATTGTGACTCTCTTTCCCCTTTTGTGGAATAGAGACCCAACACACAACCTGTGGAACTCCTTGCCAGGGCATGTTCTGAATGCCAAAACTATAACTGGGTTCAAAAAAGATTCAGATAAGTTCATGGAAGATAGGTCCATCAATGGCTATTAGCCAAGATGGTCAGGGATGCAACTCCATGCTATGGGAGTCCCTAAACCTCTGACTGCCAGATGCTGGGTCTGGACAACAGGGGATGGATCACTTGATAACTGCCCTGTTCTGTTCATTTACCTAGAAGCCTCTGGCCACTGTCGGAAGACAGGATACTGGGCTAGGTGGACCATTGGTCTGACTCAGTATGGCCGCTCTTATGTAAATTATTACCCACCTTTTGTAAAATGCTGTGAGTTCTTCATATGGGAAAAGAAAGGGGTAAGTCAGCTAAAAATTTCTAAATTGACCCATGATTTCAAGCGCTTCAATTCTGCTGGACCCAACTTGAGACACCTAAAGTGGGCTCAATGTTCAGAAAGTGCTGAACACCCGTCTGAAATTTGTGACAGTGCTGAAATTCAGGGCCATTTAAAGGGGTCTCAAATTGGACATCCAACATTGTAGGCGACGAAATGAACTAGTCACTTTTGAAGATCGTGGCACTATTCTTTCTAGATGCCAGTCGAGCAAGCATTGAGTCAGCCCTCTCGGTCCCGGGACACCAAAGGAATGATGATGAGTGTATTTTGTCTCTGCTTTGATGCGACAGAACCCAAAGGAGCCTAGCGGCTGGAAAATAAGCAGTTGGGTACTAAGAGAAGAGTCTTAAATAAAAACCACTGTGCACTTGTAGAGGTTCCAAATGGGAGGGTAATGCATGTGTAGGTTACTGGCAGGGAGCCTAGTGCTGCTACGGCCAACTGCACAACATTGTTACAATGCCTAGCTGGCCATTACAATACCTCTTCTGGCCCATAAAGTAATCAACCCTGGGCCCGTAAATTGTGGGGTTTGGTTCAGTTGGCCAAGTTCATGTTGGAACTTGGTTTCATTTCCTCTCGCTATGCAACAGGCCGAGGTGAAACCCAGGTGAAGCAGCATTACCAACTAGGACCTACAGTCTGCAGTTTCACTCTTGGAATGCTCTAAAGACATTGGTAATTAAGCCAGTAACAGGGTATTGCTACAAGAACGTAGGTTCAGAGATGTCAGAAGTGGGAAGAACCTTAGTCCTCCTGAAGTTCAGGAAAATAATGGCCCAACAGAAGGCCTGTCCAATATCAACAGCTTACATTTTCGAGTGCTTTCCATGCCAAAGGATCCCAAAACACTTTATAAACTATGGGCTGAATTCTACTCCTTGAAGCATACCTCAGCACTGGACAAAATCTGGGCCACTGCCTTTCTCCCTGCCATAAAATAGATATAAAAACCATGCATCCTGCCCCCTCACTGTAGCAAAGTTTTTACTTAGTGTTTGGAAAGCGCTCTGAGATTCCTCAGAGGGAAAGCACCACGCAAAGCTGCAGAGCGCCGCGAATGCATCCAGGAATGGGCGTTTCTGCCTGCATACCGCTGCCCCGGTGCTGTTATTGCCTCATAGGCTGCTGCAGATTGGACTAATCCAAGCTCAAATTTTTACCTGTTTGGATTGTGTCCTATTTCCAAGCAAATGTCAGGTGTCCTGGCATGGGGAGCTAGTAACTCAGGAATAGCTTTTAAAACGCACAAGCACAAACCTATAGGCCTTGTGCTAGAAAGGTAGGCTATATACTCTAGTAAACTGGAGACTAAAGCCAAGTGATTCGTTCCCATCCTCATGCAATCACATCTGCAGGGTTTTCCTGGCCAAGAGCAGCTGGGAGGAGAGCATCAGGCCTATGAATGTTCTGGCTTTAAAGTTTTGAGCTGATGATGAATCCTTAAGGTTTTAAAGCATATATCATGATCTCATGCATTTTTATCCATGGATTGTTTTGAGCCTCAATGATTTACTTTGCAGGTGCTTAACTGGGAAGAACGTGGCTTGTACCATAAATAAGATGGATCACCTGTCTGGTTTTCCCATCAGAAGCGAATGTCACAGGGCTCTGAGAGAAGGTGCTAGACAAGTGTGGCAGTTAGTAAGTTCGTCAGAGACCAGTAGGGCAGTGACTGAGCTGAGCTCGCCAATCCAGCGAGGCTGAATAGGAAGTCAGGCGAGGGAGAGAGGGAATAGACAGCAGCACAGTCACATGCATCTTGCATCTTGCTCCTTACAGTTCCGATTTACTGGGGGAGGAGATGGTGGCTCAAAAGGACCTCTCGTTTCAGCACAGGAATCCCAAGCTCAAGCCATCCTGCAACAGGCCAGGGTAAGTGGGGCTGTCTCTTTTCTCTGGTGCCGCTGAAAGAAATGCACCCAGGTGATGTGTCTCAACCTTGGCTGTGATTTTGTACCTGGCATGGTAATGTGACCTCTATGTGATAGCCATCTTAGCATCCTTTGGCCTATCAATAACTGCTAGAAATGGGTCAAACCCAAAACGATGGTTCAAAATGCCCCCACACCTTTTGGACCAAATCCTCTGCTGATGTAAATAGGCATAGACCTGTGGGCTTCAGTGGAGTTCTGCTGTTTACAAGACTTGGTTCTTTGTGCTCAAAACCCCCAGCAAAAGTTTTATATGTTTTTATTTTTTGAGTATATCACTCTCAATAAATAAATGAATGTCACAGATGTAAGTTGTTTCTCAGCTCCATGAATGTCAGCCTGCAGATCACACTTTCTTTCAATGTATTCATTGGAAAGTATGTGATGAGTATCCTTGCAAATATTTTTTTATATATATTGAATCCTGTGGATTGACTGTAAAAACTTCCCTATCCGGGTTTATTATTCGAGCTGTGTTGGTTACCTCTGATTGGTCACGTGTCCCGCAATATTATATCCGCTCCCTGATTGGATGAACATGCAGGCCGTTAAGGCCCAAATGTTCACATGTTCAAATGAAAACTTTGGTTCCAGCAAATACAATGCTGAAATGCTGGCCTAGTTCCGGCTGCAAATTATCAGCACCTGCACTGGCTGGTCAGCTCCAGCCATTGAGCACCGGGTGTGGAACCCAGGTTTTTGCTCGTTTCTCACTCCTCCCTGCTCTAGGCAGGGATTAAGTGAGTGCACAGCTCTGCTTGTTTCCACACAGCTGGACCCAAGAGCCAGGTAGTTTAGGCACGGGATTAAAAAGGAGGTTCTTGGTCCCTTGTGCCTGCATGGAACCCAGATCAGAATCCAGCCCTGTGCATGAAAATTAGGTACCGCCCTTGTGTTACTGCTAAGCTGTCAACGCTCCCTTTAGCTACAGGCGTGGGGCATGCTTGCTGCAGAGGCCCAAAAGAAAGATATTACATGAGTTAATGAAATCAGGTCCATAAAAATGTCTATCTAACAGGGTGGCAGATTTCCCTTTCTTCTTTTATGACTCCTAATGAAGAGACTGGTGTAGGTGGGGGGTTTGGGGCTCCCATTCAGTCTCAGATTTGACAAAAAAACAAAAACTGAAAAAGGACATTTCCCCCTCTCCCCGGGGAATATTTCAACAGTTCTTTGAAAAACCATAAATTCCCCCAACTGATTTTTTTTTCATTCAGTTTTTAGCCAAACTTTTTCAGTTATCAGTTGGTGAAAATAGGAGAGCGGGGGAGAGGGAGAGGAGACAAGCACACAGTTTATGGGTTTATGTTTTTTCAATGAAAAGTTTAAAATTTTCCACAAGGGGGGAAAAAAACAGCTGTACCCTGACCAGCTGAACCCTGTGTACAGACCTTGCCATTTGAACTGGGATCATTAATAAGAAAATTGAGATCAAAGTCTTCTGTGGTGAAGGCTGAAAGGGTTTTGGGGAGGCTGAGAGAGGAAAGGGAATCCTGAGGTGGTAGATTTTTCTTCTCTTGTTTTTGGTTAATTACATTATTAAAGTGATATATTCTCCTGAAATTTGATTCTTGGTAAAGAGGCCAAATGTTGTCCCAGCTGGCAGTATTTCAGAGCAGCTCGTTTTTATTGGGCAGTGGTAAAAAAATATAAGTTATAAATAATCTAACATTTGTGTAATATTTATTTCTTTACAAGTGCAGGCACGGGTAGATTTTAATTACTGGAGCACAGACATAATTAGCAGTCTTTTAAAGTATCGAATTACTGCAATGGAACAAATTGTCCAAGTGGTGTTATAAAGTGTGGACAGTCCCATTACCTGCCATGAAAATTATTGACTTGGTGCTGGCTATATGGGTTTTTAATGACTGGGTTTAAAAAAAAATTGAAGTTGAATTGCGGTTCTATTTATGGGAATATTAAATAGCAAAAAATCTGTAAATTGAACTGTCAGGATAGGCCCGTTACTCAGTGAAGGGGTAAAAATAATATCAGAAAATGTGGAAATGGCAGAGGTGCTCAATGACTTCTTTGTTTCGGTTTTCACCAAGAAGGTTGGTGGTGATTGGACGTCTAACATAGTGAATGCCAGTGAAAATGAGGTAGGATCAGAAGAGGCTAAAATAGGGAAAGAACAAGTTAAACATTACTTGGACAAATTAGATGTCTTCAAGTCACCAGGGCCTGATGAAATGCACCCTAAAATACTCAGGGAGCTGACTGAGGAGATATCTGAGCCATTAGTGATTATCTTTGAAAAGTCATGGAAGACGGGAGAGATTCCAGAGGACTAGAAAAGGGCAAATATAGTGCCAATCTATGAAAAGGGAAATATGGACAACCTGGGGAATTACAGACCAGTCAACTTAACTTCTGTACCCGGAAAGATAATGGAGCAAATAATTAAGCAATCAGTATGCAAACATCTAGAAAATAATAAGGTGATAATTAACAGTCAGCATGGATTTGTCAAAAAGAAAGCGTGTCAAACCAACCTGATAGCTTTCTTTTATAGGGTAACAAGCCTTGTGGATGGGGGGAAGTGGTAGGCGTGGTATATCTTGACTTTTAGCAAAGTTTTTGATACTGTCTCGCATGACCTTCTCATAAACAAACTAGGAAAATGCAACCTAGATGGAGCTACTATAAGGTGGGTGCAAAACTGGTTGGAAAACCGTTCCCAGAGAGTAGTTATCAGTGGTTCACAGTCATGCTGGAAGGGCATAACAAGTGGGGTCCCTCAGGGATCAGTTCTGAGTCTGGTTCTATTAAATAGCTTCATCAATGATTTAGATAATGGCATACAGAGTACACTTATAAAGTTTGTGGACGATACCAAGCTGGGAAGGGTTGCGAGTGCTTTGGAGCATAGGATTAAAATTAAAAATGATCTGCACAAACTGGAGAAATGGTCTGAAGTAAATAGGATGAAATTCAACAAGGACAAATGCAAAGTACTCCATTTAGGAAGGAACAATCAGTTGCACACATACAAAATGGGAAATGACTGCCTAGGAAGGAGTACTGCAGAAAGGGATCTGGGGGTCATAGTGGATCACAAGCTAAATATAAGTCAAGTGTTGCAAAAAAAATGAACTTCCTTCTGGGATGTATTAGCAGGAGTGTTGTAAGCAAGACATAAGAAATAATTCTTCCATTCTACTCCACACTGATTAGGCCTCAACTGGGGTATTGTGTCCAGTTCTGGGTACCACATTTCAGGAAGGATGTGGACAAATTGGAGAGAGTCCAGAGAAGAGCAACAAAAATGATAAAAGGTCTAGAAAACATGACCTGTGAGGGAAGATTGAAAAAATTGGGTATGTTTAGTCTGCAGAAGAGAAGACTGAGAGGGGACATAAGAGTTTTCAAGTACATAAAAGGTTGTTACATGGAGGAGGGAGAAGAATTGGTTGTCTTAACCTCTGAGAATAGGACAAGAAGCAATGGGCTTAAATTGCAGCAAGGGCGGTTTAGGTTGAACATTAGGAAAAACTTCCTAACTGTCAGGGTAGTTAATCACTGGAATAAATTGCCCAGGGAGGTGGTGGAATCTCCATCATTGGAAATTTTTAAGAGCAGGTTAGAAAAACACCTGTCAGGAACGGTCTAGATAATACTTAGTTCTGCCACAAATGCAGGGGACTGGACTAGATGACCTCTCGAGGTCCCTTCCAGTTCTATGATTCTATGATATGGATAACGAAAGTATGGGAAGAATACTCCTGTAGTCTTAAAAAAAAAAAAAAAGATTAATGGAGATATCCTATCTCCTAGAACTGGAAGGGACCTTGAAAGGTCATTGAGTCCAGCCCCCTGCCTTCACTAGCAGGACCAAGTACTGATTTTGCTCCAGATCCCTAAGTGGCCCCCTCAAGGATTGAACTCACAACCGTGGGTTTAGCAGGCCAATGCTCAAACCACTGAGCTATCCCCGGGGGGAGGGATATATAGGTTTACAGTGTCTCTTCAGCATCTTTGTAGAGAGAGAGAGCCTTATTAATCTCTCTGTTGGTTATACACCAGTGTAAGTGAGGGGAGACTCAGACACATAGAGCCAGATCCTCAGCTGGTGTAAATCAACATAGCTCCACGGAGGTCAAACATCAGCTAAGGAACAGGCCTTTAGTGTTCATGGGTGTATGTACACCTTTATCTATCAAGACAGGTTATAGTTTCTACACAAGAGAATCTTTCCTACAGAAGGTACACTCCCTGTACTGCAGAGTAAACATACATCGTCTCCAAAAATGGTTATATGTACACATAAGCTGGAAACCTTGTACATTCTATTCAATGGGAGCATGTAGGGAGAGATAACACTCCATATCTGTACTAAGCTGTCTGGGGCACCTTCATTCCTGGTCTAACTGCATTGAAGTCAAGGAAGTTGAATCAGGGATGAATTTGGGTCTCTTTGCATGCATTGGACACATGGTTTGTTTTATGCACACTGGGCCAAAGCCCATTGGCTTTAATGATGTTGCACCAGCATCTGCCACTAGTGATTTTGGCCCACTGTGCAAGATTTCTGGTCCCAGTGGTGTAGCGCCTTTGCTGATGACAGCACAAGGTGTGGGTCGTGCTGGCTCTGGTTGTGTCTGGCAGTAGGATGTAGAGGAAACTGGATGATTTTCTCTTTCTGTTGCAGTTGGCGTTGAGAGGACCTGCTGGCCCTATGGGTCTTACTGGAAGACCAGGCCCTGTGGTAAGTAAGTAGCCAAACAATGGGGACAAGAAGGCAAAGCTGACACCAGGGCACTGCCTTGGAATTGGATCTCTGATATTATTAGTGCCCTGATTGTCAGAGGGCCTTCATTTTGCTGACACACACATTTATGCACCTGCTTTCTGGCCTCTGCTCACTGTCCCATGCCCCTGTGTAGGGATTTGGATGCAAACCATCTTGTCACAGCTTCCCTGGGCTCCCCCACGTCCGCCAACATCCCTGTCATCTTCTGTGAATGAAACCTCGTGGCAAAGAGAGGCAGCGCACCAAACACGGCCACCCGCTCCTGGAAAAGTGCTTGTTTCAGCACCCAGGCTCTAATTGCTGGAGCAGCCGTTATTCTAATGCGTGGGTTCCCAGTCAACTCTCGTGGTCCCAGGGGTTAATGGGTCCTTCTTGACATCGTTCAAGTCTTGCCCATGGCAAAGCTTAACCTAACCGTATTGTGCATCCATAGGGACCCCCAGGCAGCGGAGGACTAAAAGGTGAACCAGGAGACCTGGGGCCTCAGGTGCGTATGAGAAAATCACTTAATTTTCAAAAGGGGGTGGTGGTGAGAGCTTGTCTAAAGCTACTAAGCCTGTAACCAGGGCTTTTATAGTGGCCCATGTGGAGGAAGAACTCAGGCTTTCTAAAGGGCGAATAAAATTGGACAGATATGGAAATACGTTCTGCATCTAAGTGAGCATTTGAGTATCCAAATACAGAGCTCAGAGATCCTGAGACAGTGGAATATTCCACATTGCCTGCCTTCTGAAGGGCATGCCAGTACTGACGATCCAGGAAATCAAATCCTGAAAGCCCTTATTTCCTTCTTAATCTTTTCCCAGGCAAACCTACCATTCAGTACATAGAGTATTTTGCTCCCTGTTTAAGTCCTGTAAGATTCCGGGATGGGCTGATCAGGTTCAGTGGTGTGGATGGAGAATCATGCTCTCAGCATGCCATGCTGCTCCACCCGGGTAAGAAGGGAGGCAAATAGTGCTCTTGTCTATTCTGCCTACCAGCACCTCTAAACCTGTATCAGCCTAAACCTCGTGATTTTATCTTCATCGCTAACAGTGCTTCCACTGGAATCAGTCTATCCACACAGCCTGGGCAAACACTGAATACAAGATGCAACAGGATTCTTGGAGGTCCCACCTTCATAACGCAGGCAGTAGTTCCAGTATAGAAATCCTGAAGGCCCCTAGTTAGTTCGTAGCTCCTGCTCAGGCAAAACTCCCGTTCTTTACAGTGCAAAGCCCAAGTAAGGACTGAAGGATTTGCCTCCAGAACATGGAGTCAGCAACAAGTGTGAAACGGTTCCTATGATTGGTGTGTCCCCAAAGGGAAATCTTAATCAGTCCTCGTGACACAGTGGGAGTTTCTTGTCCTCATCCCCTGCACAATGGACCTCGCCTGTATTTGATGTACAGAGGACTCCGTCCAGTGAGGTTAATGTCACATGTTCTGTGATCCCTGTGACCTTTGCTAGTGGCATTGTCTTAGCTGGTACATTACTCCTCTCCTTCTCTGGTTTCCACCCTTGTTCTTTATCTCCACTGAGTCACCTGAGGAATGAATGGATCTGCCTGTATACATTTGCTTACTGTGGGCCAGGTTTACAAAGGGGTTTAGGCACCTAAGCATGCAGATCGGGCTTTATATACCACTTAAGTAGATAAGGTGACAAACTTCAATGGACTTTCAATGGGAGGTAGGCACCTAATTCACTTTGGCATTTTTGAAAATCCCACTGGGTACCTATCTGCATCTCTAGGCACCTAAATATCTTTGTAAATCTGCCCAGTTGAGAAGATATGGCAAGATAGGACTTAACCATTGTTTTAGCTGCACCGGACGGGCCTGGCTAGAGTGGGCCTGTGTCTTGGTCTTGTCCTCTGGAGAACATGCATACGGTGTATCATCATCTGCTTTGTTTTTTTTCCCCACTCTCTTCAACCTATTGCAGGGTCCACGAGGCACTCAAGGCCCCCCAGGCCCATCAGGAAAACCAGGCCGCAGGGTAGGTGCACTCAGAAACTCTCTGACATATTTGAAATTGGCTTCCTGCTGCTGGCAAGCAACTGCTGAGGGAGAGGGGGCAATGAGAGTGTCCCTGAGAAGATGATACATTGCGGGTGACTAGCTGCCCTATGTCACAGACCCACCCATGGGCCAGTCTACGTGGGCTTCTGCACATGGCAGATATCTGTAACAGGGAGGCCTCCCAGTACCTCTAAACTTATATACATATAATGGAGAGGCCTAACAGCCCTCGGGCATAAAGAGAGGGATGATGGGGTGAGGGGCATTTCCCATTCTATTCCACACTTCCCATCTTCTCGTATACGGTTGCTCCTCAGTCGTCCAAAATATACCTGCATGCATGCATTGGGCCTGATCCTCTCACACCGCTTTTGCTGTAACTCCATTGGAATCACTGGCTTACTCCGGATTCTCATTAGTGTGAGCGGAGGATCAGACCCACGGGATACATACAGGAGATAGCATACGTTGTACTCCTACCCTGTGCACACATCTCCGTGGGTGCACGTTAAGAGGTTGAGCTTAAACGACATGTTGCTTCTGCATGCTAGAGCATCAGCTCTGCTTGCTGGTGGGAGAAAATTAAGAAACTATTCTGCATGACCCACTCCTGGGTTACTAATAAGTTTTTTAACTCATTACGCTCTGTGAACACCATAATTAACATATCTTGCAATGTGCTGATTGATATTTTATTCATGTCTTCTCTTTTAAATCAATGGCCATGTCCCGGCATCCAGGGTCCCTACCATTTTATATTGTACCCTTCGTTAGAGAGCCAGGCAAAGATAGGGCTGCTGCTGCCACAAAAACAGACGGTCATTTTCTCCCCACCAGGGAAACAGTCCCATTGCCAGTGGGTTCTGACTTAAATAACACTTCATTCAGCCACAAGCCAAAGAGCAGATGTCCCTGTGGTCTTGCTCAGCTTTTGTACTTGACTTGCCTTTCCTCTCTTTCAGGGACGTGCTGGCAGCGATGGTGCCCGGGGAATGCCAGGGCAGACAGGACCAAAGGTAGCTTTACATATTTATATACTCTTTGCATTCACTTCTGCTCTCGCAAACACAAACCAAATGGACCCTAGACAGAAGGAATTCGGTCCACTAGGAAGGGAAAGGTCCGGCAGTGTCTGTATAATCATGGGCTAGAAATATTAGAGGTGGAAATGAGTCACCAGGGTCAGACAAAAATAATGAGAGATTTTTGGTACAAGGTTTGTTAAACCAAAAAATTCCTTTGAGTAAGAAATATGCTCCCTTTGTGTGTGTGGTTGAAGAGCAAAGACTTTGGAATCCCAATTATGAAAAACATACAATGAGCCATTGAAAACGTCATGAAATCGAACTACAGAAAAACACCCATTAACTGGGTAAGGAAACTTGCAAAGTGTGTGGTGGAATTTTAATGTCATATTTGAGATGAAATCCCTTACTTCCCTGTCATCTTGTGCTATTATCAAGCAAGAAAGGAGCTGTTCCACCAAACTGAATGCAGAGAAAGTTTGCCCAAGGAATCGTATATTAGAAGTGTTAAGTAGTTCATTATGTAGATACTTAAAACTGGAATAGATGGGAGTTTCTTGATACAGAGGAACGAGTCTGCAAACCATTTATCCAGTAAGTTAACGAGTTGACTGCCCTCAGAGGAGTGAATGCCAGGGCGACGTGAAAAACAGAATAATGAATAGTAGCCGAGGTGGTGACTAATTCTATTGTTGACGGACTTCAAGGGGCACTCTAGAACTCGACCCAAAAAAAAGCCATCTTGTTACGGCTCATGTATCTTGTGTAGGCAACTTCGATTGCTTGCCGGGTGGATTTATCCTTGAAATTGCTCTGGCGTTACAGACTACTCCTACGTATAGAGTAGCAGGATGGAGAACAGGAGGAGAGGTGTGCAACTATAATTCCATTATAAGTTAAATTAGCATGAGCGTGTGTTTAGTGGCTGGCAGAGCAGAAAGGGAGACAGGATTTCTGGATTCCCAACTTTGTTAGTTTACTATGTGGCCGGAGACAAGTAACTTCAGCACTTACACAGGGATAACAAAACCTATTTTATGGGTGAGGTGTGCCAAGTCCAGCATCGTAGATGGAAGCACCCAAAATCAGTACCCCCTTTTTGTTTTCCTCTCAAATTCTGATCCTGGCGTGATTTGCCCAAGGACGCCCAGGCAGTTTATTGTTGCTCTTTAAGCGTAAGGCCCTCCTTCCTCCCCGCTTTTATTTATCTAGCAGGTTGTGAGCAAGAAGGTGGGTTGCAAGGGGTCAGCTGCTGTGTGCATGGTGCACTATAGAGTACATTACGGTTACAGATGACTAAGCCATAGAGTGTGATGCCCACTAGTGATTTTCTTTGGTGAGGTGACTGGTTACTTATGCACTCTGCTTTGCAGACCCCAGGGGCTAGGTCCAGCATAGCCAAGTCTCTGCTGAACTGATCCACGGGAACGTCTCTGTTTTAGCTCAGAGGTGCAATTCCCAACTTTAGTCCTACACACGACTTCTTCCTATGAATTAAAATATCAGTGGATAAGTGCTGCTGTGAGAGATCCTCCAACAGGCTCTGTTTGCACAGGATAAATCCCACCAGCTTCATGTGATGGACCTCTGCAGGCAGAGGCTGCCCAGGGTGCTGAATAATAGATGGACAGGAGTTTTATGATGTGCATTTTCTTTCCTCTTGGTTCTCAAGTAAGACCAGAAACCTCAGTCACTTTATTGAAAGGAACATCCACTTAAACTCCAAAGTGAAGTCATCAGATTTAAGATCTGTCTATTTTCCTTCTTAGGCCATAAACTTTCTTGTCTTTGATCCTAATTTTATTAACTCCATTTCCTGTTTTGTTTCTTTTTTCCACTTGAGTCCCTAGCAGGATTACAGGGAAAGCTTTGGCCAGAAAGGTGGGATGCTTTCTGAGGGGGCTTAGAGATTGAATTTGAAGAGGTGCTGATGGACATGGGAAAGTTGATACACCACTACCCCGATATAACGCGACCCGATATAACACGAATTTGGATATAACGCGGTAAAGCAGCGCTCCAGAGAGGAGGGGGAGGCTGTGCGCTCCGGTGGATCAAAGCAAGTTCGATATAACACGGTTTCACCTATAACGCAGTAAGATATTTTGGCTCCCGAGGACAGCATTATATCAGGGTAGAGGTGTATTTAGGTTTCTACCAGGGGGCTATGATTAATAAAGGCATGACATTTAGACAGTGAAAATGTAGACTGAATATCTCAAACACTTTCCAAAAAGGGGATGGGTTTGGCAGTAGAATACTGTCCCAGGGAAATTGGTGGAAGCCACGTTGCTTGAGAAACAAAGATAAGCTGGAAAAATCATTACATGGACAAGGGCAGTAGTCGGCGAGATGGGTAAGATGACATCATGGAATGTTCTCCTCTCTAATTCTGATGTCCTTGGGGCTGTGATAAGAAGCTGAAACACTGTCCAATGCCTGTGGATAAAACTGATCCCTCCTTGGCCCAGAGACTGATCAAAGTGGAAAGAGGTACAACAGTGAACAGAAATCTGGACTAACCTTGTCTTTTCTTGTAGGGTGACCGAGGTTTTGATGGGTTGGCTGGTTTGCCTGGTGAGAAGGGGCACAGGGTAAGTTCTCATTTCCACAGCATCCTGGCGACAATCTTAAAAAATGGCCGTGGAACATTAGAAAGGGTTATTGAGCTCCCAAATGGACCGGGGTGTGTGTGTGTGGGGAGCGATACGGTGTTCTGAGGCTGTTGGGAGTTGCATGGAGTGTGGTTAGAACTGAGAGGGAGACATCATGGGCTGGCCGTTGTAAGAGGATTACAGATCTCTGTAGGAGTGCACAGGACATGTCATAAAAACACATCCAACCACAGTGTCCACATGGCAGGAAGCCATTGAAAGCTTCTGAAGACACATGGGAGGGGAAAAAAAACAGCAGACTTTTTGGAGGAGGTAACAAACCCCAGAAAAGTAGAAAAGAAGCAAGAAACAAAACCTGCTTTTATGGTGCCGTTGATGGGAACGCAACCAAAAAAATGGGATTCGTCTGTGTGCTTTGTAATTAAGCAAGAAGCCAACTATTTTGGCAAGCAACCCCTCCCCCCCGCCCCAAGAATGTAACTATTACTTTATAAAGCAAGGGGGAGTGTTTTTAGTGGTGGAGGAGATTACATGGCGATTACATGCTATGTTGGGGCGGAAAGGTAGCACATAAGGGCAATGTTTAACCAGCTAGAAAATGCTGTAATGTGTTTGGGTTGGAATGGTAACTATGCAGCAAAGCCAAGGTCCCTGTTCTCAAAGAAGCTGCTGTGCGTACCTTAGACACACTGGTTGGTTTTCGTCCCCATTGTGAGACATCATGGGGAAGGTTTGTGATGGATTGTGCTAGTCCAGTGAAGCAAACCCTGTGAGTTCTGAGACTGCTGTTATACTGTAGAAAGGACCCTGAGATTAAGCTCTAGCCCTTGTGTCAGCCACAAGGCATTTCCCATACACCCAACAGGATTTTGGTATCCTCCAATAAATCCCAAGTTAATTCAAGTTACAGGGATGTTCAGATAACACGATCTCCCTGTTTGGTGGGGGAACAGGCAGCTGTTCTTTGCACAGGGATGGTTTCCTTCTTGCCAGTTTCACATCAGGGAGGGGCAGCTCAGGAGGCCTGGTCATTATTAGTGAAACTGATCATGGAGGATAGGGCTGGCCCTAGGTTTTGTGAAGTGTCACATGCAGGGCACCATCCAACGCTCTTCTGGCTATGACCAAGTGGCCCCCACCTTTGCATACCCATAATACAACCCAGTTCCTGATGGTCTCCATAGGCTATGGTGACATTTCTTCCTCCCCGTACCCGCCACATACTTGTCATACACAATCTGCTCCTCCATTCCTGAAGCCCTGTGATCTCCCCTACATGGACTGGGAAGACAGGAGCTTGAGAAGAAGCACAACTATCTCAGCAAGAAGCGTGGGACTGGAGAGACAAGTGTGGGACACGATCTCTCACTGTTCCGTGGCAAAAGGGGACCACGGATGTTGATTGAGGATGCTCCTCTCTGCCTGATGGATCACATGTGTGCACACGATAAATAGTGTCCTATATGGCTACAGAGTAGTGGCCATAATTCTAACGGGTTTTTGAGGGTACTAGGAGATGGGGGGAAAACTGAGCACCTGGTCCCACGAAGATGGGGGAACAAAGTGGTGGGGCCTGACGCTGCTCTCCCTCACACCTTCTTTACATCATGAGGGAGAAGAGAATTGGCTTGGCTTCTCTGGGGATTTCCTGAAGTGGCTGATTCTAATCTTACATTCCTAGGGTGATCCAGGCCCATCAGGTCCACCAGGAGCACCCGGAGATGACGGGGAGAGGGTAAGTTTATCCCTGAATGCAGCTTCCTTTTGAATTCAGAACCAAGCCCTGTAAACAAGAAGCAGGCGTGATATCAGACATGTAATGAAAACAAAGAGCAAGCCAGTGCTGGCATGTTATTTAATGCAAAATGCTGATCATCTTTAAAAGTAGGTCTTGGGGTAGACTGGAATTCTGCATCCACGCAACATTAATACATATACTCACAACTCAGCCTACATTACAGTAGTTCTGATCATGCTCTCTGTTTGGCATTTGTTTTAACTGGTCAATTCCAAATGGCACAAAGCAATGGCACTGAATGGGGTTCACGGTGAAGGGAAAATGTAGAACTGGTTGAAATTTTTCATTGAAACCCATTTTGATGTCTCTCCCTCCGCCCTCCCCCACCCAAATGAAGATTTTTCTGGAAAATGTTTGGATTTTTCAGTGTTTCCCATTTCATTTTACTAGTAATGAAAACCTGAACAATGTTGAGTTTTTTCCCCCCTTTTGCTTGCATTTTTCCTTTTATCTCCCTTTTTTGGTGGTAAAATAAAAAGAGGGAAAAGAAGGAAAAGAAAAAGGGATGTAATATTGGGGAGGAAGGGAGAGAGAAGGGATAAAAATAAAAACTGAAAAATGTTTTCCAAAATATTTTTTTTGTCAGAAAAATGGACGTTTTTTTTTTTTTAATTTTTCACAAAAAAAACCCAAGAATGATTTTTTTCTTTGTGAAATACACTTACCTACTCACCCTTCTTCAATAAGCGCTAGTAAAATGCAACAAGGTCTCAGGGACAGGAGTTCCAGACTCTGCTGGGGATTAAACATTAAAATGGTTTCTCATCCCACCTCTGGAATGGTTCATGTTAGCCTTAGACAAGTCACTTGTTTGTTTCCTCTCTAAAACAGGCATGACACCTACCTATCTCATTGATAGATTGTGAGGATTAATTAGTTAAGCATAAAGTGCTTTGGAGTTGAAAAGACCTAAGTATTATTATTGTCCGTCAGCTGAACAATATGTAAGGAGATACAGTAACTCTCTCTGAGTATGTGATCAGTCTTAAATCTCAAGAGGGAAGAGGAATTGTTTGGGAAGGGAATACGATGCACATAGAGTCTGACGTGGAATAATGGGATGTATTTTATTAACAGAGGATTTAAGATGAATATCAATATTGATTTCCTAAGCGTGATATCCATCAGATTGTGAAATAGTCTCCCAGGTCAACTGGAGGGAGCCCCATTGTTTGAATAATTTAAAAATGAACCGGACAAAGCAATGAAGAATATTCTATAGGGAACAATGGTGCATTAGTAGGTGATGGAGTAGATGACGTAAAAATCACCCCATCTTTAAATTTCTCTAATCTAAGGAGCCAACAGGTTAATATGGGTAACTTTAATTGCCATGTTCGCTTTTTTGTATTGGTTCCTCCGTTCAGTTAGTTACTAAATCTGCTGCTTATTGACCCACAAGCCTTGAAGTGTTCCTACAATATCTCATCTGTTAACAAAATCCATCTTTATAAACAGACATGAATTATGAAACATCCTTATAGGATTTCTAATCTTCAGTAAACTCTGCACGCATGATATTAGTCTCCAGGCTTATGAGAACTTTCTTATGCACGGCTACCATTTTATTACTCCAGGGAAGTTGGTTTTCTATGTGATTATTATTTAACAAGGGTGAGACACCTACGATGTGACTGAAATGTAGCTGACTTTCTCTCTCTCTTTTGTCCCCTCCACTGCCAAATAGGGTGATGATGGAGAAGTTGGACCCAGAGGTCTACCTGGAGAACCTGTAAGTACTTGCTAGTTCAAAATGTGGCCATCTCATTCTGCAGTACCTCAGTAATTCTGTCATCCAGGGCTTCTATGGCTAATGCTGTCCTTTGCAGGGGTAGTGGCAGATAGTCACAAAGTGCTACACAGCGTGTTAGATTAAATCTTCAAGGCAGTGAAGAGACAATGAACTCTAGTTGTCACGTGGAGATCTGTTCTGTCTCTCCTGTTTACAGCCATTTCATAAACCGAGGAACATTTCCTCCAGTTTATTTATTCTTCCAACATTTTTAGCTAAACGTCTCAGTAGTGTTGTGGCCTCAGTGGCCTCCTAGGCAAACTGTAAAGTCCAGAATTTGAGCTGTGTTGCTTAGCAGCGATTGGTCAAGTAGGAGGAGCAGATCTCCTCCAGCCTGGCTGTGGAGCGAATGGCTCATGGAAAGTGTACGTAAGCTTTGGTTTCAATGAGTATTCAAGAGCACACAGGCTAAGCATTTGTTTTTCATGGGCATTCGTGCCGGAAAAACTTGATCACATGAGTATTTGGGGAAAATGAACACTTGGGCCTTGTCTGGGCTGTTGAGACTACAAATACGAATTGGCTGTTAGACATCACTGTGTCACCTAACCCTGCTCAGAGTAGGGCCAAACGGCATGGTGCTTAAAATGCTAGTGGCAATTCCCAACCCACCTCCACTAAAGCCATTATACCTTAAAGGCTTGCACAGATACTTAGCATGATGCCCTGTGAATTGGAGTCACGTGGTGAAATCCTGGTCCCATTGTGAGTTTTGCCATTGACTTCAGTGGGGTCAGGATTCCACCCCCAGGGCATAAAAGATAAGTACATCTGCAAATCTTTGCAGAATAAGGGTCTAAGTCTCCTGATGCTGCTAACCTGGGAGTAGCTGATCCAGGGTTAGCAATGGAGGGAATTCCCTATTGTAGACAAGGCCAAAAGGGGATGCTAACGTGACCAGAGCAAATGCAGTGTAGAAGTTCAGACCAATATTGCTAGAGAATGTTTTGCGGTATTCACTCAGCAATGCCAAGAATTAATTTCTGCCAATTTGGGAGGTCCAAAAGCACAGTGGCTACTAGCACCAAATATTCCTGACTTTACTGGCAACAACAAAAACCTTTTCTGACCATATGGAGATACCTCTGTGCAATGGAATTGTCATTTTCATTAAAATCAGCTTATTCTTGTGCCCCAAACGCATTTTCTTAGGTAATTCACATCCCTATTAATACTATCGCATGCCATCAGCTTTGCTTTTATCATGTCCTGTTTTGTTGTTGTAAATACCGGATTAGTGATACCAGAGTAACTGATGAGAAATGTTGGGAACGTAGGAAAGGGAAGGGTTGGCATTTACAGACTCTTTGGGACTAAATTATACATGAGATGTCTGATTAACTTCTGGGAAAGATTCATCAACCTAGCTAGCTCCTTAATACATGTCTAAAGCAATAACTTCTGGGTTATTAACTTCTTAAAAACATTTATGTGCTCAGGTATTACAGTAATGGAGAAGACATTTGGATGACAATAATGCACACATGGAAACTATTTTTAAATGAGTAGTAGAAAAAAATGGCTGAGGGCCCAGTTGGGAGAAGGTAGAAATTATAATCTAAGAAACTTTGGCTGATATATATACTTCCCCAATCTGCATGAACATCTTCTAATGCCATCAGCCAAATCCTGCTCCCATCAAAACCAATGCCAGTTTTGATGGTAGGGTATGGCCCTTTATGTTTTACTGGTGGCACCTTAGAATTTGTTCCTGTAGGCATCTAATTCCATTCTGCTGTCATTTGTTAAAATCCCTGAAGCCAGTTCAGTCCAGGGAGTTGTTTTTCGGAGGCCCAGGCATGCAAAGATTTAAGCACATGGGTATTTTCCAGCCCTGCCAAAATACGCAGACTATCAATGGTAACATTAGTGACCAGTTGTACTTAAGCTTCAGTCTTTCCAGGCTCAGGCCCATGCACTCTGTTTTAATGTTAAAAACTATCGTGTTTTATCTTGTAACCTTTTATTTTTACTCTTCTGTTCTGTCCATCAATTAAACGTACTTTTCGTCCATGACAATGAATGAAGGTATCGAAGGCTACATCTAGACAGCAATAAAACCCCCATGGCAGTGAGTCCCTGAGCCTGGGTCAGCTGACAGGCTCGGGCTTAAAAATACCGGTATAGACATTCAGGCTCATGGGCTCTGAGATCCTCCCCCCTTGTGGGGTTTCAGAGCCTGAGCTCCAGCCTGAGCCGAAACATCTGCACTGCTCGCAGCCTGAGCCCTGGGTTCCTGAGTCACTTCCCCCGAGCGTGGTGCGACGGGTCTTTTAGTTCTGTGTAGATGTAACAAAGGGCCTAGGTTTAAAAATGTGGCATTCCACAGACCCATATGCCCAGTCTGTCTACCTAGGGATCTGTCTGAGATGCCTCGCTTTGAAAACTGAGCTTCCAAGCGTGGGCTTTGGCTGGGCAATACTTTTTTTCCCCGATTCTCTTAAGGCCTGAGCCAAAGCCCATTGAAGTCAACGGGAGTCTTTCCATTGACCTCAGAAAGGCTTTGGGTTGGGCTCTTCCTAACTGGAGCGTCTAAGCGTATTTGTTTCCGCCTGCAGGGACCCCGAGGTTTGCTGGGACCAAAAGGGCCACCGGGTCCCTCAGGACCGCCGGTAAGTTGCACAGACCACTCCACATACCTGCTGTTCTGCTCAATAAGTTCTGCTGAGTTCTCCAGTTCCAGCTAGCGTGTCCCACTGAGGCACTCAGGCAGATAATCCAAGAGGATAATTTTATGCATCTGTGTTGTGAAAGCAGGAGGTAGGGTGACCAGACGTCCTGATTTTATAGGGACAGTCCCGATTTTTGGGTCTTTTTCTTATATAGGCTCCTATTACCCCTCACCCCTGTCCCAATTTTTCACACTTGCTGTCTGGTCACCCTAGCAGGAGGCGTAAAGAGAGAGTTAAAGCTCTAGTGCCATATTCAGCCCTGCTTTGAGCCCAGCTTCAGTGGAGTCACACCTATGCATACCAAGGTGGAATTTGGCCCATAGAGTAAATTAAACATCTAGCCCAAAGTTGAAAGGAAGAACATAACTTATTCCCACTGTGGCTTTTCTATTAACTTTTGCCTGCGTGTTCTGAAGCCTGGTTTAATATAGGTTTTTTTTTCCTGCTTTTCAATCTAAATCCAAGAAAAGAACATGCAGCTTTTCAGTCAGGCCTTTTAGGGAGATAGAAGCATAGAATCCCAGAGTAGGAAGGGACGTCAGGTGGTCTTCTAGTCCAACCCCCTGCTCAAAGCAGGACCAGTCCCCAGACAGATTTTTGCCCCAGATCCCTAAATGGCCCCCTCAAGGATTGAACTCACAACCCTGGGTTTAGCAGACCAATGCTCGCCCCGGTGTAAGGACCAGCTCTAGGGATTGTCTTGGGTGATTGATCCCCAAGACTTCAACACCCAGTGGCTCTAGCTGTTATTCCCTTCACTGGCAACAATCATAGATTCTTATTCCCTTCATGGACCAGCTACTATAAGAGGACATGACACCCTTAGTCAGTGAGTTCAGAGGCCTTCAGCTTCCACTGAAATGTGATGGGAGTTGAGGATCTGGTCCCTAAAGTGGCTTGTTTAGTAAGAGTGCACAATAAAAACTGATCTCTGGTCCTGTGCAAGGAATCAACCTGTAGAATGCTGGACCCCCAGCTGGTGCTTTCTGATTGGCTGTGAGCAGTGATGTCATAGACTCACCTATGAGACTCTGAGAATGTATGAAGCTGAATTTTTTCCCCTGGTTTCCATATATAAATTCCTTTCATTGCCGATGTAAGAGGCTGCATTTTCTAAAGGACTGCAACATCTCTATGGGGGGTCTCAACCAGCCTTCAGCAAAAACACCGTCAAAAACACAGTGGGTCAAATCCTCACCTGGTGTAAATTAACATTGCTCTGCCTACTTCATCCATTGTCTTCTAATGTGATATCTTTTGGCCCACCATTTCTATAAATCTGTCCACTGTTCAGAAACAATCTTCCTACAGTCAATATACTGTATTTGCACAATGGTGCTGATTTTTCTCTGCAGGCAGGTAAAGCCAATGGAAAAAATGTTGAAATGGCCTTTGGAAAACCCCCCCCAAAACTGAATAACCCAACAAATCAAAATAATCCAACAACCTGGCATGAATTCTTGGCACTAGCTGCTTTGCCAGGCACCTTTAGAAAAACATTCTGTTTCCACTCAGCTGTTCCTTTTAGTCCAAAGGGCCACAGAGTATTTGATTCATTTTTACTGCATCTTCCTGCTATTTTTGGCTCAAAATAGCCAGATGTTTTCTCCATTTAACGCTGTTTATTTTTTTTAATCTCTACTCAGGGTGTGACTGGTATGGATGGACAAACAGGCCCAAAGGGGAATGTGGTAAGTCTTCACTACTAACATCTATCTAGGTATAGTCAATCTTACATTAGATTTGTAATCAGTGTTGAGTCCCTGTTGATTTCAAAGCCAGTACAAGCCATGGAGAATATCTTCCTATGGTTAATGGAGGTGAATTTATTATAATTTGCAATGAAATTACATATTACATCCCTATGAAGAGCAAACATTTTCATCGTGATTTATGCTGTTACACCAAACGGCAAAATATAATCATTAAATCAAGAAAGAAACTATATACTTTGTAGTTACAGGAGTCAAATTCACCTCTATGCAGAGGAGCCAATACAAAGCCTAAACATGGTTTAAGTTGGACTTATTTATTGTATAGGCTGGTCCTCTACAATGGTCCTTCACCCATCAATAATGCCTCCCCTGAGAAGACTGCCATATACACACGGGAGGCAGTGTTGTCTAGTTGTGAGACCAGGACCCTGGCAATCAGAGCTCCTGGGTTCTTTTCCTGGTCTTGCCAAAGACTCAGCCTGTGGGATCTTGTACTCCTCACTTGGCTATGGCATCTAAAGTGAGGGCTGTGATCGTAATTCATAACTGGGCTGTGAGGATTAATTATTTGGCTTGTCGACTCCTTGAATGAAGGGTTACATACTTTTACACAAGCCCATAAGTGTGTATATTGTGTATGTGTGTAAGAGCAAAGTATTTTTTGATTATGGTTGTGATTTAAATAACTCTACCTGCCATGTCAGCATGCACAAATAAAATCTAGGAAGAAATGGTGTCTGTGGCTAAATAACTGAACTCAATAGCATTTGGTAGCGGGTATAGTCTGTTTCCAGCAGTGGCCACTAACAGTGCTTTGGAGATAGGCAGTCACCGCCCTCCACAATTGAGAATGATGAATCCCTTCCTGACCTCAACAATAATAGTCAGTTTACACCTAGTCGCATGAGAATTCATTACCCCTGCTTTAGCATGAATAGATGTGTGTATAACTGTTGCCGATGCTATGCGTGGACATTATTTCTCCTATGGTTTTGAGCTCCCTTCAGCTCTTGCTTTGCTTCCTGGCAGGGTCCTCAAGGTGAGCCGGGGCCACCAGGACAACAGGGCAATCCAGGTGCTCAGGTAAGGCAAGAGACAGCTCTGCTCCTTGATAGGAAAGAGTCGGGTTTATAGTTCTGTATGCACTTTGCCTCCCATCACAAGTCCTGACCTGCAGAGTGGTTCAGATTGGACATCGCCAAAAAAAAGTGTTGACTAGCAATAAATGCATTTCCTAAAGGCGGAGCCTGGGCGCTAAGTCTAAACGACTTCATTCTGGATCCACATTTTGCAGCTGGCTCCTGCTGCTGTAATGGACTGAAGCCAGATCCAAGCATCTCCTTGACTACGGGAGTCAGGTATCTGGCTCTAAATCAAAATTTGCTGCACAGTGTTATCTCTGATTTTTAATGTAATCATTATGGAAGCAGTAGGGTCCAGTGACTGTAGGACTAGGAGTCAGGAGACCTGGGGACATAGTCTTCAGTGCTGATATTGAACTTCTGCGTAACCTTGGGCAAGTCACTTCCCATCTTGAAAACAATACTTATCATAGGATCACAGGACTGGAAGGAACCTCTAGAGGTCTCTAGTCCAGTCCCCTGCACTCTTGACAGGACTAAGTATTATCTAGACCATCCCTGACAGGTGTTTGTCTAACCTGCTCTTAAAAATCCCCAATGATGGAGATTTCACAACCTCCCTATGCAATTTATTCCAGTGCTTAATCACCCTGACAGGAAGTTTTTCCTAATATCCAACCTAAACCTCCCTTCCTGCAATTTAAGCCCATTGCTTCTTGTCCTATCCTCAGAGGTTAACAACAAAAATTTTTCTCCCTTCTCCTTGTTAACAACCTTTTAGGTACTTGAAAACTGATACTGCAGTACTCCTTCCTAGGCAGTCATTTCCCATTTTGTATGTGTGTATCTGATTGTTCCTTCCTAAGTGGAGCACTTTGCATTTATCCTTATTGAATTTCATCCTAATTATCCTCATTTGTAAAGCACTTTCAGTTCTATGGATGAAATAAGATATCTAAAAATGAAGTGTTAGTATCTTCCGTGAGACATTTTGATAACTATTGGAAATACCAAGTCAGTGAAAATGTTAGGATGCTACACTGAGGTGCTGCAAAATACATTTAGAATGATTAATTTGTTTCTTAATGCCCCTCCCTTTTTTTCTTTTCACAGGGTCTTCCAGGTCCACAGGGTGCAATTGGTCCACCAGGCGATAAAGTACGTTAATACACTGCAGCTGTGACATAAGTCAGCTGTTGCTATTAATATGCATTTGCCTCGTCAGATACTTCCCTTTCCCTCATGCAACATCTGTTTACAGCTGTATGCCTTAAAGTTTAATATCTCCTGCTCCAGACAGGGCAGAGAGGAGGAAACAGAGTTTGTCTCTAATTCATAATATTTGTATTCACGTCCCATTTTAAGAGAAACATTTTGAAGACAGCCTATGTAAAATGTTAGGAGATGACTTAAAAGTGTTTGTTTCTGAGGCTAAATATTCAGAGATGTATAAAGGGATAGCATTTGTAAGAGCATGGGGATTCAGATAATTTAATGAGGATCTTCCCCAGGGAGATGGGCCAAGTTACACCGAGTTTCCATTTTTGCTTATTATACTGCTCTCACTGAACTAATTCTACCCTCCCACCCATGCAACACCATGGACTTTAAATCAGGCAAAATGTTGCCCACTGGAATGACCGGGACTAATTCATGCTCCCAAGTGCATTTGCATAACTCCCACTCCACCGACTTCCTTGGCATGTATCATTGACCCCAACATGAGAATTCCCCTTATTGTACAGTATTAGGGGATCGTTGACCAAAGGCTGTCCAGGAGAAAAATGAACAGAACGGATTATACTTTTAAAGGACAAAGGCGTTTCTTGTTCAATTGCTGAGTTACACGTGCAAGTTGTGTCAGTACTGCCACTCACTGACATGGTCACGGGATCGGGATTCCATTTATGAAAGGAAAGTAAGATAACTGTATTCAAACAAGAAGGGGTAGGAGATAGGGCAGCCCCCCATTCTTTCCATTTGTCATAATTGTTGGTTTATCTAGTATGTGATTTTTATGCTGTGTGGGCCCAGTTTTCCAGCACCCTGAGCCTCGCGTGGTCATTGACATCAGTGCAAAATGCCGCCCAGTCAGGATGATAGTGCTTTGCACCAACCGTGCCCTCAGTTTGCACTGGTGCGAAAGATGGGGCAGGATCAGGTCCTGCTTGTTGAGCTATTGCATCTTTCTTAAAGGATCTACCTTTACATACAAGATTTGCGAGACCAGACTCAGACAAAGCAAAAGATGGGCCTGAAACATGGGGCCCTTTGTTCTCTGACTGTCAGTGTTTAATAACTTCATGGGGACACTTTTTTGCTGCAGTGATTCTGATTGTTGCTGGGTATTTTTTAGGGACCTCTGGGTAAACCTGGTCTTCCTGGCATGCCCGGTGCAGATGGCCCTCCGGTAAGTAGTCTGTTCCTAAGGTACCCCACCCTGCTTACCCACTAGGGACCTGATGCTGTATCCCTATTGCACCCAGCCTCCTTGGGAGTTCAGTAGCACTCAAGGTTTACAAGATCAGGCCTCAGTCCGAATTTACACAAACGTCTCAGCCACGTTGCAGGGTTTGGTTCTCCTCTAGCCCCACATTACCAGTCTGGTTCTTCTGTGTGTCGCGTAGCTACTTCAATTCCCATCGATTCTAGCCAGAGTGGCGAGTGCTCAGCAGCTCTCAGGATTGGCCCAGTAATAATCATTTTCAGCAAACAACGTGGTTAGTAAGGAATGGGCATCGTTTTAACCCACACTATGGCTCCTGCTAAATCCCAGTAGTTCCGCTGAAATGCATGCTTGAGTGTATTGAACGGAGCACTAGCACTGTGAGTGCATCTCAAACCAGTCCCTGGAAAGGGGGCGATGCGTTTACCTGGACCATAGGGTTGAATTCAGTTGCTGTCTCGATCCCCGCCTGTAGTGCTTAGCACTCCGAGGGTACGTCTACACTGCAATTAAAAACCTGCGGCTGGCCCAGGCCAGCTGACTCAGGCTTGAGCTATGGGCCTGTTTAATTGTGGTGCAGACATTCGGGCTTGGGCTGGAGCTCGGGCCCTACACCTCAATTAAACAACCCTTTAGCCTGCGTCCGAGTTGGCTGGCCGGGCCAGCCATGGGTGTCTGATTGCAGTGTAGACATACCCTAAGTGCTGCTGCAATGCAGTAGTAAGAGCAACCTGAATTTCACATTCGAGTTCTCTTCTAGCAGCCTCATGATAATCCTACTGTAAACATTATCCGTTCTTGGAAGCTGCTGTTGAAAATCTCTGGCCTTTAAACTCCATCTAATTTTTTACACACTGAGGAGACGTCCGATTTTAAAAGCAACAAACGTTAAACGGGTACATTCCCTAACGTAAATGCAGAACATGCTGAAAAATTACATTTTCTATCTGGGGATTATCCTTCCCACTCGGGGAATTTAGCCGTCTCAGAAAAATGTTAGTTGAGTCAACAGAACAGAATATCTTTAAGGCTGTTGCTCTTGGTGTGAAATTCTCAGAGCAGCCTCCGTGGAAGCTTCTCAGTTATAAAATCTGTCAGGTCCAGTTTTTATGTAGACTAAGGGTCATATATCCTCTTCAGGGTGCACACGCAGCTCCATTTGTTCTCATTGGGAACGATGTAGCCTGAAGATAGTCTAGGGCAGGTTTTAAGTGTGAGTGTTGCACTGTCTTAAGGAATAACAGGATGCCCAGATGCTCTGTAGTAATTGGACTCTGAAGATCTATGGCATTTACTAAATTCCTTTTAAAAATCCCCCAAATCATATAGCATCTCACTGCAAGACCCAACAAAGTCCCTTGTCAGTTATTGATCACAGGGCTGGTAATGAAGCTGCACTTTTTCAAATTGGTGACGATATTGTATACAGTGCAGATTTAGACCTCAGCCGGGACTTCCGTTGACACCCACCGCTGCCCCGATAGATCTAGAGATGAGCAAATCGGTGCAGGCATAGTTTTGTGCCCACAGATGTGTATGGGTGTCGTTGATGCCCTTTAGATATCTGGCTACATCATGGCACCTTCCAATATCAAAATAGCAGCATATATTTGTGAGTCTGAAAAGGGAGGTTGTTGTTTTTTTTTAAAATCAGATCTTTTGTATGAAATCCTGCTGGTCTGACATTCTCCTTTATGCAGGGTGATCTTGGGAAATGGTTTATGGTTATGCTTGTTAAGTGGTTGCAAGAAGGTCATTGGCGTGTTCAGACAGGAGCTCGCTGATGAAAAACCGACTTACAGCAGAGGTACTTAGGGCTTTAAGAGCCTGTGGTGTGGTCTGGGTGCCCTCATGTTTCTTTCATATGAATGTGCATTATGTGCCACAGCTAAGAGGTTAATGTCTCTGTGCAGACACTGCAAACCCAAAAGGGATGTTTTGCCTTGGCAGTGTGTTTGGTCCTTTAGAAAGCAAATCCGTTGCAAAGGCACTCATTGGCTCGTCACAATGCTTCACTACTGCACTGTGCTTGATTAGAAGCAATTTTTCAGGATGGAAAATGGTACTTTTGTTTTGTACCAATAGAAATCTCAACAAAAGGCTTCTAAAGACACTGAATAAGAATGTGTTGGAAGCTACAGGACGTTGGGTTATTCAGCTCCCAGGCCCAAGAAGAAAGCCGACCAGTGTCCAGACAGTCAGCATGCAGTGGGGATGCAGGTTAACTGAGTGTCTATCATGAGATTGTGCAATTGATTCCAGTAATTAGCAAATGACTGCAGTGTGGAGATCTGACCATCACAGCCTTCCCAACATACTCTCCAGGGTTGCACAACTGGATTTTTTTCCCCATCACCAACCTAATGATAGCAAATATCAGGAGCAAAAGTGGCCTAGTGATTAAAACACGGGAGTGGGATCCAGAACTTCTGAGTTTTACTCCTGACTCTGCCATGGACTTGCCGCATGGCCTTGGGTGTGACATTTAGCCACATTGTGCCACAGTTCCCTCGTCACAAAATAGATACACGGCTAGTTGCCCAACTCGTAGAGGTGTTGCGAGATGTTATTGATATTTGCAAATGTCTTGTGCTGCGCAGATGCAAGGTGGCGTAGCAATGTAAAGTAGAATTCCACTAAGGGACCACTACAGTCCCCTTATGTTGGTGAGCACTCATGCAAGTAGAGCAGTTGACCTCAACGGTACCACTCGCATGAGTAAGTGCTCACTAATGTGTAAGGATCCCCTTGGAAATAGACCAAAACTAATGGTCCGTTTCCAAATCAGTGATCTGATTATTAATCTCCTCTCTCTGGTTTGTCTGTCTGTTTTATTAATAGGGTCATCCTGGCAAAGAAGGTCCTCCTGGTGAGAAGGGGAGTCAGGTATGTGTTAACTAGACCCTCATCATTCTTATTTAGTGTCACTGAACGTGGAGGAAGATATTAATCCCCATGCAATGTTAGGCGTTGAGCAGATGGCATTCAAGCGCTCTGGTCAGTTCTGAAGGAGAGAGGCCTTGTCTACACTAGGAAGGATTTACTTAGATCATTATACCTGCAAACTGGCACTATACCAGCAAATTGGTACTGGACTGGTAGAGCTATACCAGCAAACCCTCCAAGTGGAGCTGCAGCTCGTAGCAGCAAGAGTTCTTTTGCCGACATAACTTATACCTGCTCCCCGAATGAAATAAGCTAGACTGGCAAAAGGACGTTTTTGCCGGTATAACTGAATCTACATTAGGGTTTTGCCAGCATAGCTATGTCAGATAAGGAGTGGGGGGGGTAGGGGGGAGAGGGTGCGTGTTTCACACTCCTAAGGGACATCGCTGTGCTTGCAAAACTTTTGTTAAACATGTGCTGGGAGAAGGTCACATGACTTGGCTGTACTGCTTTATGAAACACCAATGAGAAACTGTAAAATAAGTGGGCATGGACTGGCAGACGTGGCAAGAATAAGAAGCCACCAACCCTGCTCCTAAAACCAAGTTCAATTCATCTGTCTGTGTGTTTCTTTTAATGTTCTTTCTACTTCTTCCACTTTCTGTCTTTGTCTAGAAACAAAGGTACAGAAATATTACACACACACACACACACCTCCCACTCTCTGTTTGGAAATGTCCCAGGAATGGTGATCTTGTGAGACTTGCAGCTCATTTAGAAATCTAGATAAACTTGGACATTTTTCCTACCTGAACCTTCGGAATCTAAGATGCGTTTTGATTGTTTTCTCACTTGTGATTTTGGCCACAGGGGATGAGGAGGAAGGAGTCATGGGACAATTGCAGCTTGTCTATAAACCTGTAGTTGCACCAGAGATCTGGTTAGCAGCATTGTCTACCCCAGCTCTCCTGGCAAGCAGCACTGAAAAGCTTCCCAAACATACAAAGAGAAACCTGTGAAGGGGAAAGCTGTTAATCAGACACAAATAAATATCCTCAGTGCTGCAGAAAATTATTAAAAAAAAAAAAGTAATGTTCTTTTCTTTCTAGTTTGCCCCCATGTCAAAATCCCTCTTTAACAATATTTTAGAAAACATTGCTCAGAGTCCTTGAATTATATGGTTGTTAGTTTGTCTGGGAGATTTACCATCTGTGTTCCTGCTGTGTCCCATTCAGTTGAAAAACATTACATTTGTCAAAAGTCTTTTATTACAGTTCCGTCCGGCTTGATTGAAGCTCACCCTAGCATTGCATAGGTACTGTGTAGAGCAGGAAAATGATGCCTGCAACCTTGACGGGGGCCATTCCTCCAGCTGGCATCACGTGAGGCTAGGAATTCAAATGTTCATGTCTGTAGACTATTAAAACCCAATAAACAGTCCTGCGCTCACTTGCTCTGCTGGGAGACATTTCGCAAACATCAGGGAGTCATCGGGTGTCAGGGTAAAAGTCCAGATCCAGGCTATAACTTTCTCCATGAGTTATTACTTAAGCAATTATGATCTCAGAGCAGTGTTTGTGCTGCAAGATATGTTCCAATTGACCCTAGCATGAGGTCTGAGACTCCAACAGACCCCAAGAAGCATAGATCCTTCAGCTCGATCTGGCTGTCAGGATGGGAAAAATTATCCAGAACTCTCTTAAAGAAATGGAAGAGTATTTTTCAGTTAGTTGAGCAAAAGAAAAAAAATTTAGTTGAAAATGTGATTGATTTACCGAGTCTCAATACAGCACTATAGCGATGGCGCAAGGTACTTACAAAGTTACCATGGAGTCTGTCCATCCAGGTTTGGCAAGAACTACAATTCTGCCCTTGGAGTCAGTGATGACTAGATGGATTCATAGTTTTGAATGCTAAAGGGACCATTATGATCATCATAGTCTGCCCTCCGGCAAAATCCAGGCCAAAGAACCTCACCTGAAAATGTCTGTATCAAGCCCATAACTTCTGTTTGAGCTACAGCTCATCTTTTAAAAAGACATCCAGTCTTGACTTAAATATTTCAAGTGATGGAGAATCCATCACATGCCCAAGTAAGTTGTTAATGACCCTCCCTGTTCAAATTTGCATCTTATTTTTAGGCTACATTTGTCTAGCTTCAGCTTCCAACCATTGGATCTTATGAATAGAGCCATCATTATAATAACAGTCCTAGAAATCGGTGACAAGCTAGACTTGAGGGCATCCAATGCATCTCCTTGTACATGAAGAATTGGTCCCCGTTGCACATGTGCTAATGTTTCGTGCTATTTAGGTTCACATGTGCCACGTGATGGGGTTTCTGCTGCTTCCCTTGGGAGTTTATTCCACATGTTCTGGTGTAGATCTCATTATCTGTAGTTTTCTGGATCTAGGGATCCTAGGCTCGTAAGTCCCATTTTCAAAAGTGATGCAGGAATTTACAAGTCTAAATCTCATCAAAAGTCCTAAATCACTTTTGAAAATGGGACTTAGGCCCCTAAGTTCCTTAAGCACTTTTGAAAGTTTTACCCATTAAGTCTAAATGTTCACTTTTTAATTTTATTCCATTGCTCCATAGGTGCTGGAACTAGGGGTGCTGGGGGTGCTGCAGCACCCCCTGGCTTGAAGTGCTTTCCATTATATCCGGGGTTACACTTTGGTTCAATGGCTCTCAGCACCCCCACTATACAAATTGTTGCAGCACCACTGCATTGCTCCTATTTTATTACTCTTGAAGCTAGAGCTAGTTGAGGGGGAAAAGAGAAATTCACATTTCATGTAATTACTTCCCCCCCTTTTTTTTCCAAAATTTTGACAATCTAAAGTTTTCAAATTTGACACTGCTACACCTTGAATTTTGAAAAATTCTGACCAATTCTATAGTTGGTTGGAAAAAGGCAAGAAAAGAATTGTGAACATTTCAACCATTTTTTTCTTTTTACAAATTTCATCATGACTTCGAAATTCAGCTTCAACCTGCTCTACCTGAAACTAAGCAGTGAAGTCACTTCTGCCATTGCAAAGCGTTGGTGGATCCTGTGTATAAAACTTTTTCTTTGTAGCTAATCAGTATAGAAGTCGCACAGCTGGTGTCTTCTGTCCTGTGCTCAGACCACAGAGCAACACGATCTCTAAGTTAGGTTTCCGTAGCCTCTTCTAAGCACAGCTGACCTCCCATATGCCTTCCATTCAACCAGCCACACATTTTCCTGTGCAGTTCAGGACAAATAGTTTATCAAAAAGTTCCACCATTGCTGTATCTTAATGTTGTTTTGTCATTGTTGTTTTTAAATCACAGGGTCCAACTGGCCCTCAGGGCCCACTTGGCTATCCAGGACCTCGTGGCGTCAAGGTAAGGAAGATGGGAAGGCAGGAACACACACCTGCGTCTTTATTTCTGAGCTGAATTCTGTGTTTTCTGTTCGAGGTAGAGGAGGCCATCTTGGATCTCACTGAGTTTGACAGCAGCCCCTAAGAAGGAATTTCTTCTACTTACTCTTAGCAAATCTTTCTCTGGCTTAAAAAGGGTTAGCAACTTTGGTTCTATGTAAATGGAACTAAGGAATGGTCATATAAAAGGGGTAGCGCTTCAAGAGCACTGGAAGAAATCTAGAAGACTAGGTGGTGACTCAGTTAGTTGGGGGGAAACCTAGAGGTATTACGGATGAGTCTAAAGGCTACCCGGCAGCATTACCACTCAATATGGATGTGATACCTATGGCAGATATGTTATCAGTGAGCCTAGAAGAAACTTAGATGTCTTACTGCTGAATGTAGCAGAAACACTGAAGCACTAGTGTTCAGTCATACTTAACATTTGATTAGTTCCTTTGGCCTGACATATCAACTCAGGCCTAGTAGACATAAAGCTCCACTGCTTTCTGGAAGAGCTTCAGATGGATTTTTATTCCCATGGAACATGGCACAGTTCCATCACAATCACTTGCTGTTGGAAAACAAAACAAATCTCCGCCTGTACATGAAGATTTTAACAGGCTGTGACTGTTAATGAAACAAAATAGCCCAATATTAAAACAAAATACAGTGTGTCTGTGTGCGCAGAGTACTCTGAAATCGTGTTATTTGAAGCCAAGATTTCTCTGCGTGTGATTTAAACTCACATCCCATTCTCTCTCACTGAATTGAATTGCAATTCTTCAGCTTGCTCCTGATATCTGCAGTATGTGTACATTGATAAGAAGGTAGTGGGTATTTTCCCCTACCACTCTGATTCTTAATCCTGCATCAAAATCGGTTAACTTTGCCCCTGATCTAACTGTGAAACTGCAGGGTTCCATGCTCGTGGATGTAGATACTGGATGAAAGGCTAAAGATGAAGTGAAAACTGATTCAAACCCTCCATACATTTTCCCAGCAGCACAAAGCCACTCACTCTTCCATTTCCAAAAATTTAACTAGATTTATTTAACCAAAGCATGTTTTCGTCTCATGTCTTGCAGCGCAGCAGATTGAGACTTAGTGGTCCATTAAGGAATGGTTTTCCATTATGCTTACTGCTAAAGTGGAACTGTTCCTCATTATAGTGATATAGGGAAAGTGTGTCGTCTGCACAATCCTCGGTGTTTACCAAAAATGTTTCGGTTCCCTCAATCAGCGTGCTATTAATTGAATAAAGCTTCCGTTCTGGGAATCAAAGAACAGTGTCTCTCCTTGGACTTGCCATCATCAATCATTAGATCTTGTCCATCTGATTAGAATTCTCTCCTGCTGTATGAATTCACTGCACTTGAAATTCACTTGTATTTTTTACATGCAGGAGGGGTTGGGGGAGGACATTAAATATATCTTGGGTAAAATTAAATTCATTTTTAAACAACTCTTTTTGTTGATATAAGAGTTACATTGCATAGTACAGCTATGAGATGTGTGTTCCCTGGGGTGAAATTCTGGCCTGCTTTTCCTGAGGGAAAATCAGTGTGCAGGAAGCTTCTTACTTTTTGCCCCAAGCAAGGCAAGACATGGGCCTAGCAATGCTTTGAATGACAGACAAAGGGACTCGATCACGCCTTTGACCCCCTCGGCTGCTATCAGCTGCAAGCACAAGGGGATGCAGCGGTAAGGCACACTGCTGAATCTCCCACCTTCCATTCCTTAAACCATTCTGCCTTGACCTTCCATTGGGTCCCTGATACCCAGCTTCCCCCTTTCCAAGTGAGTCTCATGTGCTTAAAGGCAGAATTTGGCTCACAAAGTCCTCAAAACTCAGAATAGAACTTGCAGCCCCAAAGCCACAAGAAACCACAGCAGCCAACTGAGAATTAGATCTCAGAATCCATTAGTATTGACTGTCTCATATATTGATACTCTCCAGTCTCTCGACAGACACACACAGCATGATCAATCCACTGCAGCTCAGTGAGTACGCTGGTGTTAAATCACAGCAATGATTTGCAGCTGCGTATGGCCAGGCTTCCAGATTTCCTTATTGTCCAGGGGCATCTCCTCCTCTGTCCTTCGGCCATCAGCGCCTGAGTAGCTAGACTCTGGCAGCTCTAAGCAACCAAGGTCAAATAGACAGGGAAGCGTGAAGCAGTTGCACCAGCTAGATCTAGATGTAGTGCAGGCAGGCACTGGATGTAAACTTCCCATATGCACTGCCATAGCATCTTAAGGAACTGTGCCCCATGTCACAACCACTAAAATAATCTGTTAAGTAGCTAAAATAATCTATTAAAAATTAAGGGCAAAATTCCACCATCTGATGCATGTGCAGGACAGTGAGAGGAAAGGGAGCAGGGTGGGCGAATCGTTGCAATACTAACCAAAAAGTGCACAGGCTAAATTCTTAGTTCATGCTCCGGCTCTGTTGTGCCACATACGTAGTGTGCAAGATCACATGCTTACCTCAGGCATCTCGGTAGGAGGGACAAGTACAAGATGTACTTGAAACCCCCTCAATTAGATATTTAGATTGTAAGCTCCTCGGCGCAGAGACCATCTTTTTGATTCTCTGTTTGTACAGCGCCTAGCACAGTGAGTCTTGATCCAGAACCAGGGCTTTTAGGTGCTACAATCAAACAATTAATAATAATATGTCATGTTCCTGACATCTGTATACTTTGGACTCACTATTCATTCTTTCCCTTTCCTTTCCATTCTGTTCAATGCCCTAGTGTTGATTGATTTAAATATCCATACATAAATAAACCCAAAACATTTGGCAGGGGTAGAAATCCTGCTTCAAGGCATAAGCCAACTTCCCTAAGTGATAGAGGTTAGGAAGAAATTTTTCCCCGGGAGCAGGTGATTCCTTAACCGCCTATTTCAGGGTTTCCTTCACCTGCTTGTGAAGTAGCTGGTACCGGCCACTGTTGGACACGCGATGCAGGGCTAGACGGATCAGAGCTCTGATCCAGTATGACTGCTTCCTGTTCTCCAGTTTTCCTAGGCATTCTTCCCGGCCAGTAGCCCCTCTCCCGGATGATCAGTCATCTCATTCCATACTGCTGTTCCGCTTACCTCTACTTATTCAGTACAGGACCAGTGATTCCGAAAATGGGGGAGTTGCCCTGCATTCATATAATTAGTGAATGTGGTGCTGCATTAATAACGGACAGGTATTCTCGGGCTTCATGCTTTCGCATTCTGGTTTTAGCTTTATATTCGCTACGTTTCCCCCCCCCCCCAATCTCTAACACCCCACTCCCCCCCACCCCGCTTTCCCGACTCCATGTTGTGGATCTTAGTGTCGGCAGCGTTTTGATTAGATGTAATGGCTTGGGAACTGAGTACAGGATAATAGCAAACAAGGAGACAAGTCAACTCCAGGGGAAGGAGTGCTAGATAATACTTGACTGTCTCTTGAATCCCAAGACTAGTACTATCATCAGTAAAATTACATCTTCTTCACCTTGTCCATTTAGTGCTAAGGATCTCTGCTGTTGGAGGCTAATTAAGTATCAGAGTGCTTAAGAGTGTCCATTCAGTGTCATTTCACAAAGAGGCAATCATAGGTTACATGTTATGCTTCTTCAGATCCTAGTTGCGCTAAAGATTTATCCTGATTTCAAAGCCGGCTGGGCTGTGTAGGGATGACTGCTGTGCTGAGTTATTGTATCAGGCTGGGAGCATAATGTGTTTTTACCACAAGAGGGCACTTGGCAAACTGAGTCTCAGTCGAGAGCCTGCCGGCTTTAGCCCCTTGTAATGTCTTTCTCCAGTATCGTGACCATCAATAAACGGCATGAACGTTAAGCATGAATTAGAATGATTCTGCTCTGCCCTTGCCAGACATATACAGATGAATAGGTGGTTTATAAATGGTCTGAACATTTTCATTTGACTGCAGTGTAATTATGTCCATTCATACTTAGCTGAGGATCTGGCACTCAGAAAACAATCGCTGCTGTTTAGTTTGAAGTCCCACCTCAACTGGTGGATCAGTACGGAAGGGTGGAATCTTGGCCCCATTGAAATAAATGAGGATTTTTCCCGTTGACTTTCAAGGGTACGTCTACACTGCAGCTGGGAGCAAGCTTTCCAGTGTGGGTAGACAGATGTGCTAGCTCTGCTCAAACTAGCAGGCTAACAATAGCAGTGTAGCCAGGGATAGCATGGGTGGTGGCTTGGGCTAGCTGCCCAAGTATGCTGGGAGGGTTTGTATTCAGGCAATTAGCCCAAGCTGCTGCCTGTACTACCCCCGGCTATTTTTAGTGCACTAGCTTAAGCGGAGCTAATGTGTGTCTGTCTACCCATGCTCGTAAGAGCCTTTCCAGCTACAGTGTAGATGTTTCTTTGAGTGCAATTCATTCACTCCTACAGCCAATGCACCATGGAGGTGAGTGTCGCACTAAAAAAGAGCCAGAAATCTGCAGACTCTCTGCTGGGTGAATGCTACAAAGTAATAAAGGAAGATGTTGTGAATGTGTGTTCAGTATTTTTTCAAATGACGTCACTTTGTCTGTACCCCTTTTGCACTTACCTAATATCTTAGTCAGCTCAGTTTACTGGCAAGAGATTTTGGTGAAAGTTGCCGATTTTAAAGTGAATTTTTGGAAAACCTTTTCAGAAAGCAAACTTCCAATCATGAATGTTCTCCCTGGAAACTTGATTCTGACTGTTACATTCATCTTATTGAGAAATGGAGACGTATCACATGTCCCTTCTGTCCAATGAAATCAGCTCAAATTTTGAATAGCAAATATTCACAAATCAGCAACAGACCAAAAACTATTCAGCAAATAATTATAAACCACGAGTACATTTAGGAAAATCACAATCTGCACAAGGACAATTTGGCAGCAGAGAGTGAGGCAAATTTCACTATTGTTAACGATTCACCCAGCTCTAGATATGTGTATGCTTTACCTTGTGCAGGTGTAACATTGTAATGTGCCTCTGTATTTTTTCCTAAGGGGGCAGACGGTGTTCGTGGCTTGAAGGGCACCAAGGGTGAAAAGGTGAGTTACCCCATTCCATTGGAGGAAGATTGCCTGTGTGTGCAGTTTTGCAGACCTGCTTTGCCAATGTAGGATCAAGTCCTGGGAGACATACACGTATGAATATTTCTGCTGGTGAATGGAGCTGGACTGTCAGTCCTAGAAACAGCTGCTCTCTATTTATTCCCAGAGCAGGCATAGCGTAGACATCCTCCACAATACTCAGCCAGCATGTCTCAACTCGGAGCTGGGAATAACGCAGTCTCCATGACCTACTCGGTCTTTGGCCCGACTCCTGAGGCCAACCATTAGTATTATTATTATGGTTTAAATACCTTAGAAGGGAGGGGAGTCTAGTTTCATGTTGGATTTCCCCCTTACACTGGTAACTGAAGCCCACTGCTTCGTAACTAATAGCAAACAAAAATCATGTCAATGTACATTTTAGCAGAAGTCCTTTGCCCAGGAGCAGGCTTCTGGGTTTTTTTTGTTAGCCAGGGGAAATTCCACTGACATAAATTGAATTCATTGTGACTTACATCGGGGTAACAAAGATCAGAATCTGGCCCAGGGAATACAGTGTATGGAATACACTGCCAAGACCAGCCATTGGAGCAGCTTGTAAAATCTGTCTTACAAAGGAATTTGACAAAGTAGAATGTGCATAGAAAAAAATATAGATTATATTTCAGGGATTCAGCTGTGGTCTCCCAAAGCAATACCAGGAGATGGAGATTTGCTGTGCTGTTCCAGTCCTCAGTATCCCCATGTTCCTTTTTCATATCTGATAGTCCATCAGCAGCAGAGCTGGCAATTAGAGGCAAGGAGTTAGCCAGAGGGACCTTCCAGAATCCAAAGTTGGTTTTGGTTACGGTATCTGTGTTTTAGTCTGTCCTGGGTTTGCTCTAGGAGTTGATACAGTATCGATTTGAGCTCTGCAGTTAAACTGTCTTGGCTGGAAGAAATATTACTACTGTCCTTGAGGTTTCATGGAAGGATAGGGTAAAATGATCTCCGTGAAAATAAAACCCTGTTATTCTTCAAAATAATTTGTTGCCAGTACCGGTAAATTGCTGGTATTTATACCATCTGAGCAGATGATCTCTACTGGGAGCCAAGGTGTGATTGGTTGGAGAATGCACCTTTGTAATTCCAGTGGGATTATAGTTGTCTGTTGATATGATACTCCCAAAGGTAGGATCCTGAACACTTACAGCTTGGCTGTGTTGCATGGATATGTTGTTTTCACCATGAATCATGCTTACATTTTTGATGAGTGAATCAAAGACCTCTAGAGCCCTCTAGAAGGGCACATGTGATGTGCAATGTGCATGGGGATTAGTGGGCCCATCTTGCCCTCCCCCTGGTACAGCGATGCCCTGATGCCATGGAAATACACAAGCATTGGGCACCCCCAGTTCACAGTTTCACAGAGGCTGCCTTCATGCTGCCATGGAGGGAGAGGGAGGCAGTGACATGGTGGCCAAGCGAAGGAAGGGATCTGCCACTACATGGATTCACTGGCCCTGCTGTGGAAGAGCGCATAGGCTGACTGTTCTGCTGCAGCTGCTGAACGGGGGGCTGAAATGGGTTCTTTCCCTCGCTCAGAACCCTGCTCAGCATTCAGTCCTGTTCCCCAAAGGTGCAGAATGTCACGGCTTATATTTAACCTGTGTCACAGTGTCCCCTTTGGACAATCCGCTGTTTTTCTCCTCCTGTTATTCAGGGTGAAGATGGCTTCCCTGGCTTCAAAGGTGACATGGGCATCAAGGGAGACCGGGTGAGTGTTTGCTGATCTGGCGAGGTATGCTGAATGCATCTTCCTCACAGAGAGCGAGAGAGAGCAGATTTGGGACAGGGTCCTTCATGCTTCATGAAATCAGTCTCATGAATGAGGATGGTTCTTCAAGCATGTTAGCATTCAGTGATACCCTTCAATAACCAAATGAAGCACGGAGCATAATAATAGGGGGCAGGGCTTTGAAAATCCCTCATAAGCACTAGATAACTCTCCTGTTGTGCAGCTGTGAAATGCAGTTCTCTCTGGGGTGGAACACGATGGTCGTTCTATTGCAGCTTCAAGGGAGAACTAGAAGGTTTTTGGTTTATACCCACGAAAGCTTATGCTCCCAGTACTTCTGTTAGTCTCAAAGGTGCCACAGGACCCTCTGTTGCTTTTTTCTTGTTGGTGTTTTCCTGATAAGTGCCTGGTATATAAAGATTCTGTCCCAGGGTGGAATACATCAGAATTCATTTCACACCGGTATCCTGGGAAGGAGTGTCCTGCAGGCAGCAAATTGCTTACTCCTGTATTCACTCATGAGATCTGCTCAGTGGAGAGCAGAAAGTTAGACTGGGTCATGATGAGACTCTGCTCCCACTCTGTACATTCAGCTGCTATATAGGATCCCTGGCTTCTCAGACGTGCTGGAATCAAGGAGGTTCTAAATCTCTCGATTCTTTATTCCCATATCAGAAGTAAAATTAAAGCTAGTAGTAACATAGAACCCAGTCTTGCGGCCCTGATGCCTGCGCATCCTGCAGGATCATTTATTTATTTCCAGTATCTCTTTTCCCTCCCATAATGTTACATCCTCTTTATTTGCTAAGCCGGCGGTCGATTCGTAGCACCAGAAGAAAGTCTAAAGTCATCGGCATGCACATCAGTAGAAGTGAGCACAGGGCTATGGAAACCACCAGGGGGGTATATTCATATTAGACGTGTATCTTTAGAAGCAGGGCACATTGCCTGGCATCAAAAGCTTTTCAAATCATCGGCCCAAACTAACACAGAGATTCAGACAGCAGCTGCGTAACAAACCTGTGCAGGGATCTGCCAACTAGGAAATGGTTTTGTAGAATGCCACCTCGCTGACGTATGGCTGGAGACATTCTTGCCATGCCTTTCTGAACAATAAAGCACATCTTAGCTTGGTGTTTCATTAATAGATAGTAGGCTCTGGGTGAGAAGACCCAAGGGAGTGAGATCGACAAGAGTAATTTGTGACACATTTTTAAAAAAAAATTGCTCTTTGTTTGATGACTTGTAAAAAAATGCAAAGCAAATCCTCCATCGCTCCTGGCATGTAAGAATACCATGGAGCCATACCAAGGGCCCCTTTCTGAACATCATCTCAAAGTCACTCTCTGTCCATCACTTGAAAGCTTTTCCGGCCCCACCTCCTTCTTTTCGAAGATGAAATTCATCTGGCGGCAGACCATGCTAAAAGGTTTGTATCTCAGGAGGATTATGCATACTCTTGCCAAACAGGTACCCGCCTGAGCTGATCTCACCAAACATACAATCCCTGCTGCCTGCTAGCAAGGTCCTTTGTTTGTTTTTTATGAGAAATACCGAGCTGCTTGAGGATGAGGGCTACCTGAGAATTTTGCAGACAAATAGGGTGCCATCTCAATGAGTTGTGAGCAAAATATCAGGCTGCCTGTGTGTTTCCACTGTGAAAACGTCTATTGTAACCATGCACAATACTAATAGCCAAGCCAGTTCCTCAGCCTGATTTCCCAGTGATTTTCAGGCTGAGGCTTTCATACCAGTCTTTCTTCTGCAGTTTTTCAGATTGGCCCTAGATTGTAACACCTCCCAGGGGTTGCATGTGTGTAAACCCATGGTTTGGAGATCAGGAAGCAGAAACAAGGGTTCATAGGAGCCAGACCTAATGAAAGCTATTTCAGTGGAGGGGAGCTGGAATTAGAGAGGATAATTGGAGTGTAGGGAAAAACTGCTGTGCTGAGACATAATAGCCAGGCTATGTGAGTGAAAGCAGCATGTCTGTTCTAATAACCCTCTAATTTACTGCACAACAATCTGGTCTGAGCAGTGACTGGGCAAAGGTTTAACTTCTCCGCAAATTGTTTTAGTGACGCCAGGGTGAGCCGGAACATAGCCGTGTGTACGTTCCTGCCAGCCTCAGGTGATTTGCACTGGGACACGAGATTGCATGAGTGCCATCTTCATCATCACTTCCCTTTTGATTAACAGGGTGAAATTGGTCCTCCCGGCCCACGAGGTGAAGATGGGCCCGAAGGTCCTAAAGGTCGCGGAGGTCCTAATGGAGATCCAGGTCCTCTTGGTCCTTCTGGGGAAAAGGTAACAGTGCTAAAGCTGGAACTGTCCCTTCAATGCCCAGTCAAAGCAGACAAGAATGGCCAGGGCCGGCCCAGTTTTAGTGTGCGCTGCACCAACCTGTTTCCCCAGAATATCCTCTGGTGGATGGCGGGAGGGCCGATGATGGGGGAGTCTGGAGGTTGAGACGAGACTTCTTTTTGGGAGGGGAAGTGAGACGGATTTTTGGGCCGATCTATATTTTGTTTGAAGACATTGGGGTGTGGTGCTGTTTGATATCCCTGATATACACAGAAGCACTTGACCCACAGGATACAGCCATGCTGCACTGGATAGACTCAGTCACGTTCAGACGTCACCAGCTCTAGAGTCACTCTGCTTTAGTTCAACGCCATCAGAGCAGAGCTGGTCACAAGCTTTTGTCAAAAAAAATGGGATTTTGTTGCAAACGAAACTATGGTTTTAGAAAAAAATGTTGAGTTTTTGGTTGAAATCCCCCAGATTTGAAAATATTAAGGGATTATGGCAGGTTTTCTGTGTAAAACCCAATTTTTTTGGTAAAATTTTTTCACATGAAAAAAAAAAAAGATTTCCTGACCTGCTGTACGTGAGAGAGAGGAATCAACCCTAATCAAACAGCAGGCCTCTCCCAGCAGAGAAGGGGCTTTTGACAGTGCTAGTGCTTCTTAAGTATCTTCAGCTTCATGGTATTCATGTGGTCTGATCTCACATCTGAACTACTATGAAGCTTAGTTTGTTTCCTTTTGCATAATGCAACCCTTTATTGAACCTACATATACAATCCAGATTACTATTGAAAATGGTGTGGGGAAACGGTCACAAAATACACACTACATTCTGTTTTTTAATTATATTACAGGGAAAACTCGGAGTTCCAGGGCTCCCAGGTTATCCAGGAAGGCAAGGTCCAAAGGTAATTTTTTTATTTTACTGTTGTTAAACTCATCTCCAGGAAGCGTGGCAGAACTCAGCTTTCTGGTCTATCACTATAAAACTACAAGGCCAGATCTTCAGCTGGTGTGAATCAGTATAGCACCATTGATTCAACAGTGGAGGATGTCATCCAAAGCAGTGGCTCTCAACCTTTCCAGACTATTGTATCCCTTTTAGGAGTCTGATTTGTCTTCACCTCACTTAAAAACGTACCAAATCAGACATAAAAATACAAAAGTGTCAGAGCACACTATTACTGAAAAACTGCCTACTTTCTCATTTTACCATATAATTATAAAATAAATCAATTGGAATACACCTCTACTCCGATATAATGCGAATTCGGATATAACGTGGTAAAGCAGCGCTCCGGGGGGGGCGGGGCTGCGCACTCTGGTGGATCAAAGCAAGTTCGATATAACACCGTTTCACCTATAACGCAGTAAGATTTTTTGGCTCCCGAGGACAGCGTTATATCGGGGTAGAGGTGTATAAATATTGTACTTACATTGCAGTGTATAATACATAGAGCAGTATAAACAAGTTATTGTCTGGATGAAATTTTAGTTTGTACTGACTTCGCTAATGCTTTTTATGTAGCCTATTGTAAAACTAGGCAAATATCTAGATGAGTTGATGTACCCCCGGAAGACCTCTCAGTACTCCCAGGGGTACATGTACCCCTGGTTGAGAACCACTGATCCAGAGTATTTAACCAAGTATGAAGTCAGTAGAGGCTGTTTACATGAGTAAAATGACTGGCCCCATGCCCTACAGGCCTGACTCTCCATGCCTTGTGTAGTCAATTACACCTGTACTAAATGAGTGAAAATCCGATCACTTTGCTCAGGTGAAATGGCCACCCAAAATGTAAGGCAATGGAAAATCAGGTTTTGCCATGTATTTTTAACTCTTTAATGCACAGCCTCCCTCAGATTTTAGAGAACAATATAGACCATCTAACAAATGATTCTCATATGTGGGAGAAATTTACAAACCTGAAAAAAGAGGGACAGATTCTCACCTGGTGTAAATAGGCCGTGTAGCTTACATTATTGATTCTGATGTTACTTTAGTCTCGGTTAATGTAGGGGGCGAAGCATTTGGGGGAGAGGATGGGAAAATGAAAAGATTGTGGGCCACCACCCTGTAGGGCTCTGCAGGAACCCTTTGATATATAGAAATCAACAAAGTGCATGTGCACTTTTAGGCTTGTAATAATAAAAAAACGTAGCCTCCATATTATGCTTTACATCTTCAAAGCTCTGAACTACTGTTAACTAATTAATTAAGGAGAATAACTAATGAGGCAAAGTCTCCTTGAAATTAAAATAAAAGTGCCATTTGCAGAATTGCAGGCATCCTCTGTATCTCATCTACACGCCCACCTTCATTTGGGCTGTTGTCAAATGTTCTTTTTAAAATTAAAACTGAGAGTTCTGCTACATAGAATAAAAGCTGCAGCCTGGTTTTATCAAGCCCTGGAGGCTTTGGGAACTTACGTTTTTGTTAACATTAATTTTTCCCTAAGAATCATATTTTATTATTCATGTTCATTGCTTGAAAAAACAGGCTTGCTTGACACTAGAGACATAATTAACCACAAAAGATTGTTTCCTGGTTTTTTTTAATTTGCATTTTGTGTTTGTGTTTGTTTGTGGGTTGGTTTTTTTTTTTTTTTTTTTTGCATTTCTTAGATAACGCATATTTGAAAACTAGCAATGACAGCTACTCTCTATACAGTTGCATTGGAAAAGAAAAGACTGGGGGTAACATTTTTCAGAGAGCCTGAGAGCCAGCGTGATGTAGTCAAGTAGAGACAAATTTTTGGTTGTATTGAGGCACTTCAAGATACAGAGAGATGCCTAGTGAGATTTTCAAAAGTGAGTAAACAGGTTAGGTACCCAATGGAAGTTTGGTACCTAACCACCTTAGGCGCTTTTGAATCCCATTAGGCATCTCTCTGCATCTTGAGACAGCTAAATACCTTTGAAAATTGGCCCTTCAGAATGCAAATCCTGTTGGCTTTGAATCAGATGTAGGCTCCTAAATGCGGGAGTGACTTTTGAAAATGGGGCTTAGGCTCACAAGTCACTGAAGTGCTTTAAAAGTGGTAGAACTAGGTGATCACTATTGTGATACCCTGCAATGATGTCCCTCTGGGTAAGGAACATTGGACCAACTCATTTGAAAACATGTTCCACTTCTTAACCATATTAAGCCAATGTGCAGTATTGTCCCATATTCATGCCCCTACTTTATATACCGAGGGCCACGTTCTAGCTGGCATGTAAGCACAAGAAGGTATCCGTAAGACCACAGGGGGCTGAGGGAGGAGTATGGATGTGAGCTTTCCTACCAGGGGCATGGCCACAGTGGGTGGCTCAGCCATTTGTCACCCAAGCCCAGCCGAATATGAGCCTGTGTAACTACAGAAGCCGATGCCCATTAAATCTGCATAATCCCATCGTAATCAATGGAGCTACACCAGATTACACCAGCTGAGGATCTGGCCCTCATTCTAAAATAGTAGACCAGAACAGTGCCAATTTCAGCTCATTGTACCCTCTTCTCTCATTTATTTCCCCCCAGGGTTCAATTGGATTCCCAGGATTCCCAGGAGCCAACGGAGAGAAGGGTGGAAGGGTAAGAGCCATTTTGTCTGGCTGCTTTGCTGATTTTCACACACAACCCAATGAACTTTGAGATAAACCCTTGAAGAGATTATTCCAATCAACGATGCTATCGAGCAAAGAGCATGAGAAAACACAGTATCCGTGAATGAGCTCACAGGATCAGAGCTGGAGGACAAGCAGAAAATGAAATCCAGATATCTGCTAGATAACGTAGCTTCGAAAAGGTCTAAAGTCGTTAATGAAAACCAGATTAATCTTTGTCAGCTCAGACGGAGCCATTGTACTACCCAGCTTGGGAGTTTTCAGTAAGAAAAGAAAAGACTCCTGTCTCTCAGCCACCCAATGTCCTCAGACATAATCCCCTTTCATTCCATTTCCATGCCACTAACAGGACGTGTCTGGCACAACAAACCAGCTGCCTAGGAAATGTACAGCATCTAAATGTTAAGCAAGATCATTCCTTACATATTCACATGCATTAGCCCAGTCCGGTGCAGTCAGAGCCTTCTCTGTCTCATGCCCCCTCAATCCTGGCGATGAAGTCCCCTTTGGTCACAATTGATCATAAATGTGATGTCATAGCAGGACACACACTGGGCTAAATTCAGTGCTGCTGTAATTCCATTGACTCCAGGGGAGTTGTGCCTGCTTTCACCAGGGCTGACTTTGGCCTATTCTATGCTCCCTCCGTGGAAGGCTTGTGCCATTTAGAATCTCCAGGCCCACCTGGTAGAGATGTCTGGCAAGTGAACACTGGCCCTTCTGAATGGACTCCGCATAGAGTGTGGCAAAGAACATTTGTTGCATGGAGCAAAGCTGAGCTCATTTACCAGATGGATACTGCATTCCCTCTGGTGTCGCATTCCCCTGCTCGTGTGCACACGCTCACGCTCTTATTGACTGAGCACGAGTATAAACAGCAGTGTAGCTATGGCTGGTGTTGAGTGCACCAGCTTCCGGTGTGTTTGTACTCAGCACGGGTAGGCCAGGCCTCTGCTGACACCCCCAGGGCTATGAGCTATTTACACTCACGCTAGCTGGATGAGAGCTGGTGTGAGTATGTGTACGCAAGCCGGGGGAATCACCTCCCTAGCTCGTAGTGTAGACATAACCGTAGCTGAGAAGATCTGTGTTAATAACCCTTGGGCAGCTTCCTGGGAGTCTCTTCCTAGGTTTTCCTACAGAAACCAAGAGACCTGCACGTACACCGTGAGTAGGGAAATAGTGTCATACTGAAAGCTGATCATAAGAGGAGGTTACCCTCTCTGCAGTCACGAGAAGCTCACCTATCCATGGCAAACCAAAGAACACCCTCTTCTCTCTCACCGGCTCAGTCTAAGAGATGAAAGCCACTATGAAGATATCAAAATTGACTCTGGGAACATCGAGCGCCGAAAGTAGAGAAAGGATCTTGAGTTCAGCTATTGAGAGAGAGGGATTCCAGGAACAGGGCAACTAACAATGCAGACAGCAGCTTGTCAATTAAACGCTGGATATTTCTCCCTCGGGATATTCTAAGAGCTTTTTCTGAATCTTGAGCCTTCCCACACCATGAGATGCCGCTTAGGACATGAGGAACTTTTTAATTAACAGTAATTATTAGAGATGGGTGAATCTGTTCGGATGCAGTATGGACCAGCAGGAGCCTAATTTTAAGTTCAAAATTCAGAGTTGAAAGGTTTTTTTAAATATATTTTTAATTTTCCGGTGCCTCTGCACTTCCTGATTCCTGTGTGGGAGCTGGTGTTATTATTTATCATTTATATTTTCATGAAGCCCAAAGGCATTGATCCCGACTAGAACCCACTTGTTAGGTGTGGTACAAATGCTTACACTCGTATTTGTAAACAGAAACACTACATGGCATTCCTGACCCAAACAGAAATGGGAGGCACCGGAAAGCTGATCGAGGAGCCCATTTCTCAGTCTGGTTATGCAGAAGAGGTGTTCAATGGTTCAGATACATTTCTGGAGCCAGATCAGTTAGACTGGTATGAATCTGGAGCAACTCTAATACAATCTTCCCTTTACTCAATGGAGCGATCTCAGATATACAACTCAGCAAATGAGCTCAAAATCAGATCCTTAAAATGTGGGTGTCTCACCTGCAAGCCCGATGCACCCGGATTTCTAAGCCTCTAGATGTTTGCCCATCACTTGTAATGAAGGAGTATCAGGGCATTGGCTAGCTAACATAAAGGGTTTATTTCATGCAACACAAGCGTGGGTTAGATGATTCAGAGAACAAGTAGAAAGTCATTCTGTGCACCGGATCCGTCACAGTGACGAAGGGCAGGGGTGGGGGAGGAGGGACGTTTAGGAAAGTGACTAGCATTACTTTCCCTTTTATTCTCATTTAAATACAAATTACTTTTAACAGGCATGTTGAATAGGAGTGCAGAGAATATAAATCACTTTGCACAGCGTTAATATTGTGCCACCTAATTTTAGTTTATATCTTTGAGGGATTTTTTATTCTTTGCTTCCACTGAGTAATTTTCATCTCCTGATTGCGAACTACAAATCTGTCTCCTTTTCCCTCCCACCCCGCTTTGGCAGGGACTCAGTTGCTGAGCCACTCGGCTGTACTGGGATGGGGGGAGGCGTGAATAAGGTGGCTCTCCTGACAGGCGAGAAGTCAGCGTGGCCCTGTAATTACCAAGCCGCCTATCTGAAATGCAAAAAGAAAATCCCAGGGCCAGAATCCTGAGCTGGTGTGAATTGACACAGCAGCATGGTAGTTGTGGGAAGCCAAGCCTGTTTATACCAGCTGAGGATCTGGGCCCCCTTAGTTTCGTTTGCTAATTTTATTCCACCGGGAGTTACAATGGGATTGCTGGGTTCACAAACTTTTTAAGGTCACTTTTCATGCAATGTGGAGTTGGACCAAGCCAGCAGTGCAAGCACCATCCAATTATCTGCAGCGCTCTGATAACTCTTTTGGTTTAGACAGAGCTGAAGGTTTTTTTTTTCCCCAGTGCTCCAGAAATGATCTCCAGCTCCGCCTTTTTTGCATTACTGTCAAATTGGATGAGCTCTTTCAAAAGGCGGGAAGACATATTTCAAGACCTATGATGGTTCAGGTTGAAATCTGACCATATAAACACTGAAAGGGCCAAGGAAGGAGTGGCCAGGAGGGGAGATCTAAACTCTCCTGACTCATCGTCCATGAAAAGGGGGAAATGAATGTGCAAAACTGAGGCCTGTTTAAAAAAAGGTGGTGGTTTGTGCTCTGAAGAGTGATTCTTTCCCAATGACAGCGTGCAACTCCTTGTTTATTGTTGCAGCAAGTCCAGATCTGAGCTGTTCAATTTACACGTTAAAAAAAGAGATGGCTTCTGTAGTTGAAACTCCCCCTGGCATGGGAAAGTTAAGCTGTAGTCAACCCGGCCAACACGTCATCACCAGTACTAAGAGTTTGTGTTTGAAACTTCGCTAACAAATCTGATATCGATACCCTTCCATGGCTAGTTGGCTCTCCAGGGCAGACAGCAGTAAAAAGGGTAGCTAGGGCTCTGAAGAGACAAGGGGTGAATGCTATATGCAGGAAAGCCAGCCCAAGGCCTATGCCCACATAAGCCTTCAAGAAGCATTTAAATGGAACTTAAATAGTTTGTAGGTTTCATACTGGGGTGAATTCCACCTACTGGGATCAACTCTATTAGGTAAACAGATGCTGTTTTTACATGGTCACTTTTTTGGCTATATCGCCACACCATCTATTATTTGCCCTGCATTCAGTTCGTCCTTTTTAAACCATCTTTACAAACTGTTCAGCAGTTAAAGCTAGTTCTATCCCTGAGCGTGTGTATGTATTGCGAGGAGCGGTGCACTTGTTGCCAAATCTGTTCTTTATATGAAACAGTCTAATATCCAGAACTGCTGGGTTCCTCCAAATTACAGCTGGATGCATTTGTGAAACACCGATGAAAATTTTCACGGGTTTTGGTGTTTTTCAGTCAGCTTGACTCAAAATAATCAGCTCCCAAGGAAGACGTTGGTTTATTGATTAAAATAACAACAGAACACGGAGTACGTGAAATCAAATCTAGGAGCAGTGCTCTAAGGAAGCATCTTTGGTCAAATATATTCAGTATTTGCTGGGCTCAATAATGATGATATTTGTAGCTTCCCTGAACCCTGTGTGGTTGAAGAAAGACCCCCCAGCACCAGTGACAAGGGAATAGTCGTGTAAATGACAGATTTCCTTTCCTATTAGGCCTCTGCATTTGGGTGTAGCTCACAGGTAAATTGGAATAAATCCGAATTGATTTTGTATTTGATTTTCATGATTTTCTCTGTATTTATTATTTGCATTTGCCTCTGGCAACTATCTATAGTTTCCATCATCCAGGGACTGAAATAGTCTTTCCAACTCTCATTATTTAAGCTACCCAAATGGCTTCTTGAGTCATTTAAAAAAAAAAAAAGGCACATGAAACATATAAGCCCCAACTGCAGAACCTGCGTACCTCTCTGACCCCCATTGCCAACCGCTAAATTCCAATGCTGTTGAAAACATACAGAGATGTGAAAGCTTCAGCCCTTGAGAGACCTCTCCTAACTGTTTAAACTATACAACAGTACCATGAAAGCTTCAGAAAAAAGGACCTTTGACTTCTTATGAATTCCTTTTGCTCTAGCATGTTAAATATATTGATAGTTTTGACAAGTTCATATAGCAGGCAGCATGCTCATTAGACAGGAGCTTCATCTAAGATCTGTTTTGTATGGCAGATACATTTCCCTTGAGCTTCAGTAAGAAGCAATGTTTCAGAGAGGTCTAGGTCAAACCCACTGAATAATTATGTGCAATTGTACTACTAATCAGTTTAGCAAATAGGGCCTAAATCCATCTCTTTTGGGAAAGACCTTGAGCTGATTTTGTTAAAGGAATGGGAGGCTGCCTTGTTATTCAAGAAGAAAGGCTGCCATTTCAAAGAGAGCAAGCACAGGGACTAAAACATACACCGCAGCATTTATTTGTATCTCCATCCTTCCCAATGGACCAAACGGATTTGGAATCAAGCGCACTCAGAACAAATGAAAAATCATCAATGGCTCTTAAGAAAAAAAGTCACATTAGTCAACAGGTCCATGTGCTCCACCAGTGATTCCAGCCTGGAAACCCCATGTGTTCCTTTCCGGTACTCCTATCTCTGCAGCTTCCTCTCAGCTGTCCCCTGACTCTGCTATTCCTCTGACAAACCCCCCCCTCCTCCCCCCCCAGCACTCTCCTCATTCAAATCACTGCTTCCTTGGTACACAAAAGAAACGAGTTTAGAATAATCACAACAGACAAGCAAACAACCTTCTAAAATACCTGGATTTCTCAGGGTAGCCTGGTTTCTAGCCTTGAGTTAGAGACTATTTCAGCTGGTATTGAGGAAAAAGATGGCTTTTATGGTTTGGGACTTGGGAGATCTGGGTTTGATACCTGGTTCTGCCACAGACTTCGTCTGTGACATTGGACAAGTCATTTAAACTCTTCATGCCTCATTTTCCCCATGCATAAAATGGGAATAATAATGCTGCCTTTTCCCCAGCCTTGTCTGTTTGGATTGTAATCTCATTGGGGCCGTGAATGTGTCTGACTCTGTGCATGTACAGCATCTAGCACAATCTCAGTAGTAGCTTTTAGGGGCTACCACAAATCATAAATTCTAATAACACACAGATTGGAAGTGCTTGGGGCCGGCGCTGTCTTTATTACTATTCAGGTCACAGCCAGGTCCTGTGTTCACTCCTGTACTAAACAAATTATAAATGATACAAATAAATACATTTATTAAGATCTTGAGTGGTCTGGAGAGAAGCACAGATGTTTCAACCAGGGCTTGTTTCTACAAACGTGCTCTGAGTTTGGATTTCAGTTGTCTTGGTGGCTGCAAACCTCTATTTACATGATGCAGCCTGATTCAGGGGATTAGACTCACTGACCAACACCATGTTCCAATTTGGACACCAAAGGGTGGGATTTTTCTAAAGCACTTAAAACAGTTGTCTCCTACTCCCGTTAAAAGCCAGTAAAAGTTGATTTGCTGACTCCCTTAGGCAGTGTGAAAATCTCACCATAAATCCATATTTAGACACCCAAATAAGTGGCTTGATTTATAGGGCTGGCTGGAAAACAACAATTCTGTTTGTGCAGAAAAGGTTGAGGTTTTTGGATTTGTTTTTGTTTTGATGTAGAATGAAATTGACATTTTAAAATATTTTGCAAGAAAGATGTGCTCCAGGATAGCTAATAGCTTAGTGGTTAGAGTATGCACCCGCGAGGTAGGCGATCGATGGGTCAAGTTCCCATTTGCTCGATTTGGAGCAGGGACTTAAATCTGAGTCTTTCCCCTCTTGACTGAGTTCCCTAAACACCAGGCTATTGTGGTCTCTCTCTTGGACCAGAAATTCCATCCTGGACCTCAGAAATCTTCTCAATGAAAGTTCTCTTGAACTGTTATGTTTCTGGGGAAAATTTCGGTTTCAACAAAAAAGTCTAATTGAAAAATTTCCACCCACCTTTGCTGATTTTCAGAGTCAGTGAGTCCCCACAGCTCTCAGTAGGGGGAACAAGAAGTCCTAGCAGATTATCCTCATCCAATAGGAGCTGTAGGTCCTCAGCTCTTCTGAAACCCATGTCTAAAGGTACCTAAATACTAATCTTGTTCTAGGTGGATTGTTTTGGGCAGACATATTTGAAAAACTTGGCCGGTGTGCCTTTACAGTGCTATATAAATTATTAGTAATAGCAATACCAATACACAGTGCTGTATAAATGATTAGCCATAGCAAAAAGCAGTGCAAAAATTGTTTATAACGTCAGCAGTTTTAACAAAGGATCATATGGGATAGTTGGCAATGGGGATGTATGCACCCACTTATACCATGTCTGAATTTAGCCCACTGTATTTAAAGAGAAGCCAGCCAGGAAATTTCTTCATTTTTGTTGTTGTTGTTGTTGTTGAAGTGTTACTGTGATGATCATTCTAGGAAAAGTGAATTCATGACAAGCAGAATACGACACGGCTCATTTTAGTAGTCTTAAAAACAAACTGACCCCAAACATGCTCTAACACTTGTTCTGATGGTTAATAAATGCCAAATAAGTAAAGTCAAGATAGGTAAGTGGTGGATTTTGGGCAGAAAACCACAAGCAGTAATTTAAGCACCTATAATGCCAACGTGGGAGAAATGTCACTCATTCTCTGCCTTCTGAATGTTATGCCCAGATATAATATTGGATCACTGGTCCAAAATAAGAACATTCAACCCACTGCTGTTTTGTTGATCACTTGACATTAGCCAGAACATGGATTTCAGAGAGAAAGAACAAGGCCACTCCTTTCCTTCTAGGCACATGGTAATGGAGTTTTATATGATGTTAGATTTAGGACCCAGCCGTCTCTGTTTTTTTCCTGTCCGATTTAATCATAGTCTCCTGTTACAGGAAACTGAGTTCATCTGTCAGATCTCATAAGCCTGCTGTTGTGTCACTGCTGCAAAAACAGTGTCTTAAATGACTTATTTAGTACCAAGTCTGCAAAGATAAATAAAGGCGTGTGAATATGTGGGGCAGCTTAATTGGCTTGTGTTGCATAAAATAATTCCCTAGGTCAGGGTTCCAGCACTGCTGCTGTCATTTCTAAATATTTAACTACACAAGTCTTACCCACATCCACTTAAATCAACCTGTCGCCTTCACGCATCTATACAATGCAGCCCACCGTTGTTTAGTATTGCCTGGCGAAAATACAAGCTTTCAAGGTGCAATGCAGTAGATGCAAAGGGAAAAGAGGAGATCAGTGAAATAGCTGCTGTAAGTAATTAAGCTTATTCTTTAACTTTGTTATTTGCTGTTTCATGAAAGGGACTGTCTGGTGCAAGAACCTGTAACAGGATACTGTGTTTTTCACACTAGGTCACCCATTCAGATCTAGTCCAACAGTTATTTCCACCTGGTGACTGTTCACTGGAGTGAGATGTATTGGTGGACAGATGTCAGTCCTTCTTGGACAGATGACTGCAGCTGGTACTAACTGGTGTTCTGGTTGGTAAAGAGACCAAAAACTTGAATAGGCCTGGAGAATAAACTGTCCCCTGTCCTCTGAAGGTGGTCTCATCAGGTCAGGATATAGACTCATCAGCTGGGCATTTAACTGCTGTTCCCCCATGTGCTGCCAGAATCCTTTCTAGGGGCCTGATCCAAAGTGGATTCGCTTTGACTGTCCTAGAGACTGCAATTTTTTTCATGGACAAATGGCCTTTTTGAATGACTTTTTTCATTTAAAAAATTGTCAACATTTTTCTAAACAAAAAAGTGCCTTTTTTCATCAACAGTGTTACCAAAGCATATTAGAAATGTTTTGATTGGTAGATTTAAAAAGTTGTATACCTAATTTGATAATGTTTGCAGTATTTAAAAGCAAAAAGAAGCCAAAATTTGATTAAAAGCAATTTGAAACAACCCCAAATCAACCCATTTCAGATGCTTTGAAATGAAAACAACCTTCAAACATCAACAGTTTTTTGTAGAAATAGGTTTACATTTCTTTGACCAGCTCTAGAATTAACTGTTTCTCTGGATTTACCTGTCCGTTATGTCATTGTAAAGCATGTGAAGAGAGTCTCTTGAGCAGGAGAAGATTTAAAAAAAAAAAACGTATCCCTCTGTGAAAGATAATACCCCCTGTGCATCAGTATAGATTAGAGAGGAGAAAAACAGATGTTCTACCCGCCAGTTCCAATTATCATGTCAAGTTTCATCAGAGCATTCATATTACAATCTAGCCTGTTCAAACATCACAAAAGGCAAATAAATGTAATTTGAGGTTTCACTCTGCATAACCCTTGTTTTCCTTTTATTGAAAACAAAAATCAAAAGGAAATTGTGTCACAGGAGCTGCTGGGGCCCATTTTCTGCTTGTTTCCTGTTCAGTGACCCCACAGATGTGTTCATTCCATGCAGGCTCGGCCATTGAATGAATGGTGCAGCACAGCCATAAATGTTGTGTTACAGACTTCTTCTCTTTGATTCCAGGGTACGCCTGGCAAATCAGGTCCAAGGGGGCAACGAGGTCCAACGGTAATCATGCATTTTTCCTAACAATTCCTTTCAACGGCATGTTTCTAAGATTATACATGTGGGTGGAAGCATTAGGTAGGTGCCCTAATTCTAGTGAAAACCATTAGGAGTTAGGCACCTTTGTGTCTAGAAATCTCCCCATAGTGGAAGACCCAAACCAAAACCCCAGATCTCACTCCTGCAACTGGGGGTGTTAGAAATATAGATCTAGATCTGAATTTTGCAAACTGCTTTCTGTCCATCTGAAAGGCCAACCAAAGCCAAAACCAAATCCTTAGATTTTAGGAAAGTTTGAAACCCAGGTCTCCAAATGTGGCTCATCTCCACTTAAAAATGTAAAACATACACTGGCACCAGGTCCTGAACTAATGTAAATTCTGGTCCTATGGGAGTTTTGCCATTTACTTCAGTGGAGCCAGGCTTTCATCCAGTGTCTTCCGTGGACCTGTGTTGATTGCATCTGCTGAGGATATGAACCAGCTTAATTCCCTCCTTGATTTTTTGACAGTGTCTGTCAAATGGAGATGGGCCAGAACTGGAATATTTTTAGAGTAATTCCTCTCTTTTTCCTTTCCCTCATCTCCCATGAACGTCTGTGGTTCGGGTAGAATGGAACCCAGATCCAAACCATTATAGAGATGTATGTAACTGAATGTAACCTTCTGACCCGAACCCTGCATGTTTTACACATGTGAGCCATTTCATTGAAGTCTCTAGAACTATTCCTGTGAATAAAGTGATCAGGGTTTGGCTCTCTAGTTGATTTTGATGGTTTGGGGGTAGTGGAACCTAGAGCCTGACTTTTGCTTTGGTAAATGGACTACTGAGATTTTACCAAAGCCAAACCTGGTTCCCTGGCCCAGGCTAAGGTTTCTATCTAGCAAAATATTTGAATTCATGAGTCCTCCCATTGACTTCAGTGGGACGACTCATTGGCTTAATGTTACTCACGTGCTTAAGTGCTATGCTAGATCATGGCCTGAGAATCAAAATAGAGCTTGTGCAGCAGGAAGTGTTGGAACGTTTGATGACTTGCTCATTTGTGTCTTTTTAAGGGTCCACGTGGTGAAAGAGGTCCGAGGGGCAGCACTGGAAAGCCTGGCCCTAAGGTAGGTTTTAGGAGCCTTTGAGTGTAATTGAAAATATCATTGTGTTTTAAGAAATAGCCGTGTGTAAAATTCCTGGTCCCGTACTATCCATATTCCTTTCCTCCTGAGAAAATGTTCCACTATGAAAGGCTGGAGTAACTAACAATCGTTACCCAACCAAATGTCTCCCGGTTAGAGACTCTGAGACAGGAATCCTGGGTTCTCTTCACAGCTCTGCCACCGACCCAAAATGTGACCTTAGGCAAGTCATGTAAACTGCCTTCGTTTCTCCATCTGTAAATGGGATAATAATTCTCACCTGCCTCACAGGGTTATAGGAAGACTTCATTAATTTGTGTTATTAACTCATGTTGAAATCATTTGAGAGAAGGCTAAATAGAAGTGCTATGTAGTATTATTACTTAATGCTTCTTTACATAATAAGCAGAATTTGTCAGCTAGTCACGTCCGTTATTCCCTGATAAAAGTTCTTAAAAAAACAACACACGAGCATCCTTATTTTGCAGGCTTGAGGTGGGCATAACGCTCCTTAACAACAAAATCAGGCTTCAGATTGTTAGTCCGGACCCCAGACTTCAGCTGGTCTTAAACGCTTTGACTCCTTACCCGACACACGACTGTAAAATGGGTGTAAGGTATCTTGATAGTTATGGACTCCTGAAAATGTGGTGGGGGAAGAGTGTGTGCCTTTCGTGCATGAACTCAATTCCTTCATGAGCTTTTATTCCCATATGGTGAGATGCACCCAGGTGCTGAGGACCAGCCCAAATCCAAACTTAAGCCTTTCTGTGAGGACTTACGTAGAACTTCAGATGATGCATAGACCTTTTACTGGCCTCTCTACAAAGGAGCAAATTTCACCGTAGGGTAACAGGAACCGATTCAGATGACCACAACTGTATAATTCTTTAAACAAAACAGTGCTGTTGATGAAGATTGATGGTCTCCAATTGGCTGGCACATGCAATAGGCATTGTTCTCTAAGCCAACCAGGAGTCGGAGGGTCAATTACACCGTGGGCAAGCCACTCTGCTGCGCCAGAATCCGCTAGATAAACTGATTAAGTCAATATCAATCACTCGGCATAATGGAAATAAAGCCTTTGTAATGAAACATTGTCGCAGCAGCACTGGCTGCTTTAAAAATAAACGTCTCGGCTTTGTGTCAACATTAATTTTTGATAAGTACCTCGCCTTTGCCGCAGCATTTATCTCACAGAATGAGACTATTATCTGGTAGAAATCTCCTAAGCCCACTGACATTATCTATTCTATATTTGTATTCAGAAATGCGAGGGTTCGGAGGGAGCCAGCCGGGGGGAGGTGAATCAGTCTGTTGCTCATTTGTCATAGGCCATTGTTTCCAATACAGTATTATTAATAAAGAGGTGGGGAGGATCAGGGACGGAAGCTGAGTGATGGCCCCATTTCGCCTGGTGCCATTTAGGAGCTTTGTGTGAAGTGGCTGAAATGATTGTTAATACCGTGTTTTATTTATTCTTAAAAGGGCAACTCTGGTGGTGATGGGCCCCCTGGTCCTCCTGGCGAAAGGGTAAGATGATCCAGATGTAGCTACAGCGGAAACAATTGAAATGGCTGTTGCTTTAGCAAAGAAGAAAAAGCATGCCTAGAACAGGCCATCTTTAACCACAAAACTGAGCTTGAGTCCTGCCAGTACCTACCTGAAACTGGGATCTGTGGACAGCTCACCAAAAGTCATTCAAAAATATGAAATTCTGGTTAAAAATAAGGATGAAATTCACCCCTGTGCAGGCAGCCAGCACAAAGCCTAGGACCCACTTAAATCCCCTGTATCCCTCCAATAGAGGGCTGAAGTGAGACTTCAGTGGTGTATAGTCAGGGTGCCGGACTCTGTAGGGATGAAGGTCACCCATGGTTAGGGGTCTGGAGCACATGACCTATGAGGAGAGGCTGAGGGAACTGGGATTGTTTAGTCTCCAGAAGAGAAGAATGAGGGGGGGATTTGATAGCAGCCTTCAACTACCTGAAGGGGGGTTCCAAAGAGGATGGAGCTCGGCTGTTCTCAGTGTTGGCTGATGACAGAACAAGGAGCAATGGTCTCAAGTTACAGTGGGGGAGGTCCAGGTTGGATATCAGGAAAAACTATTACACTAGGAGGGTGGTGAAACACTGGAATGCGTTACCTAGGGAGGTGGTGGAGTCTCCTTCCTTGGAGGTTTTTAAGGCCCGGCTTGACAAAGCCCTGGCTGGGATGATTTAGCTGGGAATTGGTCCTGCTTTGAGCAGGGGGTTGGACTAGATGACCTCTTGAGGTCCCTTCCAACCCTGATATTCTATGATTCTATGATTCTATGGTGAAAAGGAAGAGGGAAGAAGAGCTATCCACAGTCGTCCATTAACCAAACTGAGCTCTAGTTCTGTGGAGACATGGCACCTCTAGAATTCCTGTGTCCCTTTTCCAAGGGCAAAACAAAATTGCATTAATCTCCTCACATAAAACGATGTCTATATTCTTTAGTTACATGCCCCCACATTTGACATTGTGTGTGAGTGAGCGGGGCGGGGAGGGAATTGTTGATGTCCAAAAAAAAAAAGGCAAGAGCCAAACTGAAACCTGTAAACATGGTGAATTACTGGAGCTTAGAAAATATCTATACTCCCCAGTTAAACTGTTGCAGAGGGAAATGGCCCTAGAGTCATCAGACCAATTTGTTTTAGTAAGTCTTTTCATAACGTATTTGAGCTACAGATTTTGGTAACTGCTACCTTCCACATCAATCCTGGTGGGAAAAGATCTCATTGCAGAAATGGGGGGAGGTGATCAATAGGCCTAAAGACTCACTTATCATTTATAGCCTCTTTGGTACTTTTGCCCAGAGGTATTTATTCATTCATGCACTCCCGTTAAGGGATAAGTTTACTCAGTTACTGCATGCATGTTACTGATGTGTCTTTGGTTGCAGGGCTAGTGCTACAGGTCTCTTGTCAATTTGCTTTCCAAACTCCTAAACTAGTTCACAGTAAAATGTGTGTTATGTCTAATGCACTTTTACTGGATTGTTTTGCATCCCAGGGACCGCCAGGACCTCAAGGACCAACTGGATTTCCTGGACCAAAAGGCCCCCCTGTAAGTAACACCACTTCCAGAATGAGCAAAGAAATATGCTGGGCATTTTCCAGTCAGCTGCTATCACCATCACCAATTCAGTCTTAGCTTCTTCACTGACCAGTGGTTACATACCCAATGAAAGGCATTTGCGGGGCACCCGTGTTAATAGCACAACAGCTTGGGATTTTAACTAACCAAACAAGATGCTGCTAGTAATATACAATCCACTCCCTAAGGACTCAATAATGTTTAAAAACCATCAGCCCTCTCTTTGCATCACTGTTACTCCTTCAACAGCGATGTGCCCAGAGAAGCTCTTTTGGGGGTTGATTTCCTTGCCTCTGGTGGAGTCAGGACTATTCTCCACCTTTTGATCGAAGGAAGACTCTCCATTGGTTTCATCATCTTTGGAGGGTCTGGTAAAAAAGGGCCAGCTTTTGCAAGGCTCTGAATGAGCCCAAATCCCATTGAAACAAATGGGAGTTGAGGATACTCAGCATTTTGGAGGACTGGGTCCAAACACATGAGCCGATCTGATTCCATCCGGCGGAGAGCGTTGGGACTGCTATATACACACCAACCACTATGGTACAATTTAGCAGGGTACTATTGGAAACCTGTTCAAATTCCTTGTCGTTCTTTTTTTCTTCTTTAGGGTCCACCAGGGAAGGATGGATTGCCCGGTCACCCAGGACAGAGAGGTGAAACTGTAAGTAGCTGGAAACCTTGGGTAGATCATTAGTCCTGAGTCTGTTTCGCTGGTTGGTTCATCTAAACCCTTCTGTGTAGCTGAGGAGATGTTGCCACATGTTTTATTCCAACGGTTTGTGTTTCTTCAACTACATGGGAAGGTCTATGGGAATCAACACCTTTTTGAGCAGGACAGATCAGTCTAATGATGATTTGCAGGAAGGCCACCCATCCTGCTTCCTTCTCTCTCTTTCTCCCTCCCCTCCCCCCGTCACCCTATGTCATGCATAGAGAAGACACCAGCAAACAGATACATTGAGAGCAATCCTTCAGCTCTTACACTTCTATAACTTGCACTTAAATCAATGGAAAATGTGTATGTGTATGAGCTGCAGGATCAGGTAAGTGAGTATTGACTTCTGATTAGGACATTTCAACTTCCACTCTAAAGTGGTAAAAATTTGCTGAGGTCATCTTTGTATCAACAGAATAACCCAAGTAAGAAATTATCATATTGTTGGCACTTGCTTTTATAGTATAGGAAAATGGAGAAAAAGATGCAAAGTCAGACCAGTTGGTTTCCATGCAGTCCCAATGGTCATACTCCCTCTGTAGCTCCAATGATCTACACTTCTGATCTTGCCTTTGCCACTTAAGAGGGGAAAGAGAGTCTATTTCTTTGGACAGCTCTTTGCTGGACTTATATGGAAACTATCCATGTTCTCTCTCTTTCTCTCATTACTTCCCAAATTTTAAAATGTCTGTGCTCTGATTACATTGTAAAGCTATTCGAGGTCTGTGATATCACAGGTTTTAATTTGAATAGGATTCATCCTTTTCATCAGAGGAAAATATTTAACACTACAGTTGCTTAGCTCAGTGGTCAGTTTTCTCAGCACTTCTATCTGTTCTTCCACATAGAACGCTGAGAATAAATTCTACTTTTCCTCCTGAGTACATCACACTATCAGCATGAAGAACTATTGCACAACAATAGGGAATTCCAGTGCAGTTTTGGTTTATGCATATCTGGAGGAAGGCTAGTCGTGGCCAAAATTATTGGCTGTTTGGTTTGCTCATTTTAATCAGGAAGGTGAAATCCTGGCATCATTGAAGTCAATGGGAATTTGGGAACTCAGTAAGAAGTCTATGTTTTCTGTACATGCCTGTGTATGCAGCGCACACACATCTACCAGCTTTAGCAGACTAGTAAGAATGGCATCCCCACTGATGCTGCCCTTTATCTAAAGCAACTCAAGGGGACCAGGCAAAGTTTTGCCCAAGTCTTCAAGATAACCATTGCTAAATGTGGCTGTGACTCAAGGAGTGGCTCCTGGCTGTCTAGTTACCCTGTTGTATATTCTCTCTCTTTATATGCATACCGCTTTATCAATTTTAAAGGATTTTATTGTGCAGATGTAAGCATTGTTTCTCACCAAAGGAGAATGATGAGGCATGAAGAAGGTATGACAATATGGCTGTTTTCTTTGTCCTTTGGGAAAGTTTGCATAAAGGATGTTCTGCAGCAAAAATGTATATTCTTCCAATGTACATTTTTGGATGCAGTAATTCATAACTTTCTCTTTTGCCTCTTTTGGGTGCCTTTTTTCAGCTGGTGATGATCCAACTCATTTGCTACTGTTATAATTATGCTTCAATCAACATTGCATGCTGCATGCTAGCAGATAGATGGCCGTGTGTTTGGTATTTCATTTATGGGAGAAATAAAACCTCTCTACTGAGCTTTGCATTTTTCTTCACTGCCCTTCCTGGCAGATAAGCTTTAAAAAGGCTTTGCATATTATGCATTTTTCCCCTGACTTATCACAGAAAAGTTTAATTAATTTGCCTGGCATTTGGATAAGCACATCAATGCAAATACTGTGACGTGCAACGCTATACATTTATGACAGTCGTTAAGAGTGGCTTTGTAGTGACAAACATGGTACTTTAGATCAGTAAAGCTATATTCTCAGATTAATGTAAAGGTGAACTGAAAGGTTTTGACCTGCTGAGGTTGGAAGGTGGCGTTTAGTTTCTCTGACATCATCAATAATTCCAGGAGGGACACCTGAATTCAAGGACGCTGCAGTCTTTATTCTGCTTGCATCTGATGTCATCAGCTGTTGTAGAAAAAACCAACAGAGCATCACACTCCACGCTTGGCATGTAAATGAAGGAACAATTGGCTTTCAACTAACTTGTTCAAAACCTTATTTATCTGTAGTTTCCTTCATCTTATTCTGTTGATGATTTGCCTATACTAGGCAATTGCTTTGAGAAAAAAACATTTCAATTCATCTTTGACTGGAACAAGCCCTTCAGGTTTAATGTTTGTTGTATACTGTGCTAGGGGATCAAACATACAAGTCACGCAAGGGCCAGTCTGCAGAAGTAACCTCCAATGTTGTGCCTTTAGTTGTACAAGCACAAATTCTTGCAGGCCCATTTTTATAACTCATACACCAGCTCTTGCTACCATTCAATATATACTGTACACTAAACTGGCAAGCACAGTGCTTGAAATCACGGTGCTTGAATTCTCACTATTAATGCACTGGACCAAATCTATATTATTAAACTAATTCAGATAACTTGTTTTCATTGTTGGTCTGTTTCCTTATGCCGTTATGAGAAAGGGATGGGGAGTAGGAGGAGACGAACAGAAAAACAGATGGAACAATGGTTCCAAACTGGTAGCTGGGCTGGAGCCCTCTATACCTGCATGCAAGAGATCCCAGTTAGGGTCCATAGTCCACTTCCCTTTCAGTCCTGCATGCATTAGGGATGCTGAAGCATCTTTGGATACTTGGTCATGATGTCAGGTTTATAATTTGAGGTGTATAAAATGGGGAGAATCATAGGGATCCTTGTTCAAGTTTCAGGCAGGGACCTGGAGAAAACCCTTCTTCTTACTCAAAAAAAGAAAATAAATGTAGAGATGGCTGAAATATTTTGCATTTTCCAAAATTCGGTGATTTTTATTTTTTGTGGAAAATGCTCACCATTTTCCCATAACTGCACCACACATTCTGTGATCTGCAAGCATGTAGAGTTGTGCTCAGGAGCTTTCTAGCATGTCAGAGTAGTGTTGGTTTAAAACATATTTATCCATCCTCTGTGGCAGACGGAAGCTCCATCTAAGACTCTTAAAAATAATGTTGATTAATCACAAATGCAGGCTACAGAATAAATGTCAGTTGTGCATCCTCTGAAGAATTACCGAGGTACCTTGTGACCTAGGAAATCTCAGAAACAGTCTTGATGGCTACAGTACATGGACTGTAGTTGCTCCTTAAATAACAACTTAAATCATTTGCTCCTAGTGTGAATAACTTGCATTGAGGTCAGTGGAGTTATTTGTATCATATACTCTGTCCTGTGTCAATAGAAGTTACTTGCATGCACATGCAACACGTGACATTGTGGATTAGGAGTTTTTTAAAGCATGCTTCAGAGCTGAGCTGTATTAATTTTGCTGAACAAGGGCCTTCAAAATTTGTGAGTTTGGTACTGCTCACCTGTAGAGCCCACAAGAGAGTAAGTGTCCAAGAATACCTCTGCATCTATGCAAGGAGAGAAGACTGTTTTCGCAATTTTTCAAGGGACTGCATTAAACAGCTTCAACTGGAAGCTGCCAAGATTTCCATATATAATTTCAGAAAGACACAAAGAGAAATGTGTTTATGGTTTGTTTGCAACAAATGTTGATTAAAAAAAGGAAATAGCGTTTGGAAACTCAAACGCCACATCCTTGTGCTACTCGGTTAGAACCAGGAAGTGAAACTGACTGTATGCGGAAAGTGAAAGGCAGCAGTCCAGTCTCAAAGCTGCGACTGAGTGAAGCACAAAATAGAAACCAACAGCATAAGAAATAGGAATAAAGGGAATTAGATTTTTAAAATTCCTTCAACTTTAATAATCTCACGTGTTATTGCGAAGACCGATAAAGATTTCTTTTTTAATATCTCCGCCAGGTTCACAGATTCTAGGAAAAGTGTTTTACAAATATATATGTCAGGCCAGATCCTCAGATGGGGTAAATCAGCGTAGTGCCATTGAAATAATAAAGCTCTGCTGATTTCTGCCCACTGAGGATTTGCCCTGTATATTATAAACAACTAGTTCCTTTACTGAGTGTTTCCCCTGGGAATTACAGCCATAGCTGAATGGGTTTGATAATCTCTTTTTCTTGTTTTGCCCCTATGAATAAATAGGAAGATATTTCCCATCTCCTGTTTGATTTCCTCCTTTTATTGTCTTTGGGGATTTCCGTTCTTTTATAGTCGATAGAAAGTTTTATCAGAGCACGCTGAGCTTGATACGATCAAGTAGCATGCTGAGATTCTTGTATTACGATGTCTTGTGGCTAATCATGATTCATTTTTCTTTTTAAAACAGGGTTTCCAAGGCAAGACAGGTCCTCCAGGCCCTCCAGGTGTTGTTGGCCCACAGGTAAGAAATGAACGCAGCATTCACAGCGGTCCTGCCCTGCTCACACCTGTTGACAAACCACATCAGACTATAGACACTCTTGTAATAGGATGATGAATAGAACATGCAGACCAGAGGCTGGGATTTTCAAAGTGGGGCTACGGAACAGCGATAAGTATTTGGCATCTTTATGTTCCTGGTCAGAGATGGTAGTGAACACCCAAACCTCTCTTTTTTTCATTGTGTGTTAAATTTAACTCTGAAGTTTTCACTCACCAACTCAATCTGTCAAGGCATTAGATATCTCTCAGGATAGAGCTTTTAGGAGAAACTTCCCTCGAAGTCCTGGGAAGTCGTCATGCTCTCATTCTGCTCAGTGGAGTGACTAAAGATTTGCATCTGTATAACGGAGAGTAAAAGTCCCGGCTCTGATTTTCCTAATGCTGGTGTAAAATAGGTAATGCCTCTGAAACTAGTAGAATTACACTGGTTTAAAAATTGGTGTAAGATCACAATCGGGCCAAAATTTGACCCATTTGCCGTCCTGCCTCCAGTTATAATAGACCATATTGGTTAAGTAACCAAAGCTATAAAAGCAATATTGAATGGCTACACAAAGTATGGCCACACTGGTACATTTCATGGCAATGCAACATTTCTGTTAAATGTCATCATAAGGAAATGCATCACTATTTAATGTATTCTTAAAACACTGCCGGAGTCTACAAAACCCTTTCAACCCCAGTGAAGTCAGTGTGGCTACCTACTTGAATAAGTGTGTGCTGGATCAGTCTCTATAATATCATTTTTATTGCTAAGGTTTTAGAATGAATGGGGACTGATTATATACAAATTCCCCTTGCTTTGATTACATGGGAAGGTGTTCACTGTTTAATTACATAGTAATTAACACGTCTGCTCAGATTAATGGCAAAGTTCAATATTAAAGGGCAAATATATGATCATTTCCATCTTTTAAAACATAAATTTGATTGCGTGGCAATTGCATTTGGATCTACTAAGTATAATTAGTGTAATATGCAGGACTGTGGCATCACTGTTTATTATTCAACCTACAATAAGTGTCACCCTGCAATTTATCAAGACACACAGAATTCCCTTACAATTACATGGTAAAATTCAAAGTAAATACATGATTCTATGTGAATCATATGTTATCAAATACCATAATTAAAAGATTAATTACCACCAAGTAACATTTTTCTTCATATCAGAATCTACCTTACGACAGAAATTCCAGGATAATTCCTGTGTTGTGTTCTATTCTATATCGGTTGTTATATATGCTCATCACCATTAGTCCCCATGTATAGTACTTAGGTGATCAATAATTATCTCATGTAGTCATAAAATTAATCAATTATTTATGCCCAGTACAAGAAAGACATGGCAGGTTATAGTGCACTTTGGAAACGTTCCAATAAAACCTTAAGCATAATAATAATGTTGCACATTTATACAGCTACTTTCATTCTGAAGGATCCTACCCCACCTAACAAACCGATATACAAACTGTGTAGAGATGCAGTTTTATCCTACACTGGAATGAAGTCCCTTCCGAAGTAAAATTGAGTGTCTTACTAACAGTGCATGGTGACACTGTTAGGACAATGAAGTGAAGAAAACGTTGTATCCAGTGGAAACTTCAAGGGGAATTTAGATAGAACGAAATTGCCTTTTTTGGATAACAAAACAAGTATGTAACTGAAAATAAGACAAATGGTAGCTGTCCATTGTGGTCAATAAAAATACTACACCTGAGCAAAACCAAGTAGGAGTATATGAGCCTTCCTGAGGTTTCATTTCTAATGTGGGTGCTTGAGTAATAAGACGTTGATGTGGTGTGGCCCCTCTGACCTAGCTTAGGTGATCTCTAAGAGGAATGCTCCATGCATTTGATATGATGGGTTTCAGTTTTGGGTGGTAAAAGTGGCCTGAATGAATGTGGTGACCTTTCAGTGCACTTGTTTCAGTGTTATAGGTCCAGGTAATGGAAATGCTGCCTTAGTGAATTAAAAGTGGCAGCTGTGGTGGGAGAACAAAAGACACACACTAGTAACGACAGAGTTCATCTGATTGTGTTTATTGAAGAACTCAAGGAAATTAGCTTTCCATTTACATTGCCTTCCCGAAGGGTGCACTAGCCTCCCCCTCAAACATAGCTGGCAGAAGAAAAAGCGTCTGAAAGGGGATCCACATTTTTTACAGAGATAAGCCGTGCTTGGGCACCAGCATCTGCAGCTTTTCAGTCATCAGTGAGGGTTGCCAGATTTAACTAGGGCCGTCCTAAGAGTCACTGGAGTTGCTGGAGACTGGCCTCACTCGCAGTGCCAGCGAGCTTGACAGCAGGCTCAGTCCTAGCACCTCTGGGGGTGGGTATTAGCAGGTAGGCAGGAAAGGGCTGCCCATTAAAGAGGATGGATGGGTACGGCTGTGAATGGCATTCACTGATCTACAGACTTTTCTCATTCTTTGTCTCTCTAGTATCGAACTCTTCCCTCAGTATCTCTTGGTCTTTTCTTAGGGTCCTACTGGAGAGACGGGTCCAATGGGTGAGCGTGGGCATCCAGGTCCACCGGGTCCACCAGGTGAGCAGGGTCTACCTGGCCTGGCTGGAAAGGAAGGAACCAAGGTACATTGTTGGTACATTTGATCTGACTTCATATTCATTCAGAGCTCAGCTATGCATTGGAGCATGATGTTCAGGCAACAGGGATGGAGGAGAGGACCAGTTCTGGTTAGAATCAGGCTCATTCTGTCTGAGTAATGACTGACCCCTGGGGGTCTGACTGGATAACACTGAGAGGTTAATTTTCGGAAGTACTGGCTTCTTTTTTTCAGGTATGATTTGTATCTGCCATTGTGCTGGGGATGCAAGTCTAAATGCATACACCTCTAGCAACCTGGCTGTGGGTGCAGACTAGGTCCTGAGAGCTGAACTGACTGAGATTTGCATTACAATGCCCTTTGGCATGAGCGGATCTGAGAACCTCCCCCTTTGTGAGCAAACCGTATAGGGTTACATTTCTATTTGTATGAAGTTGGGATGGGCCCAAGCCAGAAACCCCAAATTGTACCACCTGTCCCCCACCTCCAAACTTTTGAGTGGCTGGACATGAACCTGGATCAGAATTGCACTGTGAACACCTCTCTTGAGAACGAGCTAAACCAGAACTAGGGACCTGAACATGCCCTGAACTTTAGGAACTTTAGGAGCACAGACCTTCAGAATACAGATCCCACATCCAAACCTGGATCTGAACTCTGCAGCTCCATCCCTGTCAGTGGCTTCTGGAGACAGTTACTAGGTGCTTCAGCTATTCGTGTTTAACAAGAGGCCAATGTGACACGCTGCTGATCAGTTGATCCTGTTGTCAGGGGGAACGTAGATAGATCCTAGGCTGGTCGGATGAAGAGATCAGCTTCAGAGCAGAAGCTTAGTGTTTCAAATCCTCACAAGAGTTTGTATATCATTACACCCTGGCCAAAGGAGCCAGGCTGTTACTGATTCCAAAGTTTCTAAACTATTAACCTTTCCCGTCACAGGGTGACCCGGGACCTGCCGGCCTTCCAGGAAAAGACGGCCCTCCTGGCTTACGAGGCTTCCCCGGTGAAAGAGGTCTCCCTGGCCCCGTTGTAAGTAAAAGCTCCTCTTGTCCTTCCCACTGGAGTGATGCAATACATAGTGTTATGTGATGCAATATACAGTACCTCATATTTTCCAATGAATGACACTGTTTCTTCTCTCTTTTTGGTTGCAGGGAGCTCTTGGGCTGAAAGGCAGTGAAGGTCCCCCTGGTCCACCAGGCCCAGCAGTAAGTATTGGCTCTTTGTCATTTATTGGCACTACCTAGTACATTACAGGCCTAATAAGTAACTACTGAGGCCTAATCACTGTTCACAAGCAGTTACCCATTGTCCCTTTTGGTGTTAAGTAATCAGTATTTGAGTATCACTTTATTTTACGAGACGCATGTATAACAGTTCGGTCACTGTCCTATAACTCTGTTGACCATACATGGTGTGCTGAGGGGACGAGATGGCTCAGGGCATTGGCAACCTGGAGAATGAGCCTTTAGTTCTTCTTCGAGTGCTTGCTCATGTCCATTCCACATTAGGTGTGTGTGCTCGCCACATGCACCGGTGCCGGAAGTTTTTCCCTCAGCAGTATCCGTAGGGGAGCGGCTCTGGCGCCCTCTGGAGTGGCGCCCGCATGGCACAGTATAAGAGGCACTGCCAGCTCCCCCTACCCTCAGTTCCTTCTTGCCACCAGTGACGGTGCATGGAACGTTCGCTGCTCTCACTAGCATTGCTTAGGCTTCATTCGTACGAACTAGAGTTCTTGTAAAGTTAGTGTACATAGCTACAAACAGTCCTGTGGCGCCTTATAGACTAACAGACGTATTGGAGCATGAGCTTTCTCCAATACGTCTGTTAGTCTAGAAGGTGCCACAGGACTCTTTGTCGCTTTTTACAGATCCCGACTAACACAGTTACCCCTCTGATACTTAGTGTACATAGTTAGTAGTTGAGGTAGATAGCCCTTAGCAGTAGTTAGAGTTTTGTTAGTCCCGTCGAGGACCTAGCCGGGGGACGGGGCATGCCCCATTCCCCAGGCTTTAAGCCTTGCGCTCGCTGCCAATGGCCCATGCCCATGAGCGATCTGCATAGTAGCTGTCTCAGGTGCCTCAGTGAAGAGCACATAAGTGATAAGTGTCGAATCTGCAAGTCCTTTAAACCTAGGACCAAGAAAGAGCGTGAGATCAGACTCAAAGCGCTCCTGATGGAGTCTGGCTCACTCTGGCCCTGGAGCAAAGATCCGACTCGGCACCCAGCACCATGCGTAGTGCACCATACCATGCCAGCATAGTGCCCCGCTGGCGACAAGCCGGCACCGATCCCCATCCATGGCCCCAGCCAAGAAATCGAAGAAGGCCAGTAGGGGACAGTCCCTGTAAGGGGAAGGACAGGGCTGGGGGCAAGCTAAGACCTGCGCCAGGCAGCTCATCTCCCCCGTCAGGAAGTCGGGCCTCAGCTCATGTCGAGCGATGCAACCCAGCCCGTTCCTTGCCTGGAAGCCTGGACACAGAGGCGGGCCTTCATCAGCGTTGCCAGTGTAGACTAGCCCTTAGTCACCAGCTTGAAGCCCACCCAGGTTTTTGCCCACTGAAAGCTGTCCCAGCTGAGATTCCCTGTTCAGAGCAGCCCTTCCAGAAGAGAATATTCATCATTAAACCCTTATTGCTCTGCTACATTAGCAGTAAAGTGGCTTGGGCACTCGTTCCAAGCTGGGATCATGTTTACCCAGCAACCGAGCTCCAGTGCCATCCAGAGAAGAACCCAGCCATTCCAGTGATTTTAATTAAAATAAAAATAGGCAGGATCCCTCGGGCATATAGTGCAGGATTATTGCATGGCAGTCACACCATCACACTCTCTCTTTTACTTGCTGACTTTTGCACTTAATACATGTTCTACGTCCTAATTTTTTAATTTTTCTCCCTCTGTTATTTTCCATACATGTGATGCCTAATGACTGTTCCATTCTCCTCCCCTGCCAACAGGGTTCTCCTGGTGAGAGAGGTCCAGCTGGGTCAGCTGGCCCAATTGGTTTACCAGGAAGACCTGGACCCCAAGGACCTGCAGGACCTGCTGGAGAAAAGGGTGCCCCAGTAAGTATTGTATCCAAGTTAGAGTGGGTGAAATATGCCTCAGTGTGTGTGTGTTTTTGCTTATGCGCCCCTGTGGAAACGCCATGGCAGACACAGTTGGGGCTAATTCTCTGATTCTATGTTTTACACGTCGTCTATGAGCCACTTATCCCTTCTCCTAAAACCCTGGGCACAGTTAGCTTCCCTGAAGGCAGCAAACATGTTTCAATCCACGGCAGTTATAAAAAAGAAAATCGAACCGACCTATTCAGCTGCTTCCCAACTCCGTACCAAGGAGGGATTTCTCTAAAGTTGTATTCTGGGAGACTTAGTAAGTGCTAACTGGTTCTTTTGATATTTTCTCCAAACGGGTGCAAGCAGGAGGGTAGGCCTGTGTATAGTAAATCCTGGATGACTCAGTGCTAGATGAAAGTCAAGTTGTTTTCTTTTGTCCGCAGCCTGGCCAGCTTTTCAAATCGAAATCCTGCTGTGTGGGTGTTGGCAGATTTTGCCATTGTAAGCCCAGGCACTGGAACTGCCACTGTCTGTGCTGTGCGTAAGAATAAACAAGTGAGGCAAGCACAGGCAAAAGAGAAAGGCAGACACATTCCCCTCAGAGCAAGTTGCTTTAGGGAACCATCTTTAACGATTCTTTTTATTCGACTGGAGATGTAGGTCTCTGTTGAAGTCGATGGGAGTTTTGTCATTGACTTCTAGGAGAACAAAGCTATGCCAGCAGAGACCGCTTTTGAAAATCTCACCTGTACTGTAGTGGAAGTATTGTCTGTCTCTCCACTTCCCTTAACCATGTTAGACTGATTCTACAGGTGAGCCCTGCAGTGGGAATGTGATCTTGCAACGCCCTGTTGAATGTCTGTTCTACAGAACGTGTGTATGGTCCAAAGGTCAGAAATGGCTTCAAGCAGAGAGAGAGGGTGTGTGGACTCTATTCTCAAAACAGGTGGTGGAGGTTGAAATGACAGGGCATAACTCTTCTTGGTGAAAAGCACTCTTAGGATGGGCGCCTGGGCGGTTCATTTCACCCTCAGCATTAGACATGAGAACCAAACCACGGCATCTTTAATGTAGATGTTTTCTTCTCTTCCTTTTTCCTTGTGTCTTTGTATTTCCTTCTCTTTTAAGACATGCAAAAAAAAATCTTCTATTAGAGTCTGAACCTGAAGAAGGAGGAAGATAATTGTTGCAATCTACAAAATAGTACAGCACTGATAGTGTTCTGTTTGGATAACTACAGACCTGAATGTGTGCTAATGTACCTTAAACAAAAATGTATATAACTGAATAAGTCACCTTACAATTATGGTGGTGTAGGTAGAACATAAGAATGGTAATACTGGGTCAGACCAATGGTGCATCTAGCCCAGTATCCTGTCTCCCGACAGTGGCCAATGCCAGGTGCCCCAGAGGGAATGAACAGAACAGGTAATCATCAAGTGATCCATCCCCTGTCGTCCAGTCCCAGGTTCTGGCAATCAGGATAGGGACACCTAGAGCATGGGTTGCATCCCTGACTATCTTGGCTAATAGCCATTGATGGGCCTATCCATCATGAACATATCTAGGTAGGCAATGAAAGTAGCAACAACTGGTTTCGTTATGAAAAGAGTGGCCAAGAATGGTCTAAAAATCCGAAGCTCTACTGTCTTGTAGCCCGGATCTTCCTCCTTCCATCTGTCTTATACATTTAGTGGTCATCTTCAAATAGCTTATGGTGCCATGAGATCCATAGCTGCAGACTGTTGAGCTGCCCAGAATGTATCTCCATATGGGGGCTGAGGGTTTGGATGCCTGCAGCAGTGAGCTGATGCTGCTTGGTGCTAACACTTCACCAAGCTAAACAGTGCTTGGACAACTGTCTGCTACTTCCATACAACATGTTCATCTCAAAACTCTGCTAAAGCTGGTCCAGAAGAACCAACTGGGATTATCATTCTTATCGTTGAAAGGACAATGCCTCCTTGTGCCGTAGGGACTACTAAAATCCATTTCTGGAAGGAATAACTATCCTCTTCCAGATATCCCAGCAATAGTTCTTTCACTGTCCCTGCCTGGAAAGCTTAGTCCGTATGTATATGAACCAGGATCCCAAATCCAGTTGAGGTCTTTGGGTGCTGCTGTATTATAAATATATGAAATCGTAGTAATGGTGGGTTGTTTAAAACAGTCCACTTTGATGTCAAATGTTGAGTTATGATTCAAAAATTGCACTTTTTCTATGGAGTGAGGAGGGAAAAATGCTCAGGAATAGATATTTGCTTAGGTCCTACAGTGTTGGGCCTCAGTGTAAGAATCTACCTGATAGATGGGTGGGAAAGTAGATACATAGACAGAGACCTGAAGTGGACTCTGGCTGTGCTCCTGCAATATATTACTTTGTGCATCCACAGGCCAGAGAAAACCAGCAGCTCTTTCACTCTGCAGGAATATCTCGTATCATTCCATGTGAGAACTGGAGAGTTCATTATTTAAAAGCGTAGCTCTGTGTGTCTCCTTTGGAAGAAGGCTATTTGCCTAGTTCATGCCAAGCCTAAGCTGCTGTGTGGATGTATATCACTGACTGTTTGCTTTTGAATCATGCTCATCACAGTCAGCCTCACGTCCAGGGAAATGGCCAAATGCTGGCCTCGGAGATTTCAGATGGAAATAGGACATTTGTGTTGATTTATTTGTGTTATTAAAGATGCAGGAATCAGTGGGGAAAAAATCATTTGATGGTTTATTGAAAGCTTTAGCAGCTAGTCCTGAGGCAAGAATTTCCTCTTGAAACAGCTTTATGAACATCTATGCTGCAAAGTATATGTATAACGTGTTATTGGAGAGATGAATATGCAATTTATCTGGCATCTAGTCATTTACAGCGGGGTTCAGACACAATTAAATTTTGTGCTAGGGAAGTGGAGAACATCAACTCTTCAGCTCATATAAACAAAAGCGAATTCAATTGATGACTCTGTCTGAAGGATACAAAAAAGTAAATATTTAAGCGGGAAGCCAGCAGTGGTTGCCTTATTCACTGAAAGTATTTTTCAGTAGTTCATAAAACACAGGAAAGAATAGGTCAATGGCTCTGGTACTGAAGAAAAAAGGAATTCTATCTATTCCATATACAGAACTAGCATTTACTCTTCATTAATTAGAGTAGGAATTGGTACCAATAAGATCTGGTTCTTGGAAATGACAAATGGTTGAATAAGTTTTGTTCATCACTCAGAGAATGAGACAGGATAGAAGAGTCAAGATAAAATGTTATGATACCATAAAAGTAGCAAAATCTTTGTATTCACAGTCAGATACACTTTTTCCTTTCTTTATCTTTTGAGATGGAAATTATGGCTGGCTAATGACAGTGAGCCTTATCGACCTATAAAATGTCTGCCAGATACCGGTTCTATTATATACATGCAAACACAGGTAAAGGTTATTGCCTGATGATAAGCAGTGAAGTTAATGGGATTGTATGTTTGAATCAGAGGATGGAAGAGAGCATTGTTTAATATGCCTGTTCACGGTACCTCCAGGGTGAGAAAGGTCCACAAGGCCCAGCCGGTCGTGATGGTATTCAAGGTCCAGTTGGACTCCCAGGCCCAGCAGGTCCTGTTGGCCCCCCAGGAGAAGACGGGGATAAGGTGAGAAAAATCTTCTCTCAAGTACACTTCTACTCCAAGAAGCACCCATGCAAAATGTCCCCTTCCCATTTGGAAGACCTGTTCCTTCTGTGTATTTGGAGCCAGATCTGCTCCATTTAGTGACATAATTACATTTTTACTGCTTTTTACGTCCCGTTAGCCCTGCAGAGTCAGTAGAGCTGAGACAGAATTGGCTGGATTCTATTCCTCATCAACAAAACTATGAATTAAGTTCCAGTCAGCTACCCTCCTGTGAGCCTATTCTACTTGGCATTGCTCCAGTTTGCTATCTTTTCCAAAATTAATTACATTTCCCCAACACCTACAATAAGCCCCTTTGGACAGCAGGATATTCAGAGATGGGTTAGCACATAAATCTGTCTCTCGCTTTCCCTTTTTCCACCAACAAGGTTAGCATAATGATACCTTTGGTATCTATCAGCAGGTGAGAAAAGATTTCAAAAAAGGTTTAAAAAAACAGATTGCACCCTGGGGGCGCGATCCTGCCTCCCTTCCCATAACTCCCCTGGGAAGTTCTATGGGAGTTGCCTTCTCCGGGATCAGGCCGTGGGAAATGTCATTGGACTATGTAGATACACAAGTAGTCACTGAGCTCTGGACAGATTTGTACACATTTGTGTCCAACAGGGCGAGATTGGAGAACCAGGCCAGAAAGGAAGCAAGGGTGACAAAGGCGAACAGGTAAGCTGGAACTTTGTTATATAAAAAGATGAGCCTTTTTGTATTTCACAATCCCTTTTGTCCTCCACATGGGTGTGGAGTCCTAGACAATATCTTTGGCAGCAGCTAGTCTGGTGGGACCTCTGCAAGATGGTTATTTTCCATTATTTGATGGAAATATAAAACTAAGTATTTAATTATAATTTCCTCTGTATTTACCCTTTTTTTTTTACACATATTGTAATGTGAAAAGGAAAAAGTAAAGGTTAAAAGGTAGAGTGTATAAAACTAATTTGACCCATATTAATGTATGAAACTGAGACTTGGCCAGCTACAAGAAAGGAAATCAGTATGCTCTCCGCTATGGAAATGAAGTTGTTGAGGTGGTCAAATGATTGGACACTCCATGACAGGAAATGTAATGAGGTTGTAATGGGCCTAAAGTTGAGGGAGGACAGGCTACATTGCTATGGGCATGTCCAGCAGAGATCTAAGAGCTTGCATTGATTGGGGATGAAAGATGACAAAGGGGGTGATGAAAGCTCCTACATGGACAGGATATCAGTGAACCTCAGAGAGACCTATCTGCACGACAACTTGGTATATGATCATGTGTTATGGAATAAGGCTATAAATGTCACCAACCCCAAATAAGGGAGTGGCAAGAAAGAAGAAGATTGGAATGTAAAAAGAAAAATACAATGGAGGGTCTTCCAGTGAAATAAATTTAAATGGGCCTCATATAATGCCCCCTTATTTTAACATTGCAGAAACAGTCCCATCATTACTACAGCAGGAGTAGCCCCTATAGTTGAAGTGGCATATTCATTTGGACCCCTCTTTTCAGTTGTTCATAGGCACAGATATACTGGGGGGCAGAGATAAGACTGTGAGAGCGACCTGAGCTTTGACATTTACTGTCCCTTGAGCATTTACCTGTGCTATCTTAATCTTCTATTCATATAGTGTTCTGAGGTAGTGTTATAACTATTGGCCACATATTATATTACACAGTAATACATAACTTTGTTCCTCACTTTCCAGAAAGATTTCTGTCCCCTAATTGTTTCGCACTATATAGTAAAAGTAATGTTAGGGTGAGGAGTCTGGTGGCACCTTAAAGACTAACAGATTCATTTGGGCATAAGCTTTCATGGGTAGAAAACCCCACTTCTTCATATGCATCAGAAGAAGTGGGTTTTTTTACTCACAAAAGCTTATGCCCAAATAAATCTGTTAGTCTTTAAGGTGCCACCAGACTCGTTTTTGTGGATACAGACTAACATGGCTACCCCCTGATACTTGGCACTATGTTAGGGTGTGATTCTGTTCACACTCATCCTAGATTGCAGTGGTGTGATTCCATAAACATTTAACTAATTGACACTGGTGAGAGCCCAATTAGTCCCTTTCTCTTTTATTTGTTTTCAACACTTTAGAATTTTGGTGAGTTCATTCTTAGATTGTGCACAATGTGTGCTCCATACTTGAGGATTACAGGAGTTTTTTAGTCCGTATTACTAACCGTCCCATTGAACATTTTTTTTCTAAACAGGGTCCACCAGGTCCTATTGGACCACAAGGTCCACTTGGTCAACCAGGTCCAGCTGTGAGTATTATTGCTACTATTAATCATTAATTATTGACCCAGCTTGCTCCCATTGAAAAAAGTGGGAGCTTTGCCATTGACTAATCATAGAATATCAGGAGGTCATCTGGTCCAACCCCCTGGTCCAACCAGGACTAATCCCTAATTTTTGCCCCAGATCCTTAAGTGGCCCCCCTCAAGGATTGAACTCTTAACCCTGGGTTTAGCAGGCCAATACTCAAACCACTGAGCTATCCCCCCCACAATGAACTGATTCACCAACAAACTTTTCCATACTGTTACTCTCCAACAGCCAGGTTTGCCAATGATTACCTGGGAGGGCGCAAAATATGACTCTGGTGGGACTCAAACCCACAACCTTTGAATTACTTCATTTGTCATCAATCTAGAAGGCCAATGCGCTATCCATTGCGCCACAGAGCCTGTTGGATAAACTGAGGATCCTCCACATCCCAATGGAAGATGAGGATGGGGGCCCAGATATAATAAAATAAATATAAAAACAAATTATTTATAAATAGAATAAGTATTTATAATAAACAATGCTAATCCCTTTCTCCCTAGGGAGCTGATGGGGAGCCAGGTCCAAGAGGACAACAAGGCCTCTTTGGTCAGAAAGGTGATGAAGGTCCCAGAGGTTTCCCTGGTCCCCCAGGCCCAGTGGGCTTGCAGGTAATTTCCAATGACGTGTGATATTTGGGGTTATAAGTCCCTATGTTGCTCTTGTGATGTAACCCACTAAAAATATCCCATATAATCATATTTCCACAGGGTTTGCCTGGACCACCTGGTGAGAAGGGAGAAACAGGTGATGTTGGACAAATGGTAAGTGAGATCCAATTCCTTAGCAGTTTCATCATTAATATCAGCATCTGTTACAAAAGGTTTATTGTCTCACCAATTACTTATGCCTCTCCTTCCTTGTAGGGCCCACCAGGTCCCCCTGGGCCCAGGGGTCCATCTGGACCACCAGGAGCAGATGGTCCACAAGGTCCTCCGGGTGGAATAGGAAATCCTGGAGCTGTCGGAGAGAAGGTAAAGCATGCTGAGCCAGGCCTGATTCTATTTCCATTGAAATCAGCGGGAAGCTTGCCCTGGACATCAATAGAAACAGGCCTGCGACTTGAGCTGTGGTACTCATGTTGCACATGGGCCTTGTTAACCAGCAAGTTCTCCATTAAGCTACCAGCAACTGTTTAAAATCGAGAGGGGACGTAGAAAGCTCTGTCCATTGGTAATGAATATAAACCAGGTGTTCCAAACCTCTTCTTCAAATCCAGCCCAGCTCAGTAGTGACTGCAAGTTTCGCCATCTGAGGAGTGGCCTGATTACAAAACAAATATTGATGGGGGTCTCTCTAGTTCCTAGTGCACAGGTGTCCAAAAACTACCATCACAATGGGCGCTAATTAACACTATTGCTGGTGGTCTCATTGGAGAATCCAAGGATGTAATTGTCATGGAGATTGAAGTGTACTTTCAGAGAACACCGTGCAGCCAGGGTTAAGACATGACATATGACAGGGCAAAAATACAGTCAATGATGGGTCCATACAGGCTGGTTATGAGTATTAATTCTAAAGAACATTTGAACAAGAGTTGGTTGGAAATTTTTGATAAAAAACTCTACAAATGACCAGTTTCCAGGAATTTACTTTCCCATTTACTGACCAGCTCTAATTTTTTCACTGCTGGATGTGGGTGCCTGCTTTCAGTTGAAGAGGAACTTTCTACACAGCCCACTGTGGTGTGCTATCAGTAACAATATATAACCATGTGATTTCCCCCCTCGCCCCGATCTATAGGGCGAACCTGGTGAAGCTGGTGAGCCTGGTCTTCCTGGAGAGGGTGGTCCCCCGGTAAGTGGTACATTTTAAAATATGCATGTATATCATGGTTTTAACTGAAATCGAACAGGATTAGTGCCTTAGAGCAGTTGCAAGGCAGGGTAAACAATATGATGGTCCCTCTCATTACAGTGAGTTTGGCCCCACATGTGTGAATTGCCTTGAAAGCTCAGCAGATCTCCTTTGTTTGCCAAAGCATGTCGTTTTTGTTTTACAATGGACTTGTTGGGCAAGTGGTCAGACTTAGCAGAAATATTAAAAGAATGAGGATCGTGCGTCTGAATGTCGAAGGTTTCCTGTCTCTCTGGAGCCTTTCTGAAACATGTATAAAGGCTAGTGGACAATGGAATTCATTCGCCCCCTCAGTGCTCCCTGAAAGTCTAAGGTTTTTCAGGCCTGTCTTTCCCCAGGCTTTGTCTTGAGGGGTTGGAGATTGAGGTTTCAGTAGAGTGCTGTGTGGAATAATAACAAGGAGTCTGGTGGCACCTTAAAGACTAACAGATTTATTTGGGCATAAGCTTTCGTGAGTAAAAACCTAATAGTCATTGATGGGTAAGGATGCAGAGACTGAATTCATCCTCCATTTTGGAAAGAAGGGTTGTGGACGGCAGGGGCCAGAACAGACTGTGATTGGCTGCAGCTCACAGCAGGCTGGCCAAAAAGAACAGATGTGAAATAAAAGTTCTCCAGGCCTTAATAAGAACAACACAGGGGCCGTCTAATTATTTGGAGCAGGAGGTATTTATAATAAATAATGCCCAGGTATCCTGAGAGGTGTAATTGAACATATAAAACAAATAAGTAAATACCAGCTTTTTCTCTACCTAATGGAAAATCCTGTTTTCCCTACAGGGTCCTAAAGGAGAAAGAGGTGAAAAGGGAGAAGCAGGCCCCTCCGGTGCTGCTGGTCCTCCTGGTCCTAAAGGTCCACCAGGTGATGATGGACCTAAAGGTAGCCCTGTAAGTAACCCATCATATAGGAAAAGTGTTAAACTGAGGGTTCCTTTTTGAAAGCTGTGTTCCAAAGATGCTCAGGAAAGTTGAGATTGCTTAGCAGTCAAATGAACCATACCTTCTAGTGGTGCCCAAGTTCAAACCAATTCCATTGGGATTTTTAAGGATGAATACTCCTAGTTTATAGTATATTCAGTTAATACTAGAATAATCCGTCCTTTTCTCACAGAGGGCCAGCTCAAGATCTATGTCCTGCTCACTTAATTAATCAAAACAAAACCTCCAGCTCCAAACAGTCTCAAAGTTTGGAAAAGTTCTTACGCCTTGCCCCATGTTTATAATGGGATAACCCGAACATTGTATATTAACACCCCTGAACTTTTCAAAAGTTTGGATTCCAGTCTGAACTTCACAGCTCATCTCCATGTATGATGGCATGGTCCAAAACTCAGGATCCTTTCAGCGTTGGGGATCTGGACTTTGAACATGTCAGAGCTATGTGACTCAAGACTTTGCTGTGTACAGTAGCTCTTTCAGTTGTGTCTGGAATAACAGATACATGTTGCTTTAGAGTTCTCCGGTAACTGTATCGCAGCTAACCTGGGGATATCCTTCTCCTTCCTTTTGCACCGCAGCTAACCTGGGGGATATCCTTCCTTTTGCAGGGTCCAGTTGGTTTTCCTGGTGATCCTGGCCCCCCTGGAGAACCTGGCCCAGCTGTAAGTGCCAACCATTCAGAAATGATCTCAGTGAGGCAGTCAGAATGAACTGCTTTCACCCTGGACTGGAGAAAGGCAATTCTTAGTATATCAAACTCATTTTCCTCCTCCTAGGGTCAAGATGGTCCCACAGGTGACAAAGGTGATGATGGTGAACCTGGTCAGACTGTAAGTACATTCTGGTATACAAGGTCTGTTAGGTATTAGGAGTATGGTATTCACCTGCTCCTTGTTCCTAGGTCTAATCTTTGCCCAGATCACTAGAAATGTAGGAACGTAGGGAGAAATTTTCAAAGGGACAAATGGTAGTTACGCACCTAACTCCCATTGACTTCTACTGGGAGCTAAGTACCTGACTTCCATTTGTGCTGTGAAAATCTCTCCCTCTCTTCTAAGTCTAACTGTCCAGTAATTTACTGGACCCCAGCAGTGGACTTTATAGCTTGAGTATATTATGTGTTTCCTTTTATTCATTTTAAGATGCCTATTATATTTCAAGTCACTCTTTTGAGATATCAGCTTTCTGATTAGCACTCATACCTTATATTGTCTGCCTCTCCTTAATTCTTAATTCTAATGCAAACTAGAATTGGTCAGGTCACATGTAAGATACCTGGTCTGTTTCTTTTACATGTCATATTACAATTATGAGCTGTTTTCTTCCACTTTTAACCTAGGGATCTCCTGGCCCAACTGGAGAACCAGGCCCATCAGGTCCCCCGGGGAAGAGGGTAAGTTAATTTGTTAGAATGTTGTTTCATGTACATTTTAATGAGATTTCTGAAATTAGTATCATTATTATGCTTTAATTCTAACAGACCTTACCCAGTCAGTTCACTCAGTAGAATTCTTAAAGTTCTGATCAAATGGTAAATATCTGCTTTGCATGGCAACATGTGTCACTTCAAATATCAACCTTGCAATATTGTCATATTGAGGTATAGAAATATGGGGCCAGAGCCTCCACTGGTGCAAATGGGCAAAAGTCAGTGGAGCTGTGCCTATTTAAACCAGCTGGGGTTCTGGCCTGTGTGCAAAACGGTCAGTAAAAGTAATATAGGCTGAAAACAATTGTTAAGGAAATATCTTGATCTGCATTTGCCTGCCTGTTTATGGATTGATCCTGCAAACACCAACAGACAGAGTTCGCTGCTCTTGGAGTCCCCAAGACAGTGGGATTTGGCACCAGCTCTCCCAAAAATGTATGCACGTGCGTCTCTTGGGGGGTGCTCACATGTGTGCACCCCCAAAAACTGAATCAGTAACTCAGAATAATTTATTTTCTGAACCTAAGAACAAAATGTGAGAAAATTCACATACTGAAATGCAATAGTTTGTTGGCAGTGTTTAAAGATGGTTAGAGGCCAATCCAAAGCCGATGGAAGTTAATGGAAAGATGCCTATTGAATTCTATGGGCTTTAGATCAGGTTATTGGTATCCAAAATAAAATGAGATAAAACATTTGGCTCTCCCAGCCTATTTCAGGATTTCTCTGCCAAATGTTCATCTGAGAAGGGTAGAAGGTTTATTTATAAGGGTGTTAATTTTTAAGACCATTGGCAGATAGCCACCTTGATATTATTTTCCTTCTTGTTTACAGTATCTCTGTAAATACCACCACAGCCATTCCATATGAACTGTAGTCTAAGATGCTATTGCTTCTGTTTCTGTTCTCACTAGGGTCCTCCTGGTCCAGCAGGTCCTGAAGGAAGACAAGGAGAGAAAGGAGCCAAGGTAAGGGATGAACATATATTGATAAAGTCAGGATCTTCAGCTGTGGCCTCTGCAGCCCTCTGTATCCAGCACCTCATAAAATCTTGTGTGGGAAGAACAGAATGTCATTTCACTTTGTATTTCAACAAACCATCAAACCTGGAATTTGGGGCCGTCAACTTCAAATGAAGACTTATCTTCTAAGTGCTTGTTTTGCCATTTAACAAATTCCACTGGATATTTATGGAATTGTAAAGGGCTTTGGAATATGTTTTTAGTATCGGAAGTGTCATTTATTGTTTTGCAAATAGCACCATGTATACAGGACTCTATAATATCATAAAGCAAACATGATATTCGCAAACAGTGATTATCTCAATAACAATGTTGAACCAAAATTAGAATAGTGTTGCAAATGGTATTGTAAGTTACATTATTATTATTATTTATTATTATTAGTTATGATGTACGTTGTGGTGGCACCCAGGAGCCCTAGTCACACACTATTGTGTTAGGTGCTGTACAAACACCGAACAAAAAGATGGTAGAGCGTACAGTCTAAGCAATACTGCAAATTGGTCAGTAAACAGGTGGAAATGGAAAAGTACTGCAACTCCAGGATTTGGCTTTCAGTGGGTGCAGTAGAGAGCATGATGGGGTGTGACAGGAAGGTATAAAAATAGGGAGTTGCATGCATCACAGTAGGTCTGATCAACTGTAATTAGACTATGTAAAGAGCAATTGAAAACTGAATCACTTTGTCGTTTGCCACCAGGGTGAATCTGGTCTGGAAGGACCTCCTGGGAAGACAGGTCCTGTTGGTCCCCAGGGAGCTCCAGGGAAACCTGGTCCCGATGGCCTTCGAGGAATTCCTGGCCCAGTGGTGAGTATTTAAAAACTGAGGGTAGCCCCAGCAAGCTTTTGAACAGGAATAATGACCAGGCCTTACAAGAAAGCATCTCTCTTAGGGGATGCCTTTCGCCCCAGGCACCATTGTAGCTGGGCCACAGAAGCGAACAGTCTCCAGACTTGAATGCCTGACGTCTAGTGGCTCGGTGATTTTAGTAGAGGGGCCATGGCTCTAGAATTCACTCCCCCAACCCTCAGTGGTCCAATAGAGGCCAAGTCTGCTGACTTTTAAAGCATGATGGAATATCTGTTCTTTTCCATGGCTTTTGGCTGAGTTTTGGGGTGGGAAGGATGGGGTGGGTTGGTATTTATTTTACTTATGGTGAGGACAAGGAAGTCAAGGGAAATTGTGTGTGTTTGGCTTTCATTTTTTATTAAAGGTTGAAGAAGCTCTAAGGTAAAATTTTCCAAAGCGCCTACGTCCCATTTTCAAAAGAGACTTAGGCACACGGGAGCCAAAGTCCTATTAACTTTTGTTTCTTTGGTGCACTTGGGCAAAACTCTCATTGCCACTTAGTCAGGAGTAAAGGAGAACTTCAAGATTGGGCCTTGTGTTTTGCTTTTTTGTTTGTTTATTTTAATTTCATAAGACTGGATCCAAAGCTCCTTAAAGTTGCTAGAAAGACTCCTGACATCAGTGGCCTTTGCATTAGGCCCAGACCATATGCGTGCTCCTGGAGCATTTCTAATTGGGTGTTAAAATTAAGGTTAATTAAGGTTAAAATATATACATTTAATAATGGTTATAGAATGAATCCTTTTTTCTAGAGATGGGCCCAAGCCACAGAGTTCACATATGGAAGGGTAAAGTTTGGGGTGCTCAGATCTAGAATTTCACCACTAGACAACCTCTACTATGAATGCCTAATCTGAGTGGATTGCATTGTTTTACAGGGTGAACAAGGGCTCCCCGGTTCCCCAGGCCCCGATGGTCCTCCAGGCCCACTGGTATGTCTTCATGGTCCCAGTTGTTTGGTTACTTATATACAGAATTTTGCATTTGGTGTATATTATTTTTATCTGAGTTTCCTCTTCTTTTATTTTTTTGTAAGGGCCCACCTGGTTTACCTGGTCTTAAGGGAGATTCGGGTCCTAAAGGTGAAAAGGTGAGACTGCTACATAAAACATGTTCAGATACTTTTATTTTCAAATTCATTGATTCCCCCACAACTCTAAGGACAGTACATAATAGATGTCAATAGTGATGCTATGGTGATGACATGTATATTATAACAGATTCTGTAGCTTTCAGGGTGAAATCCACCCCTGTGAAGTAAGCTCCACAAAGGTCTCTGCACTGCTTAAGTCCAATATAAACCCTATTTTGAGGTCTTAAATGAGACTGAAGTGGTGCATAGGCCTTGTGCAGTCTCTCTGCATGGGAATGAATGTATCCCTCTATGCATAGTACACAGTAAGATTCCACATTCACCAAGAATTCACTGTTTTCACCACAGGACGTGCTAAAACAGAAAGAGGGACTGTTGAGGATATCATAACATCAGGATATAATACTGTTAGGCAGTTCTTTAGAGCAGGCCTCAAGCGTACAAGAGATGTTGATCATGACAACTACCTCAGTTATGAATCTTCAGGGTATATATGTTGAGTATTAGATGGGTTCATTGACCAGGAACACCTGTAAGTGGGTCAGGAAGAAATTTCTCCCCATAGTTCAGTGTGTAGCATTACACATTGGAATCCATGGCTAATGTTTTACACCTTCCTAGGAGTTACCTGGCATTGATACATTACGCAGGAAAGTAAACTGATCCATTCTGTTATGCTTATGTCCCTATGTGATCTTTAGTTATCATGGCTGTGTAGCGCATGCAGCTAGCAAGAGGCAAAGAAAGAGGCAGTAATTTGGTAGACACGCTTGCCTGAGGTAATGGTTCTGAACCTTATTTGTAGAAATTAACGTAACATATGCCAATGTATGAAAAGGACAGACTCCAGAGTACAGCAGTGCCCCTTCCGTTATCATATTTACAGTCTTCCTTTAGCAAAAAGCTAGTGTTTTTCATTACACTAGGAGTTGTGGGCATTTTTGGCCGCTTTTCATGCTCAGCTACAAACACTTCCCTTGTGCCTGCTCATCCCTGGATTCCCAAAAGATACAAACAATTTCCTTCCACTTGTTTAGTTTCTTCCTTTTGTAGGTGGGTCTTCTGGAGGAATTTCTCGTGCTCAACACCTTCCAGGGTATGACACAGCTGATCTTAATTAAACTCTGCTATTTATTTTCTCTAGGGTCATCCAGGTTTAATTGGCCTCATTGGGCCCCCTGGTGAGCAGGGAGAAAAGGGTGACAGAGGTCTCCCAGGACCCCAGGGTTCATCCGGACCTAAAGGAGAGCAGGTAGGTGTTTTTAGGGGCACTTTGGAGTCATTCATGAGACTTTCCTTAAATGTGCCTGGGAAGCGATGCTGAGCCTTCATACTGGGCTTAAAGGATTAAAACCTTGTTCCTTTCATCAGGTGGCTTTTTAATAGTAGAGTCGGCCTTCTCTGGTCAGAGACATCATCTCAGCATGACACAGGGTGCTTTTGCTAACTCTTTAATGACATTTCCTACACAAATATACCATACTACAGAAGCTAGTGATGAGCACCAGCTGGAAGCTATTCAACTTAAGGGAATTCAATTTAAGGGAAGTTTTGACCCAGATCCAAAATTGGTTTTGGTCTTAGGGATTTGGGCCTGTCCTTCTAAAGAGACGCTGAAACCCTGTGCTCTGAAAGGTCAGGGAAGTGGGCAACTTGGGCCTATCTCTAATGGAAAAAAGTGAAACCTGGAAATGAGGTGGCTCTTTTAAAGAGTCAGGCCCTGGGACGATACATTGATCTCCGTGTGTAGACTCTCACACCTGCATGGATAAGCCTGCAGGATGGTACGTAGATGGTGACCAACATGAATACATTGAAATAAACTTTATTTTGCCTTTATTTTTTAGGGTATCAACGGTCCTTCTGGTCCAATTGGACCTCCAGGTCCACCAGGATTACCGGTATGTAACTGAAATCGAAAAGCCATTTGGTCAAGCAGCAAAAGCACAGAACTGCGAGTCAAACAATCTGGGGTCTATTTCTGGCTCTGCCACTAATGCAATGTGTGACCATTGACAAGTCACATAAATGCTTAGTACCTCAGCTTCCATGAAATATGGATAATCGTGTGAGACACACCTCCCCGGGGTATTGTGCAGCTAAGTTCATCAATATTTGTGTAGCACTTTGAAGTGCTTTGTTATTATTAATAATACATTTCTGATGTTCACTAAAGTCAAACTCTTCAAATGTCCGCAGAAAACGGGCACAAATGTGGGTGAAGTGAATTAATTGAAAAATTCAAATGACTATGAAATTATTTCACATTTTTTGCCCAATGCTAATGATATATTTTTCTCTTTCCTCCGTTCAGGGTCCCCCTGGTCCAAAGGGTGCTAAAGGGTCATCAGTAAGTATAGACAATACAAAATTAAAAGGCAGAGGAATTTTTATTAGGTGCATAACCTACTATCACCATTACAAATCAGTAGAGTCAAGGCAATTAGCTAAAGATTATTTTAGTAATCACAGTCCTTTCAGGCTGTTTAAAATGAAAAATTATAATTGGAAATGTTTCTTTTAAGCCCATTGTACTTTCTGCCACATCACTGTTGAAAAGATCAGAAATATTAAAACAGTGGAAAGTAAGAAAAAAACCTATTGCTGTAAAGATGGAGACCTTAAAAATGAACAGTGGGAGAGGGAGGGAAAAATGGAAAAGTGGTAGGTGTGACATAAAGTGAAGAACTGGGTGGAAAACACCCTGTTAAACTAGTTTAATGTCACCAGTTTCTCCTCTGTGAAGTTAGAACTATAGCTGGTTGAAAAATGCAAGTTACTTTTAATGGGGAAATTTTAAAAAATGTGTTTATCAGTATGTTCTATACACAAAATTCAGTTTATTCATTACACAAACCAAAACCTAAAATTTCTGTTTCAATTTCTGAAAACCTTTTTGGTTTAAAATGTTCATGTTTGGGGGGGGCAGGGGAGGAGCCAAAATTTGTACATAAATCCCAACCAAAATGTGGACATTTTGCCAAAAACTTTTACTGAAAAAGTTTTTCAGCTTCTGTTTTTTCAGCAAAATAGCAGAAAATTTCTGCCAAAATGAAAATGTTCTGCAAAAATATTAATTTTGGTTAAAAGGCTATTTTTCATCCCAAAAAAATATTTGGACAGGCCGTAGTTAGAACCATCTGTGTTTGGGGTAGCTGGAGGCTGAGGGAGAGAGTAGAAAGGAATTTAAAGAAAGAATGACATGCATGGAGAATTTGTGACAGCTGGTATTTACTGAGTGAGCCACTCACACTTGTTTCTGTTTTTTGCACTCAGGGTCCAACGGGTCCAAAGGGTGAATCTGGCCATCCAGGCCCACCAGGACCTCCTGTAAGTATAACCCATTGTGGTGAAACCTATGGTGAAGTGAGAGCTAGAATTAGTGCGTGGCGTACCCCTGAGAACCCAGTTCTTGATAAAGAGGCACCATGCAGTGGGTCCATACCGAGGAGATAGGTGCCTTAGAAATACCAGAGAGGGAGATGAGGCAAGAAGGCTGAACAAAAAAAGGAAAGAGGTGTGCGTGGAAAGGATCAACCCACATGCTGAAGGTGAAGCATCTTTCTTGAAACACTTTCCAACCAAGGTGGATATTTTGAGCACCAAAAGACTTTCCCAGCAGTCTGCATGCCTTGTGCAGACTCTCTCCTACTACACAGGTTGAATGCCTGAGCCCTGTAAAATTCACTGGTGACTGAGGATTTTCATTAGTACCATAATGGACCTTTGAGACCTCCTGTGTGTGCGTGTCCTGTGGCGGTGACTCTTCCTGTCACTAGTGCAGCATGTTCATTCCTGTGGCTGTCTCTTCTGTTTCTTTCACATTTCCCCCGTGAAGCTAATGTTTCAAGTTCTTTCCTCACACCCAGGGTCCTCCCGGGGAAGTGATCCAGCCCCTGCCTATCCTGTCCTCCAGGAGGACCAGGCGAAACATTGACGCAAGCCAACTGGTTGATGAGGGAAACACCGACAACTACATGGATTATGCAGATGGCATGGAGGAGATCTTTGGCTCCTTGAACTCTTTGAAACTGGAAATTGAGCAAATGAAGCATCCGTTGGGCACTCAGCACAACCCAGCTCGTACCTGCAAGGATTTGCAGCTTTGCCACCCTGACTTCCCAGATGGTAGGTGCTTGGGGCTGTGAGTGGGGCTAGGGGCAGGAGAAGAGAGCCCAGCAGAGTTCATAAATCTGCACAACCCCGTTAGTACAACTTAGTGCTGGTAGGAAAATAGAATTTGTATTTTCCTGCAAACATGAGGTGAAGGGTAGGGGCTTGTCACAAGAGCCCCTCACCCAGTTGCACCCTGGGAGGTGTAGTTGGGCCAGAGAGCCTAGCCCATAGAGGAAAATAGGAGCAGAAAGCGTTCGAACGGCAACTCCCATGAGGCATGACAGTGCCATTTTGAATCAAAATACTTCCGTTTTTGGCCAAAAGTCAAAAACTGGGGGGTGTTTCAGGCATTCCATTTTTTCCATGAAACACTGAAAATTTCCACAGGAAGTAGACACACTTTTCGTGACAAATTTTGTTTGGTCAAAACCCCAGTTTTTCCACTGAAACAGCTTTGACAGAAAATACCCAACCAGCTCTACTATAAATCCAACATGTCAAGCATGAAGTACTGTATAGATATGTACTGAGGGCCAGATTGTGGGTCTGGCCACTGGATACTTGTCTACACTATGGCTATCCATCTGTTCCAACAGCCACTAATAGGTGTTGGAAGTAATGAAGCATTTATTTGGAAATTTCCCTGGTGCAGATAAGGCTGCAGTAGGATCACCGTAGTAGTGTTCCAGTTCTGAATTTAGGCACTGTTCCACATACTGCACTTTGCATGTTGATTGTGGAGCCTTGTTATATCCAGGTCTGGTATTACTATATAAGGAGAAACATGTGTTGGCTGTCCACATACATGTAATGTAATCTTATCCCAGGGATGAAAATGGTTGGGTTTGATCCTGAGGAAGTTCTGGAAGTTCTGATACATTCTTAACTTCATATAGGCTAATCCCTTTTCCTCCAACTTCCAGGTGAATACTGGGTTGATCCTAATCAAGGATGTTCAAGGGACTCTTTCAAAGTTTACTGTAACTTCACAGCTGGTGGAGAGACATGTATCTTCCCTGATAAGAAATCTGAAGGAGTAAGTTCCCACAAACTGTATATTTTTCCTCTGAAGCTGGTAATGGAGTGTTTCCTATTGTGCATATTCATAGCCAGTCACCTTGATCAGATAAACTCAACAATGGAAAGTAAAAATTAAAGATCCAATGTGTTTGTTAATGTCAGATTCAAGATTGGTTTTAGATTATGTTTACTGAGCGCATTTCACTGAATCAGTAAGCAATTTTTACACTGTTTTAGGGCAAGGTTTTGATGGTCTCTGAAGCATGATGAATGCTGATAACAAAGGCAAACTTCTCCATCATCGTCTCTACTGTAGTTCACCATGAGGTTTATTTAATCTACTCTTTTTATCCCCAATTCAGCAGTGACTGCTACTCTGATGGTTTTGTCCCTCAGTACTGCTGGTTCCTCTTCTACTTTGACCGAGTCTTCTGACATAGTGGAGAAATGTTGTTCTGTTGTAATTTCTCCTGTTATTCATGTTGGGTACTTGGGTGTTCCAAACTACCACGCCTAGGATCAGGAGAGTTCATGGCATTCAGTCGGTACGCAGACCGGGTGTGAATCGGGCAACGATATGCTCTCCCATCCTCATGCTTCCAAGAATCCCCCCAGTAATAACTCAGTCAGTCACGTCCAGTTGACCATGACAAGTTCTCTAAGTGTCTTTCAGTTGCAGTAAGGTACTTCTCACTGCCCCATATCCATCCGCTTTATATTATGGGTCTGATCACCAGGTGTAAAGACCTACTCTTAAATTTAGTTTCTCCACTAGGTAAATGTGATCTCTTCCAAGGTGGCTGTCAAGGATCCTCTCAGTACCATCAAGAAGGTCTTCACATGCTGGGTTAGGGTATAGACAAGAGAGATTCATTGCTCCTGTGCACCCTGATATAAGACGTTCACTTGCTGAGATAATTTCAACCCCTAGAAATATACATCAGCATGGAACAAGCGATGTGCAGTGCAGAATTTCCCAGGGATTCTTTTGGGGATTGTTTAAACAGAAGATACATTTCTTCTCTTTGGTGTTAGATCACCGTTATTCTCCTCCAGTCATTGATTATTAAACTATCAAAATCTGAGTATTAAAATCCTTACAGTGTTGACTTTGCAAGTTATTGCAGTATTCCCAGTGGGATTGATTCTTCTATCACATACACTGGCATAAGTGAGAGGAGAATCCAGCCTATTATATTCCATATGCAATAATGAAACTATCTACCTCATTAACATTAATTACTTGCATAGGTATTTGTGGATATTTTGTTATGGGCCGATGCATGGCCTGAAAAATGTATCCCATCTCGGTGCATCCACAGCATGGCAAAAATGCACCGTTCCATGTTATGGTTCTCCTCCTGTGAAGGAAAGAATAATCCCAAGGCACCTACATCTAGTTCAGCCATTGTTCTTGGAGAGAGTGAAAGGAACAGTGAGGAAGTTAGTGGAATAATGAGGGAATATTAACTAAACTCTATCCCTGCCTCCTCCCCCATTAAACACATCCCTTGTTCTGACTGAAAAGAGAATATTCAAATTCACAGCTGTAAAGGGTCCTCCGGGAAGGATGGTTTGGCAACTCATCTCCTTATCAAGGTCACAATCTGGTTCATTACAGACTGTTCAGTTGGGACTCCACCATGTATTCTGGTTCATTACCTGCCAAGGAGTACACATTCCATTTACAGTATGTTACTGGTGTTCAAACACACAAAGCAGATGCTGGTGTTTTATTAATTCTCCTAGCCTAGCCTCTCCTTGCTCCAGCACATCTGGATTTGACATTGGACTGACATCAGCCTTCTCCATTCTCATTGCTGCTTTTCCATCCTTGCTCCCCACCAATCCCCATGTAGATAAATGGATCATTTACCACTAATACTTTTTTCTCTCTTTTTTTTTTTTTTTGCCATCCATCTGCAAAATGTGATGCCAATTTTCCATCAGCAGATATCTAGAGGTTACAGATCATTAACCTCTTAGCAATGAAAGGTGGTACCAAGGCAGTTTATACCTGTGTGCAGTGGTGGAATGTCCTAACCCCAGTGTCAAGCGGTGAACGTTCTAATTTCGAAGCTGTCAGGACCCTAGGGTTCAGTGGACTGTTTTCATTACCAGTGTATAAAGTTTAAGAAACTATGTGTTAAACAAAGTTGGACAGTTTCAGTGAGACAAACAGACCCAGGATGTGCAATTGAATGTAACCTTTTCTTTCTTTCTTTGTTTCTCTCTTCCACTTTCCCGCCCACAATTTAGGCTAGAATTACTTCTTGGCCAAAGGAAACCCCGGGCTCCTGGTTCAGTGAATTCAAGCGCGGTAAACTGGTAAGAGGCACCCTACCACTTTCTGTTGGTCTTTAACCCGTCTCATATTTTACAGAGCAAAATGGCTCGTTGGCCCAAAGAGCAGCCTTCCACATGGTATAGTCAGTACAAGCGGGGTTCCTTGGTAAGTGGCTAACCTTGGCCCTACAGTCTGAATCCGAGCACGTCAGCCACGTCCGCTTTGGTTATGGCCAGACTGTTTGCACTCTGCATGTTGGACTAATAACCATCCTAGGACACCTTTTTAAAAAAAAAATTAAGGTGGAACGCTGACTAAAATATATTGGAGGCACATTTATATGATCCTCTTCAGGGAAGGTAAGGGGGTACAGGCCCCAATTCAGCAAGGCTGTAAGCACATGCCCAGTATGTGAACAGCCAATGAGATTACTCATGCGCTTAACACTAGGCATTCGCTGAAGTACCTTGCTGGATCAGCGCCTCTGACAGGAACTGATAGCTCGTTTAGCAGCTGGAACTGGCCACTGTTCTGAATCACAACCAGTCATCACTGTGCTACCAAAACCTACTAACTATAGCCTAGATCAACACTTACATACCACAGTGATCGGGTCTACAAGAATACTAGACTTGGCCAGAATTTTTTTTTTTTTTTTACAAGGAAGTTTTCCAGTGAAAAAATGGGAAGTTTTTCCATCAAAAATGGCTGTGAATTATTTTCTGTATTTCAACCAACTCTAATGCACATAAGGCATATAATAGAGAAATAAGCCAACCCACTGGAGTTAGAACCTTCAGTTTCATGTCCCGATATTGTTGCTGAGTCCAGGACATCATGAGTCTGTCTTCAATACACTTTCCTAGCACAAGTATCCCACGTCCACACCACCTCCATTAGTCTTGGAGAAATGGAGTAAAGCCACTGAAGAAGAAGGATTTGAAACCATGCACATACTCTCTAAGCCTGTGTGAACTAGAACTTGGCCTAGAGACACTGTTAAAGTTATAAAGGGAAGAAGAACCTCTGTCAGTTAAACAATTCATGGTATCTACATTCTACAACAGAGAAACCAAGGAAGTGAGGAAGGCAGGAAAGCATGGATAGTTGACGAACAAACATCTACAACAGGGGTTCTCGACCTTTTTCTTCCTGAGGCCCCCAACATGCTATAAAAATTCTTCAGCCTGCTTCTGCCACAACTATTTTTCTGCATGTCCAGGAGCTTAAAAGCCAGGGCTGGCATTAGGGGGTAACAAGCGAGGCAACCACAGCACAGGGGGCCCCTCGAAGCTTTGTTGCTCAGACCACAGCTTCAGCCCCACCTGGGATGGGGGAGGGCTCGGGCTTTGGCTTTCTGCCCTGGGCCCCAGCAAGTCCAGCGCTGGCCCTGCTCGCTGGCTTATTTTGGCAGACTACTTGAAACTTCCTTGCAGCCCCCAGGGGCCCCGTGGTTGAGAACCACTGATTTACAATATGTGCCCCAGGGGTGTTGGGGGCTGGGATGTAGCTGCACTTCTTGGAAAGATGAAATCTACTGGAGAATGACCGCATTTCATGGAAATACAGAACAGTATCCGAGGGTCCATACGCTATATTTTTAGGTCTCATTGTGGAATGATTAGCCCGAACAGGGCCCTTCAAAGAACAGAAAGCTCCTGAACGAATCTCAGGTGTGTGTGGACTTGTGAACAAGCAGGAAATGAGCTCTGTGGAAATCAATGGGATTTGGGAAGAAAAGAATACACCTGGGGCCAGATCCTCAGCACCACCCGAGTAATTAGAGCAGTGGTGCTCAAACTTTTGTCCTGGTGACCCCTTTCACACAGCAAGCCTCTGAGTGTGACACCCCCCCTTATAAATTAAAAATATTTAATGCTATTATAAATGTTGGAGGTGATGCGGGGTTTGGAGTGGAGGCTGACAGCTCGCGACCCCCCCATGTAATAACCTTGTGACCCCCTGAGGGGTCACGACCCCCAGTTTGAGAACCCCTGAATTAGAGCTACACCGTTTTGCACTAGGGGAGGAACTGACCCACTGTATGTACCCAGCGTCTCCTTCCTTCCTCACACACAGAGTCAGGCTGTGTGGGCCTCCTGGAACTTTCTCTGCAGAGTTTTGCTGCAGTACCCATCAAACTTCCACCTTAAAAAGCAACCAATAAACAAAGACACTGCCTTATTTTCTCAAGCCACATTCTTTGTCACTAAGCGCTGAACACTCTCTGATTCTGTCCATGAGAAAGCAACGGCTTCCATAGCTGTTCCTGCAGTGCACGCCCCAGACAGCGGGGTTGTATTCTGAACGTATCACAAAGGGGCTTAAAACCAGCACTTCAGCCTCTTAAACATCTCGGGGAGGGGCAATTTCTCATGACTTAACTTCAAAATACTTCACTAATTAATATCTGTATCTGTTTTACTGATTTTTTTTTTTTTTTTTTAGTCCATTGAGCATTAGCCACTCACTTTAAGGGCTGAATAGCCAGTCTAAATTTTTGGTTTTGGGGTTTGTTTCTTTTTGCTAGGAACTTCAAAGCTATTTGGAGCCCTTTGTTTCGTCTCTCTCTGTTGCCATTTTCTTGCTCTGTACCTATGCTACATTTTCTTTTGAAAAGAGCCCCCAGCACCTAGAAGATATTTGTCAATGGAGTACCCCAGGGTTAAACATGTGACCCATAAAAATAATGCTCTGGTTTTAAGAACACAGCCAGTGTCAGTAAAATGGACGGAACAGAATGCTGGTACTGGTAAGTGGAGGGAGTTAGTGCACTTTGACTGGAAATTGAAATCCTGACTTAGGTCAGAAATGAAAATGAGTTTGATGGGTCTCTTATAAAGGTCCAGTCCCGCTTTTGTTAAAGTCCATGGCTAGAGCCCCGTGGATTGAGTGCCTTTCTGCATATCCCAGACACACTGGGCACTGGGGGCTTGAGCCAAAGGCTGTTGAAAGCACTGGAAAGACTCTCCAGGGGCTGTGAATGGAAGCTGTGGGTTCTCAGTACGGCTGAAATCTCAGGCCACTTATTTAGGTGGCTGAACAGGAATTGAAGGGCCCGCTTTTAAAAATGTTGGCCTTTCTTTTGGGACAGTTTGTAGAATCCCACAGATCTAAAAGGACATTAACATCATAAACAGAAAAATCATCTGGTGTGATGTTTCCATCCCATTATCTCTTACCTACTGGTTAATATCAGTGAAATACAGACAGATGACTGTGTTAATTCCTACCACTTCTCAGTGATGGATATAGTTAAAAAAGTAAAAGGATTACAGATCTTTTCTTCTGGGGTGCGCACACCAGCTCTTGCATGTGTGTGTGACTCCCATTGGAGCTAATTATGCTTTATACTTATCCAAGCCTATAATCGTTTATTGCCAGATGGCATCCATCATGCATTGTTATTGTAATGCATAAATAAGGAAGGGATTGATTCCGCAAAGCCACGCTTCCACGAGCAATTCTCTTGCACATAACTTACCCCATTGGCTCCAGTTGAAAGGCTTTGGGATTGGACCCTAGCCCAGCATCTAAAGAACCGCATCTCTGCCCACTTCAAAGGGATATTGGATGCCAAGGTCAAACACGGCTAAAAAAAAGAGAGACCTGGTGGAATTGAGCGATGCATATCAGTAGCTCTGGGAGCCCCTGAACAGGTGCTGGGCAGTTAGCACATGTGTTCATCTCCTTCTATATCCTGGTGGCTCACTCATATTTTCTCATCTGGCATGCATGGCTTTCTCCTGTTCAGTCATGTTTAACACTCAGGAGGAGATGCGCAATGGGATCCGGACACGAGAACCGGTTGGTATGAATACATGTATATATTATTCTTATTATTGTTATTGTTATTATTATGTATTATTATTACCCATTGCTGCTGATTTTATTGTCTGGCTGTGAATCTCTCCTACTGTTTGCAGTGTGTACTGTACCTTGAAGTTTGATGACACCGCAAAGAACACTGCACCGTTTGCATATCTGAATTTTTCTCCAGATTATTTCAAAAGGAAGCGACTGCCTATAGATCACATTTATAAGTGTCAGCTCTCTTAGCTTGACCATGACAGCAGATGCTGTCTCTGTGTAATTAGTTTAAAACCACATTGGAATGGATATATGATGCATTCGCTCACTTGGCCTTTGATAGCCTACAGGATGAGGCCCCAGCTGCAAATGAAAAGCCTTCCAGAGCAGTATTGCTTTCAGGTCCATCAAAGGGTCCGAGCTGTAATGAGCTGTAGAGGATTTCACATAGCTGTGTATTGCAAAAGATATAATACACCATAAGGGGAGAGAAGGTGATTTTCATACCTTTACATGGAATAGGGAAGGATGGGAAAGAGTCAATGCATTGCCATAGATTTCATGGCATCCAGTAAAAGCTTTTAAAAATTGCAAACCGATAGGCTCCTTGACTGGGATCAGTGGCTTTGCCCGTCTCTTCTCTAGGCCCGCTACATCTTGCTAGCGTCACACACTATCTCCCTCCTCCCCAAATAACCTCTGTTTCTCCCTTCCCCCTCTTCCGCCCACTCACCTTGTCCAATCTTGCCAACCTCAGGGGTCCTCTATCTGCTGTCATCCGCCAATACCCCCATATTCCTGCCCATTCCTCGCTCTTGTTCCTCCTCAGTGCTACCGATTGTGCCTCTTTCAGGTTCTGATGCTTTTCTTGCACAAATGTTGCTGGGAGTAATAGCAAATAACCAGGTTTCCGGTTGCATTCAACTTGGCAGCTGTTGGTGTTTCAGTGCCATCCTCTGGGAGTCTCAGCACCCCTGGAAGTGTAAGGTGTCCCAGCCATGAAAACAAGGAGTCTATTAAAAAGCTCAGTCTCGGGAGTCCCTGCTGAAATGTACAGTGGATTTATCGTTTACTCAAATGCCAAACCGCCCTCCCTAGTTTTCCAGGACTGGTGCTGCTAGTTTGGCAGAAGAGGTTCCAGCATTAGGGTAAACAAGAGGTGAAAGCTGAATATTTTAAAATCCTTCTACCCTCAAATTTAGCAGATGACAGGGCCTTGAACGCTGTTTTGTCAGAGACTTTGGAAGGATCCCCCTGCAGAACCTCTGCATACATACCGTAAACCAGCACATGCAGAGGAAGAGAACACAGACCGAGCCATGAACAGGACTGTGGCTTCTTTCAAAGCTATTTGATGGGGGAACACCAACTCCTGGTAGAAATGAATGGCAAAATACCTCAGCCCGTACATCAAAAACTACCAAACTACAGACAAAGCTAAAGATGCTCCATCAACAGTGTTACTTTGGGCAAACTCTTTCAGAAGATGGAGGGTAGGGTTTTCTGAAGCCCTCAGTGCTGGCCTATCTCTGCTCTCATTGAAGTCAAGGATAATATGCCCCATGACTTCCGTGGGACCAGAGCTTACTCAGCACTGAGTCCCCCCGCCCCGCCGCCATGTTTTTCCAGCAGGATGGAAGTCCTGGAGACTTATCTCCCCTTGACTGTATGCCCCACTTTTCCCTTAGTTTTTTTTATTCACAGATGGCCCAGAATCAGCTGGAGAAAGAACATTCCCTTCAGAGCAGCAGGGATGGCTGGCATCCAAGCAATGGCAGCAAAACCGTGGAGATGGTCCTGTAATAGAAAGTCATAACCTAGCAGGAGCCTATAATTTGATCTTTTAATTGGTCAGTAATGGTCTTGTGCAAATGGGTGTGTGTGTGTGTGTGTGTGTGCGCGTGTTTGTGTAATGAAGTCCTAACCACCCAGGCAAAGGGACTGTCTCGTCTGTGACATGTATGCCAGTGCTGGGAGCTGCAGTGGAGTGCAAGTGTCCATTGACAGGATGCTGATAAGAATGGGTAGAGATGACAGGGATGATGGCATGCTAACTCCAGGTATCCGTTTTCCATGAAGAGATTAGCATTTTCGAGTCCATAATTCTGCATCGGCTACTTGAGTTTCCCAGATGTGTGTTTCACATCACTGCCTAGTATTTCCCCGTCTTTGTTTTCCATTTCTCTCAGCTTTCCTATGTGGATTCGGAAGGCAATCCCATCGGGGTGGTGCAGATGACTTTCCTGAGGCTCTTGAGTGCCTCCGCAAACCAGAACATCACCTATAATTGCTACCAGTCTGTAGCATGGCAGGATGCCACCACGGGCAGCTACGACAAAGCCATCCGCTTCCTGGGCTCCAACGACGAGGAGATGTCCTACGACAACAACCCTTACATAAGGGCTGTCCTAGACGGTTGTGCAGTAAGTATACACGCTGACAGAGTTAGGCATAGGAGGAGCTTCTACACACAAAGCAGAGTCAGTCTGGCTTAGTAACTAGACCTGGGGGGTGTCAGTCAAGACTCAGGGCTTTTTCTTCCCTAGCTCTGCCACTTACTCCATGTAGGATTTTGGGGGAAGTCACTTCAAAAATTTTCAAGTGTCCCGTGATTTTGTGTACTTCCGTTTTTGGGTTCCCAACTCGGAAGACTTGGGGCCTGATGTTTTAGAGGTGCTGAGAAGTTAGTTTCCACTGTCTTCAAAGGATTGCTTTACTGTGCACCTCTACTGCATGACTTCATTCTTGAAATTGACAAAGGAGCTAGGAAGTGAGGGTTCAGTTTGCTCAATGCTTGCAGCCTTTCCCCTGGTTATAGGGCAATCATACACAAGGCCTAATCCCATAGGAAGGATGGTTCTAGTGGTTGGGGCACTAGCCTGGGACATATAAGACTTAGGTTCAGTTCCCTGCTCTATCATGGGCTCCCTGTGTGACCAGCAACAAGTTTCTCTGGATGTCAGTATCCCATCTGTAAAATGGGGATAATAGCATGGCCCTACACTGTAGGTAAATAAAAGATGGTGAGGTATTCCAAAACTATTTTAGTAAGGACCATTGAAGTACCTTGGAGAGAGAGATTATGGAGGCAAAACTTCCACCCGAGACAAGAATTGTACATATAGGTGCCCACAAAAATAGCACACACCTTGCCTGCATTTGTACGTAAGCAGGTATTGGTGCAAGTAAATTGAATTGTGATTCACCCAGATGTAGGTATGCCATTTTGCCATGTGTGCAGGTAATTGTGGGATTTTGCTTTCACATATTTTGCAGGCGCATCTTAGATTCTAAGGGTCTGATTTTCAAGAGTTTGGGGCCAGATTTTTAAGTTTCACTACCCATGATTCAGGCCAAATTTTTAAAAATGCTCAGCTCTACCTTTTGTAGCTAAATAAGGGCAGATTTTCAAAGATTTAACCATCCTGTATTTCTGAACCTAACTGGGCGCGGAGCTCTTCTGAAAATCTGGAATCTAGTTTTGGGCACTGAACCGCTCTGAAAATTGTAGCTACCTGTCTGAAAAATTGGTGTAATGTTTGCCAGTTCCGTTCATGCTAGGACCCAGTTTCTTAAAACTTGGAAATATGCAAAACCTCTCCTTCTTCTGAAACTGGGATGGTCAAAATCCACAGGACTAAAAGAAAAAAAGAAAATATTGCGATGTCTCAGGGAGCGAACCCTTAATAGAATTTAAGAGATTAAGTCGAACTCCGTTCGGAAGCCGGAGTGTTTTTGCTATAGAAGCACTGAGGGAAAATTCAATTAGAGTCACTAATTCTCTTAATGCTGCTGCAGAGAGATGAAGAGTGCTCATCCCATAGCTGAAAACACTCAGAAGCCACGTGGGGAAGTTTATTCTCAAGTATTTCATATCTCTTGACAATATGATGTGCCTTAGAAAAGTCACCCCCCATCTCACCTTTCCATACTAAATCTCAGGGAAGCTGGAAGATCACGCATCCCAGATTTAAAAGCCGATATGCTTGATGAAAAACATTACAGTTAGAAATTATTTTGCTCAGGCATCCAACATTTTTCTACATTTCTTTTCCCTTGTTCTTTCTGTAGCTATGGATATTTGCAGGAAAACAGCCCTCTTAAGAGTTTATTTGCCTCTGTTGTTGTTGGTTACCAGAAACTGTAACATAACCTGTTATTAGAGCAATCAGTTTGGATGTCACAAACAGAAGAATATGGGGCTGAATAAACAGCAAAAGCACAAGGGATTGTGACTGGTGGCTATCGCTACCACTGCAGTAGCACCTAGAGACTCTGAATGAGATTGGGGATTTATTGTGCTAGCCACTACACAGACAGTAAGAGACACTCGCTGGCCCAAAGAGCTTACAGTCTAAACAGACAAATTGTGGAAAATGAAATGGGCACAGAGAGGTAAAGTGACTTGCCCAAGGTCATAAAGCAAGACAGTTGCAGAGTCAGGAATAGAACCTGAGTCTTCTGAATCCCAGGCCTATGGCCTATCCATTAGACCACACTGCCCCTCGAGAGATGGGTCTGCAAAGGTTATTTCTCCGATTAAAATGTGCTATGCTACCATACTTGAAAATAGTGCACAAAAGAGAAACTATTCAAAACGGAATGGGCCGGATCCTGAGCCGGTGTAAGTCGCCAGGCTCCACTGACTTCAATGAGACTATGCCGGTTTACTCCAACCAGGCGCCTGGCCCCATTATGTCTTTTCAGTTTCCCAGGCTGCAGCTATAGCAAAGATTATGATAACATGTTATTTATTACTTGTACCGGGCCCAGAGATGTGCTAGGCTCCAGGCAGATTGGGCGGACATGGCCCCTGCCTAGGGTGACCAGACAGCACGTGTAAAAAATCAGGACGGGGTGGGGGGTAATAGGTGCCTATCTAAGGAAAAGCCCCCAAAATTGGGACTGTCCCTATAAAATGGGACATCTGGTCACCCTACCCCGCCCCGCTCTAAATGTACGCCTACACTTACGGAGGCATGAAGGGTATGGACACTGCACGCCCAACTAGCACAGGTATAACTGGGAGCATAGACCGTGAGGCAGAGCTTAGGTAAATAGAGTGGTGTGGCCTACACGCCTGACCTCCCCCCCAGAGTATGGACCCCTATAGGGCTCTCTACACGCCCAAACAATGCCTCCTACGTCCATGCTGCTATTTTTAGTAGTGTAGCGTCCCGCTGCCTCCTTCCTGACAGAGCCTTCCCTCACCCACCGGCGTGAAAGTCTCTGGCAGCAGGGAGCTCTCAGAGCTTTTCCCCATTGCCTTCCCCCTGCTAGATCCTTTCACTGTGGCGTGGAGCTGCACATGTCGTGCCTGAGCCCTGCGTGCTGCCCTGTAGATGGAGACTGTTGGTCTGGACTGGGTGAATTTGCTTAGTCTTCATGAGCCGGGCTTGGGAATGTCACTCCTCCTCTGCAACATCCACCATTTCCAAATCCATCAGTCGGAACCCAAGTGCTGTGGCTGCTCCTCAGCCACTCATGTCAGAGCCAGCCCGTCCCTGGATCGCTCCGGGTGCAGGGAGCCAGGACACGGTCTACGCACCTGTGAGGCTTTAAATGGTGCATGAACTTGTGGTCATCTTCTGCACCGGGTGAATTTCATCCTGCACAGCGCTGGGCACCCTCAATGCACATTGGTATCATTGGGAGTTGAGGGCACTCAGTTCCTTGCAGAAACAAGCCATAGGTTTACTAAGGCAAAGCTCCCAAGTTCTTCAATACAATTTTTGCCAGAGGTAGGCCATCAAGGATTGGGTCATCGCGCTGGAATGATAATGGCCATCTAACCAATGTAGCACTGCTGCAGAGTTCCTGTGGAAGTTGATCAAAGGCACACTCCTGTCATGATTCATTCTGTTACAGCGAACGCCAAAGGAATTCCAGTGCTAATGTTTGGGCCATTATTTGAATGTGTTTTCACTGGTCTTATAGCCCTTTTTTGGTTCCTGTGATATAGCCTGTCCTTCCGAGACACACAAATCAGAGGGTACGGTAAAGCAAAAAAAAAAAGCCCCTCCATAAATTCACTTGTTAGTGCAGTTTTGTATGCCCGTGGGTGCACTTCTGCTCCTCTAATAATTATTTATATTTCGGAAATAACTGTATGGCCAGCAGGCATGATAAAAAGACAACATCACCTTGCAAATTCCATCCAACTTTAAATGTGGTCTTTTTTGTAGGGCTTGGATAATAGTCAAACTAATACATTTAAATTAAATTGCACACATTTGCTCAACAACCCATGAGCCTCCTCAGGGAGGTAAAACAACAATACTGCAGCCACAACCATTTTACTAGTCTCCTGTCCCAGCCCTGGTACGTGCTGAAGACTGGGTTAACATCTCCGCATGTACTCAGCAGTGCTTATGCTTCTCCAGAGGCCTGTCTGGTTACAGTAACCTCTCCCCATTTTTGTTGAATGGTAATGAATCATCCCATACAATTGTGTGTGTCATGGACAGTGGAATATATATGGTCAAGGTAGGGGTCATTATATTAATGAGTCTTGTAGCTGGTGAATAGCCTGACACTTTTTCCTTTTATAACGTGCTTGGTTTAACATCTGTCAAAATAATCCACAGCACAACTGCAAAGAATCCATTCAGTCTGGCCAAGATTTTTGAAACTGGGTGCCTCCATTTTTGGATGGCCAACAAGGATGCTCAACCCTTTCTGAAAATCAGGTCCCTTTAAGGTTTCTTTAGTGGGACCTCCCAAAAATTGAGTCACAGAATCATTAGTCACGTCTGAAAATCTTGGCCTCTGAATCAATGTTCACTACTTTGTTTTTCACTTTATGTATCATCCAAATTCCCAGTTTCCCCCTATGTTAACCATTCCTTCTCACTTCCTATTTTAACCTCTACGCTTTTCCAGTGCTGGATGAGGCAACCTTCATGGTTCTTTCTGGCCTGCAGTAGAGAGATCCTAACTAGAGCTGGTCAAAACTTGGAATTCCCAGTTTGTGTGAAATTTTGTCACTTTGAAATTTATTTTCACTCCATTGTGAAACAAATCCCAAATAGTTTTGAAATTTCCCATAAACCAACAATTCTGGGGGGGAAAAATGTGTTTAAAAAAATTTCATTTTGAAATTTCAGATTTCAGAATTACAATTTGAGTTTTATGGCTTTTTTTGTTGTTTATATTTTTATTTTTACATTATTTCATGGCATGTCAGTCATATAATATATATGACAATAATATGCACTATTAGCCCTGACATGTCATCATATGGCACAATAGTTAAAATATTTTATTTGTTGGTAGATTGGTACAAATGCACACTTAGATATTTACTGACGTGATATTTGTTTCCATTGGAGGTACGAATGTACTCAGCAGAGCAATTGTATTAATGTATTGCATTCAGACACTGGGCCCAGTTCATTCCTGCTACCAGCAGGTACAGTTGCATTTACTCAGTGAAATTCCACCTGTTTATATCTGGGCTGAATTCGGTACAATCATCTCCATTTGTCTGGTAAGCCACTCAGTGTGGCTTATGATTACCATGAGGCTCATTCATACGCTTGGGTTTACTTTAGTATTAATGATACTATTAGCTCATCCGAGTTCCTTTTTTTTTTTTTATCCCCCCCCCTTCTCTCTTATTAGACAAAGAAAGGCTATCAAAAGACTATCCTGGAGATCGACACACCCAAAGTAGAGCAAGTACCTATCGTTGACATCATGTTCAATGACTTCGGAGAAGCGTCACAGAAATTTGGATTCGAGGTGGGACCAGCTTGCTTCATGGGCTAAGAGCCACCTGAAAACTAGTCTCCAAATGAGCAACCTCGTAACCTCATTGCGCCATTTTTTTAAAAAAATGTTGTCACATGCACGTTCTGAAACTGGACAGTGATGGGTTATTTTTTTTTTTTTTTTTTGGTTTTGTTTCTTGTTTTGCCTGAGTTCAACTGTGCCACTGCACCCACACTTACCGAATCCAACTCAAAGAGAGAGAGAACCATTCCCACAACAGGCTCAGAATCACATGACCTAAACACACCACATGTGGCAAAACAACCTTCCAAACATGTCAAGGACTACAGTACATTTTTCTGCATGCTCCTTTTCACGGCCACCGATGGACTCAACTTCCTCCACTCGAATGTACAGAAATTAGAACAAATCAAAGACTTTCTTGCCATGAAACTACAGCAAGTTCTTGTTTATGGATTTTTTATTTTATTTTTTTTTTTTGAAGAAAAAAAACTTGAAACTATGTATTCAACTTGACCTTGAAATCATGTGAGAATTCTGGGCCTGATCCAGTTCCCATTGAAGTCAAGGAGAGTCTTTTTGTTGATTTCAGTGGGCTTTGGATCAAGCCCATAAATTAGAGTTAAATGGTCATTTCCAGAATGTTTAGTTTCTCCATTTGATTATTTTCACAAAAATTAACAACCCAGATCAGTGAATTTGATATTGTAAAGTCACTCTGTGCATCTCCTTACCATGTATTAAAGGTGCTTATATTTTTGTATGTTTGTAAGTAAATATTTGTATTGTATATTATTTTAAATGTTGCTGGCTTCAAAACATGCATGTGACCCTTTCTGCAGTAAAAGAACAACCTTTCTCACCAGCACCCCACACAAACAATAAATCTAGAAAGGGTGGCAGTTAAGGTTATTTCCATTGTTTGTGTCCAAGTCAAGGCTCTTGGCCACACTTACAGCACATTCTTAAGCATGTCAGTAACCAGCGGAACTACTCGGGCTTAAAGTTAAGCGTGTTCATAAGTGTTAGCAGGATCAGGGCCCAAAGTAGCAGCGATCAGTCAACACCATACACATGCAAATGAATTTCAAGATCATTTTAAAAGTCACATAACTTGGATGGAAAAGTTTTGATGAAAAATTAAATATATAGTTTGTGCCACTTTCTAACAGCCCCGTTTGTAAAACCCTGATTTGGAAAATCGAGCCCCATCTGGTTCTTTGCCTTTTTCTACACTCGCCTTAATTTTTTTTTTCTTTCTTGTTTTAATTCCATTCCAAATGGCAGATTGCACATGGCAGGGAAATCCGCTTTCCCTCTCCCCCCCTTAAAAATAAAATTAAAAAAAAAAAAAAAGGTGCTTTTTATTTTTACATTTCTCTTTGTGGTGCTATCTATTTTACTAACTAATACAACACTGGTGATCCCCTGCCATTGACCAATCTCCCAGCATGCTTTGCTTTAGCCACTTTCAACACAGACTGCAAACGTTTGCTACAGTCTTTGATATAAATGCATGCTACCCTCATATTCGTTATGTAGAAGAGCTGCTTCTGTTCTTTAAGTGTATTATGGTAGCTTATATGGCCCATGTAGAAAGTATTAAATGTGCTTACTTGGTTTGTTGTTGTTTTTTTTTAAGAATATCCATACACTTTATATGGTGGTAATTATGCCAGATTGTACTCAGTCGCTGAATTTTTGTGGTGCTAATTTATGTATTTGTTCAATGTACTGAAGTGAAGACGAAACTGCCCAATTGTCTTTCTTGTTTGCTGCCTCAGCTGTAATTGCCTACAAAACAGCTCAGAGAGCAAAAGAGAGAGAGGAGAATGTGCAAATTTCCTTTGTCTTCCCACATGGCTGGCAGGAAGGCTTTTCACGTAGCATTGGGCAATTCAGATTGCAACCTGCAGATAGATTGGTTTTCCCGTTTGGGTCACTGCTGGAAAATAAATATTGCAGGTTATTATTTGGCCTGGGGTATTGCAGTGTGCTTCAACCAAGGGGGTGTATCATGGTAAAGGAAATGACATCACATTTACTGTGAATAGAAGCCTATATATGATGTCCTTTCCCCTCCTAAGCAAAGGAAAGCAAGATTTGATCAAAGGGAGGTGAGCAAAGCATGCTGAGAGACCTTCAGTCATCCGCAGTGCTAGGGGAATAAACAAGAAGCTGTGACATTGCAACGGGTTGCGGTGCTTTTCATTCCGTGAGAGCCGGTGTAAACGTATCCTTGTTTTTTTCCAGTTAGGAATAAAAGGTGCTATCCAAGGAAATCACATAGAAAAACAGCAAGGCAGTGCAATCACATATATGTATTATAGATCAGAATTCAGATTCCAATTGAACAAGTGGGAATCTCAAAACTGTTGCACATTCATCTCTGCAATAAAAAAAGCCATATGGAGTTACACACACATGTGATGATGTCTAGGTCATGTGATTCTGTTATGAATTCTCCTCAAGGGAGCTTTTTTTATTTCATTTCTTTGCTTTTTCTTAAACTCCTCTGTTGAATACTACAAAGTGTTGTAATTGTACTGAAGTTCCAAACTCTTCCAATTTTCCCCTGACCACTTAGCTATGGTATATTGCAATAAAATTACTTCTTGTATTTGCAGACCTTCTTTTTGTGTAATTTTATTTCCCCCACCCTTTAATAATATATATGACTTGAACAAATGTTGATAAGAAAAATAAAACCTATGGAAAAAAAAAGTGTTTAGGGCATAAGGCCCTTTTTTAAAAATATACTGTCAAATGACACATTGTACATTTCTTCAAAGTCCAATAAACATGTCATAAAATTTCAGTGTAATGCCCATAAGAGGTATTTTTAAATATTTTAAACCTGTGTAATAAAGGAATAAATGTAATAGATTTTTTCAATAAATCAAGTTTACTGTTTCCACCTAACCCAACGTGATGTGAATGTCTTCTTGAAGTACAGCATGATTTCCCCACACACCCTTCTGCTCAGTGAAGCCTGAAGAGTGCAGGAGAGGAGTGGAAGAGTGCTCACAATAATATATGCTGTAAAATTAAAAAAAAAAAGCTCATCAGAGAGATCATTTGGAATTCCAGACGTCGAATCTTTTTTTGCCGAGCAACTGAAATTGACCCGACAGTCTGAGAAGGCAACATGAGGCATTTCAGACAGTACTTTGCTAATGTAACAATATGGCCTAGTGGCTATCAATCTATTGATTACAGTACCTCAGAAGTGTACTAGGTGCTTTGCCGAGGATGAAGAAGGGCATGGCTGACCTCAAGTGCTGCATTTGTTTAATATCTGATACAGGGCCTGATTTACAAGGGGGTGTTTAGGCACCTAAAGATGCAGATAGGAACCCAGGCAGTTTTGAAAATCCCACCGGGCATGCCCGTGGCCATAAAATAGACCTCAGATAATGGCTACGGGCCAATCTCCAACTCTTGCAGGAGGATGGGCTCAGAGATCTGGTCCTGTAGATCTTTTCTGTCTCTAACTTATATTGGTTGAACTAAAAACCTCCCTACGCTAGAACTGCCAAGTTTCTCATGTTGGCTTTTCTAAGTATAAAAGCCAGGTCTCAGAGGTTCCCCAGCACTGTCATAAAGATGTAGTGTGCGATTTTTTTTAAAATGCCGCAGCAACTTAGAAGCACAATTCCCACTGGATGTCAATAGGTACAGCTACACTGGGGGGGGGGAGCCCCCCAGTGATCTCAGAGCCTGGGTCAACTGGCTTGGGCTCACGGGGTCAAACTATGGGGCTAAAACTAGATGTTCCAGTTTGGGCTCTGAAACCTGGTGAGGAGGGTGGGTCTTAGAGCCTGAGCAGGAATATCTACCCTGCTAGTTTTTAGCCCCGTAGTGTGACCCTGCAAGCCTGAGTCAGTGGACCTGTCCTCAGACTTGGTACGGCACCTTTTTATTTGTATTTTATTGTGTTTATTTATTTTTGCAATGTCGATGGACCCGATGGAGTTTGTGCTTCCAAATCACTGAGCTGCTTCTAAAAGCCCCGCCCAGAAGCGACTGCACAGTGCTGATCATGATTATCGTCAGGAGAGTCCTCTGTGCAGCGAAGCCTCGATCCTGTGAGGTGCCGCTGCTCTCAACTCTCATTGAGCTCCAGGAGACGGGGAACTCAGCACCTCGCAGGAAGGCACAACCCTTTGCAAGACGGAGCCCCTGTTTGTAACCAGAGAGACGTCAAATAGCACTGGAAAGGGGGTGGGCTTCCACAGTGAAATGCGTATACTGCAGCTGAAGCTTCTTTAGTGGCCCCAGACTGCTCCAGCTGGCCCTTAAACACTCTTCCCACCCCCCATAGTCATTAAAATAAGCTTAAAAAATAAGACAGGCAAGATGGTTTTGAGGACTGGTTTCTGGGAATCAAGGTTGAATTCCCAGCTCTTTTGTTTTTCCTATGTATCTTTTGGGCAAGTCCCTCTGTGTTTCGGGTTTCCATCTGAAAAATGTGCATAGTAATACCCCCTTTCTCCAACCCTTTGTGCTATACTCGGAGACAAAAACTGCTCAAACTCAATGAGGCCCTGATCTGGGTTGGGATTTACAGACACTACTGGGATTAATTAACACAGGTACTAATCTGATTTATATCATTCAGCAGCCAAATACATTTTTTACCTCTGCTAATGCCTTCAATAGGTTATCACTTGTTCCGCAGCCAGAAGTCACAACAATAATGGCACCCAAATAGTATTAACCTTGCTTCCAAACAGGCATTCTAGACCCTTTTTAATTAATGTTCTCATCAAGACAACAATTCAGAAAAGGAAGTGAATGGAAGATTTCTCCAGGTTATTGGTGGCTTCCCAATACTCTACAGCAAAACTCAGTTACTAGACTGCAGTTGTTCCCTCTGAGCATCAAAAGGGTTGGGTTTTGTTTTGTTTTGCCTTTTTGTGTTTAGCTCCAAGGATGTGTAAAAAGATTACTGTGTACAAAAACCAGTCTTAATGGATTATAGCTTCATCAATGATTTAGATAATGGCATACAGAGTACACTTATAAAGTTTGTGGCTGATACCAAGCTGGGAGGGGTTGCAAGTGCTTTGGAGGATAGGATTAAAATTCAAAATGATCTGGATAAACTGGAGAAATGGTCTGAAGTAATTAGGATGAAATTCAATAAGGACAAATGCAAAGTACTCCACTTAGGAAGGAACAATCAGTTGCCCACATACAAAATGGGAAATGACGGCCTAGGAAGGAGTACTGCGGAAAGGGATCTGGGGGTCATAGTGGATCAGAAGCTAAATATGAGTCAACAGTATAACACTGTTGCAAAAAAAAGCGAACATCATTCTGGGATCTATTAGCAGGAGTATTGTAAGCAAGACACGAGAAGTAATTCTTCCACTCTATTCTGCGCTGATTAGGCCTCAACTGGAGTGTTGTATCCAGTTCTGGGCACCACATTTCAGGAAAGATGTGGACAAATTGGAGAAAGTCCAGAGAAGAGCAACAAAAATTATTAAAGGTCTAGAAAACATGAGCTATGAGGGAAGATTGAAAAAATTGGGTTTGTTTAGTCTGGAAGAGAGGAGACTGAGAAGGGACATAACAGTTTTCAAGTACATAAAAGGTTGTTACAGGGAGGAAGGAGAAAAATTGTTCTTCTTAACCTCTGAGGATAGGACAAGAAGCAATGGGCTTAATTTGCAGCAAGGGTGGTTTAGGTTGGACATTAGGAAAAACTTCCTAACTGTCGGAGTGGTTAAGCACTGGAATAAATTGCCTAGGGAAGTTGTGGAATCTCCATCATTGGGGATTTTTAAGAGCAGGTTGGACAAACACCTGTCAGGGATGGTCTAGATAATACTTAGTTCCCTGCACTCAAGACAGGACTGGACTAGATGACCTCTCAAGATCCCTTCCAGTTCTATGATTCTATAGAAAGTCTCGGTCATGGTAACAACAACTACTGCTGCTAAGGTTTAGATTGCTATATTTCAAAAATGCTTCTTGGCAAGACTCTTTGGCTAGTGTTGCTGTCTCTCAGGTCAAGTGGAAAGATGCCATCTCCTTATGAACTTGCCCTTGGTTGCGATGTACCCCTTTTTGAACCAAGGTGCTTCTATATGTCTGTATGTACCATCTCGCTGCTAAATCCTGCATCACACCTATCAGTCCCCTCAACTTGCATTCCCCTGAGCTATAACCAGTGTTGGGTGGGCCTCAGATAAAAGGAAAATTTGGTTAAAATATTCAATATTCTGATACTTATTCTAGGGGCAGGTGTCCATGGTTAGTAAATTCATGGCAAGTGGGGGTGTAAAACTACAGCACCCCAACCTGCTATGTGCTAACTGCCCATGGACCATCCTATATCAACTTAAGGTTCTGAAGCATGGTTTGGTCTACTCTCGTTTCAAAGCAGAGCAGATCAAAACACACTATGGAACTTTTAGGGCACAGCAGCTGGGAGCACAGGCAGTTAGTGCATAGCAGACTAGTGCGCTGTAGCTTGCCGCATGCTAACTGGTGATGTACACGAGCCCTATGTGCAAGTGAACTTCTTGGGATAGGCACCGACATCTTGAAAGCATGTGTTCTTAAGAGATTATGGGCCGGCCCGCCTCTGGATGGAATGAGGAAGAGCAGAGGTACCAAGCGTAGGAAAAAACGTTTGAAAAATATTTGGTTAACTGATTTGCAGCCTTAAAGCAAAAGCTTAACTCAGGTTTTAGGAGATAATTCAGGCTGGTTCTTTCTTTAACCAAATGGGTTTACTGATCCCTACTTTACAAGCCGTAGAACTTTGCTACTTGTAGCAAACACTTCTGTAAATACCTCAAGGTCTAAGAGTTGAACTCAGTGGGCAGGGCCTTTTATCTAAAGTATAGGGAAAAAAACTCCCAAGATTCTGTTGTTTAAGATCCAGAAGAGGATTTGTGTGTGTCAGGGAGCTGACAAGTGTGGAAAAGGGATTGAATCAGCCTCACTACTTTTCTCATTGCATAGCCTCCCAAATTTGGTGCTATCGTTCTAAAAAATAGTTACCTTCAGCAAAGTAAAATTGTTGCCCTATTAAATGAAATACTCAGGATAATTGGTGGCAGGATCTGTAACAAGAAATAATTTATTGCTGCAATCAAGCTTGTGTGTCCCAATTTGAAGTGGGAAAGGGGCTTGGATAATTAGTGTTAGCAATTTCCTCTTCCTCCCCCATGAGGAGCAAAACAGTATGAGCCACAGAGAGGCTTCATTGGCACTCAGTGTACGATGGGAGGAATTATTCTTCTTCCGCAGCCCCAGTCCTGTCTCGATTTGCCTTTGCATAGACTGCTACATCTAGAAGCAGGACGTGGCTCTAATTTTAGCTGGGTCATTGTAATTTTCAGTGTGAACGGATCAGTGCTCAGTTGCATACAGCCAGATGTACCCAGTGACCAGCCTGAAGGAAGAGTAGCTGAAGAAAGCTCCTATCACTCTCCTTTCAAACTCACGTAATCTCCTCGGGACTCCAAGATACCATGACACAAGGCTCACAGCGGTGCACCTGGGCAGAGGTTTTCTAGGAGCACAGGTACACGTCACTTCCCCTGCTCCTGTCCAGCACCTCATTCATTTAAGAGTCACAAAGAGGTGCTTTGAAAGGGACAACTTTAGCTGGGCATTCACCAGGGAGAATGAAATGGAGACCTAAAGGGAAGTTTAGTAGCTGTATTTCTCCACTGGCACTTGGAGTACAAAGGTAGGGTAATGCATGGGTATCCAGGGAGAATCTGCATGGGGAGTGGCTGCTAAAAGCTTGCAAGCACTTACTCTGTTGGGAAGGAAGTAAATAGCAGAATTTGCCCTGCAGGGGTGGAATGATGGTAGACAGCAAAGCATTCCCTGTAGCTGTGAAAAATAAGAGGCATGACACTTCTGCCCCCTTACACCAGAGCTTAGAAAGGCTAGCCAAAAATCAGGACCACGTTGTGCTAGACTGTGGACAAGCACATAGTGAGAGACAGCACTCCACATCTAAATAGGGAAGACAAAGGAAGGGAGGGGAAACTGAGGCACTAGACAACAAAGTGACTTGCCCAAGGTCACACTACAAGACTGTGTGATAGAGTCAGGGACTAAAGCCCAGATTTCCTAGCCCCTGCTTTAACCACAAGCCTCACCTTCCTCCTTATGCAATGGCTTCCACAGCCAATAAAGGGAACCACCTGAGATGAGGGATACTACCCGCATCTTATCAGCAGCAGTGATATCACGGGGAATACAGGTCTCTTGGAATTCAGTGGAAGGAGTCCCATTGCTCTTATTATCCTCTTTCCTCCAGCACTATCTCTAGGGAGAGACCTAACTAAACCAGCCAATGGGAGGTGAGTTAAATCCCAGCAGGGGTTTTCAGAGTCAGGGCAGGGAAACATGCCCAGCTGGGAATTAATTAGGTGCAGCTGAGCCTCATTAGACTCCAAATGCCCTTTAAAAGAGGCAGGGGAAAGATAGGTGCTTCTATTTAGAAGGCAGGACAACAACTGCTAGGGACAAAGAGCGTTTCTGGGTCTATTATTTTCTATTCATAGATAACTCTGAGCTTTCTAGTAGGTCAGGATTTTTAAGCTGTATGAAAGGGAGGTGGTCGGAGACTGTCATGGGCTTTTGTGCGTTCTGATTGTACAAGGACTGTCTAGAAATGAAGCAGAAACACTCAGGGAGGGTGACCTTAGTTTGCTAAGCAGAGGTCTCTGAAGGAATTTCTCTTCAGCTGCTTGGCCCCTGACTCTGCCTTGAGTGCGGATGAGGAATTACTGTAGCAGGAGTAGGGAAACCTATTGTGTCTTGGGGCAGCAATGGGGGAATTTCAACAGACAAGATGAAATGAACTCTGTTGGAATTTGTCTCAGGCACAAGGATTAGTCCTGGCAATCCCAATGGTTCAAAATTAAAAATAAAAGGTGGGGTTGTTTTTTAAATGGCAGATTCTTTGTATTTGTCCACTGGTTTCTGAGCCTTTAGTGATCATATCTTCAAGGTTTTCTTTGCAACACAAAGGCTCAAAAGGTAATTCTTTCCTGAGCCTTCTGCTCTGATTCCCACCTGAAGCCACTTAGAAACCTATTTCTAAAACTGCTCTGCTGTAGCAGTGGAGGTTCTGAACCACCCATCAAACCAGTGACCTTACCCCTGAATGAGAGCGGCAGCCACTGCGGGAAGCAGCAGCTGTGGTTCTGGTAGCGGGCCAGGGACATCAATAATACAGATGTAGGGGAAAGAGAAGAGGGAATGTTGGCTTGCTGAATTTTAACAGAGGAAATAAAGGTGGAGAGGGTGTGCAGGGAATATTTAAAAAGCAGAGGTGGAGGGGTAAACCAAACCAAGCCAAATCTAAGCCTGCTCACCCATGCAACATAACTAGCAGCACTGAAACAGAGCCAGGCCAGCAAGGTTAATGCAGTTGCTGTTGCAAATAAGCCACTTTCAGAGGAACAATCACAACTTCTCTCTCACCCCATGCACCCACTGCTCTGCTATACCAAAGGCACAGGATCAGTGACTGGGGGGGAAGGGGTGTGACATCCAATCAGGGAACAGATCTAAACAAGGCACAACAAGACTCTCCCCCACCAAAGCTGCTGCTGCTTTTTAGAAACCGGCTGGGCCAAACTTTTCTCTCCCTGAGGCTGGTGCAAATCAGGAGCGTTCCACTGAAGCCAGCGATGCGAGTGCTAAATCAAGCACACGGAGGCTAGTGACAGCAGGCAGGGTGTTTGTGTTTATCTTTCTAATGCTCAATTGTTGGAGAGAGAGGAGGAAAAAGATTTTTTTTTAAAAGAAAAAGCTCTTTCCAGCCTACAAATGAGCCTGATTTAACTGCATCTCTTCTTATCTTGCCACAAACTATTTAACGCTAGTGTAGCCCAAACCAGCTGGTCCCTATTCCACCTAAGCTAGGAAGCATTTGAAAGAGACCTTTTATTTCAATTAACAAAGTTGTCATTTGTATTACAGTAGCACCTAGGAAACTCATTCAAACATTAGGGCCGGATTGTGCTAGGAGCTGCATAGACAAATAACAAGGACCGTGCCTACCCCAGAAAGCTTGCCAGGGGGCCAAGGCAGTCAAGGGTGGTGCTTTTGCGATAAACCATGTTGCTACTGGAGCTGGCCCTGACTTGAGGATATTTGTTCCTAGGACTGGAGAGGGAAATTCTCACACTTGTTTTAAAATTTTGTTTTCATAAGCTAAGGGCCTTTTCTTTCCATAACACAAGTAAGAAAAGTTGTGGTTAAAACACAGGACTGGGGTCCTAGATGGGGTCATAGAGGAACCCAGGTAGACAGCTTTTAAAAAATGTATGGAGTGAAGTCTGGGCTCTCTAATGTCAATGGCAAAACTCCCACTCATTTCGGGAAATATCCCTTCAACTATGGGCTATTTCTCTCTGACTTTTGCAGTCATTCAGGGTACATCTACACTGCAATGTATCCAGGGTTAGTAGAACTCAAATTAGCAGACCCTGGATGTGTTCACCTAGGGCTTGAGTGTTTTCACTCATTTCTAACCCCAGATTAGGAATTGTTGAACCCTGTGTCCCAATCTGGTGCTCCAGCGTCTACACTGCATTGTGTGGGCCAAGTCCAACCTCCCATACCATAGACTGCCTAGTGCCCCCCAAATGTGGCCGGTTAGCCCTTTGTTCATGGGGCACTGTGTGAAAACTAGACTGTCCAACAAACCTGACTGTTCAGAGGACAAAAGTAAGTCAGCCCGTGGGATACTTTTGGCAGACTTGCAAAGCAGAAGTTCATGGTACTGTGTCTATGCTGCAAAGCAATAGGGCTTGAACCTGAGTTCTGGCTTAACTCGGGCTCAGATCCTCCACCCCGGGGGGTCCTGGGATCCTGGGTCCGAGCCCTGGATTATTGTGATTTGGATTTAGATGGAAGGGGGGTTAGGCTTGAGTTTGAATTCAAACTCTGGTCTTACACTGCAGTCTAGACATACTTTTCATCCTTTGATCTTGGCAAGGACTTCTGCATGGATGAAGCAGGCAATGAAAAGGTGCCAGGCCAAGACTCTCGGGAGTCCTGTGCAATAACAACCCAGCATATGTTCGTAAGACACAGACGCACCCATTGTACAAAAGATGATTGGATCAGGACGATACAAAGTGAAGGGTTCCATCTGTCCCAAAGCCTGCATTGCCATTCAAGAGCAGCAGTGCTCTGTGTGTTACAGAGCTGGCATTTGAGTTGCTTTTTCTTTTCCCAGATCCAGCTCCCTATTTATATTGCTGCACTGGGCAAGGGCAGTACTTTACCTGCATGCAGGTAGGCCCTTGTAAGAACTGGTATGCCAGTGGTTAAAATGTCAGCTGTGCCATGGCCGTATAGTGAAGCATGCCAGGAGCAATGAAGTCACAGCTCCAGTACATACCGCTGACAGTCCAACATATGCAATGCGTGGGAACTGTGGTGATTGCATCCTGTTGTCTCTCTAAGCGGAGACCGCTTCAGCTGAAATGAGCCAAATGCTATTATTAACTCACTAACTCATGTTCTTCCTCCCAGCTCTTTAAATACATGTAATTATTTGAAACTGGCCTACTGGTAAAGATAAAAATTGATAACCATAGACACAACTTCCCTTTTCAGTTGGATGGAATGTCAGGACTCTTGAATTTTATTCCTGATTTGCTGGGTAGATTTATGCAAATAGACACTGAACTGCTATGTAAAATCAATGTCTGTAATAATCACAGGAAGAAGCTGGGCTAAGAGCTGAGCTAATTTTTTTTCAGCTGGAATTTTTTTTTTTCCGGAGAAAAATGCAGATTAGGCACCACTGAAATGTTTTGTCAATTTGTATGGATTTCACTACTTTTTTCCCAGATTTTTTTTTAAAGAAACAAACATGTTTTGTTTTGATGCTTTCTACACTAAATGTTTTGATTTTTCGACTTGAAACAACTTTTTTGGTTTCAAAATTTCATTTAACTTTATTTTCAAAAAACATTTAAAAAGTGTCAAAACTAAACCTTTCAGTTTTCTCAAAATGAAACATTTTGTTCAACCCCAAATGTGGTGGTTTTTGTTGTTGTTGTTGTTGTTGTTGTTTTTTTTTAACTTTTTGATTTGCTGAAAATTTTCATTTTGGGGCCAACCCAAAACAATCTTTCAAACTTTTAAAATTGGCAACGAATGTGAAAATCCATTATTCCCCAAATTCTAGCCGAGCTTCCTTAACGTTCTTAAAGCACTTTGAGATGCTCAGTTGAAAAGTGGTGTAAAAACAAGAAGTAATATTGATAGGGTGGAACTAGAGGGGACAAGAAAAGTACTTTGATACCTACTGAATATGTTTAAACAATGAGGAGTCCTTGTGGCACCTTTGAGACTAACAAATTGGTGCCACAAGGACTCCTCCATCTATCAGTAAAAACAATAACATGGCTACCCCATTGAAACCTAGAATATATTTAGTACTTTGTAAACTGGGGCTTTCATTAGTATGTTTATTCCCCTAACCAGAAGGAGAGGACTGCGCGGGGAAAGGGAGAATAGCAAGTTCTTTCCAATATCACTGACCTGTACAGCATCTTTCCTTCCACAAAAGGTTCAATACTGCAATTCTATTTTTACTGACGCTCCAATCATATCAACTGATATTACCAAAAACCCTAGAAGATACTCGCTATGAATTGCAATGAGAGAGAGAATGGGGAAGATGGCTATTGGCAGACCACCACCATCTGTAAATGAAGCGGTAGGCCTATTAGTAGTGGAAAATACAGCCCAACCAAAACATGCCCCATGTTTTTCAACACCTCACAGAAAGGCAATGCCCTGTAAACATTCATAACATTGCCCTTTCTGCTAATGGGACACTCCTCCACACATGCTCACCCACAGTTCCCTAATTTAAAAAAACAACAACCTGGATCTAAAACAGTGAAGAAAAATGAATCTGGTAGCACCTCTTCTTCTGAAAGAGCTCAAAGCTCTTCTGTTACAGGTGTGCTCTACAGCTGTCTGTGTGTAAATAATTAAGATGCCAGCAAATGGCACACAAGAAAATGTGGCTGAGTTTTGCATGATCAATAAGACTGTGCATTGCAAATAGCTCCCTCTGGCTGCCCTTTACTGCTTCTCAAATGTAAGTGTGTATCAATGAAGTAATTAAAATGTAAGCAGCTATAGCGTGGAGGATAGCAATCAGGTGGATGATGATAGGAAGGGGGAGATTATGGTCAAAATTCTACTCCTACTTGGAGCTTGTCAGGAGCCTGATTTTCCATTTCACAGGAAATGTTGCCACTTCAAAATGTTTTCCCTTCCGAAATGGAATGAAGGCACAAAAAGTTGAAATTTCCCCCAAAATGAAATTCTGATAAAAAGAAAAAAAATTGTTTGGGGTCAGTCAGAACATTTCATTTTGATCAAAACGAAATATTTTCTTCTGATTTTGACTTTTTAAAAAAATTATTATAAAAAATAGTGAATTTTGGTTTGAACAGTTTTTTTTAACCAAAAATATATGGAAATGTTCCATTCCCAAAACGTTGCAACAGGGTGTTTCAACATTATCAAAACACTTTATTTTTTTCAGGGTGCAATTTTGTCAAAATTGATACTTTTAAAAATGTTTTGATATTGATAAAAGTTGATTTTTTTTTTTTTGGATGATAAAATTTTCTGACCCGCTCTAGTCGTACTTTTATGTCCACACATGGCAACCAGAACCCTGTTTTATTTTTTAAGTGTTTATACAAAAGACCCACATATTATAAACTACTCAGCTTTAAGGATGACTGGATGAGTCAGCTGTGTGTGGAGTTGAATCTGTCATTCCAGGGTATCTAGGTATTCCAGCCCTGGCTGAATGAGTTGCTTTGCGGCCCCATCACTCATAAGGTCTCTGTGCTTCAGCAGAGCTTCACTTGAAACCTGGTAATATGCTGCTGGCCTGGAGGTGGAGAGAGATAATTTGCTCTATGTGCCTGGCACACTAAGCAGTAGTGCACAGCTTGTTATATTATGAGTGGGTTTCTCTGAAGGTTGCTTACAGTTCTTTAAGGAATGAATAATTCCTGCTCTAACCATTCCTCCTGGACACTGGCAAACTTATTTTCGAGAATATGTCCTTTTTTCCAGACAAAACTCATCTCTCAGGCAATAGCAAAGAGCTTTCTTGAATCCCTCTAGCACATGAATGAGTGGGACTGAAGAAGTATGGTAGCAGAGGCGACCTCTTTTGAAAAATAGGTTGCAGCAGTGAGAATCAACGTCACGTTGATTCTTGCATCACTTTATATTACGAGCTGCTGTGTCCTGCTGCCAAGAGCATTGGATTAAGACTAGAGCGGTCATATGGGAAAAGCAAGCAAGATATATGTGGCAGGCATAGGTTCCTTTGACCTTTATTTGCTGCTTTGGATGTGAGATCCCAGTAACTTTTGTAACTGGCTGTGGTAACAAGAATTAATGACATAGGTGTCATTGTAAGCCATGCCTGCTTGGTGTGGTGCTCTGTCCCCCTCTAGTGGCACCTGGACCATCTAGAGCAGGTGTTCTCAAACTGGAGGTCGTGACCCCTCAGGGGGTCACAAGGTGGTTACCTGGGGGACGTGAGCTGAAAGCTCCCAAACTCCATTAAATTTAAATTAACCCTCCCCACCATTTTTAATTTGTAAGGGGGGTCACACTCAGAGGCTTGCTGTGTGAAAGGGGTCACCAGTACTAAAAGTTTGAAAGCCACTGATCTAGAGATTGATCAGTCTGCTTCAGCCTTCGCTAAGGGCTATGTGGCTTTTTGCTCATGCAATAGATGCTCATGTATTTAGCTCCAGCATTCCCAGCTTCGATCCCGCTGATGACCGCACTCATCATCATTTTACAATATGACACCATCACCATGCAAAGAAGTGATCAACAAAAGTCATGGGAATTACCATAGTTTGAATTCATCCATGGTGCACTCCATTGGCTTCAGTGAGCTCCCACCTGGGGTGAGTTTCACCCAGTAACTCCAGTGTTGGCCATGGTAACTGCAGGCAGCTGAGATCCCATGGTGATGAATGAGGTAGAAATGCCTAGATACTTCCATTTCTGATATGGATCTATCTAAGTCCTGCCACTTCTTCCTCTACAACTTGTCTAAGATCTATCCTTCTTATTCTACCCCTTACAATTAAAACTCATGTTTTAGGCCTTCGTCATTTCCCATCATCATCCCTTCGAGCCTCCCTAACACTCACTCCACCCCCTTCAAGACCAAACAAAATGCTGGTACTAAAATGATCTTCCTTGTCTATCATCGGAATCACATCACCTTCAGATTTCACCAGCTCTCGCTCCTTCACATCATCCAACACACACTTCTTATCCCACCTTGCCAGCTCAGCATGACTCCATCCTTCCCCCTTATCTGCCCTTGTTTCCTTTCCAGGGCTATTTCATGCAGACAATTTTGCCCAACTCTCTCTCTCTCTCCTCCCAGTGACATACAGGTTAATAGGAGTTGCTCGCAGGTAACCAAGAGCTGAAATGGCCAGACGGGTGCATTTCCTGTTCTCATTGACGCTCATGACTTCAATGATCAGAGATCACGAAGCGCTGAATCTGGGCCACTGTTTGACAAAGCCTGTTATAACTCTGCCCTGTGAACTGCTCCATTTATTTCTCTTTTTTCTCCCTTCTCTGCCACATGGCATACTTCTAAGGCAGCAAGTGGGAAGCAATGTGTTATCATATAATTATCCATAAATCAGCATGTCATCACACGAGGGCCTTTTTTTTTTTTGAGACAAAAATGAATCTCCAACTCAGGTTGTCATAACCAGTTGGAAATCATTAGGCCTGGGCTGATGTTCTCAATATCTGTCAATAGCTTTTTAACCAATGCCACTTTCTTGCCATTAGTCAATGGTACATGAAATTACAGAACTTTTACGAGGCACCTGATTTAATCTGAGGTTTTAATTCAGCTGGGAAATTCTGCTGACATTACAGGTTATGGAAATGTAGCTTGAGTACTTGATGAACAGCAGTAAAAACTCCAGGGTTGAAGAATAACTTCAGTGTTGAGTCCTTAATGCCCAGTATCAGGATTTGGAATACGTTTCTACCTTTTCTACCTGTGCCTGCTTCCTGTCTGTCTCTCTCCGAATAGCAAGATGGGATGTGGTCGCTAGAAGCCACCTTCAATAAAGTTCTCATAAATCACCATTTGCCTTTGCATCTTAACGCCTTGTATGTAATGTACTTTCCATCTGCCTCCTCCACCTGCCTCATTGTGCTTCCTAAGCCCTTTGAGGTGATGGGAGTATTTCTATGGACTTCAATGAGCTCTGCATCTGACCCTCTTAGCTGGCTCGATCCAAATGCTAATAGAGATCCAAGCAGGGTGCATATGTGCTTCCTTTACACTATAAAGGCTGTAGGACCCGGAGAATGTATAGCATGGGGAGGGGATTTACACTGGGTGTGCTGCACATCCAGCCGCCAGCTGGATGGAATGTTACAATGCCCTAAATGGGGCTTTTGAGGTGGTTCCCTGAGTGACAGCTCTGCAGAGACATTCCCAACACCTGCTCCGCCTACAAAATCATGCTTTTTGCATGCCGTTTTCTAAGCTCAACACAGACGTTGGGTTTTTTTTTTCTGGTTCAACATAAAAGGCAGTTGCCTCGGGTCAAGAGCTGCCACTTGTCCTGCTGCTACCTTAAGCCAAAATTGGTAACTTCATCCTCTCTGGCCAGTGTGGCAGCTTTTACACACTGTCGTGATGCTGCTGTGTTTTCAGGTCTTGACACCCCCCTGCAGATTGACGCTATCTGATATTCCACCTCGTAGATTCAGCATTGGCAGTGGCAAAAACATGCTTCCTCCTCCTGTCCCACTAGTGCTGTTCTGGAGGGACCGCCTCCAAAGGGAGCCATGGGAATGTAATCTTCTTGGACTCTTCCAACTTTACCTTCAATGCTGCGATTTCCAACCAAGGATGTCAGAAGTGGTAGTGGTTTCTTTGTGATGTGGACTGTCATCTGTGAGATTCTGGCCTGTGATTTACATGGCGTTTGGTTTCAACATGGATTTTTCTCTCTGCTTCTTGTCCATGAAATTTCCACATGTCCCTAAATTGAAAGATTTTTGCTTCTGATTTCTATGCAAAAGAGAATATGGTAATGGGCTGTAATTTTAATTTGTGGAGCCTTTAGCGTTCTTTGTTTCTTTCTTCTCTCCCTCCCCTGGCTGCGGGTTTTTCAGTCCTTGGGCAATAGGACAGCAAGGGTTTTTCTCCGGAGGAGCGATCTCTACAGTTCTGAGTATGGTTGGTATGTTTCTGCTTCTCAGAAAACAAAACTTGCTCACTTATGCTTATTTTAAATGGGGTTTCTCAAAGCCAAGAGCAAAAAACACCCTGAAGAAAACAATGCAAATAAAACCCTAATGAAAGGGGTATTTTCTCAATCAAATAAGAAACCAAAACTGTTTTTTAAGAGATGCATAAGTAAGGGAGCACTGAAGCACTGAAATTACATCTTGTAAAACACAGGCTGTCATGCTCAAAGACACCCCAGAATGGTTGCTTTGACACAGCTGAATGCGGCGAGCAAATGTGCCAAATTGGGGCCCTGTGCTGGGATTTATGTTTCACTCTGCCTAATTATTAATATGTTAATTTGAAAAAGAGACATTCCTTTCTGCAGATAACGCTTTCTGCACCATGGCTGGTGTGTGACCAAGGCTTCTTTGCTTTCTCTTTGCCTCTTTGACTTTTATTTCCCCTCAGTCTTTTCCATGCAAAGCTTGTTTGTAAAGCTGAGGGGACCAAACAAAGTTAGAAGGGTGAGGGCGGGTTGTTTCGCAGAGCCAACCCTAAGCAAGAACTAGCATGTAGTTGCATAGGGCACTGCCCTGGGACTTGGCAGATTTGGTTCAAGTCCCTGCTCAGACACTGTGGTAAAAGGGATCATTTAGATAGATTTTGCTGTGGGTCAGCACCCCTAGACCTATGCCTTTCCCTGCTCTCTTACCTATTATTGAATCCTTGCTATCCACATAACACTAAAAATATGGGGAAACTTTGACACAGATGAAAGGGATATTATCCAAATCCTATATACTACACCTACCATGACCTCACGACTCACCAGGAGAGAACCCCTGCTCCTCAGTAGCTTCCAAACCCCTCTCTCCTCCCACCCACTGGCAAATGTCCTGACTCTCCTCACAGCTAACAAAACCCTCCTGACACCCCAGCCTAACACACAGGCACTTTCAACTAAAGTTCCATATAAAGATGGGCCTGAAACAAGCACTGGTTTCAAACACTCCCAGTACCAGAGCGCCGATGTAAGTCTGGATTTTGCAGATTGGGCTAAACCATCCCTAAAATGAGCTGAACCAAACCTAATCTTTAGGGATGTCTGAAGCTTGAATGCATTTCTAATTCTGGATGGGTAGCAGGATGCAGGTCCATCTTGTGGTGTATTGAGGACTATTGGAATTGCCAAGTATCATTTTAAGAGTTGGCAGGTGGGGAGTTTCCTAGTCCTGCTTGCAGGACTCTGTTGGGAAGCATCAGTGTGTGATCAGAGTCTGTCTGGAAAGACCAGCCTCTAGCAAGGTTGGGCGAGTTGTCCCCCATGGCCTTAGTAAGCAACTTGAAAACTTTCTCTGCTTTTGGTTTCTGTGTGTTATCATTCTGGATCCTCAGATGGAAGATTGCATCCCTTCCCACTGGAATATTTAATGTTAACTAACTTCTCTATGCCATGAACATAACATGTCTTAAATGGAACAAACTATCCATACAAAGCTCTCCCAGGTTGGGTTCATTATGACAACGTCACCCTCCCAAGATTTGGATACTTGCATTGTTGCCAACTCTTATGATTTTATTGTGAGTCATGCAATATCTGGAGTTTTTCTTCAAGGCCTCAGCTTCTGGAGTCAGGGGAATATGAAAGACTCAACTCTCATTTGAAAAACAAGTTTCCAGCTTTCATGATGATGGAGAAATGGTTGAAAATGAAGAGTGTAATAATAATAATAATAATAATAATAATAACTTGTAACTCGAAGGGTCAAAATCCAGAAGGCCAATAAAAAGAAACCCAAACTATTTAACTTTTAAAATCCCGTGGTTTGTAAACCAATCCCATGGTAGTTTGGAGCCTGACTCATGGCTTTTGAATGCTTGGGGTTGATTGTACTGTACTTACCAGAACTATCTCAACCTCTGGAGCCCATTCCATTCTCAGCTCGCTGGTGTGACTCCAGAATGACACACGGACTTTCACTGGAGCTACTCCAGATTGTCCCAAGTGTAGCTGAGTGCAGATGCTGGCAATGAAGAATCACAGAAACACAGGCTGTTTTGTGAGATTTCCTAGGCCTGAGCATGGAAGTACCAAACAGAGAAACCAGGAGGTTCTGTTTAAGGTTTAGGCCAATGTTTGGACTCTGCTTTACTGGACCTGCTTTCTATTCAATGTCTCTAATCATTTCTGCTGCCTGTTCTGCTTTGTGTGTCAGCCCTGGCTGCTGGTTGATTCCCTGCTGCCTGGCAATGCATCACTTGTCGTCTTTAATCTCCCTCAGAATTAACGCAGAGAGCGAACCCTTCCACATGCCTGTCCTCAGCTCTGGGGCTGGCAGAGCAATTCCCGCGCAGGAAGGGCAGAGGAGAGTCTGCAGTCGAGACAGCATGCGAGTTTGCCCATCGGAGCAGAGCTGGAGCGTGACATTGCATTTCCACGCACCTGGACTGGTGGCAAGTGCCACCTCCAATTCATTTTCCAGAGGCCGTGCGAGACTCTGAATCTGGAGCCACTCGCTGGGCCAATAGTCAGTCTTTGCTGATTTGCGTGTGTGGGTAGCACTGCCCTCTACTGGATGGAATGAGAGCTGCTCAGCTGTGTGGGACCCATAGTGTGGATAGCTGACGGAGATTCTCTTTAACCCCAAGAGAAGGAGTCTGGGCTTTTAAAGGATCCATGTTCTAGCCCAGCTATGGCTATGAAGTTCTGAGTTGGTGCAGGCTGGCTCTGCTCCTGTTACAGATCCTGGAAGGGAAGATTCCCCTTAGCTTGCACCAGCAGAGGTCCCTAGAGCCCAGATGAGCTACTTTGAGGACTGGGATCTGAATAACAGGCAGGAGATGATAGGCTAGTATTCTTGGCAGGAGATGTACAACAGATGGCAAGAGGAAAAAAATTAGTGAATGAAATCGCCCGTTACACCCATTTGGCTGGATTAAAATATTTTCGGCTGAGGTGTGAAGCATTCCTCGCATTCAGTCCCTTTATAATTTTCCAAAGATAATAATGTCTGGCTAGGTGGCTGTGTCAGCTGGCAAAAGACGGATACTTGCTGTTTGCAGGGTAATAGTTTGAATCCCTGTAAATTGGAATTTATATCTGGCTAGACAATCCCTGTTGTGCCTGCTCTGTGCTTCTAGACCAGAATGCATTTACACAAGACAACTGACTGCTCCACAGAGCAGCCTCCCTTTAACTTCTTTATTTGTCTTCCACTGAGAAAATGCAGAACACGGACTGCTGTAGGAAAAGGCACCTGTGCATGTATTACAGAGAAAACAAATGCGATAAGCCTGTTGGGTTGCAGTCAATGGCCCTTCATTGGAATTTCTCCTTATCAGAAGACTCCATGCTGCTGTCCAGGGGGCTGTGTAACTGGACAGTTGCATGTAATTGGGATGAGTCATTGCCTTGGATGGATAGAGGCTGAGCTTGTTGGCTGCCCGTGGCCATTGGCCAAGGGTATCTGTGAGACGCATAGCATATGTTATCATGGAATGGCAAATGAAGAGCCTAGATGGCACAGAAGTGGATTAGCTCATATGCTTTCTGCATGTATCACAGCTATGGATGGATGCAAACGGCTTGCTAGAGAAGCAAACAGAGGTACAGCATCTAAGCACCGCAATCCCCCCAGAAGGCATCCCCATTAAGCAGAAGTTTTGTCCCCAGTGAGTACCAGTCATTCGTGTCATGTAAGGTTGGGCAGGTGCTGGATTTTCCATTTCATGGGCGAGTCTAATACTGCGATTTTTTTTTTCTGCTCTCAAATGAAACAAAAAACAAAATCTAAATTTCCTGATAAATTAAATTGTGAAAAAAAAAAAAATTTTGGGTTCAATTGAAATATTTTGTTTTGATAAAATCCAAACATTTTGTCCCTGTTTTGACCTTTTAAAGCTTTTTTCTATTTTTTTTTTTTTTTTATATATAGAAGCAGAGTTTTTTGTTTCAAAAAGTCACTCCAAGAGCTGGTTGGAAAATCAGGGGCAATTGCTGTGAATGTCTTTGCTTCACTTCAGCTCAGTCTGATTGTCCAGTTCCTTGAGATCTGTGACTCGATATGCCCTGTTCCTGAGCCTTCAAACATGAGGAGAAATGGAGACCCCAAACCACAAGGGATAAGAAATGTTAAGGATGGAGAAACTGGATTAGAGCCAATAGAACTGTGCAAGATCCAGACCATGTTTTGCAAATATTTTCACTGACTTTTCCTTCCATTTCATTTTACATGGTTTTGGCACTCACTGACATTTAGCTTTTTTCCCCCCTCCTCCTAAAATGGATTTTTTTACATAACAAGAAGAAAATTAAAAAATTAGATGTCAAAAATAATTATTTGTCTGAATAAAATTTAGCATTTTTGAAAGATCCCAAGATTTAGTCTTGCAAATATATTGCATATAAACAGGCCTATTTGCTATCAAGATGATACTATGTTTATGCACAAAATAGAGGGCTTTCCTGAGGATCTTTGCTTATTTTTTGTCTGTTTTTAATTGACCCATACTTGCAAAGTTTGCAGTAAATAAATAAAATGAAAATGGCAAAAGACTCAACTTTTGAGATTTTCCAGTTGTGCTGTGAATATTTAACGTTGTCTTAATTGATGAGCCTCCAGTTAATAGTAATAGGGCCTTATATGGGAGCACAGCATGGGCTGAAGGGAAGAAACACCAGGAAGGAAACTTTGTTGGTAAAAATAGATGAAGAAGGAGGGCAAAGAGGGTGGGTGAAATAAGCTTATCAAAGAGGAATTGACTGTAAAATTAATAGGCTGTGTGCAGTGGCAGCCAAAAGGCATAAGGGAGCAGATGCCACAGCAGACTAGCATAAAGGGGGACAGGATAATGGTGGAAATGTGACATGAAATTCACTCCAGCAAATGCAACAAGGGCAGTTTTGTTTCTGTTCCACAGACCTGCTGCTGGCCAGTTCTGAAGGGAAGAACAGAGGAAGCCAGGCACCAGCCTCATTAGATCCCGTTCTTGCTTGATCCATGCAGCTGCCCTCATACTGCTGAGCGAGCCCACGGATCTATTAGAAAGGGCTACTTTGAGGCTAACAGCTGCTCCATCAGAACAGGTTTCCATTCCGTGCTCCCAGACAGAAAAGTGTAATGGGAGCTAAAGTCTTTGAGCCAGTCGAATTAAAGAGTAACAGATGAGCAAAGCTACGGGAGCGGACTGGCTGCTAGACCTGGGAAAAGCTGGCTCCAGGAATCCCCTGAAGTATATAGACATGGATGTAACGCTTGGGTTTTACAGAGCTTTGCTGAGTTTTGTGAAATTGTAGCCGTATATAGTGTCCTTCCTTGTTTAAACAATTGTCTGCACCAAAGGCTTCCACAGTCTAGAAACCTGGAGGCCAATCATCAGCGGGGGTACATGGCCTTCAGTGGCTGCCTGGCCTTGATTACACTGTCCCTGTTTATGGGGGCTCCTGCTATGTATCATTTCTATTACAGTAGCGCCTGGAGGCGCCATTATGCCAGGTGCTGTATGGACGTAGAGTGGGAGATGGTCCCTGCCCCAAAGAGCTTACAGTTGCAATAGACAAGATGGACAAAGGAAGGATTATTTTTTCTACTTTGCACGTAGGCAGCTGAGACATGGGAAGATTTGGTGAGGTCACACAGGGCGGCCATGGCAGAGCCAGGAATAGAATTCTGCTTTTCCTTAGTCCAGGTCCAATGCCTCAACCATGAAGTCATCCATCCTCTTGATACTTGCAACATCCTTTTAAAATCTAGCAATGGGGGAGCCACAAAAAAGTTTGCCGCTGGAGCTTTGGCTCACACACAGATAGTTGCAGCCTTTTACAACCAAACCTCCTCCAAACTACCCCTGTTCCCTGGGCCTGCACAACTGAATGGGGAGGAGAAGAGATTTTAGGTGTGTTTTCGGGTACATTCTACTTCCAAATGGGCTGGATGTACCAAAAATACATCCCGTCCAATGGGATTTTGTTACGGCAGTTCCTGCCTGAAAGCCAGGCCAGGCAAAGGTGGACAAAAATGACAAATAGGGATATAGGAATTTAGGAATTGCCAGACTGAATCAGACCCACGGTCCATCTAGTTCACTGTCCTCTCTCCCACAATGGCCTGTATCAGCTGTTTCAAAGAAAATTGCAGAAAACCCTAGGGAAGGTGGCTCTGGGATAACCTGCCCTCAGAGAAAGTTTCTTCCTGACCCTCATTAGTTAGAGGCTGGTTGATGCTCTTGGCATGAGGGTTCTGATCCCCTCTAAAACATATTCCATTATTTTAAATAATAATTTCAATTGTAATAATTTTAACCAAAAAGGTGAATGTGTATTTTTTTAAAATACAACCTAATTCACTCATCCCCTTCAGAAAACTTCTAAAAAATGTTGCTGATATTGGATTTACATAGATTCTGGTGGGGTTAAAAATCAAGTTGCTGCTGGATGTTACTAGAAATGAGTCTGGGCTACCAACCCCAAACCCCAGCTGTAAAGCTGCTTCGACAATGGGAAAGCGAGGTCTGGACCCGAACTTGCAGCTGTCTCCTGTTTCTTCACATTAATTTCTAATTAAGGTATCTCTCTGCCCCACCCATCACAATAGGATCTGAGCACCTCACAAACTCTCTGTGAGATCGAACAGTGCTATTATCCCCATGGGGATCCAGGCACAGGGAAAGCAACATGATTTGACCAAGGTCACACAGAAAGTCTGTAGCAGAGCAGGGATTTGAACCCATGTTTTCTGGGTGCTAATCAGTGAACCATCCTTTCTTTGTCCTGTCCCTAAAGACCGGGATCTAAAAACTCCCAACTTCTTGGAATGTTTAAGTGCAGGAATCAGAAAAACTGGACCCATTTCCAGCTTTTCTGTCAAACTGGCTGATCAGCGGCCTTCCCGAAATGGAAATCAAAAAGCTGCCAGACTTGAAATATTAATTAAACTACACGACAGGGGGAGAGAGAGGAGGGAACAGGGAAGCTTCTATTAATAAATTATCTGCTCTGAGAGGAAGCGCTTGTGAGTTCGATGTGCATATATCATTTTGGTCGTGAATGAAAGAAATTGAATCAAACTACACAGGAAGTTTGTACACCACACTGGATTTAATTTTCAGACTTGCAATGGGCAAAGATTAACCTTGCTGAAGGGCATAGCTGTGCAGGTGCACTGTGTAAAATTAATCTGTGCTATGAGTTCCTACAGGAAGACGCACTGAGCAGAATTAAATTGTATGTGAGTGTGTATGTTCTTCTTTCCCCGTCTGCATTTCGGTTGCGTCTTCTACAGACCTCTGTCTGCTCAGTGAAGTGGGACCACTGTAGCATGCTGTAGACCAGCTATAAGTGCCTTTTGTAGAATGCAGCTACTAATCAGTCTATTATCACTGGAGAATATAAATGTTGTTTAGGTTAAAAGCCAATGTATTTGAACTTGTTATTCCTAATGCAGTGGCTGCCTGGAAGCTATTCAATTAGACTTCTCGGATGGCAAAGGCTATACGGTACAAAAGTGAGTGTTCAGCATTTGTGCGTGCAGTTATTGCAATGGCATGTGGAGTGGGAATAAAAACGCTTGCAAATGGGCAGTTGGGTATCTAATTGAGCATTTGCACATGTATCTACTGTGATGGCGTGCACACTTGTATTAATTGCCCTGAACAATTGTTCCAGTGCAGTTGTGAAAATTGGAGCCTATATTTCTACATGTAGCTAATGTGTATGCTAAATAGAAGGGCTAATACATATATAGTGCCCAATTCTCAACTCCAAGTATGACCTTACCTGGAGGTATTTTATTCAGCCACTAAATTCTCTGTGCTATATTGAATTCCAGACAATGCTTGTCAAACAAAGGAGACAAAACCGATACTCAAGCTGTGTGAAAACATCTTTGTTTCTGCCTGTGGATGTAGCTATTTTCTTTAACAAACACCTCCTGTTTTAATACAGACTGTGATTTCATACATCATTGCTCCGTTACACCATTTTTATGCCTATGTAGCTGCAGTGACATCAGTGGTGTTACACCAGTGTGAAATGAATGTAACTAAGTGGAGAATCAGGCTTTTCTTTTGTAATGGGAGGAATGTCAGTGCTTGTGAACGATAAGGGATTAATCAGAGCTAGATACTACATGGACATACTTCTTTTCCATGTCGCTATGTTCATGATTACTTGCAACATCTCAGCTACTCCAGAGAGGGGTTTCTTCCAAATAAAAATTACCCACCTTGCCAAATGTTCTAGTCATTCACTAAAAATGAAGGCCACAATTCTGATCTCACTTACTCCGGGGTAAATCAGGAGTAATCACATTGAAGTCAATAGAGCTACACTGGTATGGAGGGAAAAAAACAATGGGAATCAAGTCCAAACTCCTGCTAATTGTAACACAAACTGAAACATGACTGCAAGTCACAAAAGGTGAAAGGTCAAAATGCAAGGTTGTGCTGCACCCCAGCCTCATTTTTGGTACCAAGTGACCTTGGGCAAGTCCTTTAACCTCTGTGCCTCAGTTTCTCCAACAGTAAAACAGGGATAATAAATATACAGTGCCTCCCTCAAGGGTGCACTCGGTAATTTCCTCAAGGGGCGAGATTAGCTAATTTGTTAGGTGTTATTGACTGAAGTCCTGTAATGCAGTAGAGTGCCTCTTAATATATATGTTTCGTTGTTTGTTCTTTATGTCAGCTGGGTCACTATTAAGTTAAACCAGCTGCAGGTCTTGAGCCCTGGCTCTTTTTCCTTTACCCACCTCTGCTACTGTCCATGATGGTAGCTCCAGGAGCTAAAGTCCCAAGAAAGCCTAGCAGATGGCCGAGAAGTGAAGAAAACTCAGCTCTGAATCCTGAATGCCTCAAAATGTTTTCAGGAAGAAAGAAGTCGTGCTGAAAGAAGTCTCTCAAAATGCAGTTCAGCGCCAAATGGCTTCTGTCATTTCTGGCCCTCCTGGCTTCTATATTCCAAGCTCATTGGTTCTCTATCAGCATTTGTGCTGCTACATTTACATTACAGCCTGTTCACCTCTGCACGTGAGGAAGTCGCTCACTTCACAGGAACCCCCCTTTAAAAGGGCCATGCTGCATTATCAGCTAAGAAATGGCCATGATGAAGCACCCTCTTTGAACTACCATCCCATTAAAACATACGCACACATAAAAAGGCGTGTGCAATTTATGACCTCTTTCAGACTCACTGTCTCCAGCCACTGGAATTGCACGCATCATTTTTCCATTAGGGACAATGTTTTCTGATGCTTTTATTCCTCTGTCTTCTGCCCACTTCATGTTTATTGGTTAAAATCGCTCAACTGCTCAGAGAGGCAGTCATGATGGGTTTTTTTGTGCGGCTGGTCAGGAGGGGAAGGTAGGGCAAAAACAAAATCATGCAATGTTGTTGGAAGAGAAATTAATGTAACAAGCAAATAGGTGGATCATGTCTGGCCCAGGCACGGAGCAGCAGTTGCCCTGGGATAATGTGATAATACCTTGACACTCCGTTCTGGTATCTTTTATATTTCACTTTTTTTCTTCCTTTCTGTTTTCCTTTCATCTTTTGAGCTGCAAAGGGAAAATGGAAATTGAAACAAGCACAAGAATTGCACTGAATTCTTCCACTCACCAGTCTAGGGTGTGGGGCAGGCAGAATACAAATCCTTCCAAACTAACCTTTCTTTCCGTTTTCGTCTGGCTCGATGTGACCATTCTCTGATCAATTGGGTTTGCCAGCTCCAAAGCCCAGGGAAGCCAGCAGAAAAACTCCCATTGGCTTCAGCCCTAAGTAGGTCCAGAATGCATCATTCTGCAATGTAGCCGATTCCAGAAGCCTCATGCAGTCACTGCTTTCTCTGTGAAGTGCCAGACTGACACATTCTGGAGCAAACTGGCATGTTCAGAAGGGACTTGAGTGGAGCTGGAAAGATTTTTTTCAAACAGACAGCCTGACCCTCCAGATACTTAGCAGATGAGCAACTGTACCCACATTAATAGTCTCATTGATTTGAAAGGAACTACTCTTGTGAGTAAAGTTACTCACATACATAGGTGTTAGCAGGACTGGGACTATATTTAGCCTCTGAATTCCACCCACAGCCAGGTGACCACAAGGCCCGGAGTCCAAAAACCCCGAGTTCTAATCCCAGCTCTGTTACTGTTTTGTTGTGTGGCCTTGCGAATGCCACCATGTCTCTCTGCTTCTTCCTGATCTTCCAAATAGGGATAATACACCCTACCTGCCACCCAGGGCCATTGTGAGGATTAATTAGTGTCTGTGAAATGCTTTGAACATGCAGAACACTGGACATGTTATTATCTATGAGAGGGGCATGCAAGCCCTATCTCTGTGCTTCATACCATATCCATTTTCCGAGCTGCAGTTCACATTTAATGTACAATCATTGGCAAAACTGCTGCAGATGAACACTTACCCCAGCAGATGCTGTGCGTCCTAATGAAGCTAATGTTTGTAAAGCGTTTGATGGCCCTCAGATGAAAGGTGCAATGTATTTACAAACTCTTAGTATTAATGTGGCGTACGCTAAGGCACTTGGTCTCAGATATTTATTATAAATTGGAAACTAATAAATAATCATTCACTTTTGTAATAATAATAATTAATAAATTCACTTTTCATCCATAGATCACAGTGTTTTAAAAAGATTACTTTATAGATCTCTCCTATCACCCTAGCATCTCACAGTTTTTAATGCATTCACCCTTATAATACCTTGTGAAGTACGGCAGAGCTATTATCCCCCTTACACAGGTGGGAAATTGGGCCACAGAGAGGCTCAATGACTTGTCCGAGCTCATACAGGAATTCTCTGGCAGATCAAGACACTGAGCCCAGGTCTCCCAAGTCTCAGCCTAATGTCCTAATCATTGCAACATTCTGTTATCTCCATGTCCTGTACATATGGGGAAACTGAGGCACCAGGAATGGAAGGGACTTGCCCAAGTTGTCACAACAGGTCATTGGCAAAGCCCGGACTAGCATACCCAGGTCTCCTGACTTCACTGCAGTGTCTGTTACCCCAAACCTTACTGATAAGAAAAAAGGCAATCCTTGTTACTAGGAATGGTTCCAAGAGGCATAAGGGATGTTTGGATTTGATCTGAAGTTTTTGGTCCATGTTGTTTTGGAATAGATGCCTTCGGTGCTCAGACGCAAGTCCTAGTGATCAGATCTGGTTTATGCCTCACTCTATATGTGGTATGTTCAGTTGTGTATCAGTTCCTCTTTCTCCCAGGCAAGCAGAAACAAATGTGTAATAATTTGTACACCTCCTGGATCCTTCTATTTGCTCTTCTATAAAAATCAATACAGCTTTATTAAATGGGGGGAAGGGGGAGTCAAGTTGCGTTGATCTGTGAATAGACGTTATTTACTCTCCTTGATTACATCATGTAAATTGTTTGGCACCTTTGGAATTAAAACCCACTTGCCATCTCACAGCTAGTAGAAACGTGCAGAGGTTTTTTTTTTTTCTTTTCTTTTCCACAAATGCCTTTTCCTTGCCATCAGGACAAAATGCTATCAATACAGCACATCCTGTTTTGCACTTAAATAGTTGTGAAAGTTCTGGGTTGTAAATAATCTTCTCACATGGCTAAGGCAGAATGATTCCACCCCCCCCCCCTTTTTTTCTCTCTCTCCAGCTCTTGGAATGGGTGATAAATTAATCATTTCTTCCCCCGTAGCAACCGCCAACGTACAATATGGGACTGATTACTTCGCACCTGTGATTGAGACTTAAAGGTGACCCTGCAAATGGCAAAAAAAAAGACTGACGTTTGGATTATGTGCTGACTGGCAATGAGCGAAATAAGCAGGCAACGAGGTGCGACTCAGCACATTAGTAACAATGTAAAAGCAGCTTGCCTGTCCTGTGTATCTCCTCTTTGCTGTATGTCCCACCATGCCTGGATCCCATTCGGAGTCAGCACAGCATAGGGCTATGCTGACCGTCTCACTCGCCTCCTTCCAACAGAGGCAGCTTTTGAATATGTTGGTGGGTTTTTTTAAGGGCAGAGCAGAGCCACATTCATTTCTACTTTCTGTGGGATTTAACGTGGTTAGTCGTCCGTATTTTCTACTCTGGAGGGTGATGAGGAAATGGTGGTTTTGTTTTTAATTGTATACAGTGGAGCCTTTATTTTGCAGCTGCTATACTCAGACCTTCTCCCTATAGTTCAAGCCTCCATGGCAGATGTGATGTGATAGGGCAGCACAGCACACCCCAGGGCATCGTGTTAACTAGAGATGCAGGGCAGGGTCTGGGCAGGGACAGCGAGATGTGGCACGACCTGAGCTGAGGATTTTCTTAGCATTTGACCCTGCAAGATGCTGCTTAGTTCCCTCAGCTGCCACTGGCTTGTTGGAACTCAAATGGGAGCTGAGGATAGCCACACTTCACAGTACAGGGTCCTTCTGAGGGAGTTTTAAATAGAGCTGGTTGAGAAATAGGGCTTGAAGGGCAGTGCGGGAAGGAGAATTGCAGTTTATCACCGTTTTTTTTTTCTTGCTGAGATTTTAAATGTTGCCAATACATTTAATCAAAATTTCAATTTTTGCAAAATGTTGGCCAGCTCTAGTTATAAGGAAGGCCCTTCTAGTTGGATTAGAATCAAGCTGCCTGGCCACCAGGGGTCACTCAAGAGCCCAACAGCTGCTTGGCCCCTTGGGAGGTGAGATTCATCCATGTCTTGCTTGTGTGGAGAGCTTGCCCATGCCTGGCTGCGGAGGAAAGAATATGAATAAAGCAAGACAATAAAGAAAGCAGTCATCTGTTCAGATGCATCTTCTCAACACTCTGCAGCTCTCGCCGCTGGCTATATCTTACTTTAGTTTCTGGTGCAAGGAACAATTAAGGCCAAACAATCCACCTGAAATATCTGTTCCTTAGCATCATTCCCCAATTAAAATGTCTGGCTGCAGCTAATCCACCTGGCTTGCCTGTCTTTCCACTGGGGCATTTATATCTATTTTTAAAGTTCAAAATGTTTTGTTTTGTTTTCATCCTCCAGAGACCTAGCAGGATTGGAGGAGAGAGAAAGGAGTTTGCAGCTGCTGGGTGTGTAATCCTGGTTTACCCAGAGCCTTATTAAGATCTAGATGTTTTATTACAGGCATTTATCCATTTTTATTTTTTTCCCCCTTTCCTGATATTTTTCCCTATAGTTTGCTGCCTTTTGCTGGAGGAAAGAATCTTATTTAAGTGGTACACACTGAGGGATGTACAATTTAAATGGAAATACCAGCAGTAACAAGCAGGCAGTGTCTCCCCAGGCTCAGGTTAGGATTAGAAACATATCACTGAAAGGGGCAAAAGCCAGAGCCCCAACCCATCTGCACAAGGACAGACATAGTCCTTATGCAGAGGTCATTTCACATCATAAACTAGCACTGCGGTCTATTTGTTCTCAAAGAGCGTCAAATGTTGAATAAATTATTAGTTGTTGAATTATTCGTTCAGTACTAATTAGTACTGAAAATATATCTAATGAAAGGAAAAGATTTCCTATTATAGTTGCTATTGTTATTTATTATTTCTATTACAGTAGTGCCTAAGGGTATGTCTACATGGCACCCTAAGCCTGGGCTCTGACTCAGATTTGAGCCAAAAAAAACCCTTCCATACACACACAAATCAATCTGACTTGGGTCAGCAAGCACTGAGGACCCAGGTCCTAGGGCCCTGTGAGGGGGGTGAGTCAGAGCCTGAGTCCCACTGTGACTTGAGTCCAATCCCTGTTAGTTTACAGTGTGGATGCAGCTCAAGCCTCAGCGCTGAGTCAAAGGTCTGTGTAGTGCAGTATGCACGTGTTAGCACGGCCGTGAGATCCTGGTCCAGAAATGGTTAAAAAAAAATGGTTTACAGTGCAGTGTGGATGCTCCAGCACAGGCTTGTAAACACAGAGTCCACAAGCCCAGCTCCTACAGACCTGGGTTTACAATGTAGTGTAGACATACCTGAAGGACCCCAACGGACAGAGGGACATAACTGTGTTAGGCATAGTAAGAGACAGTCTCTGTAGAGCAGGGGTTGGCAACCTTCGGCACACAGTCCATCAGGGTAATCTGAAAGCAGGCCGCGCGACATTTTGTTTATGTTGACCGTCCGCAGGCACGGCCACCCAACAGCTCCCAGTGGCCACGGTTTGCCGTTTCTGGCCAATGGGAACTGCAGGAAGCAACAGCCAACATGTTCCTGCGTCCTGCCTCTTCCCGCAGCTCCCATTGGCTGGGAACGGCAAACCGCGGCAGGGGGCCGTGCCTGCGGACAATCAACGTAAACAAAATGTCTCACGGCCTGCCTTCGGATTACCCTGACGGGCCGCGTGCCGAAGGTTGCTGACTCCTGCTGTAGAGAATGAAATCTAAACAGATAAAACAAAGGAAGTATTATAATCTCTGTTTTACTTATGGGGAACTGAGACAGCAAAAGACGAAATGACTTGTCCATGGCTATATAGGGAATCTGTGGCAGAGCCAGGAAATAAACTCATGACCCCAGAGTCCCAATCCGGTGTCCTGTCTGCCAGACCACCCTGTCTCCGTTTTTCCCGTCCTCCCTCCCGACGTTGGTTTGTGACATGCAATTGCTACATCTTGACTCAAGCTAAGACTGTAAACTCTTTGGGGCAGGGACTCTCTCTTACTATACAGCTCTACAATGCCTAGCACAACTGGGAACCCAGCTGGTAGAAGTCCCTAAGTGCTACTGTAATACAAATAATAACGAGAATATTAAAGAGCATACATGGAGATTGTCAGGGATTTTTTTTTTTTTTTTTTGACAAAACAGCAAATTTTTCAGGTTTCAGGTTTTTGTCCAAAACTTGAAAAGCTTTTGTGAGAACAGAATTTTTTTTGGCAAAGATGTCCATTTCACGTTAAAGAAAGCATCATTTTCTGTTTGCTTTTAAATGTTTTGACGGAAATTTTTCAACCATCTGTGAAAAGTAAATAATTGAATAGTGCTGTCCTTCACTGATCGGATTTATAGATGACATGTCAAATAGGCAGAATCAGACAAAAATGTTTTCTCAACTATATAAAACATCGATGTCTTAGCTCCACTGAAGGCAATTGAGCATCATCAATTGACAGCAGCTAAGGATCTGACTATTTCCCATTGCACCAGATGATGGGGCCCTTTGTTCTTATGGAAATAAAAACAATGCGCCATATGCACACGCTAGTTTTATACACTCCCTCCCCTTCCTTACCTCTATTACTGGCAAAGCATTGATCATTCATAACCCAACCTTTTAATTCAAGGAGATGGAGTAGGTGGGGCAGAGGGGAAGAACTTCTCCCATAACCTAAATCCAAGATGCATCCTTGTTAGTTTGCTGGTAAATCTGCCCACATCAATGTGTAAGACCTTAATGAGAGTCTCCTCAGAGTGAACTGCTGACGTTCACTGGACCAGATCCCGAAAGTGTTGAACCCAACAAAATCTGTAACATCATTACACGTTGTTATGTATCGGGAGTGGGTGATGCATGGGGAGGTACTGGGACTAGAATGGTCACAGTAATTGTTAACGTTGGGAAGCTAGTCATGTCTTCACTTCTTCATCTGCTCATTTCCTTTCCATGACACAGCTTTTACCGCTCTCCTCATTTTTCAAATCCAGGCTTCCAAGACCAGAAGGCCTAGAAGTGGAATTGCCTCATGGATCTATATTCAACAAGATGAAGGTTTCCCAAGAAGTCCAGCTCTGACAGCTGTGGTGGAGGTGCCAACAGAGGTATATGGATTTTTTTAAACCAAGATGCTTTGCCCATGTGGTGCCCAGAACCCATTTAGCTCAAACAAGAGGCAGCCCTTCTTGTCTCTTTGATATGGCTGTAATTACTAATACTAATACCAATACCAGCTCTTATATAGTGTTTTTCATCAGTAGTTCTCAACGTGTTTTACAAAGCAAGCCAATGTCATTATCCCTATTGTAGTTAGCAAAGGATGTCTAAGTTACCTGGGCATTTTGTCCTGTGCAAAGAACCATTTCTGTTGGGTATGATGGATACTGCCTCAAATATACCTTCCTAAGCCCTTTGGAGAGGACAGACGTAATGGACCTGGTAACTAGTGGAGTGAAACAATTGGTTCAATCAGCCCCCTTGGTCAGCTAGGTCTCTTCCAGGTTTTACTCCTGAGGGCTAGAGGCTGGCGTGAACAATGGGAAACTAAAATGGCTGAGCGTAAGTATGAAATGAATTGCAAAGCAACCCAGCTTGGGGTCTCAGGCCGTGGTATTCCTGGGCCTCTCACTGTCAGGGAGCCAGGTGCAGCAGGGTCGGTCTCCTAGCAACACGCCGGGCCCAGCTGACCTCGGCGGGGGCTGCACTTCCTAAATGGCAAGGAATGGAGCTACTCCTTGACCCAGCAGCAGCCAGAGCTGCGCTTGCTCCTGCCTCCTGGGCCTTGCTCCCATCCAGCCCAGGCCTGATTTGTGCCCGTTTCAGTTCCTGCCCTACCTCATCCCTGACACCCTCGCCTCCGACCCCCGGCTCCAATTCCCAACCAAGTTGCTGGCTAGCCTGTTGGCTCAGGTATTTGGTCTCTGACCTTTGGTTCTGCAGTTGGCTACACCCCTCCGGGTCCTGGGCCTTGACTCCAGCTCCGCTCTAACCCGCAGACCTGGGCAACCCCATGGCTCTGACCATAAAGCCGGACCGCCCCGTTGTAATCCTGACTCTCTCTTCAGGTAAGGCAGCTATCTCTAGAGACATGACAATCTACCTATAGCCCTTTTGCCGCCTCATGAGATTTCTCATCCAAAGACTGCAGGTCATCATCCAATTTCTGGGATGTTAGGTCTATCGATAAGCCCTTTGAAATCCATCTATCATTAAACTACAATCAGCCAATTGCCCTCACAACCAGTTACCCAAGAAACGCAACCTTGCAAATTTCTACTCAGCCTGGATAAATAATTTCTGTTGACAGGCAAGTAAAATATCATTAGATTTTTCATTAGCACTAACAACTATGGGAAAGGGCTGGTGAGTAAGTAGTTTTTATGCCTGGGCTGGTAAATATTCATGATGACAATTTTTAAAGGCTGTACAAAGTGCTTCATGATTTTCTATTTCACCACTGTCTCAGTATACAAATGGGTTGCATTAAAGATGTTTGCGAACCCTAGCACCTTGATTTAGAATAACACATGCAGGAGTTCGTCCCGGTCCCCCACCCCGTCTCAGAAATCATAACGAAAGAAATGACATTATGGGAGTTTACTACACCCATCGGGTCGACATTGTTATTGAATTAATCACTGCCATGTCATGTCCATTGCTGACTTGGTCCTCACAGCTGATATTTTATGCAGCAGGTATTTCAAAGCGTGCAATAATAATACTGACAAATAAAACGTATAGTGTCAGCCTATCTCAGCTGCATTTCAGGAAACACCAGAGAAGCTGTCTATGTGAAATAAAAAGCTTTTAAGATTGGAGGAGTCAATTTTATCCAGAGATATTTCCTCAGAGAGTGAAAAAAGGCCTTCGTTGGCTTAACATGCATCTCCGGTGATAGCTGGAATGCTTTTTGTGAAGCATAGTATAAAAAATGACTGCCTCATTCAATAAATAGAGGTTAGAAAGGGAAAAAAAACCCACTTTCAGATGAATGAGACATCCAGTAAAAGCTTTGCAACACCTTCATTCTGTGTGCAGCATCTGCTAGTCGTATTTCCTTCCTGGCCTTTCTGAGGTATCTACTGTCTCCAGCTGAATTTTTGTCCAGTCACGTTTGCTTATGGGGAAACACAATCTACCCTACAATAAATAAATGAATGCCCTTTTAAACAAATAGAATAGCCCCTCTCTCTTGTAAGGGGAGTTGTCACTTGAGCTCTATGCTTATTAGAGGCTTGGACCAATATGCTGCTCTGTTGTATGGCTGGGTTATTTATTTTATTTTCACCTTCAGCAAGCATAAGCGTTTCTCAGTATAACCGATTTCTTATGCTATAACTTATGATAATATTGGCTGGAAGCATTGCCTAGCCCCAGGGCAACATTTATTATTGACCAAACGAGGAGATGTAATTTGTTGGTGGGGGCCGAGAGGAAGGCGGAAAGATCAACGCTTTATTAAAATCTTCATTAACATGTTAATGAAAACTTATGCTGAGGGTCATCTCTGATGGGCAGTCTTCCCCCTCCCCCCGCAGCACACCACCACTGTGTTAAATGGCCACTTAAAAGCATCCCCAAAGACTTCCAGGACTAGTTTGTTTTGTGTTTAGTTAAATATCATTCGGCATATCCTCAGCTGCTGCTGAGCTAATGAGAGGCTCAGAGATGCCCTCTATGCTGGCTTCCGTCTCGTCTGCTGGCACAGGTTTCAGCAAGTTAGAGCCTAGAACTGCTCGAATGTGCATCAGCTGCCAATAACCCCAAGAAGCTATTCCAGCCGATAAAGGAGCCTGGGGTGCAGGAGCCAGAACAGGGGCTCGGCATAATTCAGAAACCCTCTTACCCAGGGGAGATCATAGTTTTGGAGGCTTAGCCAGTTTGAGACACAAAACTGACTCATACTCACGTGCCGCCTCCATTTCCAGAGTAACTAAAACCTCCAGGTGGCTGGCTCAATATCTAGGTATAATGGGAATGAGCACCACCCCGTTCTGCTAGAGAACCCTGCTCGGTGACCAACAGAGCGGTGGTGGCTTAGAACACAGGCGTTCAAACTGGGGCGTGGGGAGGGGGGGCGATGAGGTTATCGGGGAGGGGAGGTGCGAGTCTCCAACCTGAAGTAGAACATTCCCCCACATCCTTGCTGCTTTCTAAGGAGCAGGAGCAGCTGAGACAGCAGCCAGCGCACAAAGGGAGGCCTTAGGGGGAGGGATTGCAGAGTGAACCCGATGCCACCAGGCCTGTTACTGCCACCACCCACCCCTCACACCCTGCCCAGCATGTGCCCCGGGTGGGGGGAGCTGCCGTGTGGAATATGCAGCTGGACCCAGCCCGCGGAGTCAGCAGGCACAGCCTGGTTAGGGAATGCAGGGTGAGGGAGGCTGGTTGGGGGCCGCAGGCTGGGAGAGCAAGACCAAGGTATCAGGGGGGAGCCGAGCTGGGAGCTTGGGGGGCAGGGCTGGCTGGGAAGGAAAAGGAAGGGAAGAAGGAAGAGGGCGTGCATAGAACATGAATCTCTGAAGGGCAGCAACAAAAGTTTGGGAACCTCTCCATTAGAAGACAATGGATGGCATTCGCCCCTGTGTGGAGGGCCAGCCCAGAGCCTAGGCATTCCCCACATCCCACCTCAGGCCAATTTTGGAAATATTATCAAAAACCATTGTGACAGCAGGGACTCCGAACACACTCCCATCAACTTTTCAAGGCAATTATAGACAGCGGCAACTTGGCACTCAAGTGCAGTTCATTAAATAAAGATACATTTCTATTTAAATACATTTTCTTTTGAGTTCATCTGAACCAAGCCTACGGGATAATCCCCTGCTATTAATTACCGAGGTATTTATAACAAAGATAAATAAGGAGAACAAACACTAATAAATTATGAAAGGAAGCTGATTCCAAGCAAAGAGGTACATTAATCTCCTTTTCTTTCACTCAAATCCATTTGGGCAGGCAACAAAAATGCTCCTTCAGATTGTAAAAGTACAGCTGAAAAATAGAAAGTACCTCCTGGAATATATATTGAGTTTGTCATTTACAAATAGAGTGTCAGTCTTGTGTATCCTATAGCAAACCATGGACGGGGCAAAGGTAAACAGTTCAAAGCCCTGATCCTGCAATCATTTACACATGTGTTTAGCTTTATGGATGTGACTAGCTGCATTGACTTCACTGGGATTGCTACTCACCTGCAGAAAGTTACTGACATGCTTGAGTTTTTGCAAAGTTAACATCCAGGTTAGGGAAGTGGTCCAATGGGCTACCAGAAGTCTACTCTGTATCAGCCAAGTCCGCTTTTGGTGCTCTGCTATTCGCTTGAGGTAGCTGTCGTTTTTTTTTTTCAGAGAAAACAGATTTTTTTAAGTGCAACTTAACATTGTTATCATTTTATTTGTATTCCAGCAGCATCTAGAGGCCTAACCAAGATTGGGTTCCCATGGTGCTAGGTGTTGTGCCAACACAAAGTCAGACAATCCCTACCCCCACAAAAGCTTACACTTTAAGCAGACAAGATAGACTAAGGGTGAGAGAAAGAAGCGCTATTTTCTCCATTTTTACAGACAGGGAACTAAGACACAAGGAGACAACGTGACTTGTCTACAGGAAGTCTGTGACAAAGCCAGTGATTGACTTTGAGTCCCAATCCAGGGCCTTAAACACCACATCATCTCTTCCTCTTCCTGGAATTCGATTTTTAGAATAATTGACTGTCACTGTTTCTGCAGAATTTAGAACCCAAAAATGAAGAGGCCCATCTTAGTCTATCCTAGGCTACTAGGTTCTTTATTGACCTATTCATTACTGCTGGGGAGATAAGTAGGTTGCCAAGTTATATAGTTGTTTTTCCTCGCCTAGTACGATACTATCAGAACTGCCTCCCCTGTGATTTATAGCCTGTAATTCATCTGTCTCCATCGGCCATTGTCCATGTTTATTAAACTCCAGAAGTTACTTTGCTTTTTAAAGAATCTCCCTTAAAAGAGAAACTCATCAGCGCTGGGGGTGATATTTTAAAATCTAACTACTGACTGCAGCTCAGTCTTTGCTTGAAGGGGTAATCTCATTATGGAACTCAAATGCTGCTGACTCATTTATTCCATTGCTTTTAAAATGGCTATATATATTTCCACAATAAGGCATTCTGTATATTTCAAGAGGTTTAGTGCACTTCTTGAGGGGAGAGAGGATTAAAATAACTCTGCTTTCAGCTTCATGCCTGATCGTATATCGACATGCGAGGTTTTCCATAATGGCTTGGAAATAAGCTGCTCTTCCATCAGCACCTATTGGTTCTGGAGGCGTATTTGATCTCTCTGTTTCTCCAGTTTCAAGGATAATGTAAACTTCCAAAGGATTGGAAGGAAGCCTGACAGGTTGTTTAATTTGTGAGAGCTACTTCATGGGATGTCCCCATAAAAGCTGGATCCATTGCCCCATATAGAGAATGACTGATCTTTGTAAACCTCTCTATGGAATTGCTCTGGCCTATCTCTTAGGGCTGGTCTACACTGGGGGGCGGGGATCAACCTAAGGTATGCAACTTCAGCTATGAGAATAGCGTAGCTGAAGTTGACGTATCTTAGGTCGACTTACCTTGCGTCCTCACGGCGCAGGGTTGACTGCCGCCACTCCCCCGTCAACTCCGCTTCCGCCTCTCGCTGCGGTGGAGTACAGGAGTCGACGGCAGAGTGATCGAGGATTGATTTATTGCATCTACACTAGATGCGATAAATTGATCCCCGATAGATTGATCACTACCCACCGATCCGGCGGGTAGTGTAGACATACCCTTAGATTCATATATTCCAAGGCCAGAAGGGGACTACTGGGTTCATCTAGTCAGACCTCCTATGTAACGCAGGCCATAGAACTTCCCCCAAATCATTCCCAGTTGCACTAGAGAAACAACCAATTTTGATTTTAAAATTGCCGTGATGGAAAATCCCCCACTTTGGCCTTGATTCTTCTATGCCCTCAGCTCATCATTTGCATCAGTTCACAGCAGTGCAGCATGGATGGGAATTGCCACCAGATCAGAATGGTGACATTTCACCTGCACTTTGCACAAATGTAAACACTAGCAAAGGGTACAGGGGAAAAGTGCATCCAAGCACCTCTTCGTTCCCTATTCTCCTTTCTGCTCCTTCATCATTCTCAGTAGCCTTCTTTCTTGGGTAACTGGTAAAATGTTCTAATTCCCCATTATCATTCCCATTGTTCTGTTTCAGTTCTTTATCCCAGCTGTCATCCCTGTGCATTTAGACAGCACAAGATCTATGTGGGTTCAAGTGGCGTCTAAGTGGCATGTAGACTTCTTAGCTAACCTCCACAAGGGTGAAATTCACTCAAAACTCCCATCCCTGATGTGAAACTGAAAAGGCTTTCTTCAATGCTTAGAGTTGAATTCTCTGGTTCTTGATCACCACCTGTTCAGAGAAGGGTAAAAAGGCAAGTGGAAGGATACAAACATGAATCAGATCTCTCATCCCGATACTGGAAAAGCTGTGCAACAAGGCTGCAATCCAGCAAAGCACTTAGGCCCTGATTTACTTTAAGCTCATGTCTACAGTTAAGCTTAAGTGGTACTGAAACCTAGTTAAGCATGTGCTTAAGAGCTGTCCTGAATCGAGGCTTATGGGCTTGATTGGAAGCTTATTGCAATCAATGGAAAGATGCCCCTTGACTTCAGTGGGCTTTGGATCCCGGCCCTATAGCACGTATTTCACTTTAAGCCTTGAGAAATCCCATCAAAAAGGATGTTGCACATATGCTTAAATGCTTTGCTGGAGTGGCACCCATATCTCCAACTGCCTCATGACCATATCAAGTTTACAGAATGGTCAAATTCTGCTCTGGGTTAGATCACGTTAATTCCCATTGAGTACTCTGGGGTTACACTGGTGCAATCTGACTGAGAAATTCCGCTGTTTTGATGAAACAAAATTCACTACAAAGCCAAAGAGCCTCTTTTTTTCACAGGGTCGCATTTCCAAATGCATTTCTAAAATAATTTGGACTGTTCTTCCAATATCCTTTCATCTCAGAGGCAACATGGCTCTAAAATTAAACCAATTCAAATCAACAGGAGCTGGCTTATCTTCCCCCCACCCACACACATGAAGAAGCACATAGGGATGGATAATGAAGGCCTGTGGAGCTCTAAAGATTAGTATTCCTAACTGTGACACCCACAGATTTAATTAGTCATTGGGTCTTTCTTCAGGGCCGTGTTAAATAGACATGGGCATGCTGACCTTTTCATTGAGTTCATTACAGTTCCGCTGATTGCCATAATGTGTTACAGTTGTGTCAGTGCAGCTGCTTTTAAGGGAAGGTGAAAGCTATAACCATGGGTCACACCAAAGGCATAACTGGCACACCGCTGGTAGCTGAACTGCCTGGACCAAAAAGTCCAGGATTTTGTTTCTTTGCTTCCACAGTTGGTTCTTTGCCTCAGTAGTTTGGCTCCGGAGAGTGAGACACATTACAGATACAGGCTGGTATTTTCCAAAGACCCTAAGGGAGTTAGGCACCCAATTTCCATTTGGGAATTGTGGATAACATTTTCAAAAGCACCCAAGTGACTGAGGAGCCTATGTCCCACTGAAAGGCAATGGAATATAAGCTCCTAAGTCACTTAGGTGGTTCTGAAAATTGTACCCTCTGTGCCTAACTCCCTTAGTCTCCTTTGAAAATACCATCAACAATGTATAAAGCTAGAGTGTCAGATTTTCTCCTATCCCTCTGTTCTTGTATACTAGGTGGTATTTCCCTGTCATCTATAGCTCCCAAAGCTATGCCTTTTAGGAGGTCTACCCCCACCCCCTCCACAGCTTTATAGTTCTGGTACCTTCAACAGTTCTTCTCTGGCTTCCAGTTGTGTCAATACATTTCCTGGAAACCCATTGAAGTATGATTCCTATTGACTACACAACATATTTCTGAGTATTCTGTAGAATGGCTACGGACTATGAGAACAACCCCTTCTACTTCCACATGGCTGACACTGTGTGGGGTTTGTGTTTGTGTTTGTGTGTATTAGAAATAAGCTCAAGCTGCAAATTTTTGGATCCAACTGCAGCTCCAGATTTCAGATTCCCACAAGTTTGGTGGTGTTTGGATCCATGTGTTGGATTTGACCCATTATAAAAGTCTGCAACATTTGTATCTGGATCCAAAGATCAGGAATGCTTGGATCCATGGATATGCACATTCTATCTATCTCCAACCTTTTATATACAGTATTTTATGTATACACATTGGTAAAAAAATCTATATCTATCTATCTATAATGGTAATATTAGAGATACAGATTTAGCTAGCTATAGAGAAAAAAAATAAAAGTGAGTATGGGATTTGTCATTTCCTTCCTACTATCTGTAGGAAGGAACCTTATTTTCTTTTGAAAGCAAATAATAAAGAGTTGATGTAGGCTTTCCTAGAGCAGCGGTTCTCAACCAGGGGTACACGTACGGGGTACATCAACTCATCCAGATATTTGTCTAGTTTTATAACAGGCGACATAAAAAAAGCACTTGCGAAGTCAGTACCAACTAAAATTTTATACAATGACCTGCTTATATTGCTTTATATACTATACACTGAAATCTAAGTACAATATTTATGTTCCAATTGATTTATTTTATAATTAAATGGTAAAAATGAGAAAGTCGGCAATTTTTCAGTAGTCGTGTGCTATGACACTTTTGTATTTTGATGTCTGATTTTGTAAGCAAGTAGTTTTTAAGTGAGGTGAAACTTGAGGGCACCAAAGACAAATCAGACTCCTGAAAGGGGTACAGTAGTCTGGAAAGGTTGAAAGCCACTGTCCTAGAGGTTTGTTTTTGAGGGTGATGTTCATGACAGAAAAGTATATAAGACAATAAAGCTTTTTGTAGCCAATAAAACATAGAGGTTGAACTCAGGTTGCAACCTCATGAACATCACGTCTCTTTACAAGAATAAATAAGATTCAGCCAAGCCTCATTTCAAATAAGAAAGGCCCCTGTTTTTCTTGTGTGCTGGGGATTTGACAGTTCTATGGGGCTGTCTTCTTGCATATTACTTTGGGAGTGAGGCTTAAAAGAAAAATATTCAAGGGCACATTCATAAAGCATAAAATTCTCCCTTGTGAACAAAGCTTATTGCACCTCAGAAGTCCTACTTCAACTCTAATTTCAGGGATTCAATGGAACATAAGCCGTGTATTGTGATTGTACTTGAGGGGTGAACTGCATAGTGTATATGGCGTTTACATCTCAAGTCTTGGGTAAAAATGTGGCTTATCATTGCAGAAGCTGGTGGCATCGACATGGATGCTTTTCCGGGTCACAAAACCATCAAAACGCCTGGCAATAGCCATCAGAGCCAGAAGTGGTCTCTGTGCAGGAAATGCCCACACGTGGAAGAATGAAGGACAGTAAATCAGGAATGAGACATATAGCAAGTGGATGTCCAGGAGCGGAAGAACATGAGGTTCTGCGTGGGGTGTGGGTAATTTTGCAAAGCACCTACTGTCACTATACTTAGCCCTCCTAAGTGCTATTATCCTCTCACTTTCATAGGTACTAAACGGTTATGAAATCCATCCCAGCATTCAAAAAACGATAAAGGAAGTACTTTTTTTAATAACATGACCCTCCTTTTCGTCTAGTGGCCATTTTATAAAGCTTGGATCAGTTTGTGTTTGAAGAGTTGCTATATATATATATATATATAAACTGGACTATTTAGCACATCCTCATTCCTTCAAGACAGATCATGTAGAAGGATTATCAGAATGAAAGAATCTGGCTTTATCCATTTGGCATTAAGGGGTTCAATTCTCATCGCATGCTGCTGTCAATCAAGAATAGTGATTTCACTGGAGTGAGATCCGAATCGGGTCCAAAACCTGACGGTCAATGGACTGCAGCCACAAAAACAAGGGTAATGGATATGTACAGCTCTTGTTGATTGCTAGGCTTCAGGAGGATGCCAACCATTTAATTGACTTCGATAGAAGAGGACCTGCTTAGTACTGTAGTCTAAGGAAATCCTGGTCATGATCTAATCAAGGCACTTATTCCCAAGACTGTACTTATTCCTCTTTTCTGGGACGCCTGTAATGCAAACTTTGTGTGTATGAATGGAGCATTCTTCTGTAGTGCTGGTGGAAAGTTCTGGATTGAGGATCCTGAGGGATTTAGTAGCCTCGATACCCAGATATCAGATACAGCATGGCCGGTGACAGTGCAATCTTCCCCTTTGCACCGTTTTTTAAATGGAGTTCGACAATTTTTTTCGCTGGCCTTTTCAATTTCAATGCATTTTCACCTACATTTCATCCTGGGTTTCAAGCAACTGTTACTTTTCACTGAGGTGCCTGTTGCAGTCTCGGTGCATGTTGTCAGATTTGGTCTCTCCCACGGTTAGTTGCAAGGGGAGAATAACAGGGGTCACAGCACAAATGTATCTGACTCAACCCAGCCTGATGCAGTGCCCTCATCAACATTTTCCCAAGAAGCTCTTCAGGATAAGGGACAACACCGGGTCTTGGGTACAGTCTTGGAGCAGCAAGCTATGATGATAACCAAGATGCCTCCGTCCCCATCTAGAGTGTTCATTTAACAGAGGGAGTTCCTATTCATATTCAAGTCCTTTCTACTGAGTTCACCACTTAGTTCCCAGTGCGATGGTGCCTTTACTGTTTGATGGGCTGGGAACTGGCCATTCCCACAGAGGCCATCTATGTAAGGCCCATTGCACGGCAACAAGGTAAACTGTTGACTAGTTTTCTGAATTTCAATTTTTTGATGAAAATATTTGTTACAATTTTGAATATCAATAAAAAGTATTGGGGAGAGGGGGAAGGGAAATCCCACTGTTACCAATTCCAGTAGCAACTTTTGGCCACTATGGAGCTTGGCCTGCATTTCAACCAGCAACCTAACAGCTCCGTATTAGCAATACCCTTGGTCATGCAGAAGCCCATGGAATACTCTGCATTTATATTCAAGGAGCTTATGTTTTGTTTAAATATCTTGAGTACTGGGCTGAACTGAAACCCATCTTTTTCATAAGAATCTCTCTTGTCTCTAAGGTGACATGTCGGAGATGGTTTTCTTTTATATTTTCTTTAAAGAGCATCTGAGGGCTGAGGGATGAGGAGGAGTTGTGTGGGTGGCTACTGGCAGCTTTTTGAAGCAAACTGAGGACTTAAATCTGGATCTGAAATCCCCTTGGTTCACTCCACTCAACCCTTTCACATTAAATTTGCCTTACGTTCTAGCTACATTTTTTTTTTTAAATCTGCGAATCAACAGCTTGTGCAACTGCAGACAATGTAATTCCATGTTTCTTGTGTTATCATTCCAGGCTGGGGTTTTCAAAAGCATCTAAGAAGGGTAGGCACCTTGAATTCTTTTTCCTGCCCATTGTTTCCAGGCTGGAATTGAATGATTTAATCCACTTTAAGCATCCTAAATATTTTTAATTACACATTTCAATTGGATTGGTTAAGATCTTGGTATGGTGGATCGAACATGTGGTTGGATGCCACTAATATTTACCAACATTTATTATGCTACAGCTTTAGAAATAACACCAGTATTTCTATCCTGTGTGGAGGACAATACCATGGTCTCCCAGATATTGGGGTATGGTAATTGTTGGTAACTGCTGCTGACATTTTAATGGTAATCGCTATACTACATATTCTATAACTTAAAGCCAGTTTATGGTCATCTAACTCAATCTGAATATTACTTTACAAATCATAATATCTAGGTCTTGTACAGCACTTTTCATCAGTACATCTCAAAGTACTCTACCAAGGAGGTCAGTATCATTAATGGGGAACCTGAGGCAAAGGGAAGTGAAGGAACTTGCCCAAGGTCATCTAGCAGACCAGTGTCAGAAATTGAACCCAGGTCTCCTGAGTCCTAGTACAGCGCTCTATCCATTAGGCCACACTGCTCTGAAGAGAAAACACAGTAATACCATTGACATGTGTCTGACGAAGTGGATATTCACCCACGAAAGCTTATGCTCCAATACGTCTGTTGGCCTATAAGGTGCCACAGGACTCTTTGTCGCTTTTTATTGAAATAAATGGCACAACTTGTGGAGCAAGGTGGTACTCGGCTTGAGATGTGAGAGATGCCCGTTTATATCCTCTAACATTCCACAGAATGCCTCAATTTCCCTAACCGTGAACAGGTAAAAGAGATACCAAGGTTTAACAACTGGGCAAGAGAGAAAACATGCCACTGTACAGTTTCTTAGTATCTTAAAACTCAATACAACTGTTTTTAATAATTGACTGACATTAAACCAACGTACAGTAACTATCTTATTAAATCCAGATTAAGTCCCTTATTTGATACACTTAATTTGAAAAGTGGCTGAATTTTTCTAGGTGACAGCAGTGCTAGTAAGAGCCTCTGTTGGTCAGGTTTCATAGCCCCAAGCTCCTTGTCAGATATTATAAGCTACTTACATTGCAAGCTCTTTGGAGCAGGGACCCTCTCTTTGTGCTGTTTGTACAGCACCTAGCACAGTGGGTTCCTGGGCCAGGCCTGGGGCTCCTACCACAATACAAATAATCAATAGTAATGAATAATAGCAAATTGCAGAGCATCCAGAGGAGAGCAACAAAAAATGTTAAGAGGTTTAGAAAACCTGACCTATGAGGAAACGTTGAAAGAATTGGGCATGTTTAGTCTAGAGAAGAGCAGGGTGAAAGGGGACATTATAACAGTCTTCAAATAGGTCAAAGGTTGTTTATAAAGAGGATGGTGATCAACTGTTCTCTGTCTCTCATAGACCTGAAGGCCAGAAGGGCCCATCGTGATCATCCAGTTTGACCTGCACATCGCAGGCCACAGAATCTCACCCACTTGCTCCAATAATAGACCCATAACCTCTGACTGAGTTACTGAAGTCCTCAAATCATGGTTTAAAGACTTCAGGTTACAGAGAATCTACCATTTACTCTAGTTTTAACCTGCAAGTGACCCGTGCCCCATGCTGCAGAGGAAGGTGAAAACCCCCCAGGGCCAGTCTAACCTGAGGACACAGCAAGAAGTAATTGGCTCAGTTTGAAGGGAGAGTTAAGATAGATAGATAGGAAAAGCTTTCTAACTATAAGGCTAGTTAAGCACTGGAACAGGTTACCTAGGGAGATTTTTGGAATCCCCATCCCAGAGACCTGTAAGAACAGGTTAGATAAACACCTGTCAGGGATGGTCTGGCATACTTAATCCTGCCTTCATGTAGGGGGCTGGAACAGATGTTCTCTTGCAGTCCTTCCCATCCTTGCACTTCTGTGATTCTATGATCACAATAAAGCCAGGTCACTTGAAAGAGAGAGACCATTGCAAAACTCTGGTGCTGTGGAAAGCAATGATTATCTGTTAGTTTTTCAATCACACTTTATAGTAAATTTTATAATGGGGAAATAAATCACTGAAAGAGGTATTAATGAATGGTCAGTCAATTATTATAGAGTCCAACAGAGCGACAGACTGCTTATAGCTATGGCTTACAACTAGATTTGGCAGAATTAGATTTTTATTTTTTTTTAATCATTTCAACGGATAAGATCAATGTTTATTTTTTAAGCATTTTTTTTAAATTTCTATCAATTTAAATTTTCACAGTTGTGGCAAATTATGAGGGGAGGTCAAGACAATAATTATTTAACGACAGTGGACCTTGCGATTGAAAAGGTTGCTGTATAACTGTTAAAAGACAAAACTGTCAACATCGCACATCAAAATATAGAAAATCAATATCCTTAAATCAAACTCTAATAAGTTCTCAAGCAGTATTTTTTTCTTACTTTGCGTATCTGTATATTTCACTTATTATTGATAGAAATTGTTTTTCATTGGTTTGTATATGTACAGAGAAATAGACATTTACTGACATTTACTGATAAAAATCTAATCCTTTCAAGCCTATTTATAACCATCGAAAGCACCTTCTACTGATGTATTCATAACCAACCATCTGTAACCCATACTACTCATGTCTGTGACACACTTATACCACCTGTTAACCATCTATACATAGAAACTTTGCATAAAGTGTGACCATTTTTCAATGTACAGATGTGCGCTAGGTGCAGGACGACAAAGTCTGTCTCTAGGACAGCATAATGTTAAGTGTGATGGGATGTGTGAGTGTAGCCAAGAGTAGGGAGGAGTTGGGGTCAGGTTGGGGATGAATATTGGCAAAAAGAATATATGATGGTGTCTGAGTAAGTGGCATTCTTCCCTCCAAATTAGTATTGAATCAGCATCCTGACCCTGCTGTTGGCGGGGGTGGGGGGTGTTCTGTCTTTAGAATGAATTCCTGCTTTTTGTGTTAAAGATTTTATAACGCTTTTCCCCAAAGTCAGGAGTGTATAACACCCAGTCCTGAAGATGTTCCCATTTGCATGAGTCCATTCTGCCTCGCTCAAATTCCCTCTGCAATTTTGCATGGCAACGTTACTTTTCTCACTCTCTTTAGCAGTTGTGTAGTGCTGCTGGGGACGGTTCAACCGTTATTGTGCTTGACCACAGAAGTGGTTGCAGTTCAGTAATGCGTGACATCATCCCTTTGGAGTAGTGCTTTGGGATCCTTCTGTAATGAAAGGTGGTATATAAATGTAAGATAATTATCATTCAATTAATTCTGGGCCCGTACCCATAATGCTCTGCCTGACCTTATTCACAAGTGCTTGATCTTCAGCTCTTTAATATTTCAGATGACCTTTTGGGGTGGAAGGATGCTGCTGTTTCTCACCAGCAGTCCTGAGTCAATTCCTGTTTCAACTCAGAGCGGTAGGCGATATCTCGTTTATCATTCAATTTCAAGAGTCAGCACAGCCATTATTCAAATGACCGACTACACATGTAATCAATCTTTAATGAAACAATAATTGCGCCTTCCAGTCAATGAGCTCTCTGGCTTTTCTAAAGGCATCTCGTATATAAATTATTAATGGCAATGGTGTTATAGCAGGTCTAAATTATGTTTCATAAATTGGCATTTTTCAAGCCAGTTGCATCAGGAGATTTACAACTACTGTTTCAAGCAAGGCTGGGTAAACAGCAGGATATTCCATTAGCCTTTCTCTAGCCTCACTACTCCTCTGATGGAAACAGGGTTTTGCATCTTGCCAGGGGCAGCAAAGAGATTGTGGGCTGTGCGGTATTGAAAGGGTTACGCTTGTAGGCATAGATTTTGTAGGTGGCACGGCAAGGTGAATTTACTGTATGTCCCAGCGCAAAGGACCCAGTGTTCTGTAACTTTTTGTGATTGCAGCCAAGTAAATTAATGGCTCCACAAGTCATTTCTGAGACAGGGAGAGACTTCAGAGATGAGCTATTTGTTTTTCGCCTGCTACTTTTGAAAATCATCCAGAAATACAGCGCTTAATGGGATTTGAGAAGGTTAATCCAGAGGCATGCAGGAGGAACCCAAAAGGTTTGCATTGTAATGGCCTCTTAATGTGCTTGTAAAAAGAAAAAGATGATGGTGAGCATGACTCTGACATGCATCTGTAAAAAACATTTACCTGTTGACCAAAGTAGGTGACTTTGTGCACCAGAAAACTAAACAGCCACATACTTGGTTGTCTCTTGAATTCTGAAGGTCAAGAGAAATATCTATTATACACCTCTTATGTAACCATTTTGAGCCAGTTCATCTGCTCCAAGGTGTGGGGGAAACAGGGCCGGCTCCAGGCACCAGCTGAGCAAGCAGGTGCTTGGGGCAGCCAAGGGGAAGGGGCAGCACGTCAGGCTCTTCGGTGGCAATTCGGCGGAGGGTCCCTCTCAGAGGGAAGGACCTGCCGCCGAACTGCCACCGAAGAAGAAAGCAGCATGGTGGAGCTGCCGCTGATCACGATTGTGGCTTTTTTTTTTTTTTCCGACGCTTGGGGCGGCAAAAACCCTGGAGCCGGCCCTGGGGGGAAAATGGGGTGAAGGCTTCTTTTATTGGCTCATAGATTCATAGATTTTAAGGCCAGAAGGGACCTCCTGCAGATCGCAGGACCGTAGAACCTCCTCCACCCCTCCTGTAATAGGTCCATAGCCTCTGGCTGAGTTACTGAACGCTTCAAATCACAGTTTAAAGACTTCAGGTTACAGAGAATCCACCACTGACACTAGTTTAAACCTACAAGCGTCCCATTCCCATTCTGCAGAGGAAGGCGAACCCCCCCTCCCCAGAGTCTATGCCAATCTGATCTGGGGTAAAATTCCTAACTAACCCCAAATATAACGATCAGTTAGACCTTGAGCATGTGGGCAAGACCCACCAGCGAGACACCTGGGAAAGAATTCTCTGTAGTAACTCAAAGTCTAGTGTCCCATCACCGGTCATTGCACAGTCACACATGGGCCTATTTGACCTTAAACTAGGGTGAGCCTCACAGCAGTGCTAAGCAACACCTAAAGCTAATGCTCTGTGTTCTTGAGCGGACAGAGGCTGATTGAAACAACACAAGATTTTCTGAAGGTCCCTGTAGCTGAGAGTATTTTGTTTTCCCTTCCAGAGCTGATCAACAGCTCATAAAAAAAACCCACCACATCAACAGCAACATAATGGCATGGAACCTTATTTGCTTTGACATCCCAAGGAAGGAGGGAAGCTGGGTGAAAGAGAGAGATAAACCGCTCTATTTGTGCAGCAAAAATGATGACTGTTAATGCATTTATCTTGTTCCAAAAGGAACAGTAATTTCGCACCAGTTTTGAGCAGGAGGTTGCATCTGATTCATTAACCTTTCCTTGCTGCTGCTAAGATTATCTACGGTTCTCATGGACTTGCTTTTGGCTGCAGCCTCACCCCTCTCTTTATTTAACAAAAATGATGTGGGTGAACTTGTGCCCCTGGATAATGCTGGCAGGCAAAGTGTGCCATTAGCTTTCTCCTCCTACCCTCCCCTTCTGTCAGTGCAGCTCAGTTCTGTAATGCTCTCTTCTGTTCTAGTCCAGGGTCTCTCTCTTGAGCAGAGACAGCTGGATGGACCAAGCTGTGTGGTGGTCTCATGATGTGTCTGCTAGGGATTGAATGAGACTGACCAGTTCAAACAGTGTGCAAAAGAATCTGTAGGCTTAGAAAACACGTATTGTCATTGTGTTGGATGGCCTGTCTCTAAAGATACAAAGCTGGGCCTTCTTCAGCCATGTCCTACACAGAGTGAGTTCTTTTCATTCATCATCCATCTTCCACAGCCTTTCTCATCTTATCACCTAGAGTGTTGTCAATCTAGCACTAAATTCCTCTCTACCACACCGTTTTTACCTGCTCATGTGGTGAATGAACCTGAGATCTTGCAAGCTCTATCTGCAAATTCCAATTTGGCCGCAATTCACATGTCCTGTGTGGGACTTTGCAACATCTTGAGCTTGGTTCCATGGGAATGTCTGTCATTGCAAGAAATCACATGCTGGGAATGGCAGTGAAACTCCAGGTCACCAGACGATGCAAAAACAAAGACAACTGAGCAGAAATAATGAAATAGCTTCTAATCTCCCCCTGTGTGTTGTGATAGGATCTATTTGCTGGAGATTCTTTCCAATCAAATCATTCCAATGAACAGGAGGAATCAAATCCAGATATTAAGTGGAAGCGTATTTCATGCAAAAGTAAAGATTCTGGTGTGAAAGCAATTCTTGCCTCCTTTCAGGATGACCAGGGGACTCAAATAAACAAGCAACAGCTGCCCACCAATCTCGTTTTGCTGGAGCCACAGCTGAACATGTTTTAGTTCCATTCCAAATGTAGGATCCACGATTTTTCAAGTGGATTCACAAGTTTCTCTTCTCTTCACTTAACAGCAAGGCTAAAGGCCTTATTGACCCTGATGATTTGCTTCAATTACAGCCACCGATGTAGCTTCACCCATGCAACCTCCTAGTGTAGACAGGAAAAGCCCCCACTTGTAGTGGTTCAGCTTACTCTGGGTTCAAGCAGGAATAGGTTCCAGCGGTGTAAATAACACCTTTGCCTGTCTACACTAGGGGTTTGCATAAGTGTTGCTATTCTGGTTGCCGACCCCACTGGTGGCCTTATTCCTTAATGTAAGGTCTAAGGTAGGGATTTTCAAAAGTAGCCTAAGGAGTGAGTTAAGCACCCAAATCTCATGGGAGCTGGACACACAACCTCAGTCACTGGGAATAATTTCAAAGCAAAGTACCTAGATTCATAAAATGGGGAGACTGGACCAAACCATTCCAGTAGGTTCTAGAGCATGTTAGTATAAGGTGCAATCCTGCCAAATGGAAAGGTTGGATCTTAGGGTGACACATGACTTGGTTTCCAAATAATTTATTGTTTTAATGCCGTTGTTTTAGGGCAAAAAAGAAAAGATGAAATAAAAGGAAAGCTGTCCCGCTTCCCTTACCACTTGAACTCCATTCATTGGGAAAGGATTTATAATTTTCATCATAATTTAATTTTCCAATGTACCACTTAATTAAATGGCTTTATTGAAATCCCCCGGCACTGCATTTTTATGATTAGTTTGGGATTTATCTCTTGAATGTCATGGAGAAAATTCATCAGTTGATTGGTTTAATACTGAAAGTCTCATCTCCTCTTTGCTCTCACCTGTTCTGACTTTCAGCTAAGAGCTGGGGAAAGAAATCTACAAAGGTAAGAAATCTAGAAGCAAGATTGTTTTGCTGGTTTTATCCTTTCTCCCAAGCTCCCACTTCTCCGGGATTAATTTCATGGGCCATTGTTAATGAGTCTATTAATATTAAAGATAGAGTATGGAGTTGTCTGTCTGTCTGTCGGAGATAACTAGAGAGACGATCGCTAACCCTTGATGAGCTGTCCTCCAGACAGTGCTAATCTCCTAGTTCCTCCTGCAGCCATGTCAATGCCACTATTGGAAAGACACATACAATTTGCCCTGCTATGCAAAGGCATTCGAAAAGGAAATGCAGGATTGCTCCACAATGTGGCATATATGACATTCTCCCTTTCTGTGTTTGAACCTGGTCTGAGTTAGACACAAACCCTGCAAAGGTTTATACACACACATATCGTAGTCCCTTTAAAATCAATGGCAGTGTGTGAAGTTAAGCAACGTGTGCCGGTCTTTGCAGGATTCAAGCCCAGTGCTTGTAAGCTTCTTGGCGCAGAATGTTTTTTAAAAGGTATCATTCACAAACTTTGAAAGTGTATTTGAGCCTATAGAGATGAATTCACCTCTGACATAGACTCCTCCAAGTTCAATTCAGCTGTGTCAGCTTACACCAATGGTCAACTTGGCTCCTTGTGGCTAATAAATAGGCTCCTAGACTCATAGATTTTTAAGGCCAAAAAGGACCATCATGATCCTCTAGTCTGATTTCCTATACATTGCAGGTTACAGAACCTTACTCACCCACTCCTGTAATAGATCCATAACCTCTGACCGAGTTAGTGAAGTCCTCAAATAATGATTTAAAGACTTCAAGTTACAGAGAATCCAGCATTTACATTATATGCTTGACAATGGTATTTCCGGCTCTAATGATTATATCATGAGTCTTGTGAATTTGGTATATCTCTTAAATCCCCAGCTCCTGGCGTCATGTGAACACATGAGATTCTCCTGAGGATTTAATTTAAAATAAAACTTTAGTTTCTAGGCCTTATAATTGCAGAGGAGAAATTTAGAATGTGGTCCAACTACACTCTAAAGACTCAAAAATCAGAAAGCAAATAAAGAAGAAATAAGGAGAAAGTAAATAAGGAAGTATTATTTACTCCGTCTCATAACACAAGAACTAGGGGTCACCAAATTAAATTAATAGGCACCAGGTTTAACACAAACAAAAGGAAATATTTCTTCACACAACACACAGCCTTTACAACATCCTCTGGCAAAGAGTTCCACAGGTTGACTAAGGCCTTGGCTACACTTACCAGCTAGTTCGACGGCTGGAAATCGAAGTTCTGGGTTCGACTTATCGCGTCTAGTCTGGACGCGATAAGTCGAACCCGGAAGTGCTTGCCGTCGACTGCGGTACTCCAGCTCGGCGAGAGGAGTACCGCGGAGTCGACGGGGGAGCCTGCCTGCCGCGTGTGGACCAAGGTAAGTTCGAACTAAGGTACTTCGACTTCAGCTACGTTATTCACGTAGCTGAAGTTGCATACCTTAGTTCGAATTAGGGGGGTAGTGTAGACCAAGCCTAAGACTATAACAGGGTTATAAAAAGAACTAGATAAATTCATGGAGGATAGGTCCATCAATGGCTATTAGCCAGGATGGGCAGGGATGGTGTTCCAAGCCTCTGTTTGCCAGAAGCTGGGAATGAGCGACAGGGGATGGATTACTTGATGATTCCCTGTTCTGTTCATTTCCTCTGGGGCACCTGGCATTGGCCACTGTCGGAAGACAGGATACTGGGCTAGATGGACCTTTAGTCTGACCCAGGATGGCTGTTCTTATTTTCTTAAAAAGAAATCCAAAAGTAATCTTTTAACAGAGATTTTTAAGCCAGTCTCATGATTTTTGAGTGCCTTGGATTGGAAACACTGTGACAGTCTCTTGAGAACATGCAAGGGAACTGGTGTTAACTATTTGTTAAAGTTTCCCCTTCTTCTGACACTGTCACGGACTTTCAAGTAGCTGCCTACCTGGATTGACAGAAGGTGCCCACACACTGCATGTATCTCTGGGTGTTTACACTGCTGCTGCTATCTCTTTCCTTACAGAGTCACTTTGACTGTCACTTGTATCCATCCTTTTGCTTTGGAGAACAGTGGCCTGCAAAACCACAGTTTCTGCTTATTTTTCCTTTTTTGAAAGGAGTTCTAGGAATAATGGAGAAATTGTAAATGGGGACCCTACCTAACCGGATGACTCAGCAATCCAATCTAGCAGACTCTGGTGGTCATCATCTGTCTCCTATGAAGTTATCCTCCGAGTCCTCCAATTTCAACTTTGGACAAGATATCTCAGCTCCAAGCATCTCTTCTCTGAACACAAAAATCCTTATATAACCCCAAAAGTGGGCTTATTAAAAAGCTCGTGAATGAGTTCAAACTTTCTCTGAAGACATTGTGCCTGTAGCCCTTTTAAGTCTTCTACTGTGAAATCAGGAGCTTCAGCTTTGAGCTTGCATTTGCTCGCCTCGCTAATGTCTTCCACTGAATACAAATGAATGCTTAAGGGCTACCTCTCCGGATTCTCATGTCAGCCTTAAATGCAGAAAATCTTTGGATGTAGCTATTAGCCCTTTTTATTAGAGTTGGAAAAACTTGGGGAGGAAAAACCCCACTCGGGGAGCATATTTTCTTTCCTTTTACAGTTATGTATAGGGATATAGATAGAAAATGAAATAAAGGTTTATGAGAGACACCAAGTTTGCACACCTACTTTGCTGATATTTTAATAGGTCCCTTGCATATTTGCAGTGGCAGGTTTTCAACATAATAGCACCTGTGCACATGCTCTCGCTCTGTCTCTGGGCCTCCCAGCTGCAAAAATACTGGCTTTGTTTCCATATTAGCCCCTGATGATTATGCAGACTATTTATTTATGGTGGGATTTAAAAAGCAGCTAAGTGATTTAGATGTGCAAGTGCCATCAAAAGTCAATGGGATTTAGGCTCCTAAGTGCTGTAAAGTAATTAATGTGCCTTTCCTCCATTCACTTTCCAGATACAGAATCCCACTCAGATGTTAGCTTGTGCATCCAGTGCCTAATCCAAATGCCAACTGAAATCAATAGGAATCTTTATATTGACTTCCATGCGATTTAGATCAGGCCTTTAATACACAGAAGTATTTATTTTTAAATGCAAAGGTCAGACTGAAAAGCCTGCTTTTCCTACTGCTTCTCTCCTCCTTCCCTCCATCTCTCCAGATTTTAGACCATGCTGTCTGGTTTTGCCCAGCAGGGGAGTGCCATGCTCGAGAAGTGCCAGAATGCACGTACTGGAAGTCCGTAAGATGCAGGAACGGCTCCCGAAAAGATTGCCAGGGTGGCATCTTGGAGTGTTCTGGCAGGACTCGAGCACAGGTTTTATACCATCATGCGCCTCGTAAATGTGTGTGAGCACCTTCTCCCAAGTGCATGAATTCCCCTCTTGCTCATATCACCAGCCTGCACCAGAGAACTCTGTGCCAGAAGCCGTCACTCCACAGTCCATAAAGACTGAAGATGGGGCAAGAAGGAGGTAGCTAACAGGGTCGGAAGCCTTGTTTACTGGTGCTTGAAGCTCAGGCAGATAGCTTGCTGTAGCACTTCTCTACAAAGCAGATAATTCCATTTGCCCGCTTAGAGGCTTTTGTCTGAAGCTTTCCACTCTCCATCTCTTTGTTGGGAGCTGAAGGTTGAGAGTGTAGCAGTTCATTTGCATTACAAATTGTGAGTTAGACATTGTCCTCGGGCTTATGAAGTACTGTCAGACGACTGAATTAAAATACAATGCCCTGACTCCCTCTTGGTTTGTATTTAATTAAGGCCTTTCATTCATCGTTTATTTTTGCATCCCATCATATTTAGTGGTTTATTAAGAAGGAGAAAGGAGGTTTCCTTTCAACAAAGTGTTTTCTGAAGTCAGCAAACTGTTCTATACTATTCGTATCTATCTATCTATCATGATATGGACTATTTTTGCTATGGGCTGGTAGTCTTGAAAACCTTACAAGAGGAGTTTTGTTTTATTTAGCAAAGCTGATTAACTGATTTATGCACTCAGGAAATTACACATGTAGGTCTTCCTGACATTTGACATTACTGACATTTGTGCCCACAGAGGCAAAATTAGGTGCTGCTTTTAGAAGTACCTCAAAGCAAATCACTAAGATGCCAGTGTGGGTACATGTTGATAATTTAGCAGCAACCACTTTAGGATGCAGAAGCTTCCATCTCCTCTTACCAATAGCTCATGCTGAATCTTCAGCGCTATAAATTTTGGATGAGAAAACAATGTTGTGCATGGACCTCGGCCTGAATATAGAGTATAAAAAGTGGTTCTCTAAATGATAAAAATATCCCCATCCTACCCTGTTTGCTCCAGTTACTCAAACACATGGACTAGAATTGCAGTTAAAAATATGGCCACATACACAAAGCCAAGCCTTTTTGGAGTCAGAGTGAATGCATTTGAATTTAGCCATTTTTGAGCTTTAAAATAGTCAAATGGTATCGCTTTTATGATAAACAATTTCTATTCCACTTTGTTGGCTTTGATTCTTCCTTAAATTATGGATGAATTTACTGCTCAGGAACATGCCCGGTGGCAAGGCTAAATGCAGACATATGTGAAAAGGATCTGTTTGTGTTTTGTGTTTTCATCGCACAGCCCTGCCAAAGCCCACCTACCTTGAGCTGCCCCATAATATTCTGATCCTAATACCCACGGCTTTGTGGCTAAGGCATTAGGAGCTCTAGGGTCAAGTCTTGCCTCTGCCACAGACTTCCTGTGCGACTCTGGGCAAATCACTTAATGTTTCTGTAGCTCCGTTTTCCTGACTCTGAAGTGGTGATGATTATACTTTCTCTAATTTGTGGAGATAAATTTGTTCATGTTTGTGATGCACTGAGACATACTACGATGATTGGGTGGGGAGAGGGCATATGAGTACCTGGATAGATAGAGTACTCTTCAGTCTTTAGCTGTTGTATCCTACGTGATTTCAGTCCTGGTTATCTCTTCACCTCTGCCAATACCCCTCTTTCTCGATGTGCTGGATCCCCCTTTTATTTCCCTGGCCACTCCACTCCCGAAGTGTTACATTCCAGGCTACGCCTTTCCTAGCCGTCTTCACATAGACTGCCACTCCCGCTGAACTTTCTTCTGGTGTGACCCAGTGATGACTGGGGACTTGGAGGAACCCATTAAATATGCATTCCAGCTTGATCTAATGTTTGCATAGACTGAACCAACGCTTTGTCTCCACCCCTACAAAATTCAGAATCCCTAGAGCATTGATACTGTCCTGGGAGTGGTGACTCAGCGTTGTCTCCAGGACAGCAACGTGAACATCGCTGTTGGGCTAGGAATGCATCTCCCCACCTCTTCTATTTTTGTGGTGATGCATTATTTTAAAAGCTAACGCTGAAGTGCATGTGTGCGGGGCCCACCCTGTTTCCCAGGGAGTTTGTCGGCATAAAAGAAGCTTCTCTTGTAAAGGCCTGTTCGCTCAGCTGCCTTTATTCAAATCTTTTCTGGCAGCGCTTCTCAATTATTTGGGTCTGCATTACCAGGGAAAGGCTCCATGCGGTGACACCGGTTGTTGCTGGAGAACAGAACAGTAGCTGTCAGTAGAATTCATGAATGCTCCCTGGTTAGAGAGTGATGTTTATTTCTACCAGTTCCTACAACATTTCAGACAGTGGGCAGCGTATTTCTCCACTGTGTGTGTGTGTGAGAGAGAGAGAATTTCTCACTGAGCCCCATGGCCCACATATACAGCAGTCATCTTCCTTGACGATCATCATTGCATGTTCTTCATTGTTAATACCAGAAGGATGCAACATAAAGCACTAGGATTCCCTACGGGGCACACACATTCTCTCCCATAGGCATTGGAACCAGTAAGATGTTCTTCCCTGTCCATTTATAGCCTATAACCAATGTGGATCTACTACATGCCATCTGCTATTGTGCATTAGAAGTGGAAAAAAAGAAAGAGAAAATCATTCAATTTTTCCCCATTTTTTTTTAAATTAGAAACATTTCAACCAGCAGCACAGTTGGTCAAAAGCACGGGGGGAAATTTTCCTGAAAATGTTGTCAAGAATTTTCCTGCTTGCTTTTCTTTTTTGAATTTTTGAAATGTTATCAAAATTTCAAAATCCAATAATTTTCAACTTGAGGGACAAGAAAGACTGGGAATGCCGTCTCCCACCCATACGACACTGGTTCAGATCCAGCCCAAGTGGGTAGTGAGTAACCAAAAGCCATTTACGTTTGAAGATTCTTGCAGAGAGTAGGTGAAATGGCTTTGCTGGTTCTCAGTCCAGTTCCCAGTGGCTAGCTTACCACATGGCAAAAGCCACCCCCACAAGTGGCACTAAATCTAATTTGCTACCTATATGACGATCACAACACAGGAGCGAAGACCAAATGGGCCATTATGATTTATTAGAAACTGTCCCTTCCTCTAGATGTACTGTCCCTCCCTCCTGGGCAGGCTGAAATACATTGGTGGGACAGAGAAGGAAGCTTGTCGCTGCTCCCCATGCTGTACCTGTTCTGAAGATGAATAAAGGCCATCAGTCTTCCATGCTGTAAGTCTGGGACCTTTTGTCAATATAGTGAGGGAATGGATTTTGTGTCTGTCTCCCAAGAAGAGCTTGGGAGATGGGGCTGCATTGTACTGGATTTCCTAATATAACCTGCAATTCACGAAAACATCACTATTCAGGGAAGCATTTAAAACTAAAGCAGGTGCGTAAGTACTTTTCTGCATAGGAGCTATCAGGTGCTTAAGGATGCATAGCCAATCTTTGCTCTTTTAGATTACACCGAGAGGAAGAAGGTGTTCCTTGAAATGTGCTTGTTTCCTCCCATAATTCAGAGCTTTAAAATACACAGGATGCCTCCGATTATGTTATGAAGTATCCTACTCACTGTTAATCTGGGCTAGAATCTAATATCCTGAGAAGGAGCCGCTCATGAGAAACTCTTTAACACAACTAGAGGAACCCTCCAGGTACCATAAAATGGTATATTATCTTCATGTCACATTAAATAAATTCCATCTATTCTTCTTTACCCCTTCACTGGTTCCTGAAACATCCTCTGTTTGTCTCCTATGACTATATTATAAAGTCCTTACTCAGCTGAACTGAGTGGGAAGTTGGCGTGAAAAATGTAAGAACATAGGACTCACCATACTATATGAGACCAATGATCCATCTAGTCCAATATCCTGTTTCCGACAGTGGCCAGGGCTTCAGAGGAAGGTGCAAGAAACTCTACAGCGGTCAGTTACAGAATAGCCTGTTCATAGGGAAGGCTTATAGGGAAGGCTCTTCCAAACTTGATTTTGAATCCTTACTGATATATAGGGCCCTACCAAATTCACGGCCATGAAAATATGTCACGGACTGTGAAATCTGTTTTTTTTGTGTGTGTGCGCTTTTAACCTATACTATACAGATTTCACAGGGGAGACCAGCATTTCTCGGATTAGGGGTCCTGACCCAAAAGGGAATTGCAGGGGGGTCACAAGGTTATTTTAGGGGGGGTCGCAGTATTGCCACCCTTACTTCTGCGCTGCCTTCAGAGCTGGGGGGCTGGAGAGCAGTGGCTGTTGGCCAGGCACCCAGCTCTGAAGGCAGCACCACGCCAGCAACAGCTCAGAAGTAAGGGTGGCAATACCATACCATACCACCCGAACTTCTGCATTGCTGCCTTTCAGAGGTGGGTGGCCAGAGCATGGTGGCTGCTGACAGAGGGCACAGTTCTGCAGGCAGCATCACAGAATTAAGGGTAGCAGTACTGCAACCCCCTCTGTTAGACCCACAATAGAGGTCTCCCTATGGGACGGGGAGCAGGCAGATACTGGACATAGTGTTAGTATATAATACTCTAAATGCTCTTTTTCAATTACATAACAAACCTTACGCACTCCACAGTCACACCCCAAACATACTATACCAAAGTCTAGAGGTCAGAATGGTCCCGATGGCCAGTCGAGGTTCCTTCTGTCAGGATAAGATCATAAGGTGCGGGGAGCCGTCAAAAACTACATCTATAGCCACATGGGACTCTGGATCAATAAACGACTCCAATTTGCTGAAATCAGAGGCACCCATTTATCGTCCATTTTGTCATGTCATCGGTTCTTTGCCTTTGTTTACTAGGCCTTCTACCCACACAATTCCAAAGAGACAATCCTGGATGGGCTGCCATGATGCAAGGTGTGCCATTTTCTCCATTTATATCAGTTCAGCTGGTGTTATTTCCTTTTCTGATGATTTTCCGTATTTTGCTCAGAACATAAGATTGCCTTTCCATTCTTCCCTTACAGTGGGTCAATATCAAAAGAGTTTAAAGCTCCAGCTCCAGCACCAATACTACCTATGATATATTCCCCTGTGCCTCTATTATTTTGTATAGTATCATCTCCCCATTGTTGTTGCCACGCTTGTAATAGAGGCAAGGCATATGGCATACACTCCGGATGTTGTGCACTTATGTTTACTTGTGCTCCTTCCAATTAGATTGTTCGATCCACAATAGTTGGGGCTTCGATTACTTCTCCCCTCCTATATGGGTGCTCAGCTGCCATGATTCTTGGTGCCATCTTGTTTACTAGTATCTGATTAATAAACATAAAAAAAGACCATATCCCTCAAAATATATTCCCCCATTAATTTTCCTAAAGCAACTCAATCTTATCATTATGGAAGGATTTGCCATTACACCATATTCCCATAATTTAAGAGTCATTGACTCATTCCAGCCAATGAGTTCTTAGCCAGTTCTTGTTCATTAGTCACATCTAGGGTGGCCACATCAAATCCCAAACTCCAAAAGGTACAGTTCAGAGTACTCAGGTTCAGATTGTTCTCATCATAACTAAATTAAAAGTAGCAGTACTGCAGCCCCCTCTATAATAACCTTACAACCCCCCCCCCAACTCCTTTTTGGGTCAGGATCCCTACAATTACAACATTGAAATTTCAGATTTAAATAGGTGAAATCATGAAATGTATGATTTTTAAAATCCTATAACTGTGAAATTGACCAAAATGGACCGTGAATTTGTAGGGCCCTACTGATATAACTATGGGTGTTCTCAATAGCAATATAAATGCCCATAGCATTTTTAAAAATTCTGCAAGGCCCATAGTCTCAATATATATTGTGGCAATGAATTCCACAGGTTGATTGGTATGACTTTCTCATAAACAAACTAGGGAAATGCAACCTAGATGGAGCTACTATAAGGTGGGTGTATAACTGCTTGGAAAACCATTCCCAGAGAATAGTTATTATGCCCTTCCAGCTTGACTGTGAACCACTTATAAGTGGGGTCCCGCAGGGGTCAGTTCTGGGTCTGGTTCTGTTCAATATCTTCATCAATGATTTAGATAATGGCATACAAAGTACATTTATAAAGTTTGCGGATGATGCCAAGCTGGGAGGGGTTGCAGGTGCTTTGGAGGACAGGATTAAAATTCAAAATGATCTGGACAAACTGGAGAAATGGTCTGAAGTAAATAGGATGAAGTTCAAGAAGCACAAATGCAAAGTACTTCATTTAGGAAGGCACAATCAGTTGCACACATACAAAATGGGAAATGATGGCCTAGGAAGGAGTACTGCGGAAAGGGATCTGGGGATCATAGTGGATCAGAAGCTAAATATGAGTCAACAGTGTAACACTGTTGCAAAAAAAGTGAACATCATTCTGGGATGTATTGGCAGGAGTGTTGTAAGCAAGACACGAGAAGTAATTTTTCCGCTCTACTCCATGCTGATTAGGCCTCAACTGGAGTATTGTATCCAGTTCTGGGCACCACATTTCAGGAAAGATGTGGACAAATTGGAGAAAGTCCAGAGAAGAGCAACAAAAATGATTAAAGGTCTAGAAAACATGACCTATGAGGGAAGATTGAAAAAATTGGGTTTGTTTAGTCTGGAGAAGAGAAGACTGAGAGGGGACATAACAGTTTTCAAGTATGTAAAAGGTTGTTACAAGGAGGAGGGAGAAGAATTGGTCGTCTTAACCTCTGAGGATAGGACAAGAAGCAATGGGTTTAAATTGCAGCAAGGGAGGTTTAGGTTGGACATTAGGAAAAACTTCCTAACTGTCAGGGTGGTTAAGCACAGGAATAAATTGCCTAGGGAAGTTGTGGAATCTCCATCATTGGGGATTTTTAAGAGCAGGTTAGATAAATATCTGTCAGGAATGGTCTAGAATAAATAATCCCTTAGTCCTGCCACAAGTGCAGGGGACTGGACTAGATGACCTCTCAAGGTCTCTTCCAGTCATATGATTCTATAAATATGGGCTGTATGAAAAAGCACTAGCATATTTACAGGATTGGGTTCTGAGTCCAGTTCCAGCAATGCTTTGTGCTAGCAATGATCATCCTAGTTAATGACTCTGGTATGAGTCTAAAGAGGTTGAAATCTGGCAGTGAGTCCTGTTGTACCCGTGCTGTATCTGTCCCACAAACCAAAGTGAAATGCTCAGAACAAGAGTAACTCAGTTTAATTGTGTAAAAATGGTGATTGATTTTTTTTAGTTCATTTCTCAGCAAGTTATTTTAATTAACACCATCTAATGCTGTTTGGGATGTATTTTGCAAATGTAGCACTCCATTTTTTTCCCCTCTAGACTTAATGTGGGAAGCCAGTGCAAAATGATTTGAGTTGATTTAGCAGTGGGAAAGTGAGTCACGAGCAAAGGGCTTTATGAAGCTAAAAAAGGATTTAAAGTCCTTTATAGGGTCCTTGGGGGAAATGTTTGTTACAGAAAATTGTGCACTGCACTATTCTATGTTGAACAGCTACAAAAGAGTAAATAAATAACTTTAAGGCTACATAATGTCTTTAATTCAAGAATGTTGCTCCTATTGAAATCAATTCAAAGTTTAGATGCTGATTCAACCTTTGCCACTTGTGGCCATTGCTACACAGAACTAGGGTGACCAGATGTCCCGATTTTATAGGGATAGTCCCGATTTTTGGGTCTTTTTCTTATATAGGCTCCTATTACCGCTCACCTCCTGTCCCAATTTTTCACACTTGCTCTCTGGTCACCCTACACAGAACTGAGTTTCCTATTCAGCTCTAAAATCATATCATGTTATCGGTTTTTATGCAGAAATTTCTGCTGAGACCAATAGGGCCTTCTGCTTAAAAACTCAGGGTATGATATAGCCCCTAATTAAGAGCAATAACAAATAGTAGCCAAGTCCAGCTCTCATTGTTTTCAGGGAATGCCACATCAGACATTGACTGCATGATCCTGGGCCCACTGAAGTCAATAGCAAAGCTACTAATAAATTAAATGGTGCAGGAGCAAGATTTGAAGAGCAACTTTGGTCATTCTAATTTTTGTTGAAAATTAAATTCTCCTCTCAGTTTCACTGATGCAGCCTCTTACCATTACCAGGAAGGAAAGTTTAGTTCAGTCTGTGAAACGGGTGGCAGAGTTTGCAAACTGTGAGAGGAAATTCCCAATCTGTAATTCTTGTTAACACATTGAAGCCCAATGCAAATATGCACGATCTTGGGAGAAAGAGGTTGAGAAATAATTGCACAGACTTGTCAAGAGGCTGAGAGAGAGAGAGAGAAAGTGTGTGTGTGTGTGTGTGTGTGTGTGTGTGTGTGTGTCTACAACAGCTAAATTTGAGCCCTCGAATATATCCCTTTAATGAGTAATGCCTCTGAAAAAATTGCACCTTCCTTTTAAAAGTTGTCCAAAGGTTTTACTTGCAAGAAGAAATTTATGGCAGCTCCATTTACAAGGCAAAAATATCAGAAACTGTACAATGTACCTGGATAGTCACATTGAAATTTAAATTGGGGGAGGGAATGTGGGGAGTAAAGAACATATAAAGGTATTGCTTATGAGAATTCTTTTTCTGAGGAAATATACTAAGTAATTTGCTATGTCCAGGCACGCTCAGAGCCCCCAGATTTAGTTTGATGAATAATAGTCAAGTGCAGTTTTCAAAGTGCATATTGATAAACTATTATTTTCTCGTAAAAGATTCCCCTACCCATTAAAGCTGTGCAACCGACTAGGCAATGCTGCCAGTTGGCACCAATAAACCTCATACACAGCCTCATGTGGCTAGCTATATTTCCTACATGTTTCTCTTATACATCCAAAATATTAGGCCTATAAATAAAGTACACTGGGTGATGTAGTCAGTATAGTTTCCTCATATCACACAACAGTGTGATGTGTAATAGTTTAAACCTATTCAGTGAACATGATTTAATGTGTAACTTCACTGACTTCAATTCTAATTTCATTAGAAATGACTATTCTATACAACAAACAAGGATCTATAGTGTATGATGAATTATAAAGGCCTGAAATTACTCTTGATTTGCACATTCTTGTTGTACACGGCTACTGGTATATCAGTTCTTCCTTTTCCTGTGGAGGGCATGAGGGCTGTATTAATTTATGAATACTGTATGTCACTGGGTCATGGGAAATGTTAGTGTACACTATCTTGGAAGGTTTCAGAGTAGCAGCCGTGTTAGTCTGTATCTGCAAAAAGAAGAACAGGAGTACTTTTGTGGCACCTTAGAGACTAACAAATTTATTAGAGCATAAGCTTTCGTGGACTACAGCCCACTTCTTCGGATGCATTCTATATGCATCCGAAGAAGTGGGCTGTAGTCCACGAAAGCTTATGCTCTAATAAATTTGTTAGTCTCTAAGGTGCCACAAGTACTCCTGTTCTTCTTTTTACTATCTTGGAGGGTTGACTGTATGGACTTGGGGGCTTAGCAGCAGGAAAGTAACACCTTAGATATGTATGCCTTAGATTGGTATGTCTTAAACAGTACATCTTAGATTGGCTTCCACCTGGAGGGAGGAGAAGACGTGCAGGACAAAGAATGACTAATCATGGGATGATTGAAAAGGATGCTGCTGTCATGGAAACAACTTATGACGGCATCAAGCATCTTGCTCTGGACAGACAGCAATGGGAACAATTGTTGCCTCAGGAGAGTCTAAGCCTACACAATGGTACCAAAAACACTTCCTGGTGAATAGGTCAGGAGATTAGGGAACAATACCTGTGCTAATAGCAGTAAAGATGTTAATTCCAAGGTCTGGCCAAACTCAGACCGGCTGGGAACTAACAGGTCAAAAAGATACAAAACAGTTAAAAGGTCTAGAGACAGGTGAGGGCTGTTGTCAGTGAGCTCTTCCAGGAAGTCCAAGGTCACACACGAAGGTTGTAGCAGAGCAGAAGTTTGCATCCAGGTCTTCCAAGTCTTAGGCTGATGTCCTGTCCACTGGATCATCCATCCCTGCTTTCAAGACCTCTCCTTTTGTATTAACAAGGTTAGGGGTCATCTGAATTGTTCCTGGTCACTTGAAGTAGCCTACCTCTGTCTCTCTGCTGTGGCACACGAAGTTCACCGATATTGAATAGACTAGAATTGAGGATATACCAAGGCCATGATCCTACCAATCCTTGTGCAGTGTGTAGCAAGGAGAGCAAGGTTACTGCATTACACCTCGCCCTGCTCGCTGAAATGTATTAAATCTAAGTCACCCCTTGGGCTTCACAGGAGAATGGGATGGAAAGGGAGCAGGCTGTGAAGGGAGAATGGGCCTCTCTGAGGAATCGCAGATCTAGTTCGTTACACACTCCCCCTCCTTGGCGTTGGGCACCCTTACATTCCCCATCCTGCTGCTCTCTTTTTATCATGCCCTTGCACACACAGCTCTGTTCAAGATCAAGCCCGAAGGAGTCTGTAGTGCCAGGGGCCTAGACTCTTCCAACAGCAATTGCTCCGAAGCTTCCCCTGTCCATGTACTTCCATCTCCTTTAAAAGTCCTGGATCTACACCTGCCCCTCTCCAAGCACGCACAGGCCTGATCTATGTCCCTGTGTCCCAGCTTCTCGCTGTGCTTGTCAGAACACTTTGGCAAGGTAATCTCCAGTGGGTTCTGAGATGTCTCTTATTTATTTGGCAGTACAGAATCAACATAGATAGAGTTGCTCCTTATTCAAACAACAGGCTAGATAATTATATGCAAATTAAACAGCAGAGGACACGTTGTGTATTCTTGTTAACCAAAAAGTGTTCCAGGAATCAAACAGCTAAAAGCTCTCCAGAGACTTATGCCTGTGCACCCCCTTTGAAGACAGGGCAGTTGCACTGGTGCCTGTGATAGGCCCAACATGGAAGGCAGGACTTTTATGAAGGGTGATGATGTGTCAGGTGGAAGGAACCCAGCTTGACTCTGAGATCCCATGTTCAGCATCCAGGACCGGCAGAAAACCCACAGGAGCACTCTTTAAATTGCTAACTGAGCACATGCAGGGGACTGGACTAGATGACCTCTCAAGGTCCCTTCCAGTTCTATGAGTCTATGATTTGGTAAGGAAATAATTGAGAAACAATAAACACAAAGCCATTTTTGCCACGTTGTTTTCCTCACATGGAATTGCCCTTTAAATGTTTCTCCAGCAAACTCCCAAGGTTGTCCCCATGGTATTTCCATCTTACTCTCCCCCCAAGGTATTTTCTGTCCAGTTTTGCAGTCTTGAGGGATTTCTCATAGTCTGGGAAGATCTGGCTGTGCCTTGAAAAGGCACGTTCATTGAACAGACCATAATGGCGATCAGGTCCTTTACCCAGGTGGTGATAGTTACTTGGGACCCCATCAATTTGTGTTTGAGGATTTTCAACTCTAATTTATGAATTATGAATTGTCTGCTCTAAATTAATATGGTCTAGTGGATAGCACTGGAATGGGTTACCTGGGAAGGTGGTGGAATCTCCTTCCTTAGAGGTTTTTAAGGTCAAGCTTGACAAAGCCCTGGCTGGGATGATTTAGTTGGGGTTTGGTCCTGCTTTGAGCAGGGGGTTGGACTAGATGACCTCCTGAGGTCCCTTCCAACCCTGATATTCTATGATTATATGATAGAGCACTCAGAAGACCTGGGGTCTGTTTCCAGAGACCTTGGGTAAGTCATCCCCATTGTACAAACGGGGAAACTGAGGTGGAGAAAGGTGATATAATTATGCTTCCTTAATTTCTAAAGCACTTTGAGATCCACTGATGAAAAGCGCTATATAAAAGCTGGGTACTATTATTGTTATTTTTATTATTGAAGGTAGAGAAGTGATCATGTCAGAGGATTAGGCTAACCCCCCAGTAATATTCCCCAAAATGACTAGGACACCTACAAGTTTAATAGCCTCATTTGCCAATACGATACTTCTCATAGTTTAGATATTATTTTAAGGAAAAGGTAAATCCCTTTTTCCTGTCTCTACGCCATCCCTCACACTTTCAGCATTGCCATTAAGTGTTTGTTTTTCTAGTCAGCAGTCCCATCTGAATACTCAGACTCAGGCAGCTGTCACGTACAGCGTGTGCTTTTATCTCTTAGCTACATATTCAGCGTCTTTAATGGGCTAGCTATGTTGTACTGCAAGACATGTCGGCATATGGCCCACGCTGGAGATGTACTTGACCTAAATAGAGGAGTCTAAATTTTAATCTTCATTTGCTGCTGTACATTTGCATGTTTGCACCTGCAAAGCTCTTACCGCGGATAACCTGGAAGCCATCTCTTCCTAAATAGTTTTCCTAGTATCATGCGCTCTGAACTCATGATTTATGTTTGTCCTCTTTTTCCACTCCTGTTTTCCCATCCTTGTTAGAAAGATATTGTGAAGGTGTAGTTATTTTAAGAAAGCACGTGGAAGGGGAGGTTAAAAATCGAACAGTATATTTTTTTAGAAAATCAATTCCTCTGTTATAGCAAATGCCGTGGATATTAAATTAATCAACATGTCATTTTCTGCATTTTCTTTCATTGCATTTACTTCCACTTGGCCAATACAGATAGATTAGTCAATTACACATTTTAGTTTCTAGTCCCTTTCAAGTTCTGGTTTTCATGCACTAACCCAAATCTGCAGTGGGTGGGATTGCAAATCCTGTAGGGAAATGGTTACTTGTGGGGTTTTCATCAGGCCGCCACAAAGCTGTTTCCATTGCAATAAACTATATTGATTATGGGCATATTTCCACTGATTTTAGAGTCTGTGAAAGCTTATTTTTACAACAGTTCAAGGGAATGATGCACCAATGCTATGAAATCAGGGCTGCTGATTACTGTGATGTCATTTCTCAAGTGCTTTAAGATCTCTGGATGAAAAGAGCTAAGTATTATTATTATCTTTAAATACCTTGCTGGAAATGTTCCTAGTGATAATTTAAAAAAAAAGCAGAGAGAGAGAGAGAGAGTTGAAATTCATAAAAACAAAAAATTCTGATAAACTTTATTTCTTTGTCAGCATTTTGAGAGTAGGTGGATGAGACATGCAAAGTGAGATTGATCTGCCACATTTTGTAGTTCTGGGGGGAATCTGATTTATTGGATTTATTCATAGTCATTTCTATGGCACTCACCACACTAGTAATGTGCTGATGTGTATAATATATTCCCGTGCCATTAAATCCCAGGAAGGTTCGTTTAGTAGGTTACGTTGTAACTTTCAGTGGAGATGTCAGTGAAAAACACCCCCACTGCGAGAAACACGTGGTTTGGTTTGCAACTACCTAATTCAGATTCTGGTTTTTGTGGGGTTTCATTCAGGGACAGAAAGATTTAGATCCAGATCTCACTGCAGGAATATCAAGCCCACCCTCAACCCTCTTTTTACTTCCTTCTTCAAGGCAACAGTCAACTACTAACTTCCTGAGGTCAGAAAAAAACTTCCCTGTGGGCATACTATTCCATAATTATCCAGGTTCTTTTTCCTTCCTCTGAAATGGCTGGTACTAGTCACTATCAGAGAGCTAACTGGGCTAGTTGGACCACTGCTCTGCTCTAGGATGGCTATTTGACCTAATCTGTCCATGTAGTTCATGTTTTTCATTGTCCCCATTGATTACAGCATACAGCAGGCTGGTTGCGACGAAGCAAAATAATGAAGCCATAAAAGACCGTACACCAAAAACATGGGCATCCATCAGGGACAGACTCTGACATCCACGATTTGCCAGGAGGATGTTGATTATAAACCAGGTCAAGACCTGGATGTTATGTCCATGCATCTAACAACGGTGTAATGAAGAGACCAACTAAGCATGCGGCACACTTGGGAACAGAAGGCCCGTACTGGAGGAAAGACCAAGAACCAGCTTGTTGTCAGTAGATGCGATGGAATGAGTGTCCCGGCAGGGAAAGTGTTAAAACGTCATACCCTCTCTCCCCCCCCAAAGCCAGTGGCCTCTGCACCCCGCTAATGGGAATGAATGGCTCTGCAGGTAGTTTGATAGGAATGGTAGGGAGTCTAATTGGCATCAGGCAGCTAATTATCACAGGGTGGCCATAGAAGACTTGGCCAGTGGGGAAGGAAAAGGAGTTGGGGCTGGGGGACAGGTTTTCTGTGTGCTTAGGCTGAGTAATGGCTGAAATAAGGCTTTCATTGTTTTGCTTCAGGAACCAGGGCAGCCGCAAGCCCTTTATACGTCTGTGTTTGGGACTCAGAGGCTAGGAAATGCTTTGCTATTATTGCTCCTCTTTTGGAATGCATCCCCGTGCTTAAACTTGAACTCAGCCCTGAGGTGCAGGGTCCCTCTCTGGTTTCCTTCTGGAGAGCGCTCACGCTGTATTAAGTAGCTCCCAGACGGTCTGTAAGAATACGCCCCCTGCGGGAAGGCATATGATCTAAAGGGAGTCAGGATAACTGAACCCAAGTAAAAAGTTAGGGGGAGGGGAGGGAGACTAAGGATAGGGCAAGAGGAGCCCCTTACTGACTTGTGGTGTCCTCCTCTCATTTATCATAAAACCAAAACCTAAGTCAAACTCCTGGCTGAGTATCCTGCATTCTTTTCCCTGCATATCTTGCATTTCCATGCACGTGTTTAATCCGAGCAGGGTCATTACTTAGTTGTAGGGATCAGAGCCTATGCAGGCTCAGGGGCTCTGTCTCTGAAGAGCTCATTGTATGATTGGGGCCTGGCTATTTAAGCGAGCTGATGAGACCCCACCATGATTTTGGGAGTACCTTGTCGGGGATTTCTTAAGGGGGGGGGGTGTTTTTCCATAGCACAAAGCCAGCCATGGGAGGTACTGTAAAGTGAACCCCTTGCTTGTTCCAATTGCCTCTGCTCACACAACGGTGGTGATTTATTCTATAGCGCAGGGCTGTCTACCTCCCTGCACCTTGCAAAAATAAACCGCTAAGCACCGGACATCCTCTGCAATGTCAAGAGAGGTAGCCTCAGTCATGAGGGAATTCTCTCACCTTCGCATGCGTGGATAATCCTGCAGCGCTTTAGGCTTTTAAATCGGTGGGTTTGGTGTTTGTTTAGAGCCATTTTATTACTTGGAAGAACTCTGAAACCTTTATTACTTGGGTAATTACATTCTGCCGGCCTAAAATTACCCCTGTATTTTAATTGGATTAATTCTTCACTTCCTCGCCTTAATGGGGAGAAGTTGGTACAGAATGGCTGGTATAGAATGACTGCTGCCTTCCACCTCACAGGGGGCCTGTGATTGTCTGTAGCTATCAAGCACTTTGGGATCTTTCTGGCTGAAAGGTGCTAAACAACTACTGGTGGTTATTCTAGGGAGGAAGGATAGTTTTTTGTTTAAGGCACAGGGTTGCCATTTGATCTGCCTAATGGAAAGTAAACACAAGAGCTCACACACAGTTGCAGGCTTCATGCTGGGTTTTTTTTTAGCAAAGCTCCAGCAATCTGCTCCATACGCTCACTAATTTTGAGCTCCTACTCACAACTTGCCACACTGGTGTTCTCTGGTTACAGCCATACAAAGGCACGGAATTGCTCCTCAGACGTGCCATGTGACTTTAGGCAAGTCCCGAGATCTTGATTTCTCAGAAGTGCTGAGCATAGTATGGCCTGCTCCAAGTGCTTAACTCTCATGAGTCACCCAGTTGCCTTAAAAATCAGGAGATTAAATAAATAAATACATGGTGGGTTCTTCTTGTTTCCCTTTCGGTGTCAGAACCTTTAGGTTACCCTCAGGTCACGTTCTCCACCTTTTCTTTGCAACCATGAGGGCTACAAGTGTATTTGTTTGTTTAAATGACAGTTGAGGTTGTGATCATCTGACTTCAGGAGCTGAGGCTGTGACAAAAACACCAAATATCACAATAAAATAGCAAGAACTGGCAACACCAGGTGCACCCGCTGTCTCCATTAGTTGCATTCGGGGTCTTGAACACCCAGTGGTCTGACAATCAGAGTTTCTGTACCTGCACCCACAGTTAAATGTAGATGTTGGTTCTGCCAATTAGAGATTGAAGTATTTGATGTAGGTGTGCAATGGTGTGGCATTTACACCCATCACTAATCTCGCAGGTTCTGTATTCTGCGCACAAGCAATTCACCTTGATCACCTTGATCGATTGGACTTTCAGCCCGCGTATAGATTGTGCCAATCACAACACGTCTTCCATTCTTCTCGTAACCTGGCCTTTCTTTTCCATGTGCGGCCATGTCTTTTCATGATAAAATCTTCCCATCTCTTTGGAGGTCGGCCGAGTGGTCATTTCTGTTCCCGTGGGTACCACTCGGCGACAGCTGCAGTCCATCAATCGTTGGATGAACAGTTAAGCAATTGGGGGAGGGATAGCTCAGTGGTTTGAGCATTGGCCTGCTAAACCCAGGGTTGTGAGTTCAATCCTTGAGGGGGCCACTTAGGGATCTGGGGCAAAAATCAATACTTGGTCCTGCTGGACTCAATGATCTTTCAAGGTCCCTTCCAGTTCTAGGAGATAGGGTATCTCCATTAATTTATTTATTTTAGTTAAGCACCGAAAATTGCACCTATAACACTAGAAGCCATTTCTCCCCACTGAGCCCTTAATCTCTTTTGGCCTCCGTTTTTTTATGTGTGTAATAGAAATAACTATGTTTACTTACCTGCAAGGCTAAATTCCTGGAATAAATGTTTGTGAAGCTCACTGAGATCCCTAGCTGGAAGGTAGAGCATTTTATTCTGTTTTTATTATATTTCATTTGCACTGATCTGTGGCTAGTGGTGTGTTTGAATCTGAGAGGAAGGATTGTGGTTAAGGCACTGGACTGGAACTCAGGAGATCTAGATCTTATGATTTGCCACAGGCTCCCTGTGCGACCTCAGACAAGTTACTTACCCTCACTTTGCCTTGGCTCCCCATCCTGACAATGCTCCTTCCTTTCTCTCACATTTCATCTGTTCTGATTGCATGGGGCTGGGACATGGTACGGGGGTCTTGCAGCACAATGGAGGCCCAATCGTGGGCAGGGCCTGTGAGGGCTTCGGCAACACAAACAATTAAAGCTGATGAAAAGCCTGAAAATTGTCTGTGCGTATTTTTGGTGCAAAAATCAAACTTTCCAGGAACAGTTTCTTCAGCATTTTGAAACTCAGCAAACGTTGACTGGCTGGCCAAAAAATACATAAATGGGGATGATAATTGCATGATTGCCCCCTCCCCTCCATTTCTGAGGGGGCCCAACAGAAGAGATCTCAGCCCTGACTAGAATGACAGCAGAATCTTTAAGTTGCCCTTCAAAGAATAGGGGCTCATTCATTCAGTGCTCAGGGGGATTCAGAGATTTCAGCTTGATCAGCTGCCTGCCTCTCCATCCATCTGATGAGCAAAGGCAGTGGGAGGGAAATAAATTGAGCTAAAATCTGTACTAATGAAGCCTGAAGACTACGCTTTCCACGCTTGCTCTGCCCTTTTCAAATATTTATTCCCCGGCACTATCATTCTTCACTTTCAAAGAGGGGCCTGTTCCTTAAAATGCGAGCTTGATTTAATACTAATAACGGCAAATATCTAAACCAGGGCTGGGGCCAACTTTAATTAAAATGACAAAGAAGGGGAGCCACGGGGATGAATTACGGAAGGAAAATGTTATATTTCCCTACAGCTCGTTTAATTAAAAAAAGCAAATGCATCAGGCCTGGAGGGACTGCTTCCCCACCGATTCAGTGGGGTCGAGGCTGGCGCAGATGGTCTGAGATTGAATCGCAGTGTGAATGTTTTGTGGGAGCCACTCACCCATGTTGTTAAACCCAGTCCCAGAAGCAGCTCGAGTGGGTCCACTTACTGTGGTAGATGCATCTTTTCCCCTGCGTTTGTTTCAACCAATGCACCCAGGGGCTCAGTCAGCAAAACATTCTCTGAGTTCAGCCAAAAGGGGGAAACCAGCACAGCTTATTTCCTCTTTCCGGGACACAGAGAGGGCACACTACAAGATCCTGCCTTCGCCGTGTTTGGCTTTGTGACTAGCAGGGCCGGCTCCAGGGTTTTTGCCGCCCAAGCAACCCAAAAAAAACCAACAAAAAAACCCGTGATCGCGATCTGCAGCATTTCCACCTCCACTCTACTGCTGCCGCTTCATTCTTCAGTGGCAATTCGGTGGCTGGTCCTTCCCACTGAGAGGGACCGAGGGACCCGCCACCGAATTGCCGCCGAAGAGCTGGATGTGCCGCCCCCTTCCATGTGCTGCCCCAAGCACCAGCTTGCTGCGCTGGTGCCTGGAGCCGGCCCTGGTGACTAGCTCTGATGCTGGCACCAGGGAAACTCTGTAGTGAAGGCTTATCTGGTTTGTGTGCCTCCTCCCCCCCACCCCCCGCCACTTTTTGGCATATTTTAGGATTTTTAAAGACACAGATGAAGTTTCCAGAAGCCAAGGTTCCTTCTGTTGTTCTCAGGTGGGCAGCCAGTGCCCGCTTGTGGGGGGTGGCGCGACGGTGGAGTGCGTCCACAGAATCCAGTGTCTGCTTTTTGCTGGCCACCGGATAAAAGTATTAACTGATAGGCCTCTGGGGAGGTTCTTGACTCACGGTGGAGTAAAGTGGAGATAATGACCTAAATTACATTTCTCTTTCGTCCTCCCACTCCTCACCCACACTACCCATCCCTCCCAACTGCCACAGAATCCAAAGGAGGCTAGGGGCTACTGACTAGAGACTTAAACATTCAAATCTACCAGGAGATGCATGTAAAATCACAAATAAACTACTTGCAGCTACTTTGTTACTAGCTTTACTCCAGGGGCACTGATGGAGCCCATTTTGGAGTGGGTGACAAAAAACCCATGACCAATCCTTTCATACCCTTTCAAAGATGGCCTAGTCAGATGTGCTGGTAGATTTTAAGAATGGCCATACTGGGTCAGATCTATGGTCCATCTAACCTAGTATCCTGTCTTCTGACAGTGGCCAGATGCTTCAAAAGGAATGAACACAACCATTGAGTGATCCACCCCCTGTTGTCCCCTCCAAGCCTCTGGCAGTCAAAGGCTAGGGACACCCAGAATATGGGGTTGCATCCCTGACCATCTTGGCGAATAGCCATTGATGGAGCTATCCTCCACGAACGTATCTAATTCTTTTTTGAACCCTGTGCATTGGGAGAATTTCCTTCCTCTCACCAGTGACTACGGGAGGAGAAGCCCACTTATTAGACAGACATGTAGATATCATCAATCTGGTTTCCAGAGGTTTTCAGCACCTGTAGCTCTCACTGAAAATCATACTGCAAATACTCCGCATTGTCCAATCACAGAGCTGGAAATGATTCCTGGGTCCATTCTCTCATGCTGAGTTGCTTGTAAGGGGGTGGAAGAAACATAAGTATCTTGAGTTCATCACTGGGGAAATACCAGTTGTGACGGGTTGGATCACAGAAACCTCCTTGGGGACTGCCGACTGATGTGCCAAGGCTACTTCTGCTCCTGCTTTCCTGCCCTGGCAGCTTAGGACTCCAGCACCCTGTCTTGTTGAGCCAGACACGGCAGTCTGCTCCAACACAGACCCAGGGTCTGAACCACACACCCCAGAGCTGCAGACTTAACTGAAAGCCACTTAAGAAGTGTTCTTGACTTTAACACTCAGATGCCCAACTCCCAATGGGGTCCAAACCCCAAATAAACTCATAAATTGTTCACCCTCTATAACACTGATAGATATGCACAGCTGTTACCTCCCCAACTCCCCCCCCCCGTATTAATAAAATCACTTTTTACTTATTAATTAACCCAGAGTATGTATTAAGTACAGAATGTAGGATTTAAGTGGTTCCAAGTAGTAACTGACCGAACAAAGTGAATTACCAAGTAAAATAAAATAGACTTGCGGGTTTTAAGTCTAGTACAGTAATAAAACTGAATACAGATAAAATCTCACCCTCAGAGATATTTCAATACATTTCTTTCACAGACTGGAAGCCTTCCTAGTCTGGGCACAATCCCTTCCCCTGGTACAGCCCTTGTTCCAGCTCAGGTGGTAGCTAGGGGATTTCTCATGATGGCTGCCACCTTTTCTCTCTTCCACCCACTTATATATCTTTTGCATTAGGCGGGAATCCTTTGTCCCTCTGGGTTCCCACCCTCTCCTTCTCAATGGAAAAGCACCAGGTTAAAGATGATCACATGTCACTGTAAGACTTCATTACCCACTTCCCAGCACACAGGTATACAGGGAGACTCACAAGTAAAATAGAGCCATCTACAGACAATGGCCCTGGTTAATGGGAGCCATCAAGATTCCAAACCATCATTAATGGTGCACACTTTGCATAATTACGATAGGCCCTCAGAGTTATATTTTATATTTCTAGTTTCAGATACAAGAGTGATAATTTACACAAATAGGATGACCACACTCAGTAGATTATAAGCTTTGTAATGATACCTTACAAGAGACCTTTTGCATGAAGCATATTCCAGTTACATTATATTCATACTCATCAGCATACTTTCTTAAAATCATATAGACTGCAACATCACACCACTAAATGCCATTAGACTCCTTCTCATCTGCCTCTTACTGACCTCTGCTGTTTTCTATGGAGGGAGCCATAACCCCAGGAGCTAGTAACCCAAGGAGCAAGTTGACCAAATAGATTCATTCGTTTGTTCCAAAACCTACAAGGCCTCTGGAACCAGTAGGAACTAGATGTGAATATTCAATTGGAATTTTCACTAGGGCCAAATATCACAGGCCTCAGATCAGAGCCCATCAAAGCTGCTGGTTAATTAGTGAGACTAAATCATAGTTGTGTCATCTGAGGTGCTGCCTACCAGAAACGGAGTACATTGTCTTTGCCGCACCCTTATACCAGCTGGCCGGAAACATGGTCTTGCAGGATGATGCCTCTACCACCTAGCCAGCAGTACAGCCACAGTAAATTACTTTAACTGAAGTCACTGAAGTGGTTAATCGACATGAACATCAGGCAGACCCACGGGACCTTTCCTTACCTGACATTTTCCTTTAGAAGTACCAATGTGTGTCCAAACAGGCAGAAAAATTACTTAGCAGACTAGAAACTTACAAGTCTTTAGAAGCACTTTTCTTTATGTTTCCAGGTCTTCACTTTCCACTGGTATCATCTGCAAATGGGGGAGGGGTGTTACTGTCTCACACTGATGAGATGCATTTTCCAACCCAAAAGGTTTCTCCAGCTCCTTTAGAGACCATCACTGTTCCCTCCTTGCTCAGAGTGCTGCATGCAGCATTTCCATATTTATTTGAGGGTTCCCTTTGGGGACAGGAAAATATCTCTGGGTAAATAACTGAACTGAAGCTTCGGATAAAAATTCCACTAACCCTAAATCCACAATTTTCCTGGACCTTCAGCAATGCTTCTCTTATGAAAAAGCTCAACCCAACCTTGTATGCATTTTCTCACACCTCTGAACTCCATGTTTCCCTCTGGGAATGCATCAGCCAAAACCCCACAAGAGCAACATTTCTTGTGAGATCTCCCAGGCTGACCCAATGCAGGAAGCACACAAGAGCTTATTCTTCTGAGATTCCCAGGCCATGTCTTTTCTTTGTGCCGTGTCTCAGAATTCACTCATCCTCTGACTCGACACAGGCCTTTCTGCTCCGGCAGATAACCGTGCAAGCATGGGTCTTTTCAGAGCTTTGGGGCAGGTACTGTCATTCGCTGTATGTCTGTATGTTGCCTGGCACAATGGGACTCAGACCTGGATGATGGATCTAGGTACTACTGAAGTATAAATGCTAAATAATAGTAATGATGATAGCCATGCAGGCATCCACCTAGGCAGCAGAGAATTAAGGCAGCGTCCATGGGATTTGAAGCTCATGGTCACAGGAGGACCCTATGACAAGGTGGAATGGTACTCCTTCCAGCCCAGCATGGAAGGGGTTACACCGAGTTCCCTGCCTTTCACATGGCTGATCTGGGGCTATAAAAAGAAGTTGTTGCAGAGCAGGATATCTAAAAGAGGGGTGTGATCTGTCCCCTCCCTGCTTGCAGAAGCCAGGAAGACTGGTGCTTGTGACCAGATGTTTTGTGTTGCTTTGCTCATGTTTTGGGATCGTTTGTTTGGGTTAATAAGCCAGGCCTTGAATGTCATGTCAGTGATAACTACATTTCATGTTCAGTGGCTGGTCTATCTGTTCAATGGCTCACATACTCTCTTGCATGGCAGTGAATGAGTTAGAACAGGGGTCAGCAACCTTTCAGAAGTGGTGAGCCGAGTCTTCATTTATTCACTCCAATTTAAGGTTTCGTGAGCCAGTAATACATTTTAACATTTTTAGAAGGTCTCTTTCTATAAGTCTATAATACATAACTAAACTATTGTAGTATGTAAAGTAAATAAGGTTTTTAAAATGTTTAAGAAGCTTCATTAAAAAGCAGAGTCCCCTGGACTGGTGGCCAGGACCCGGGCAGTGTGAGTGCCACTGAAAATCAGCTCACGTGCCACCTTTGGCACGCATGCCGTAGGTTGCCTACCCTGAGTTAGAACAATAAATGTCATCGCACCAGCAGTCATATTCTGCTAGCCCGTGGTGACATACCTACTGTCACTTTTTGTTTCTGCAGAATAAAATTTCCATTTAAAGACAAGACCAATTATACAAGACAGGAGCTGTGCTTCTTTACCATGGTCTGCGGTGAAAAATTACCACCAGCTTGATAACTCGGGGTACACGTGGATCATTGCAAGCTCCTCAGCTATGAATAGATTAGTCCCAATTAAATCCTAGGATCATAGAAAGATAGGGCCGTTAAGAGAGCTTGGGGAGACATCAAGTCCATCCCCCTGTGCTGAGACAGGACCAAGTAAACCTAGACCATCCCTGACTGGTGTTTGTCCAACCTCCAATAGGTATTACAAACCTTCAATGACAGAGATTCTACAACCTCCCTAGAAAGCCTGTTCCGGCGTTTAACTGCCCTTAAAAGTTTTCCTTATTATCTAACCTCAATCTCCCTTGCTATAGATTAAGCCCATTTATTCTCTTCCTACCTTCAGTGGACATGGAGAACAATTGATCACTCTTCTCTTTCTAACAGCCTTTAACATATTTGAAGACTGTCGTCAAGTCCTCCTCTCAGTCTTCTTTTTTCAAGACTAAACCTGCCCAGTTGTTTTTTAACCTTTTGCCATAGGTCAGGTTTTCTAAACCTTTTATCATTTTTGTTGATCTCCTCTGGACTTGCTTCAATTGGTTCACATTTTTCCTACAGCGTGGTGCCCAGAACTGGCACAGTAATCCATCTGAAACCACCACCAGTGCTGAGTAGAGTGAGACAAATACCTCCCAGGCCTACGTACGACACTTCTATTAAGACACCCCAGAATGATATTAGTCTTTGAAGTGGATAATACAAAAGGGCAGACAAACATATGAGGCTTATTTTAACATAAGGTTTAGTAGCAAAACCTAGTTCCTAGAGCTACTGTGGTTGGAAAACATGCACCACCCATTGATTTACCATTAAAGCAGCCAAGCTAAGCCCAGTCTATAGATAAAGAAACTGGGGAACCAGTGAAGTCAGACTCAGAAATGGACTTAAATAATTATTCTTACTTTCCTCAACTTCAGGATGAGCTTATTAAAGGAAAGAGCTGGATTACTGGCTGGCTGGCATTTCCCCTGAGCCTGTCTCCAGATTGGATTCTGCTTTTATCTCCTAATCCCCAGAGCTTTTTAATGTAGAAAGTAATGGAATCCAAAGCCAAATTTAATTTTGACGAGTAATCTGACTTTCTTTCACTTTCTGAAGGCAGGTTTTAATCCTGTTTGCTCTCTGAAGCTACTTAGCATGGCTGTATTGAACATCCTTAGCACTCTGAAATCTTTCCAATGGGGAGAAAATACGAGGAATCTTTGTCAGTCTAGAGTCAAGGAGCAGTTTTCTTGTCAAACACTTGGTGATATCTCCCAGTTTCTGCTTGTGTTTTATTAACCCTTTCACACATATTGATTTGAGTTCAGATTTGTTCTTCAGGTTTGGGGGAACAATTGCTAGGCAAAAGCCTTCATCCTGGGAAGAAAAACGGGGTGGAGAGGAAGAGGGGAAGGAATTAATCTAGGGTCTGATCCTGCCTCCATTGAAGTCAATGGCCAATACCCAAGTGACTTAAATAGAGCTGGATCAGACCTGTAACACTTCAGTAAGCCATTTCCAAACAGCTATGAGAAGATATAGCCCAGTCCTCAGTCTTTTCAGTGCTGTGCCCATTGTGACAACACAAATTGAAGACTGCTCTTCTGCCCTTCCCCCTACCCCTAAAGAACAGGAAGGCAATTATGACCCCTGAAACATGTTCCCTGCAATTGGGTTAGCATTTTTCAGATGGAACATGTTTTTCCACCATAAAATGCCATTTTCTCAAAAGCAAAACTTTCTGTGGAAATGACTCAGATTTGACAACATTTGGCTTGGGGGGAGAAACCTTCATTTGAAGTGTTTTGATAATGTTGAAATGTTCTGGTTTTGCCATTTTTGGAGTGGAACGTTTTGATATTTTTCATTTTTAAATGGTGTTTTGTTTAATAAATGCTAAACCAAAAAATCCAAATCAAAATGCAATGTTTCCGTTTTATCAAACTGAAACCTTTTGATATAATCAGAAAAAGGTCAAACTTTTTATGTCACAGGGAATTTTTGACATTTCCAGCAGAACTGAAAATCTGGTTCCTGACTAGCACTAGAGTTCGTGACCAACAGGTTGACATTAGAAGGTGTGTATTAGAGCACTATATTATCTTGCACACTTATGGTCCTTTATTTCATCTGCATTCCATAGCCGAAGAGAGAGATTTGTAAGGACTGATGGTGTGGCACTCATTCAAATGAGAGCTAAAAATATTTAAAAATTAAAACACATAATGGGGAGGAAAGGAAGAATAACAAACCCCAGCATCCTAGGGTGTGCATAACCGATGCAAAGAGAGGAAGTAGAATTTCACCTATGTGAGGCTTCTTCAAATCCAGATCCCAAAAAACAACGTCTATTTCTGAATCAATTGACCTAAATACTGAATATTTCCTGCACATAAATGTTTCTGCCGATGCCATTCTGCTTAGTTGACACCAGCTCCAGGTTGACCTGATCCCTTTAAATAAGATTAGCAAATAGGGGCTTGCCCTCTGGAAAAACTATACTTACCACCTGGGACTTTTTTCTCCAACAGCCATAAGATGCATTGTGCCCTTGCCACTTTGCACCAATTCAGCTGACGGATCATTATTCTGGCACATAAATACCTTCCTCTTGCAGAAAGGAATTACACAGCTTGAGGCCTTTGCAGTTTCTCCTTATTAAATAAAAATGTACAACATCTGTCTCCCTCTATCTTGGTTTAAAACAAATCGCATTGGCAAAATAAGGGATTAGATTAAAATATGTATATTTGCAAGTGACATGCAGGAAATAGAGGCTGCTGCTGCTGCTGCAAGTTTTCTAAGAGATGAAAATGGATCGGTTTTACTTAGCAAAATGTCACATGATCAGAGGTAAAGCTAAGTAAAACAAATTGGGACTTTGCTGCTGGTGCATTTGTGATGTAGCCAATTAGGATAATCTGGATCACATCCCAGTGTGCTAACTTGCTTTATTATGCTGCAGAACCAGAGGCCACTGGCTCTCTGTAGGAAACACGTGTACTAGCAGGGTTAGCTAGCCGGAGAGCTCAACATTACAGCTACATTCATTTGCAGTTCCAGTGTTTTTTCCAAAGATGATGGTATCTAAGGGACAAGTTTCTTTGACCAGGGGATGGTTGTGATCCTTGGAAGTACCGCGTTGTCATTCTGGGATGTAGCACTGTGTGACAGTTCTGCGATTGGGGCAGCAGGGGTCCTACACTTTTCAGAGAGAGGAAATCCAAGTACTTCCCCCCGCAATTCTATGCATCACTCACAGCGGTGTGTGTAATAGGCTGAAGATCCAGAATGGCGCTGTTGTGCTAAAGGCCCAGTCCAGTAGAGAATTTACATACTTCTTGACCCTGCACCATCCCTGAGGGATGTGTCACAGGTGAAGTGTCAGAAGAGTTGGCTTGAGCGCTGGTGGCAAAAGTCAAGCCCAGAGCCTGAAAGGCTGCATAATAGAGAATCCTTACGTTCCTCTACCCTTGCTGAAAGGTTTGGTTTGAGATTCGAGTTAATGGTCAGGGAGGGCATTATTTTATCCAAATCCCTACTGCTAATAAAATATCAACTTCACAAGTACCCACGGGCCAAATTAAACTCAATTTGAGTTGTGCAGTGTGGCAGGAGCTCTACAACTTATCCTAAAAGCCAGCCGGTGCATACTATTCTAAATGGCTGAGTTACTGATGCTTATGCTCATTGGATATATGTCTCTGCAGGAAACAGATCAGATCAACCCATGCACCAGATAGCCTCCGTGTCTTCCACTTGGCTGGTAACTTGGGCATTAAATATTGTCACTCTTTACTCTGTGGATGACTGATTCCAGACACATAACTCAGCCTGATGCTATCCAGTGTAAGTAAATATGACTTCTCCATAGCTAACGCAAATGATCTAACAATTACAATAAGAAGAGCCAATAAACAGTAGCTGATTTGTTTATTACACAAATATTTTCACAATGTTTTATTAGATGTTAGCCCAAGCTACAAGCATCAGATACAACTTCTCCAAAGTTCAGGCATGTTTGAATTCAGTCCATATTAGGCAGGTACTAGCTATAAAGTTTGGATCCAGATGCAAACTGCCCCAGAGTGAGAGAGTGCTCAGATCTGGGTTTTGGTTTGGGTCCATTTCTATTTATTGCATACTCTAATGCTTACATTAGAATATGGCCACAGTCCTGAACAAATCATGGATGTTGGATAACGCGTTAAAGAGACAACTGATGATACGTAACAGCTCTTTCCAGTAATCTACATAATTGCAAGAAATCAATTCCCTTTTTTCGGTTGTTGACATTTTAAACCTGAAATATTAATGTTAGCTTTAGACACACCCATTTGATTCTTTTGTAGCTGAAAATAATAATGGATTTTTAAAAAATATTCTCTCACCTCTTTTGTTTTTTTTTACATCTGATGCAAAAATAAAAATATAAATCCACTTGTTGGGATATATATATATATATATATATATCCCAACAATGCATATATAATCAATATGCATTGTGATTCATATATCCATGTAATATGTTATAGGTCATTGAGGCCTGGTATGAATGACGCATGCTTGACATGAATGCATGCATTGCAAGTTAGCAACCGAAGCAAGGACTTAAGGTAAGGACTATAAGAACTCTGTGCAAAACCAATCTTATGCTCCAAGAAAAATACAGAAAATCATCAGAAAAGGAAATAACACCAGCTGGACTGATATAAAATTGTATAAGAATTGGAGGAAATGGCATGCCTGGGATCATGGCGGCACGCCCAGGATTGTCTCTTTGGAATTGCGTGGGTAGAAGGCCTAGTAAACAAAGGCAAAGAACCAATGACATGACAAAATGGATTATAAATGGGCGCCTATGATTTCTGCAAATCAGACTCGTTTATTGATCCAGAGTCCTGTGTGGATATAGATGTGGTTTTTGCTGGCTCTCGGCATTTTATGATCTTATCCTGACAGAAGGATCCTGATCTTATCCTGACTGGCCATCAGGACCATTCTGACCTTTGGACTCTAGTTTAGTATGATTGGGGTGTGAATGTGGAATGAGTAAGGTTTGTTTTGTAATGAATAAAGAGCATTTAGAGTATTATATACCAACACTGTGTCTGGTGTCTGCTTGCACCCTATCCCATAGGGAGACCTCTATTGCGGGTCTAACACACTAAAATACCATTACTGCTAAAAATCCAACACAAATTGTCTGGAGGAAATCATTGTCAATTCAGTGATGGCTATTTCATAAAATACTCTTGTATTTTATTATTATTATTAGCTTGTTTTATTCCATTACCACTTCCAGTCCCGAGAAAGAGAGCAATGGTAGATAAGCATTTAAGCCATCCCAAATTCAACACATCTACAATAATCATGTACTGCTGACAAAGCAATAAAAAGCAGAAACTGCAGTCCTAGTGAAGGAGAAATACACAGAAAATCAGGCAACCTTGCAAAAAGGAATGGGAAAAATAAACCCTTTACACATGCCATGCAAGCCAACTCTGAACACACGGAGGGAAAACAGAGTTGCATACATACCCAGGCCTCTGGTCATTCTATAAAATTATGTATGTGTAATGTCTCTTTCTGGTGGCTGAAAATAAGGGATCTTCTATTAGTGCTAACAACCAGAGATCTCCTTTTCCTCAAATGGATGGAGAATTATATTTTTGAAGAGGGAAGACCTGGGTTTTAATCCCAGTTTCCCAAATTTGTGTGTGAGATTTATCTGCAGGTCATGACTTTTTGTTTCTTTCTGCTATAATCCAGCACTACAGAGATTGCTTAAATAAGAAAAATCAAACTACCTTTCACTGATTTTTTTTAAACTGCTTGAAAATCTTTCTATTCATATTAGGCTTTTGTAAAAGCCCTTTTAACAAAACCCGAAGTTTTAACTCTAAAATAACTTTATAGAATCCCTGAGACTAGGAAGTCAGGCCTGGAAACGTGTGTCTCGCAGCAGGCAGGCTACAAAACTAGCACAGATGCTCTTTCTAGCTGTAAAATATTCTGCTGTCAGGGCACACAGTCCCCTCTGCCTCACCCTGGAAACTAGTGACTGGCTATGGTTTACATGGCGTGTTAGTGCAATGGAGATAGGAACGTGCACATTTCAAAATAAACTAGAGGGTTTGCATTTAACCTGGAACTTCATCCTCATCTATGCCTCAGGGCCAGAGCACTGGAGATATGCAGAGTTGAAGAGATTACATTAAATGAGAACATTATACAATTGGACACAGCCATTTAATTTTAAAATGCTGTGAGGAGCCCAGGGAATGGCAGTTTTAAATCCCACCAAGGGAACCCTTGTGGGAAGGCTGTACTGAACAGCCACTGCTCGGCGGTGCCCTGGTCCTGCCCCCTCTCCTCTCTGTTGCTGCCCACTTTCCTGGGCTGTGCACTGCACTGTGGACCTGTCTCTGGTACATCCTTGTCCCAGAAGCACTTTGTCTGCTTTCCACCATGAATGAATTGGACCCTGTGACTGTAAAGGTGATTTCCTCCCTGGGTTGGATATTATCATAGAATACCAGGGTTGGAAGGGACCTCAGGAGATCATCTAGTCCAACTCCCTGCTCAAAGCAGGACCAATCCCCAATTAAATCATCCAACAGATTTTTGCCCCATATCCCTAAATGGCCCCTTCAAGGATTGAACTCACAACCCTGAGTTTAGCAGGCCAATGCTCAAACCACTTAATTGCTCCAGTGTGGTTGTGGGGACAGGGGCCATAAATGGTGATTGTACTATGTATGGCACTGTCTCTGCTAATGGACAGAGATACCTGTCAAACACCAAGAAAGGAAAGATTTATTTGAATGGTTTATATAAACTTCCCACATCCCTGCCAATGATCCCAATTTAACCTCTCCCATGGTATAGGATAGACAGCTTATCCCCTGCAAAGCTGTCACTCATTGAGCTCTGCACACCATCTGCATCTTGCACTTTGCAAAACAGAGCCTGACAATACAGTCAGTTGTGACAGCCAGAAGCTAAAGCTGAAAGCTCAGCCGCGAGGGAGGATATGATGGGCCTCGCCATCCCTCCCTTGGGAATGGATGTGATTCTCCAGCGTATCCTACATTCCGAATCAAGTTCTTCAGCGTCTGCAGATTCAGAAACAAAAGAAACAGAGAAGAATTCAGGTTAAGGAAGCCTTCAAAAAACCAAAACAGAAACGAGGGATAAAATTGCTGAAACACATGCCAATAACAACGCACATCAACTGTCCTCGATCTTTTGTGTGCTGAAGACGCCCAATAGCACCCATGTGGATTTCCTCAACAAAATGCTCCTCTGTAATGTTAAACAAGGAAAAGGCTCCCAAAAATAATAGAGACCGTGGGCTAGATTCCTTTGCTGATGTAAAAGGGTGCAGTTCCTTTGATTCCAATGTTGTCTCACCCATTGACATCAGGTGAGAAATCGGCCCCCAAACCACAATCTAAATAACATAGAAGCCAGCAAATGCTTTTGTCTGTTCTGCAGCCATTATCTCTCCTTTAATTAATTCTAATAATATTGGAGCCATTTTAGCCCTCAGAGAGGTAATAAGTGTCCTATCCGAGTTCCTCCCACATATTTAAAAACATAAATAACTATAACAATCTCTCTCTTCCTGGCATCCCAGCCTGCAGGAGAAATAGCCTGATGAGTTTTTAGGGCTTATTCAGTTGGTTGGTTGTGTGCATGAGTGAGTGGGGGAGTGTTGCAGGTCAATGAGTTTGGGTGTGAAGAGGTTATCGAGAGGAAGATATACGAAAGGAATAACTTTTCTATGTAGCTTTGTGGTCTTTCTTCCCTCCAGCAGAAATGAGCTTTCTCCTGTTGCTCACCTGTTTCATTTGTCTGCGAGAACGTAGCTATCTATGGAGGTCATGGGCCAGGAAGGAGACAGGTAGTGGGGCTCAGTCCTATGGAGATCTTTGAATATCAGGACAGGAACCTGGAATGGGACTCTGTATTCGATGGGGAACAAGTTCAGAAAGTGGACTGCCTAGGTGATGAGTTCACAGGTCAATGACAGCAACCTAGGTTGTCTGTGTCCTGTTGCCACCATTACTGCTTCACAGAGGGGTTGAATAATCCTAGTGGGACTGGGGAACAGCTGTTCGTAAGTGCTCTAGGTTCAGTCTGAAAGGAAGGATCTGAGACCTATTCTGGCTTTCAAGAAACTGCATCTGAATACTCTGAAATGAGGACTTGATGCTGAATTGCCTCACATTAAACCCCTATGGAGGCACTAACTGCAACTTTGTATCTTTTGTCTTTTCCAGCAGACTTCTAGTGCACAAGGATATAATAGGCCTGGCTTTCTTGTGTATAACAGTAAGATCAATAACTCTGGGAATATCAGAAAAATGATGTCTAACTCCCACAAATACTTTGCAGCACACACCTGGTAGACAACTGTTACTAGCAGTACAATTAGTATTGCCTGATAACCACCGATACATTTTCTTTCCTGATTTTAAAAACTGTTGCAAGGTCTGATGGAAATTAACATGAAGCTCATGTCAGCTCATTCCTGGATGGAGAGCCAATCCAAGGAGAAAAACATGCATATTTGCCCCACTGATTGCTGCTGGCCACTAGCCATATGGGGAAATTTTTCCAGAAAACAAAACAAAACAAAACAAAAAAATCAGCTGCAAACATTTGCTTTGGAAACTTCCCCAGTAGGATTTTCAATGGCATTTGAACAACACTCATCTGGCATGTGCTGCAAATGCATTTAAAATACAACAGCCAGAACTGACCAATGAATGCTCTCTGCCAGCTTCATGAATCCCAGGAACTTTCAAACAGTGCTGTAACCTTGGCCCTTACTCAAGTTAGATCGTGGCTGGTCTACATCAGTTGGACCAGGTGCCGTTGACCAGCAAACCCTCCTTAGGACCCGCCGTTGGCCACAAATAGTCTTCTGTCCTGTCCGCATGTAGATGGGGACCTGAGAGAATTCAAATCCATTTCTACTTTCTTGTTCCAAAGCTGAAAGGACTTTAAAATAAACAATAGCATGACACATTAGTCAGAGGAAGGAAGGTCTTGTACTCAGGAGTTCTCATTTGAATTCCTGGTTCTGCCACAGACTTGCTATGTGACCTTATCAGGGGAATCTTGCAATGACTCATAGACTTTAAGGCCAGAAGGGACCATCGTGATCACCTAGTCTGACCTCCTGCACATTGCAGGCCACAGAACCTCACCCACCCACTCCTGTGATAGACTCCTAACGTCTGGCATACATACCTACGTTCAGTATTTGGCCAAATACCAGATACTCACTGGAGTAGCACTCGCCCGAAACCAAATCCAAAGCTGTGGTTGACATATGGTAGTAATAACTGATACAGCTACAGAGGTCCTATGTATGAGCATTTGTCATGCTAGGGTTTTCAGACTAAAACAATGAGCCTGACTGACCCCGCTTCCACTGGTGCGACTTCAATGGACTAATCCCATGGAAGCCTGTAGGAGCCACTCTTTCTAGTCACGTACCTGAGTGCTGCAGTTCATAAATGGAGAGATTATAAATAAATAAATGGAGATATCCCATCTCCTAGAACTGGAAGGGACCTTGACGGTCATTGAGTCCGTCCCCCTGCCTTCACTAGCAGGACCAAGTACCGATTTTGCCCTAGATCCCCAACTGGCCCCTTCAAGGATTGAATTCATAACCCTGGGTTTAGCAGGCCAATGCTCAAACCACTGAGCTACCCCTCCCCCCTAATAATAGTTACAAAAAGCACTGCAGTAACTGGTCACTCTCTCCCCAGTCAGAACATATGGGCCCTAATGGCTTTTCCTGGTATCTTGCAATTCTCATTCAAACCCTTTGTTTTGAATATTATTATTTATTCTATGGCCCCATTGTGCTCGGCATTGTACGGACACATCACAAAGCGATGGTTCCTGCCCCAGAGAGCTTGCAATCTAGAAAAGCAGATGCAAACGTGAAAGCCAGACATGAGAATCTCAGCAGGCTTTTGGCACTGGAAGGGGAAACTCTCTACAGTGCTGTTGTTTGGCTATCCAGTGTATCCTGTAATGGTCTCCATGTAGGCAGCACCCCACTGAAATCAATGTGGTATAGCTGGGAATGGAGGCTCCTCACACAGAGCTTGTTACAGCGGCAGAGCCACTACCCTTGGTACAGAGCGACACTCAGGTGATGGTATCTGAACAATTCAGGGCACGTCAGAAGCAAAACATCCCATTGCGATATACTGCAGCCAGTGCCGTTCTCCCAGGACACAAGGCAATGAGGGACAGGCTTTGGAGTTGGTCTGTCTGCTCAGAACTCGGAGCTTTGATTGCTTTTTATATCATTTGCTTTGGCAAGCACAAAAGGATTTTTGTTTGAGGGGGGAGGGAGAAAACAAAAAGAAAAGAAAGGAGAAGAGGGCATCCTTAGCAATTATCCCAGAAGGAAAACTTTTAACTTTCATCTTCCCAGGTTGCTGTCACTTCAGGGGATTTTGCAAAGTGCCACCTTTTGTGTTGTTGGTGCACTTTGAGCTTCGGGGTAGGAGGGGGTGTCACTGCTTTCATTGCACAGAAAACTTTCCCTTTTTCTTTCTTTTTTTAATATGCAACTTCATCAGAGAGGTGTTTTAAAACTCCCGACTACAAGCAGATCTGAAGGGCCTTTGAGATCTTGAAAGGCTCCTGCCTCCTTGTCTTAATTTGGATGCTGTGTATTCCCTTCACTATTCTTCAGCTCAGAATCCAGCGTGAGGTGTGACCCGTGACATCTGGCAGCTGGTGTGCTCTCTGCCTGGCCCAGAGTCTATCTGGCACTGATGCATGACTGCCAGGATGAGAGGTTTCTTGACAACTGTAAGTGCAGAATACCATTCCCTTCAGTTGTACATAAAGCATTCCCCAGTACATAGTTTGCTAGCTGCTCCTTTCATCATAGCTGTTCCTTTAAAGTCATTGTTAGTGTTAGTGAAAGTTGTCGGATTGACGGCACAGGTGACACTGATGAAAGTTGTGCAGACGATGCATAAAAAATCCAGTAAATTAGCTAGAGCAACATGCGGTCCAGGGGTGTGAAAGCCAGTGACATCTCATCGGAAAAAGCAGAGCATGCAATAATCTCTACTCTGCCGAGTTATCCTTAACAGCTGCAGTAACTGATCTCAGTTTTGTGTGTCAGTTTCACCTATTACCTTTCTGGTGTAACTAGCAGAGCTGTTTGGAAAATGGCAATTATTTCTCATGGGAAAGTTTAAAAAAAAAAAAATTCCCCTCAAAATTTTCCATGATTTTTATAAACACCTGAAATAAATTCAGTTTTCTTAAAAATGCCAGGTTTTGGAAAACTGTTCAGTTTTCAAAAAACAAACATTTGTACTGAAAACCCACAAATGTTACTGAAAACCAAGTTTTGTGGTGGAAACCAAGAAATATTACTGATTTTTTTTTTTATTTATTTTCCTGAATAAACAGAACATTTCAAACAAGAATCAAAATTTTAACAAAAATGTCATCAAGAATATCAAATATTTGAATTTTTTTACCAGCTCTGATCAAAGCACTAAGTCAATAAGGCCCCAGTTCGGCAAACACCTGCACCCATATTTAACTCTATTACTGTGAGTGATCCCAGGAGATAAGGGCTTAGTAGTAGTAGTCAGTAAAGTTGATGAAAACAAACTTTACAAAGACATCATCATTAGTAGTGTCACTTTAAGAGTAGCAAATATGTATTTTCTCAAAGCCCTTTCCCAAACTTTCATTACCGTTTACAATACCACTGTGTAACAAGTATTTTTATTCCCATTTTACAGGGAGGTAAACTGAGGCACAAATAAGGATTAATGAGGTGCCCAGGTTACGCAGTGAGTCACGGTAGATCTAAAAGTCCTGGCTTCCAATGCATCCCTCCAATCACTCGCCCCCAATATTTTGGTCTTGATTTGCAAACCTTTTGCTTTCAGTCCTAGAATATACATTAACAGGAGACTGACCCTTAGCAATTAATTGAAGTTTCCAAAGGTCAGGCGTTGGTGGCCATAAATATCCCATGCACACAAACTGGGCCTTTTAAACCTCCTTTTAAATATTTATGACCATGCCTCTGTGGCTACTGGAGAATCTTGTAATGTTATTAAAAAAAAAAATCCTTCTGAATCTAAAAGCTCAGCGTGAACCATTTTCATATATTATGCATCGCTACGTGCTGTTTATGGCCATCTTCGGCAGTGTTTATATGGTAACAAGCTAGAGTTCATGAATTTTGAGCTTTGAGGGGACGTGGGTGTCTGCGGCGTTACGTGGGAGTATGTTCCTTTGGCATGGGAGAAAGGGCCAGGAGGTGTCCTACAAGCCATGGCCCAGCACTCTTGTTTAGCAAATGAGGGATGGATCAAGTGCCAGGCCAGCCTGTTGGCAGTTGCTGCTGGAATGTGCCCAGAACTGGCTTCTCCAGTGAGCTCAGCGGTGTCACTGTAACAAGCCCTTTCGCTGCCCACTTGGGTCGGAATCTGCTGCGAGTGGGATGCGCTTGAGTAGCTTTGTGGTGTCAAGCAACGCCATCGGCAATAAAGACACGGCTCCCATTCCCTCACCTTGGCTTATGGAGTGAAGGGCAGTCAATCAGAGGTAGGGCCTTTGCAAAGGCACTGTATTAGGTTAGTATAGTGTCCTCATAGCAGAGAGGAGAAAGGGCTTGACTGAAACCACTGGGCGCAGACAGACTCAGTGGTTCTCCTGCTCTAAACACAAGATCCCCCTAAATCCTGGCCTGAATTACTCCCCTGCCTCACAGGGTGTAGTGAGGATAAATCCATTAAAGATTGTAAAGCGCTTTCAGACCTACTGATGGAAAGTGCTACATAAGAACCACCAGTAAACAGCCATGGAAGGGACTGCTCACTACTCCACAGCTGGCATTCCCTCAGGATACCTGGGTTTCAGCTACTCTCCAGCTAGAAGGCCCCCAGTGATGATGTGCGGTAACATTCATAAAAGGCTCGTGTACATATAGTGACAGAAGGAATCTACCGCCATGAGTAACAATGAGCAGCCGTGGCCGTTGTCTTAAGCGCCTCTCGCTAGCGTGTTGCTAATTTTTAGGCAATGTACTGCATGCAGCTCTGTGCATAGGCTCCAGATGCAGATGTGCATGTCATGCCATTACACGGCGGGTTGCCCACGCCTCCTGGGGGGCCTCTGGCACTTACTCCGTTACAATTCCACGGTTGGGAAGAGTTAAGGAGGTGAGGTCTTTCGGGCCAAATTCTGCCCTCTCCTTCACCCATGCAATCCTTTGGACTCTCACCAATTGTAACCCAGCTCGGAATCCAAGCCGAGATGCTGACTACGGCGCTTTAGAAATGCAATCAGAACCCCAGGGCTCATGCTTCAGTTTCCCCTTATTTCAAAGCTGCTCTTGGTCTGGAACCTGCTGTAATTCATGGAATGTTTTCTTTAAATGTTTGCTGTTCCAAGGAAAATGACCCAAAATATTAGCCTGACTAAAGCCAAAGGCAAAACTCCCACTGTGTCCTGTAGCACCCAATGTAATGTACAGCTCGCTAGGGCCTGGCCCAAAAGCTCATTGAGGTTAATGCAAAAACATACACTGATCCAAGAGAGCCAATCTAAAAGCACTGGAAACGGAAGCTGTCTGGTTCTCTGTGGGACAGATGAGGTATCGTGTAAGAGTGGCAGGGACCATGCAAGCCTCCCTACACCACCCCCACCAGTTTGCCTGCATCTTGTTGTGGAGGGACTTAGGAGCACCTCCAATGGTGAAAGGACAATGTAGTCCTTGTACCTCTACAGTCCTATGGCTTATTGGTGAGGAGACCAATAAAGATGATGGTGACATGTGCTATGGGTACCCATTTATTAGATATTGGTCTGAGGCCACCCACCCTTTCCCCACAGGGCACCAAACACCCATCAAAAGATAATGTGAACCACTTCCAGTGGTTGGAGCAGGGGAACAGAACACAGCACTCCTGGATTCTATGCCTAATATCATACCATTACTGATCCAGGAAGTCACTAAACCTCTCCATTAACTTGTCTCTAAAGTGGGTATAAAATATTTATTAACTTCACTCTGATGATATATTTATTTGCAGAATATTGTCCAGCCACTAGGTTTCTCTATGTGCTGTACAGAATTCCAAGCAGGGCATGGTCCCTGGTAAACAAGAGAGACAAAGCTGGGACTCAAACTGTGTGGAATCTTGTTGGTTTGTGTCAATAGATATCTGTTTCTTTCAATAAACACCTCCTGTTTAAGGTAGACTGTAATTCCATATGTCAGGGACCTCACTGCGGGTTTGAAATGCCTGCTGGTAAAATGCTTTAAGACCTTCAGGTAAAAGGTGGTAGAGATATGCAGAGTATTATTCTGTAACTGTGTAAAAACATGTTGTCCGGCCTTTACAATGTAATATACTTGTCACCTTATAGCATGCCACCTTTAAAAAAAAAAAAAAACCTCCAACAAACATGAAGTGTTATTTCTAGAAAAAGGCTCTAAAAGTGCCACCAAAAGTGAGAGTGAGAAGAAATGCTTTGGATACAGACAGCTGGAGGGAGTCAGTGTTGCTGCCAGATATCACCCCTTTAACACAGCGTCGCGGGCTTACACCAACTCAGAATGATTCCCATTGTTGTTGCGAACGGGAAATTGATTGGTGTCACTCAAACCCAGGGACGCAGAGAGAAGCTGGCAGAGAGGCCAACCAAGCTGAAATCACTTGTGTACTCTCAACGACTTCTAATTAACGCAGAGATGGGCTTTTGTCTCCATGCAGAACTGTATAATGCAGGCTGACTGATCTCTTTTTCCAGATGCTACTTGGAGAATGGCTTTATTATCCCTTTCTTTGCAATGTTTGTGTGTAAAATCACTCGTGGTTCTTCGGGAAAGCGCTAGGTGAGTTCTGCTTCCCAGTCCTTGTCATTTCTGCCACTGACCGTTGTTCTTAACTCCAGATAAAACAAACGGCCCCCTCTTCCTGGACACCCTTCCATCATTCGGCATTGATTAGGCCAGTCGTAAAATCAAATGTGTGTTGATAACAAAGGGTATGTCTACACTGCAATAAAGAACCCAGGACAAGTCTCAAAGCCTGTGTCAATTGAGTGCAGTGTAAATGTTCAGTCTCACTCTGGTGTCCGGGGTCTGAGACCCCGAGAAAGGGGAGGATTTCAGAGCCTGGGTTCCAGCCCAAGCTGGAATGTCTACACTGCTCTTTTTCACCCTGAGAGCCAGGGCCAGTTGTGGCTATGCTGCAGATCTCTTATTGAAGTGTCGATGTACCCTAAAGCATCACCGTAAAAATTCCAGTGTGGATAAATAGGCACATAAGGAAGTAGGATATGGAGTTAGGAAAAAGAATGGATTGAAGCGCATTTAAAAAAAAATTAAGGCTAATCAGAGTTAAAAAAAAAAACATTTTGGTTACTTTAAAGCAAATGATACTATAATGTACTTGGTATATTACATCTTCAGTTGCAAAGTAGCATCTGCTCCATAAAATGAAATGAGAGAGTTACCATATGTAGGCAGCATAATGCGGACCCAAATTAAATAAAAACATTTCAGGGGATATGGTCCAATATGCAATCTGGGCCTTGGAAAATGCTGAGCTTTGTGCTATAGTTGCTAGCAGTTGGCTAAAGTGTTGAACTTGCAACAACACAAACACGTTCCATTTTTTAGCAACATAAGCTGTCATCTACGCATTCCCTCTCCGTGCGGCATTAGCACTGGAAAGTCAGGCACGTATTGTTTTAATTTATCGTCTTTTTTTATTTCTTGCCATTTTTTTGCACCGGGCTGATTGCAAATTTCCATTTGCTGCGAAAGCTCTGCAAGTGGAGCCCCAATTCAGTGACTGCACCTGTTAAGATAATACACTTTCTATTTAACCAACTGCCACGACAGAAATACAATGGAAACTTTCCCAAAGAACACCCGGTGAAGAAATAAGCCTGTTAAGAAAATACATTGCTAATGTACCTAGAGATAAATTGAAATAGACAAAGACATCTGAAATATATCTGGCTGCCACCTTGCCCAAATTCCCACCCTCTGAAACAAATACCTCTTAAAGGAAAAGGCTTATTAAGAGACCAATGTTTTTGAACAGCCAGATGTTACTCCTTTAAGAGATCAGTCTAAAGCTGCAAAGAAGAACCCTTCCTGCATGAGTCCAGCTCACTGAGTCTGTAGCATTAGCAGTTATTCTTCTCGCCCTCCACTTGTTTGACTTTGATGTGACGTAGAAAGACTTAAGAAACTGCAGGAGCCTCTCCATTGCTGGAAGCCAGAAGCAATGATCCTTGTGTGAGTTCAAAGAGCTTGTGAGTCTTTTAAAAAGTGCTAGTGTGATAGATTGTTTTCTTTTCAACGGGATGTATCAGATTGTGAAAAGGAAGGGGGGGAAAAGCCACATTGGAATAGCAATAAATAGTGGCGCTGTTTTGCATACTGCTTCATGTCTTGATGGCTCAGGTAATTATGCCCTCCCAAACCAGAATTGCATAGTCTGTGGTTTTACTCTGCTTGCTCGCATCCTAATCATTTGAATAATGAAGATGCTAGCGATGGCACCATTGTGCTATTTAAAAGCGATGACATAGACTCACCAACTGTGCAGCGTGAACTGAAGCAGCCGATGAATAAAAATACAACCTCAATAGAAAGCAAAGGGAAATGCAATGTCTGCTCATGCAACTTCCTGTGCATCCATCTGTAAACGTTGATACGCCTGTAAAACCTGTAGGAAGTTACTTAGTAAGAAAGGCCATTTCCACTGAATTTGCAGGCCATTTGCACCGTGAAAATGGAATTCAGTGGAAGAATTATAGAGAAATAGTATTATAATAAAATTGTATGTGCCTAGGACATCACAGTTGACAGAATGCTGCCCACCAGGTTCATTTAGGACTTTATGTAGCTGTGGGGAAAGAACTGGAACCTTCTGGAAATAACAGGCTTCTACTGTTTAGAATCTCCTTCAGTACTCCGCGGTATCAGGTCTAAGACACATGTTGCAGTTCTGATTCCATTCATTAGTGGGCAGTAGATTCTAAATATCCACCACCCAGTTCATTCCAACGTTGTCAGTAGACGAGGTGGTTGAATAATGCCAAAAAAAAAAAAAAAATCCTGGTACTTTTTTAAAAATAAATTTGCTTCAACTGTTCTCAGGCCTCATGCCCACTATCAATTAGACTTCAGTCCATTTTTAGTATTATTTGTATTAAAGTTGTCCTTAAAGACCCCAACTGAGATCAGGGCACCATTGTACCAAGTGCTGTAGATGCACATAATAAGAGACATTTACTGCCCTGAACCCTTACAGTCTAAGTAGACAACATGTTGGGTAGGAGAAAGAGAGTATTATTAATCCCATTTTACAGATGGGGAGCTAAGGCACACAGAGATCAGTGACATGCCCAAAGTCACATGAGAAGTCTATGGCAGAGCTAAGAAGCAGATCCCCTGAGTCCCCATCACAGGACCTTTTCTCCTTTCAAGTGAATTTATTGCAGGAATGTCGGCCAAATCAGTAAGTTATAGTTGAACACTACAGAGTATTCGTGGAAAGTGTATTTCTCATCAACATGTTGCTTGCTTGTAGCAGTTCAATGTTCCAAGGGAGGGAGGTCTCCTGTCAACGTATGGGCCAAGTCCAGCTTTGCTTAGCTTATGAAGTCTGGCAAAGTGGCATGACTGAAAATCTTCTCTCTCTCATCTAGGCAGCCACAGGGTTAACATTGAAACTCAGTGGCTTAGTCACCAGCCACATCCAGTTTTGTTAACGCCCGTAATCGCCATTGGATGGGAATCCTCTCTATGCCATTAGAGCTGCTTTTCCAGGTACCTTTTGTTATCGGCCTATCCACTTCCTCATTCCTTCAGGTGCCTTAATATTTGTTCTTTCTGAGACAAGAGGATGAGTCTTGTCAGTCCTCTGAATCCTTCCAGGGCTCTGATCTGCTCTTTCTTGGTCTCCCTAAAGCATTAGTGAATGGACTGAAGTCTTGCAGCATCCCCACCCCTCCCATCCAAAAAGAAAGGTGATGTGCTGCAGAGGAAAAAAAAGACACGTTTTCTAAAAATATAAGCAAGCCATCTTTTCACAAGTGAGCACACATGGTTCCTTTCTCCTGTCTCTTTCATCCTCTGGCTGCATTCCACGCACGTAGTAGGCAAAGCTCAGAAACAGGCAAGAACACATGGAAAATATCCCTGTTCAACCTAGTATTCTATTGCACCAAAGGGCCAGATCCTCAGGTGATGTGAATCCGTGCAGGTTGGCTGAAGTCAGTGGCCCTGTGCCAATTAGCGGTAATTCAGGTTTTGGCCCTAAATGTTGTAACAATGGGATATGCATCTTCCCAAATGTCCCTGTATGTGTTAATCTCTGCAGCCTCCTCCTTACTGATGTAATTATGTTCATCCTTGGGACCACCTTCGGTGTCTGAGGTAGCCTGGGAGGTGGTGGGAGAGGCGGCTCTGCTCAGCATCTGGACTTGGTTGCTCAGAGTTGGGGAGAGGCCCCGTCATGAGGCCAGGACCCTGCCCAGAGACTGGGACAGGTGGCACCATTGCCCTGCCCACTCCCTGGGAACCCTTTGCCTTTGGGCCTCTGTAGCGGGCTGCAACTCTGACATGGGGCCCGGGTTCTGGAGCCACAGGTAGTTTCTTGTGCAAAGGAGCAAACGCAGCTCTGCAGGGTGTTTTTGTGCCCCTGATTTCTGTGGGTGCAATTGACCCCACAAATCCCCACTAAAGCCAGCCCTAATCGGCTTCCTTTGTTCTTCTGGGTCCTGAAAGTCACTATCACAGACAGCTGCTCTGTGATGTGAGTTAATGAGCTTGAGGCCAAGCCCATCAAAGTCAATGGAAGGGAGGCAGGGGGATGTCAGGGATACGGCACTGGACTGAGATTCAGGAGACTTGGATTTGATTCCCAGCTCTGCCACTGTGCCTCAGTTTCCCCTCTCACTTTTGTGTGTCTTGTCTACTTGGACTGTGAGCTCTTTGGGGCAGGGATTGTCTCATGTGTTTGTACAGCACCTGGCACAGTATGGCCCCAAACTTTGTTGGAAAAACAATGAGGAGGCTGGTGGCACCTTTGTTGGGGCATCTAGCTATTATTACAATAAATAAAGACCGCAACGGAAAGACTCCTACTGACTTGAATGGTCTTTAGATCAGATCCCGAACTCCCCACAGTCCTGGGGATGACTGACGCTGGAAAGGCAGGGAGGGGAAAACCTGTACAAAAGTCACTATAAATAAACAGAGGATCTTTCACCAGCACTAAATTCACACAAAATAGAACACAAATCCTGCCTTCACGGGGCACCCATTGCCTTGGCTGGAGTAGCCACTGGTGTAATTAAGCAGAGTGTGTCGCTCTAGGAATTTGTGCTACTTCTTTCTCTGAAGGCCTAGCACAGAATCTGCTGCTATGGGTTTTTTAATGCACTAATTAAATGGCCCCATTGTACGTTCGCTCTATCTGTTACCCTTATTGTTTGTAAGTCCTGTCCTCGTTTTCCATGTTCCAGATTTGAAAGATGGGAACAACAGGAAAACAAAAGTTGTTTTTGCAGAATATTCGCAGGAACTATTTGTACCTTGAGTCTAACTATGAATGCTGCTGAAACATGTCAAAATGCATTAGCTGACAAGTTGTTAATCCAGGCAGCCACAGACCAAAGCAAAGACGGGGGGGCAGGTGTCCAGAATTTCTGAAGATCAGAATTAAGGCATTTCTCATGTGAAGCGGCTGGCTCAAAGAATCAGTCCACTTTCTCTGGTGTGGGTCTATCATGTAGATACAAAATAGTTTGTATCTACATGATACACACACACACAATTGTTTTTCAAGGAAAAAGAGCCCATAAATGATTGCAACCCTGGAGCAGCACTAACACATACGCTGGCAACGTATGTGGGTTTTATTGCTTCATGCCAATTTACTTTACTATTCATGAAAAAAAAATGTTGGTGCTGTTACCTTAGCAACTGCCGCATCCTATTTTGGTGATGTTCTGCCCGAGGTACAGGAAGTCTTTTCTTAAAAAAGCATGCACTTATTTATTGATTTCTTTTTTCCTTTTTCCTTGACAATGTGCTAAAAGTTGATAATGCCTCATCAGTGGCACATGTACACATTCTGGTAATGAAACAGCAGGAAATGCAATTATTAATTATTCATGTTTATTATTTGTATTATCATAGCCCCAGGAGCTCTAGTCAAGAATCTGGACCCTGTGGTGCTAGGCGCTGTACAAAGACAGAACAACAAGACGGTCCTTACACCGAAGAGCTTACAATCTAAGTGTAAGATAAATGCTAACAGGTGGAAACAGAATGCTAGGGGAGCGTAAGGAAACACTGAGACAATATTGGTCAGTGTGATAGATGGTGGGCTCACTGCTAAACTGCTAGGAATAATAGCCCATGAATAGTGCTGGGTGATACTCCTGGAATCACCACCTTTTGCTTGCTTTTAGGTCATTACCATACCACTACACAAACGAAAAGAACAAACCCCGAGGTGTGGTGGTCTATGGATTACAATGAAGATCATAAACCACCTTAGTTTCACGCCAGACTGGGCCCAGTGTCATAACAGGTCTGTAGGTCCTGGCAGAGAAGATGCTCTGAGTTTTGGGTTTATCGTGGAATCTGGAGGTTTATGCACTCTTCTCTGTTGCCCTCGTGCCTATCACCCTTATCGAAAAGTACTACATTAACGTTCCAAAAAACACTCCCGCTTACAATAGCAGTGCCCTTGGCTGTTGCTGAAAGATGCTATACTTGTTTCTATATGAGAGGCCTTGACATGAGAACAGTTCTATACCTTTGCAACTGACGGAGCAGCATAATGAGTTGCAGGAAGACTGTATTGTGGAAACCTTAAACACCTCCACATGTAATGATGGAACGTGGGGAGACTAGGAATCTAAATAGCCCAGAATGAACTCCCTCTGAACTAAAAAAGGGACACAAAAGTCACCATTGAGAATGATCTTTTTGACCTCAAGAACTTTTCTCCGCTCCTTCAGTGACCTGTGGCCATTGCCCTTATGTCCTCTTGCCTTGTCCCCCTTGCATTGGACGAATGCTTATGGAATACTGGACCAAACCACAGACCTCTTTTCCTCCCCGCCCAAAGTAGAATGGGTCCTTGCCACGGCTACCTCCACTGGCGACCGATCACCAGGAGTTTCCAAGGTCATGATCTTTGAGCGGGTTGGAGCCTTCATTTTAAGATGACAGCTGGATTGGCAGCAGAGATTGTCATGTTGAATTTAGACTGAATGCTCTTCAGAGCAGGATTCCTTTCTCTGCTTGCTGTGGTGCCTTGCGCATTTTGGAGGTATCATGGCCAGTTTTACGCTTTCACCTGTAATTTTAGTTTTTCCCAAGTGAGAAGGTTTTTCTAAAGAATAGCTTTGCTTTGGTGGTGTTGCTAGTTCTAGTTGTAAGTGACTTGCCAAAGGCCATACAATGAACCAGTGGCAGAGTCAGGAAGAGAGCCTAGGAGATCATTCCACAAACTCCAACAAAATAAGAGTCCTGGACAATCCTTGCTGCTGCCACTGGGAAACTGGGGCTTTACATCTACAGCTATGTCGGACACAATGCTACTACACAGCATCTCAGCTGAAACTGCACATCCAAATAGCCAAGAAATCTGGATCAGGAACTAACTCCAAACTTGACAGCTGTCTGCTATCTCCGTCAATGTCCCATATTCAAACACCACCTTCCACCACCCTTTGGAGAAGTTCGGATCCAAAACTTGTGACTTGGGTCTTGAGACCATCTGTAACCCAAAAGAAAGAGTGTCTCACTGCACAGGAAATGCAATTAGCATCTACCCCCCAACAGGAAGGGAATACGCTTTCTCTGTCCTGTCTGTACATAATGGAATACTCAGAGATATCCTATGAGTCTACTCCAGGTTAGATCCTCCGCAGTTCTATGAATGTCACCACACACAGAGTGGTATCAAGCCCTACGTTTCCATGGGAGTGCTCAATTACCCTGTCATGGAGCATGAGGAACCCATGACAGCGCTGCTCTTGCCAGGCACCTTTCTCCTGTCTCTTGACACTTTTCAGATAGGAGATCAATAATATGGGTCAGCTTGGAAAGTCAATCGCTCTCTGGACAACCCTTAGCAGACAGCCTAAGAAATGTCAGCATAAATAATAAACCTCCAGAGGGGCTAGTAAGTATCTGGGGTTGCTTAATATATGAGGGTCGTGAGCCGGGGATGAGATGAGTAGGGTTTATAAACTACTATTCCGAGGTGGGTCCAATAATCAGTCTCCTTGGCTTTTTGTTCATCAGTGCCCCTGTGGTGCAATCAGCAATATCTTACTGTGTAGTTCAGATGTATTCCCATACCAGTCAGAAATATTTTTCAGCACACAAGATGGTTCTTGCTGCTTTGTGAATAGGACGGAACTTCTTTTGGGCGGGGGGGGGGGGGTGTTGGACGGCTTAGGGAAATAACAAGTGACTATATAGAACCTTTTATCTTTTGGTTGCTTGCTTGAATCCAACCCAAGCCCAGAGAGAGTGAAAGTTGGTATCATCTAAGGAATGGTGTCCCTAGCCTCTGTTTGTCAGAAGGTGGAGATCGGCAGGAGATCACTTGATCATTACCTGTTAGGTTCACTCCCTCTGGGGCACCTGGCATTGGTCACTGTCGGAAGACAGGATACTGGGCTGGATGGACCTTTGGTCTGACCCAGTATGGCTGTTCCTACGTGCATCTCATGGATGTTTTGCAAATGGCTTTGTTAGCCTCTGTTTCATCCAACTCACAAGTCAAAGGGTTGTGATTGGTCAGATGGTATTTTTCTTGTTTCCCTGATCTTACAATTGGGTGGGTCTTGGTGCAAATCCTTGTGGGAGGTGAATTTAAAATGTGCTCTGTGCGAGTGTTCCAATGTGCGAGCTTAAAATTTGGCCTCCCTGGACATTCATGAGGGTAAAACGTGACTGCATGATCTTTGGGGAAAAATGAACACAAAAGGGGCGGGAACACAGCAGAAGTGAATTTGCATAAAAACATATACAAATGGCCACAGAAAGGTTTGTGCATTTTTTGTTCAGGTCTGTAGGTAGCAAAGCCTTGGAGAGGTGGTCATCACCATGCCTGGAATATTCTTACTCTCAATGGGAGAAGAGAACCAAAATATGCTAGTTAGCAGCAGCCACTTGGCTGCGTGGAGAGGCTGTTGGAGAAGCAGCTAAAGGAGACTGCAGGACCAGCTTTGAGGGAAGCAGTCAGTCTGCTCCTTGAGAGGAAAATGGAGGGTTTTATTTGTTTTGTCTAAAACACAAGTAGCAAAGGGGAAAATTGGCCACATGAATTAACAGCAGCCATGTGGCCAACTGGAGAAATACCCATACCAGTAGATGTGACTACTCTCAGTCCTTTAAGAGGAGCAAGATTGTTTCATATATGTTGCAGCTTACATTCAGCATGCAGGAGTACTGAATGGGTCAGGCACTGGTAATGCGGTAGAGAGCTTTTTACCTATTAGATGCTATTTGGAATCCAGCCCGGCATGGGCCCTCACTTGGAAAGAAATAAAATTAAAGGGGCCCTGGGGCTGCTCTTACTTATGCCACAGAACTGCCAGGTCAGGACTAAAAGATGTTTCCCTCTTGCGGCTGTTTGGTGGCCGATGTGAAATGAATTGGGTGCTTTAGTTCCCAGCGGAAGGGGGTAGCACCATCATAATTGATACTAATTGACGACTGATCAGAGATGCTAAAGGAATTATTGAAACCTGAGCTACCCCCTTGTCCATCAAGACACTCAACTAAAGGGTGAGGAAGCTGCCACCGCTGTCAGCTTTGTAGGTGAATGAAAGATCTTTGTGTCTAGGGTTGGGCAGTTGATCCAGCACCTTTCATGAGCACTAATCCAACAAAGCAAAGTCCTCAATGGCCAGTAGGCCTAGCCTGCCAATGCTGTGAATTCCTGAATAATAAAGCGGCACATGCCCAGAGCCAATGGGTCACTTCATTTCCAAAGGATGCTTAAAAATGGTTCATGGCCAACCTTTTAAAAAATGGAATAGGTAAAGAGTAAAAAAAATATGTGAACATTGATGTACTTGCTGAAATGTCTTCTGATTCCAGCAAGACCGTTTGCATGCTGGCCTACGGACACCACCACTGGCACCTATGTTAGTTAAGTCTCTACAGATTGCCAAAGTATATAGACATTAAATTACCATCCCACTCCTTCAGGTGGTTCCTCCTAAACACGATTCATTCCTATGAGAAGGGTTTGGCAAGGGGATGCTGTGGGAAGGCAGCAATGCCTCTGTCCCAGTTGTACTTTTTCAGTGAAGCCATCAGTGCCCAGACCTGTCCATCTGGCACCCTTCACCAGCAATACAATTGCTTTAAAGAGGCAGCGTGGTCTAGTGGATAGGGCATCAGATTGATTCATAGATTTGGAAACCGGAAGGGACCAGTATGATCATCTAGTCTGACCTCCTGCATAGCACAGACCTGAGGATTTAACCAATGGCATCAAACCCAGCATTTCCGGGTGAACTAGAGCATAGCTTATAAAAAGACATCCAGTTGTGATTGAACAACTACAAATGGTGGAGAATCCACCACCTCCCTGGCTAAGTTATTCCAATGGTTAATTACCCTTCCTGTTAAAAAAGGGTGCTTTATTTCTAGTCTGAATTTGTCTCCCAGCCACCGGATGCCTTGATGCCTTTGCTTGCTAGACTAAACAGCCTTTTGCTATTAGACATCATCTCCCCATGACGGTACTTACATCTGTGATCAAGCAACTTCTTAACTTTCTCTTTTGTTAAACTAAATAGATGGAGCTTCTTTAGTCTCTCACTCTAAGGCAGGTTCTCCAGACCGACAGTGGCTCTTGCAGCAGTTTTCTGAACCCTTTCCAATGTGTCAACGTTCTTTTTAAAGTGTGGACACCACAGTGTGGGAGTTGGTAGACCAAAGTGCTATTCCCAGCTGTGTCACGGATCTACTGTGTCACTTCCCCTCTCTGCACCTCTTTCCCTTTCCCCACTTCATCTGTTTTGTATATTTAGCTCGTGAACTCTTGGGGGGCAGGGACTGTTTCTTACTTTGGGTGCGTATTGGACCTGGGACAATGGAACCTGGAGCTCAGTTAGGGATTCCAAGTGCTACTGTTTTACTACTACTAATAATAATAATAGAAAAAAGCAAACCAGATTATGGACCAGATTCTCCTCTCACTTATCCCAGTGTAAATCCGGAGTAATTCCACTGAGGTCAGTGGAGTTACACAGATATAAAATGTTAAAAAAGAATCCGCTCCATACGTGCCCCCTCACTAACTTTTAAAATGTGTCTTTGCTTTGTGCATGACCCAAAGTCTCCTTTGTTATTTGAGCAAATACAAACGTACCTAGCACAGAACATTGTGCTCATCTGCTGTTCTGAGATGCCAAAATGGGGGCCACACAGCATGGCTCCCAGCAATGTGAAGGGCAGGGTGACGCCGCTGTCCTCATGTTGTGCCGCCTACATGTGGCAGGCTCACTTATTGCTTTGCTGATGCTTGCTTTAGGGTTATGTGTTTTCCAGCTGTGAAGTGAGAATTTGCTACCCAAAACTCGTAAGTCGCTGCAGCTCTTTATAGAAGGGTCAATAGGCATTAGACAGTTTCTGAAAGAGCTTTAGATGGTGCATATTGGTACAGTTCCGGCGACAATACTGCAGCTACATGAATAGCTGCTGAGGATCAGGCGCTGTGTGTTGAGGGTGGTGGTTTAGCCGTTAGGGTCCTAGATTCGGCATTAGGAAACCTCAGTTCAAATCCCTGCGGCACCACAAACTTCCAGTGTGACTTTGGGCACATCACTTGGCCTGACTAGATTGACTCCCCCTGTTGTGAGGATTATTATGCAATGCTTGGATCCTATGGTGGTAGGAGTCAGACAAAGACCTTAGAGAGGGATAGTCCTTTCATTAGCTTTTATTGTTCATTCTAATATGAAGTGTCTCCAATAAAGAGCCTATCGTCACTGCCCTTGGGGTATTACCTCACTGCTCAGTGGTATGGGCTACCAAATTCACGGCCATGAAAAACGTGTCACGGACCGTGAAATCTGGTCTTTTGTGTGCTTTTACCCTGTGCTATACAGATTTCACAGGGGAGACCAGCATTTCTCGGATTGGGGGGTCCTGACCCAAAAGGGAGTTGCGGGGGGTCACAAGGTTCTTTTAGGGGAGTCACAGTATTGCCACCCTTACTTCTGCGCTGCCTTCAGAGCTGGGTGGATGGAGAGCAGCGGCTGCTGGCCGGGCGCCCAGCTCTGAAGGCAGCGCCCCGCCAGCAGAAGCGCAGAAGTAAGGGTGGCAATACCAGACCATGCCATCCTTCCTTCTGCACTGCTGCTGGTGGCGGCTCTGCCTTCAGAGCTGGGCTCCCAGCCAGCAGACACTGCTCTCCAGCTGCCCAGCTCTGAAGGCAGCGCCCCGCCAGCAGCAGCGCAGAAGTAAGGGTAGCAGTACCCAACCTCCCCACAATAACCTAGCAACCCCCCAACAACTCCTTTTTGGGTCAGGACCTCTACAATTACAATCCTGTTAAATTTCAGATTTAAATAGCTGACATCATGACATTTATGATTTTTTAAATCCGATGACCATGAAATTGACCAAAATGGACGGTGAATTTGGTAGGGCCCTAGCTATCAGGCGATTACTCCCTGCATTCATACTGAATCATATCTCTTCTGCCTTTGTGTTTTCTTCCATCCAACCATGCAGATGGTTATCAGTCCCCACTCTGCACGCACATGCTGTTCAGCCGACCGACCCATCTTTCCTCCGGTCAATCCAAGCATGTCCATTGCTCTTCTCTGATCTCTAATTCATCTACACCTTTCAAGGAAAGCCTTGTCCAACACAATACTCCTGTTGAAATCCCAGCTCAGGGGGACCATGACCTCTGTTTTTTGTGACATGAAGCCTACGTACAAACAAGCCCAAAATTGCATGGGCCATTATTCCTGCCACAATGCATTGACAACTTGTGTCCCATTTGCTTACCGCTGTCACTGAGAAATCTTCCCAAATGTTCTTCCTTCCACTGAATTGCCTGTGCTTTGTACTACGTTAGGAACAGGAATTGTCATACATCAGATCAGTGGTCTATAGACTCTGGTATCCTGTCTCTGACAGTAATCAATATCAGAACCTTCTGAGGAAGGTAGAAACCTCATGTAATGAACATCAAGGGCTAAAATGCCCAGGAGGGAAGTTTCTTACTAAACCCAGGAAGCCGCTGGGTGATATATGTCAAAACATGCATCATAATAATATATAAATTGGGCATTAACTTTTCCACCTGTAAAATGGTAATAATAATACTGATTTAATTCACCAGGGTAACATAAGATTTTTAATGTTATCTTGGCATTGCTCCCCTCAGTGTTGCAAGGCCTAAGTGATTTAAATGGCTAAATCCCATTGATAAAAGTGACTTAGGTACCTAGACCCTGCGTACCATTCACTTTCAGAGACTTAGGCGGCTTAAGTCAATTTTGAAAATGAGACTTAATGAAGACGCCCTAAGCCAACGGGAGAGAGCTCTCCTGTCGGCGTAGTTAATCCACCTCCCCTGGGGAGAGTAGCTAGGTTGATGGAACAATTCTTCTATCAACCTAGTGCTGTCCACACCGAGGCTGAGGTTGGCTGAAATATATTGCTCAGGGGGGTGGATTTTTCACAGCCCCTGAGTGATAGCTGGGTCAATCTCTTTTTTTTAGTGTGTACCTGGCCTTAGGCTATCTCTACACTGTTACAGGGACACAACTATGGGACTGCTGCTGTGCCTCTGTATCGCTGTAGTGTGGACCCTTGCTACAGTGAAGGGAAGGGTTTTTCCACTGCTGTAATTAATCCACGTCTACAAGAGGCAGTAGCTAAGTCAAGCGAAGAATTTTTCCATTGACCTTGTGGTGTTTACACTGGGATTTAGGTCTGCTAACTATGTCCTTTAGGGGTGTGAATTTTTCATGTCCCCTGAGCAAGACAACTATGTTAACCTAAGTTTTAGGTGTAGACCAGCCCTTAGGGTTTGCAATGCTGAGCAGAGCTACTTCTCAATACCTTTAAAAATCTGAGCCTTAATAATGAATACCTGTAAAGTCCTTTGCAATTCCTGGGTATTAGGCACTCTGTAAGTGTGTGTCTGAGGCAACAAAGAAAGGTCTCTCCCTTCCTATGTAGACAAAGTGTGTATGCCTATATATATGTGTGTGTGTGTTTCTATCTTGCTGTGTAGAAAGAAGAGTATTTTCACCAATTTTATATTGGTCTCAATACTTTGGATCTAAGAATTTTATATATATTGTTTCTAGGGCTGTCGATTAATCGCAGTTACCTCACGCGATTAACTAAAAAAATTAATCGTGATTAATTGCACTTTTAATCGCACTGTTAAACAACAGAATACCAATTGAAATGTATTAAATATTTGTGGATGTTTTTCTATATTTTCAAATATATTGATTTCAATTGCAACACAGAATGCAAAGGGTACAGTGCTCCCTTTATATTATTATTTTTTATTACAAATATTTGCACTGTAAAAATGATAAACAAAAGAAATAGTATTTTTCAATTCACCTTATACAAGTACTGTAGTGCAACCTCTTTATCATGAAAGTACAGCTTACAACTGTAGATTTTTGTTTGTTTGTTACATAACTGCACTCAAAATAAAACAATGTCAAACTTTACAGCCTACAAGTCCACTCAGTCCTACTTCTTGTTCAGCCATTCACTCAGACGAACACGTTTGTTTACATTTGCAGGAGATAAATGCTTTCTGTTTATTATTTACCTGAAAGTGAGAACAGGCGATCGCATGGCACTTTTGTAACCGGCATTGCAAGTTATTTACATGCCAGATATGCTAAACATTCATATGTTCCTTCATGCTTCGACCACCATTCCAGAGGACATGCTTCCATGCTGATGATGCTTGTTTTTAAAAAATGCATTAATTAAATTTGTGACTCAACTCCTTGGGGGAGAATTGCATGTCTCCTGCTCTGTTTTACCCGTATTCTGCCACTTATTTCATGTCTCGGATGATGACTCAGCACATGTTCATTTTAAGAACACTTTCACTGCAGATCTGACAAAACGGAAAGAAGGTACCAATGTGAGATTTCTAAGGATAGCTACAGCACTTGACCCAAGGTTTAAGAATCTGAAGTGCTTTCCAAAATCTGAAAGGGACAAGGTGTTGGAACATGCTTTCAGAAGAGTTAAAAGAGCAACACTCCGATGCGGAAACTACAGAACCCGAACCAGTGTAAAAGAAAATCAACCTTCTGTGAGTGGCATCTGACTCAGATGATGAAAATGAACACGCATCAGTCAGCGCCGCTTTGGATCATTATTGAGAAGAACACGTCATTGGCATCGATGCATGTCCTCTGGACTGGTGGTTGAAGCATGAAGGGACATGAATCTTTAGTGCATCTGGCACATAAATTTCTTGCGATGCCGGCTACAACAGTGCCATGCGAATGCCTTTTCCCACTTTCAGGTGACATTGTAAACAAGAAGTGGGCAGCATTATCTCCTGCAAAAGTACTCAAACTTGTTTGAGTGATTGGCTGAACAAGAAATGGGACTGAGTGGACTTGTAGGCTCTAACGTTTTACATTGTTTTATTTTTGAATGCAGTTATTTTTTGTACATAATTCTACATTTGTAAATTCAACTTTCATGATTAAGAGATTGTACTCCAGTCCTTGTATTAAGAGAATTGAAAAATACTATTTCTTTTGCTTTTTACAATGCAAATAGTTGTAATAAAAATAATAATATAAAGTGAGCACTGTACACTTTGTATTCTGTGTTGTAATGGAGATCAATATATTTGAAAATGTAGAAAATATCCCAAACTATTTAAATACATGGTATTCTTATTATTTAACAGTGCGATTAATCATGAGATTATTTTTTTAATCACGTGATTAATTGCAATTAATTTTTTTAACCGCTTGACAGCCCTAATTGTTTCCCTTTTTGGGTGGTTTTGGCATTGCCATGACCTAGATCAGAGACATTCCTCCACTCCCACCCTCTCCAAAATCAATTAGTCAATTTCTTATTTGTTTGTAATCTCTGACACCAATGGAAAGTGCATGGGGTATGGCAATATACCTGTGTTGAAATTTAAATGAATTCAGGTCCCTCATATGCTTGCAATCCTGAGTCTCCTGAACAGGAAAAGAATGAGGGGGGGGGTGTAGAGGGGTGCTGCTGTTAAATCCCCCCCCTCCTCCCAAGGAAAATCCTCTTTGCCTTTAAAATACTGGGCCAGGGCTTGCCTCAAATTTTCTGCAGAGGGACCTTCCCACATTCAGCCTCACTCCCTTTTGTCTGCTTTCCTCAGCTCCCCCTCCCCCCCCAGTACCAAATCTGACCCCTCCTCCTTTTGCATCTGGCTGCATTTTTGATCCTGCTGCTTTACCTCCCCCCTCCCCATTCCCTTCTCCGTGTCTAGTTAAATTTCCCCCGCCTTTGTTGATGTCACATCCTGTTTCAAACATCCATCCCTGCTAGTAGCCCCTGCCTTCCAATTCTTTTCCTTTTTTTTTTTTTAATCCCTGTCCTCCCTCCATCAGCCCCCCTTTTCCAGGCAAACTTTTGGCAATTGCAGAGATAATCATTTCGTGCTCCGCTGAATTTCTCCTCGCCAATGTCTTTCGATCAGGGGAGCCATTAAATAATAATAATAATAAAACAAACAACAAAAGCCAGAGAGAGCCAGATCAGAGAGAAGAGGAGAAACGGGGCGCTCACTAAATATGCAAAGTGAAGGCTGTGCTAAGCAGATTTCTTGCATTGCCTTCTCGGGGTACTGAGAGAATCATAATTAAAAAAAAATCTAAGGACTCAAAAGCAAGCAAGGGAAGTCGGTGATCAACGCAGCAAAAGAAAATAACCCAGGAGGAGAGGGGGAAATCTGCATGCCAGGTACCTGGAACTGTGTGCAAGAGATGCAACCTACAAGCAAGCTTCTGGGTCTCTTCTTTCTTCTGCTGATGGGAACAGAACTCACTCAAGTAGGTTTCTCTCTCTCGCTCGCTCCAAACGCCATTTTCTACTAAAGCTGTAGAGCATAAAAGAAACTAGAGTAGGAAATTGCATCTTTCTGTCAATTTCACTCCCCCCCTCCCAACCCTCCCCCTTCCTTCTTTTTGGAACATGCAATAGATGTCATTCATCAAATTCCTCTCCTGCGATGCAGGCAAGCAGTGCGGGGGAGCGCAGGGCATAGGGAGAACCAGGGTGGAGGGATAAAGGTGTATGTGTGTCTGGGGAAGAGGTCGTACTTAAAGGGGGATTTTTTTTTAAGGTTGCCTTTGTGCCTTCAGATCTGCTGTAGTTTTTTATTGCAGCCAGATCTGGAATGGGGTAGGGTGGTTGAATTCAACTCTCCCTCCCCAATTAAAAGTTGAAATTCAGGTAAGGTGAAACTGGTGAGTCTGTAATGTGACTGCCTTTTGTTTCACGAGGGGAGGAAGGGAATTCATCATCTACCACAACATTTCATCACTGTGGGGCTTGAGTGTTATCCTGCTTTTTTAATTCCTCCTTCTTCTTTGAGAAGTCCTCAATTAAAGATGAGGTTGCTACCATCTCAATGCAATTCTCAGCTGGTAAAAGGACAGGAATTAGGGGGGTATGTGATAGCCTTAAAAATTCAATAGTATAAGTAGCTTGAAATGCACATTCTGTTATTTGTAAGCTAGGGGTTGGTCAGTCGGTCTGTCTACTTGTGTGAGTTCTATTTTCCCTTGTAAAATATGTAATTTCCACCTGCAATCACTTCTGTTTCATTCCCGCTCACCCCCTCCCCTGTATCTAGATAAACGACTGATGTGGTGCTCGCTTTCCTGATTTAGGGTGACATTTAAATGTCCCTCAGTGTTTCCAATTGTGGCATGCTTGGGGGCTGTTTCTTTCTTTGATTGCCTTTCTGTACTTCCAAGCCCACTTATTGTTGAGTTGGGGGGGGAGGTTGGTTTTTTTTTTTTTTTTTTTTTTTTTTTGTGGGAGTGGAAATAAAAGTCCATTCCACTTCTTTGAGAAACAAAGGTGGTTTTGCTTTTTCTTAATCAGGCAAAAAAGGAGCAAAAGTGATCACAAGGGGGATACTCTATGTGGCGCGGGGGTGTGTGTGATAATTGTAATGTTGCCTGTAAGCAATAAATAAATAGGAATGGACTCTCCCTTAGAGGCTGTCAGGTATGGAACCAATTAACAGCTGGACTCTCATTCTAGATATGTTTTTTTATTATTATTACACACACACATACACTAGCCTCTGAAGTCACTGTCCTGGGTACTGAAATTTAGTGGCTAAAGCATGTTTCACCTACAGAATATTTCTGAGCTGCTGCTGATAGGAAGAAATCTCCAAAGCAAAGTCTTAAAATGTTAGGACCAAGGGAGGGGCTTATTAAAAACAATTCCAAGTTGCCTGTAAAGTGGAAGGGCTGGGAAGGAATTAGAGCTAACGTGACTGACCAATGAAAATCTGTTGTGTGCATTGAGAGAGTAAATACCCCAGGGTATATACTCGCTCACATACACCCGCATGTGCCAAACTGGGCAAAGCAGGATGAAACGGACAAGAATTGCCCTGAAACAAACAAATAGTGCTCCCCGATGAAGCACCTGCCATCCTCCTTTGGCATGACAAACACCAGCGATCTTTTCTGCAAGCTTTTATCTTTCCTCCTCTCCCCCTTCTTGGTTGCCCCCAGGCGAGCATGAGAGTATCTGTTTCATGCGGAATTTGAATTTCTTGGCTGCATCAAACTCTTTCCCCCAGCTGCTTAATGGCTTCTTTCTCTCTTTCAGCACCCACCTTCTCTGCCTTGGCATTTTCCTGCAAGGACACCTTAGCAATTGCATCTCCTTGTGCTGGAGGCAGCTGCTGGTGTTGGCGGAGTATCAGATTCTGTTTTGCGGGTGTGTAAGAACTTTTGTCCCAACTTTAGTCTGGGGAAACTAAATCAGACCACTCCAGTGACAAGCTTTGGGCCAGAATAATCCCTGGCTGACTTCAGTGGAGCTATCCCAGAGCAGTATTTAGCCCACTGGTTTTAAATAAAAACATATAAACCTTGGCTAGATTTTTAGCAAGGTACCCTTCTTGCTTTCTTTCACTGTCTACCTTGCGCACCTGGAGCTGGCGACACTGATTTAGGCTCCTTTCTCTGAACCGCCTTCCTGTTCCATGGGAACGGACAGCTCTCCAGCGGAGCTGCAGCATTGTTCGGTTCTGCAGATCCGTTTCGGAGTTTTTGCATCTCATTTCTGTAGCACAGCTGCCAGATGCAATCCCCAAATAGGCCTTTCATCCCTGACGCCGCCCAGTTCCGTGCCTCCCACGTGTAATTTGGTGCCAAATTAACATCTCTATCACATGCACTGGAGTCACACTCTCATCCGCATTCCCCTACCCCCTCCAGAGAGCCCGATGGGGGGGTCATGGTTAAGGGAAGATTCATTTCTAATTAGGCAGCTTTCAGTGACAATGCAAAGGCAGTTGTCCTCCCCCCCGTTCCTCCGTTTAATAACATGAAGCATGCACATCAGCCCCCCAAATACTCCCCATAAGGGGTGCTAGCGCAGACTTTGCAATGGGAAGGTGGTGAGTACATTGCTTTTCTTTCAGGGAACAACTGCTGCTGCTCTGTGTACAGAAGGGTAACCATCTCCCGGTGGGAAGGGAGAGAGTTGTTTCCAACTAATCATATCTGAGCACCCTAAACGAGAGCTGAATTCTCAAGTAATCCCGGTCACAGCTGGCTTCTGAACAGGAGGGTTAGCTGAGCCCGAACCCTGAATTCTCTCCTGGAGCAGGCGGGACATTGCAAATGGACGCTGTGCATTAAATCCTGAAAAAGTAGCACATGCTTGGAATCAAGGCCTGACTAAAAGTTAATAGGAACCCAAGTCAAAATAACAGCAGTTGGCCAAACTTCTGCGTCACAGAGCCTTGCCATAGTTATAACTTCAGCTTGCCCTTTGATTCCCCACTTGTAGTTTTATCCCTTTAGACTTGCATGTTATTGTCTTTTTAATTTCAGAGTTATTTCCATATGGAAATATTCAGAATATTAGAGTCCGAGGGTTATATCCTTAAACTGCATTTCGCATTTTTACAGGTCAGTGATCCAAATCCAATTTGAATGGACTGGATTTTACAGCAGCTACTAAACAGTGCCTCTAGGGTTTAGGCAGGAGGGCAGTCACTGGTACCTGTTGCCATTGGCAGGCAAAACCCCAATTCTTCCATCTACATGCATGCAGGTTTAGCCAATGTTCTTCTGAGTTCAGAAAGAGTTTTCTTTCTTTGGCAGTTGAAACCCTAGAAAGATAAAGGGTTACATCCTCAGATGACTTCAATAAAGCGATGGCAATTTATACCCCCCGAGGATCTGCTTCAAAAGGTTTATTATATGTGGCTATAGATGCAGATTTAAATATAGCCCCTGATTCTTGCACTGGGGTAAATCAGGAGTAACTCCATCTAAACCAATGGAGTTAGATGAATGGAAAACAGGTGTCAGATCACAATCAGGATTACAGACTCTTCCCCACACCATCCCCAATCCTGGTTTATAATGTATTTAGTCTCTCTTAAAACAGGGCTGTTAACTTCACATTGAAGTACTTATGAAATTGCCATAGCTTTTTCCAGAAGTTTTGAGGGTACATAGAGATGTAAGAAACACTTTGATATTTATTTTAACCAATAATAATTCAATCCACAGAAGAAATATACATTCCCTGGGGCAGGGAAGTTATTAAATATTTAGGGCTCCCATTTAAGGGTCTAAAGGGAACTTTGCCACTGATTTTCAAAATAGCATATCTGGTTCATTAGTATACTCTTTTCATCCCTGGGTGCCCTGGCAAAAAAGTGTGCACTTCCAATGGATCTGTAAAACCCCATAATTGTGAGTGCAAATGCACTGTCTACCTATCAGTTTGCACCCCTTGCACAATTTTCCAGGTGTCCAAAGCCGGGGGTTCTCTGGTTCATTGACACTGGAGTCAAACAGGAATAACTTCATTTGAGTCAATGAAGTTACACTGCTGGTGCAAAAGTGAGAGGAGAATCAGGCGTGCATTTTTGGGATTACACCCGTTGCTTTGCAGTTGAAAATGTGGCTCTTAGATTTTGGAGCCAGAGAGCAGGGAAGGAGGATAGTACTTCTCTGACTCCCCCTGCACATTGATACCCACGCAGCTCAGTTCTAACTCACTTTAACGGCAGACCTTAGACTGTGCTAGTTTAGCTGTAGCTGTCGAGGTGATTTTCAAACATTCACACTGATTGCTAGGCTCCTTCATCCCCTATTATGGAGCCACATTGGTAGAATTAAGCTGCAAATCTGCAGCCTGTAACATGAGGCAGATGCCTCATTTCATAAACCAATTAGTGTCTCGTTTCGCTAACTTCAGCTTTCACCAATAAAAAAGACAGGTAATTGTCAGCCTTGGGTTATATTTATTACTCAAGTTATCAGTCCTTGTAATCAGTATTAGCATCACTTTGTAAAGTAATACAAAACTAATTACTATCTAACTGAATTAGGTAGATGAGGACTGTAAAACTGCATTGACAATGGAAGAAGCCAATTCTCAGTTATGAGTGATAAGCTGTGGCTTTTGCTTGCTATTATGAAACCATGAACCAAAGGGCCATAGCAATGCTGGAGACAAACACTAACATGGCTGTAGAGATGCAGACGCAGGGAAGGAAAGGAAAATGTTTCTTTTACGATTTGTTATTTAATAATTATTAAGCTAAGCTTTTCATGAGGCAAGTGGGGTGCACGAACCATTGTGAAAGGGAAGAAGTTTGCACTTTGTTTTTGCACACAACCTTTCATCTGAGGATCTCAGAGAGATCTGCAAATATCAATGACATTAAGTATCATTACTCTTGAAGGAAGTGGGTTTTTTTACACACGGGTAAACTGAGCCACAGAGAGGCCATGATGAGTCCCAGGTAGCACAGCAAGTCGGTGACAAAGCTGGGAATAGTGATTTCTAATCTCTTACATGCTTTAACTATTAGACCTCCCTTTCCTCTCAGAGCAGAGTCCAGGAGTGCTGACTACCAGTCTCCTGCATCTTCTCACTACTAAACTTCACTCCCCTTTCAGCACTGGAAGTAGAACTCAGGAGTCCTGACTCTCAATCCCTCCTGCTCTACTTAGTAGACAATATTCTAAATCTAGTGAGATCACAAGAGACCTTGTGGGAAGGACAAGAGCAGGGAGATTAAAGCAGGTGCTTTGCCAGACGTCAGTACTAATTATGATAGTATAAAGCAATTGACACACACAACAATGGGATATACTTATTTATTCATATAAAAAGACTTTCTGCACAGTAATTCCAAACCGACCTATGGAACTATTTCCCCATCCACACCCCAGTAATTGACCTTAAGGAAACATGCTCGTAAAAGATATGCTGATAATTGCTCCTAATACAAACCTCATGTATTGAAATTATTGCAAAACTCCCATTAACTGTAAGGCTGTTGTACCGGGCTCGCAGACTTCTGACACATAGTGGCATTTGCTATGAGATTGTAGGTTTAGTGTCAAGAGCAGCTTTAGCTAAACACAGATTGAGTACAAAGCAAAGATCTGTAAAGGGGGATTATTCTGTTCAAATGTAATACTGTGAGCATGATCCTTCTGCTGCAAAATTCAGGGCCTTCTGTACTGTGTGTAGAGAGTAAAACTCACACAGCACTTACCATGTGCAAGGAATTGTCCCATGTTCTGAGCTAGAATTTAACATCCTCATGACTACTGTGCAGCATGCTGTGCCTCGCCCCAGAAGTGGCTGCATTTCAGTGCTGCTCTATGTGTCTAGAGCCAGTCAGGCATACCTTATGCAAAACTCCCACTGAAATCAATGGGAGTTTAGTGGGGGTAAGCTCTGCTGAATGAGGGCCGTGGTTTGTGCAGAACATTGGGATCTTTCAGGACAGGGAGGTGCAGTGTAAGTATAAAACCGGAGGCTCTGTTATAGGTGAAAGGAAGCTAGTAACATTTCTATTGCTTCAGTGCAGTCCTGCTCTATTGAGGCGTTCCTAGTGCTATGAAAGCTCTTAGGCCCAGCTCCTCAAAGGTACTGAGGGGTCTAACGCCCATTGATCCCCTAACTACCTTCTGGGGATCTGGGCTCTACTGACTTCAGCTGTGGGACACAAAGACAGCAGAGTGAGGCCACGAACTTTGTATTGCTTTCGGTGCTCAAGGACTATGGAGGAAATAATGCTCCTTGCTCGCTGTCAATTCCCCCATCCCCCAGTTCCTGGAGTCTCTTCTCAGTTTATTCACCTCCCTTGCATTCTAATGGGGCCATGCACAGGGGTCACAGAAGCAGGAGGGGGTACTCTCACTGCCACAGCCAAGGAGGAGGGGGAGCTGTAGGGGAGCACTGCTCTCCCACTCCTGGATGGAAGTGGGGGAGCTCCCTTCTGCTATTAGCCACTAAGTGGGGCGTTGTGGTCCCTTTCCTGTGACTCCCAGCCCTGGTTATACACCACTATTGAGGGGAGAAGCACAGAATGCCCCCTTCTGTTTCCATTATGCCCCCTTCTGTCCCCACTGCCTCAAGAGGCTCACAACCCAGAGGGAATCTGGGAGAACTGAGCGGAAACTTTGCAAAAATATTCTTTCTAATAGTAACTCTGCTGCCCAAGCCCCCACCCCACGTGCACGTGTGTCTCTGGCTATCCACACACGGGTGGACATTGATGTACAATATACTGCCATGTACTTATCACATTAGAGAGGTGCCCAGACCTGAACATCTCACCCATGGAAGGGTTTGAATCCAGACCAAGGTCCAGGGCCAGAGCTGTACTTTGCAAGCGGTCCCTGTCTGTGTCATAGATGGAACCAAAGCCCCACAGGCAAAGAGTCCCTGAAGCCTGATCTGCATTAGAATGTTGTCCTTTGCATCTGTCTAGACCGTCTGTAGTACACTATTATGCACCCACGTGCCCAGTGCAGTCCAGTCTGTTTAATGTGAACATCGGCTTCCCACTGCATTTTCCCCATTAGCTGGGGTTTCCCAAAGCAGAGGCCGGTCCACCTGACTTCCAGTTCTCAAAGCCTCCTTGTGAACTTTCTGCACCGACAGCTAGACAGTGTCACTTTAAAAGCAAATGACAACTCCTGTGATAAATGACACTAAGGGACAGATCTTTTTCTCCGTTCCCCAGACCCAGAGGCACTGCTCACAGTGCAAGTAGTGTGCGGGTGTGTTGCCCAAAGACTGGGGGAGAGGCAAGTGGTGTGGAAACACACACAGGCTGTGTGGTCCCTACTGTGCCACAGAACACAGAGCTTGGGATTCCCCAGCTTGCAGGAAGTTGATTGGGGTGGGAAGGGAGGGACACATGGGCGTAATGCTGATGGATCTATTGCTACATGAACCCATCAGACACTGCTCCTCAGAGGGGCATCACTGTAGCCCCGCGGCACCACAGAATGACTTGGCTGCTGCTCAGTGGTCTAGGAGTATAAGGCCTGGGCTACACTAGTGGCGGGGGGTTCGAACTAAGATACGCAACTTCAGCTGCGCTATTCGCGTAGCTGAAGTATCTTAGTTCGACTTACCTGGCCATCCTGACGGCGGCGAGTCGACCGCTGCGGCTCCCCCGTTGACTCCGCTTACTCCTCCTGCCGAGGTGGAGTACCGGCGTCGATTCGGGGATCGATTTATCGCGTCTAGATGAGGCGCAATAAATTGATCCCCGATACATCGAACACTACCTGCCGATCCGGCGGGTAGTATAGACGTATCCTAAGATTCATTCTCCCAGCCTCAGTAGGCTACCCGGACACCCAGCCTGATTACTCTGGGCTGTGCTGTTTGGACAGGATTTGCCTTATGGGGCAAGTTCTTCCCGGTGCACGAGGCCTATATGCACCTCGTAAGCCTCATTTTGAGGAACTGAATGAGATTTAAATGGTGTGTATGTCTCATGCTGGCCCTTTGCACAGCGGTGAATTTCACCTTAGGGTTATGTGGAGCAGGCAGGAGGAATCATTCTCAGGTTTCTCCCTTCCAAAGGAGCATTGATGTGGGATGTCACAGAGCTTTTCCAGAGCACAGCTGCCACCCATTGCCATCCTGGTTTTGGTGCTCATCCAAGAACTCTACAAAACATGCCTCAAAGAGATGTTTAGTTCAAACAAGGGAGTCCTGTGGCCTGTGTTATACAGGAGGTGAGACCGATCACAATGGTCCTTACAATCTATGAATCTATAGGGCATTATCACTGCTGACCTCAACCCCGCCTCCATATCTGCCCCTGCATTTATGTGCATGCACTTGTTTGTGAACGCAAGGAAGCATGAAAATAGCATGTGAAAATAACAGTTGCGCTTGCCAGTCACGCAGTTGCTGAATTGGCACATTCCTCTGCCATTGACATAAATACATGTTAGGCTCTGGATGTGTAACTGACACAGCTTGGGACACCGAGAACCTTCCCTGATAAAAGGATGAGCCTGTATCTCTTAAGCTAAAGAACAGAGCTAAAAATCCCTCTGAATCAATAGGAGTCTTTCTACTGTGGTCAACAGGACTTGGCTAGGACCCCAAGTCTCCACCTGTGGCAACTTCATAACCTCTTACGTGGGTGGACCATCCATTAGAGGGAGACAAAGATCTATTTTATTAGCGTGTCATGCATAAATACAGACACAAATTTATTGACCACATTTGAGAATGCTGGCCTCTCAGGTCAATATTGCAGTCAGCTGGGTTCATTGTACATTATGCATGCACAACAACTTTTTCATTAGTGAAATTTTCCATTAAGCAGTTTGCTATTAAGTGGAATCCATTCTATACCATATATTTTTATATCTTTCCTGCCTCATTCTTTATTATTAAGGATATATGCATGCAAATGAGATCTTTTGTTCCCTAACGGTTCATCTTTCCCTGCTGCTTATTATCTCATTACAGCAGTAATTCACTCATTGAGACATCAGAATTGGCTGCTCTGGAAATGATTGATGTCATGGAGACATCAGGTGTAGAATACACAACGGGAACAGATAATCTCAGGGCTTGTCTATACTTACCGCGCTGGTTCGGCGGCAGGCAATCGAACTTCTGGGTTCGATTTATCGCGTCTAGTCTGGACGCGATAAATCGAACTCAGAAGTGCTCCCCGTCGACTCCGGTAATCCTGCTCGCCGCGAGGAGTACGCGGAGTCGACGGGGGAGCCTGCCTGCCGCGTCTGGACGGCGGTAAGTTCGAACTAAGGTATGTCGACTTCAGCTACGTTATTCACGTAGCTGAAGTTGCGTACCTTAGTTCGATTTGGGGGTTTAGTGTAGACCAAGCCTCAGAGACATAAGGAGCCTCTATTCAAGCCAGATAACCTGTGTGATAAACAAGGAAGCAGTCAGAAGAGAGGTGATCTGAGATGTTGAGGCAAACCTGAGACTAAGAGAGGTTTTGTCAAAAATTCGAAGAAGTGCCAGTTTCTCTTTAAGGGCCAGATCCTGCTTTGCACTGGAAAGCTTCCCTAAGAGGATGGTGTCAGGTTGAAAACAACGGGCCTGATTCTTCTTGCACTTACACCACTGTATCTCCATTGACCTCAGTGGCATTACTCCTGATTTACTTTAGTGTAAGTGAATGTCGGTTCAGGCCCAATGTATTTAAACATATGTCCTTGATGTCCTCGTGGCTTTTTTTTACTATCACCTTTTAGACCATGACAGTTGAAAGAACCTGCCGCTAATGTCCACTTGAGCAGTAACAACGAGGGTTTTATTTTTGCATTTCACTTAGCTTGGGCAAGGTCAATACACTGGTCATTTTCACTTCCTGGGGCTCAGGTCTTAGCATAAAGCTGCAGTGTTGGGGTTTCTAACCTTGCGTGCCAATATTTAAATCTGAACCAAAAAAAAAAAACCCAAATAAAAAACCTCGTCTCACTTAATAATTGCCATTTAAAAATAGAATAGAGACGTTACCATTGATCATGGATTTTGCAAAGCCTCCATTTGGGGCTGGAATTGGTGTATCTGTGTGTGCCCCTTTCCGCTACATCCAGGTGGGACTGACTGTTTGGAGAAAGTGCTGTGGCGATTTGTTGAGCTATAAATAATGGAATTAGGGTCTGATACGGAAGGCTCCAATCCAGGAATCTGGAAAGACAGTAAATGCATCAAGTCATTGAAATGTCCGTGATGATTTCAGAGAGTCATTGTTCTCTGGATGTCCGGGCATAACTCCCCTTATGTTAACGGGCTCTTGAAAGAAGAGAATAGATACTCTGGAGCATATGGGAGCAAAGGAGCCTAAAAATTCAAATGGGTTTATTCTTCCCTTGATTATCCTATGCATGGCCACTTCCTCAGCTGTTGTAAATCAATGTAAGCAGTACAGCTATGCTGATTTACACCAGCTGAGGATCTGGCCCATAATTTTCATAAAGGGAAGATGGTTAGAATAGGGATCTAGGAGAGGGAATAGATTGGGAGCCCAGACTATGGGAGTCTGTGTCTTTAAGCACCTCAGGTCCCCATGCCTCATTTGCTCTATCTGTGAAATAAGTCTAATAAGTCCTACCTCCCAGAGGCCCTGATCCTGCGCCATTAAAGTAGAGCTTTGCCATTGGCTTCCACAAGAGTAGGGTCAAGCCCAAAGGTGTTACAAAACTTAACAGTTGGAAAGCATTTTTCAATCCTTGGAGGAATGGTTCTGTATAGTACTATTACCACTACTGAATACCAATCAAAGTACCTATGTGTACTGAAGGGGAATGAATCTTTATACCTGCCTGGTGGAATAAAAGCTACAAAATGCATTTTTGTTATAGTTTTTAAAGAATAAAGTATGTTAAAAATACTATGTGGGTAGAAGGTGAAAGGCTAAAAAAGATGATAATTTCTTTATGCTTCTGAACTAATTCTTCTTCTATATATTTGTTGAAGACTAGCATGAGAGGTGTGCTTTAGGTCATACCCTGTTTCCAAATGAGCATTGAAATGATATAAATACTGCACTGGTAGGTGTCGTACAGGATCAGGTGCTCAGATACTGTGGTGATGAGCACAGTATAAGAACCTGAACAGACTAGAATAGAACAGAAGGATGTGATTTCCTTTAAGAGCTTTCTGCAGATGGAGTTTTACCTTAGACATAAGCATTCACTGCTACCATCCTGGTAAGAACGCGAGGACAGATTTTGATCTCAGTGACACCAATGTAAATCTGAGTTGTTCCAATGAGGCCACACATTTACATCTAATTATTCGTTGGATATTTGCACTGAGGGAAAAATATTCTACCATCCACCAGTACTTGTGCCAGCCTTCCATGGGAATTAATGAATCATGGGAATTCAGTATAGGAAATATCAGTAGGATTGGACACAAGGGTTTGGGATAATTCCCCCTCCCTCCCTTAGTAAAGGTCTTCTAATGGCAGCGGCCCCGCAATATGAGCAACCCTGTCATGACAAGCCATGGTGTGCACACGCAGGGCCATAGCCTCATTTTAATTCAGTTCGTACTTGGGCAAAGTGCCATCAAAGTCAATTAGAGAAACGAGGTGGGTGAGGTACTATCTTGTATTGGACCAGCTTCCGTTGGAGAGAGACAAGCTTTTGAGCTTACACAGAGCTCTTCTTTTGAAGAAGAATGTATTTTACCTCGTCCAACTTGTCTCTCCAATATCCTGGGAGTAATGTGGCTACAACAACACTGCGCGCATCACATCGATTACGGTTTTGCCTCTGTTGAGGACTGAGTGACAAATGAGCAATGAGCTCGGGATTTGGTGCGGTAAAAGAGGTCAAGAGTGACAGAGAAACTTGAGTTAGTTTCAGGCTTGCCAGGGTTATTGGGTCTGACCCAAAGCATAGTGGGAATTTTTTCATTGGATATGGCCCATCATGAACGACAATGACACGCTCCTACCCTGAGAGAGTCCTACTAGCTGTGGGAAGAGAATCATGTTTAAACTCTTTCAATCTGCAGCCATTGGGTGTATCCAGAGATTGAACCCAATCGTGCTCCAATCCCACTGAAAGCTCCCACTGCCGTCAAAGGGAGAGGCGGCAGGCCTGGAGTCCACAATTTCACATGGCCTCGCCTCTCTCCTCTTAGGGGGGTCTTGTGAAACGTCTGCTCTGTTTCTTAAAACTCCCCTGATCTCATTGAAGGGCAAGTCCTGCTTCTGCTCCCCTGCCCACAGCAAGAGTAGTGGGGATCCTGGAAGGGTCCAAAGTTAGGGCTAGGGTTATGGTTAGAGGTGGTGGGATTGTGCACATGCGTAGACCAGCTCTGTGAGGGATGCTTCTGCAAACATGGCTCAGGGCAAGGTAGAGGCACCTCACTGTCTGTACCTCTTTTGAGACTTTGATCCAGCACCAGTGAAGTCAATGGGAGTTTTTCCAGTCAGCTAATAGGAGCAGGTTGCAGGCAGGGTAGAGGTTACTACCATGAAATAGATCCTTTTAGCAGCCTGGGGGAGGAATCTAAATGCACACTCAATGGGGTTCTCCTGGGCAAAGCCCCCATATTCAACCCTGGCTGATCCCCATCACTGGTGGTTTTTAAGAACCAGTTGGACGAACACCTGTCAGGAATGGTCTAGTCCAGGGGTTGGCAACCTTTGGAAACCTGGGACTGCAAACTGTGGCCAGTGGGAGCTGCAATCGGCCGAACCTGTGGACGTGGCAGGTAAACAAATTGGCCCGGCCCGCCAGGTGCTTACCCTAGCGAGCGCGTACCAAAGGTTGCAGACCCCTGGTCTAGTCTTACTTGGTCCTGCCTCAGTGCAGCGGGCTGGATTAGATGACTTCTCAAGGTCCCTTCCAGCCCAACATTTCTAGGATTCTATGCATATGGGACAGGTTATCCCATTATGGGAAGGATGGAAATATGGTCCGGTGATTAGGACACTAGTCTGCAACTCAGAAGATCTGCCTCGGTCCCCTGCTCTGTGTGACATTAGCCTGTGTGCCTCAGTTCCCCTTCTTTGAAACCGTGATACGGCACTGCCGTACCTCACAGGATATATCCATTAAATATTGTGAGGTGCTCAGATATGACAGTAACAGGGGGCTGATAAGAATGATAGATAGTGAATCTGTGAATGATTAGTTAGCTAAAAAGTTACGTAGCAGCAAGTTATTCCTACTTCCAGAAACAGATCCTTGTTTTCGCCAGTAAATCTGACCTGTGAGATACCAAAAATTTGGATGACATCACCAAACTTTCTCTGTTGGTCTATATTTCATTGCCAATGTCTGCTCTTACACTGACAAAGGCAGACTGGGAGTTGTCTCTTAACAAATCCATTTCAGAGCTATTTAGAAATTCCCTAGGGGGGCAAGGAGTTATCAAAGAGGACTGGGAGTAGGATGATTCATTGCGCCACTGTATTTATTATCATTGATCCACTGTATTATAAAGCATCTTTTCGAAGGGGTACTTGCAATACCAATCTACGCTAGAAGGTGGCACTCGAATCCAACAATTGCAGAGGCTCTCTGGCAGCAGAGTTGCATAATATGCATGTCAGTCACTGTTTTGCAATTGCACTTCAGCAAGAAATTAGACCTTTTTGCAAATACAAAGTTAAACATCTTTAAATCCCCTCCACACACAAAAAAAGGTGAAAACCAGTGTTGCAGTAATAAAACGTATGCATTGCAGATCCTTGAAAGAAGTTAGACAATTGCATATAACTCTCCATCTTACCTTAATTGTTTTGCTGTTTCAAATCTTGAGAGGAGGAAAGAGTTTGTATTATTATTATTATTATTATTTTAAATGCTGTGATTACTTCTTGTTCCTCTTGAAATCTCAGGAAGCAGTGGGATAAGCCTCTGATTCCCCCGAGGCCGCCTTTATTACTGTGGAGCAAGAGATGTGATTTTTATTCTTTAGGGAATCCTGCACATGACCAGAGGATTAATTTTGTAATCTCTCTTCTGCATGTGGTATTTAAATGTTAACCTAGAAAAAGATAAGATGGACTTGTGAATTTCGATCAGAGGAACGCTTCCTTTCTGAAGTCATTGGGAAAGTTATATAAGCCCCTTAAGGAATTTTTTTTAAATCTTGAATGAGAACTGTTTCCTTATGGAGAAGCCGCTTTCAGTGAAAATGTTTTGACAAAGCCATCAGCACAGTTTGCAATGAAATGGCCATGCGGCTTCCTACTTACAGTTTGGTTCACTGCAGCGCAAGCAATTGCAATATGAGATTTGTCTGAAAAAGAAACCAAGAAGCCAGATCCTCTGCTGGTGTAAACCAGTGGAGCTCCACTGACTTCAGTGATTTGCACCAGATGAGGATCTGGCGCGATGTGTATAATATGATTTAACCTGCCAACTTTTGGCTGATCAGGGTTTTTTGACGGAGGCTGCAAAATCTCCTTTAAACAGAAACTTAGCTGCAGCTCAGCGATGTAAAAACTGATGCCTCTCCTTCATTATTTAGGTCTGAAGTCCCAGAGGTCACATCTGGGGGCATGTAGTGATCCACTCATTTGTTCTAGATCATACAACCCCCGGACTAATGGGACAGACGTGATCTGAAATGCGTGACCTTTGACCACTCCCCAGCTGTTACAGAAAGCTGAGGGGGGAGGCTGAGATGCTTTTGTTCCTCCATTGGACTGTTGTATCTAGTGGTCTGTCTCATCTTATATTTAGACTGTCATCTCTTTGGGGCAGTGACGGTCTTTTTGTGACGTATTTGTGCAATGACTAACACAATCCTTGACGGGGGAGCTATTGTAACACAACTAATGATGATTAAAACTGAGGTACCTTACTCACCACCCATGGGAGACATTAGATTTGCTGGGGCTAAGGTAGAGAGGGAAGTTCATTTCCTCAGTGCTGGAGAACATCTCTCCCAAACTTAAGACAATGAAACAGACATGTTCAGAATGTAGCAAGCTCCCCATTCAGACATGGAGGATCGTCTCTCTCCAGTTGATGCCCCTAATTTGCCACCCCATGAATCACAGCTCCTCCTTGGAAGATGCTTGTTCTCCATCACATCTTCCACCTTCTGCCATCCTGCTGTCTTGACCTTTCTATAGAGAATCAGGGAAGGCTCTTTGAAGTCTGCCACTGCCGGATTATTCTCCATTAGGGTGGGGTTGGGCTTCCTTTGGAACTGGAGCAACTAAAGGTTAAGGAAGGAGAGGTCTACCTGGTGTGAATAAGATTTTGATTCCACTACCTGGTTGCGGGCAGGGCTATAAACGAGGCAAGGAAATATGAGGGACTTTTCTATTTAATTTGTTTACATTTGCCAGCCAGGGCAGGTGGAGGAAGAGCCACCATCTTAGGCTTAGATTGCCTCTGACCCTCAGCACTCCCATCCTATGTCTACACTGCGATAAAAAACTTGGGGCAGCGAGTCTCAGGCTCCAGCCCAAGCCCAAATGTCCACAGTGCTATTTTACAGCCTCGCAGCCCGAGATGTGTGAGGCGGGCCAGCTGCGGCTGTGCCACGGGTCTTTTATCGCAGTGCAGATAGACCCTAAGTGACAGTGGCTCAGAACATCACACAACAGCTGGGTCAGAGAAGAGAGAAAGTGACAAGAATAACAAAGCCGCAGATCCCCCACTTTGACTGTCTGGCCATCGCATGTAAGGCTGGGTCAATGGAAAACACACCATCTTGCAGAAAAGTAGGTAGCTACGAGTGGCATTAGCCTCTCTTATGGGGGATGGGGAAGAGCTCCAGTTAAAATGAGAGCAGATGGAGTGCCGTGCGAACAGGACAGTTAATACCTGGGGAAGGTAACCAGAGTGTCTGAAGAAGAGCTCTGTGAAGCTGGAAAGCTTGTCCTTTCCGCTAGCCGAAGTTGGTCCAATAAAGCCGTGGTTTTCAAATGTTTTAGGCTGTGTATCCCTTTCCAAATAACGTAATCTACCCCATGCCCCCATCTGAGATAGGGTCAGAATATACCGATGAAAACAGGGAAAAAGACGGTCTGTCCGGGGTAACACGATGTGTTGTCTGCCAGGACAGGATTTTTCTCGCATGCCCCTAGCGTACAGGTACCCCAGTTTGATATAGCCTCACCCACCTCGTCCCTCTCATATCCTGGGCCCAACATGGTACAACAATAGTGCAGACAATTATTGTCTGGCTTCAGAACTGTACAAGGAAAAATAGGGTGCAGGCAGGCAGAGAGCCCACTGCTCGGATTATAATCCAGTTTCTCATCCTCCTTATTTTCTTTCCAACTAATTGTTTGGGTTCTTCCTAATATTTGTGAATGCAGCTGCTTCTCTCTCTCGCCAACAGAGGCTGGTAAAAGAGAGGTTTGTGCCACACTTTAGCTCCCTGGCAGCTCCCCTGACTAACCAACCCTTCCTGGGGTTCACCGACGCCTCAGACCCCGGCCTGGGTGTGGTGCTGATGCAAACTGATACTCAAGGGGGAGAGACACCCCCTTGTGTACTTACCCACCTGGCCACGGTGATATGTAAGTCCAAAAAGGCTGGGCCTGTCTGTGCGAACGGCGGCCAGGGGGAGCTAAAGAGAAGCAAAAGGAGAGGGAAACTAAAAAAAAAATCCCCCCCCCCCCCTTCTCCAGCAGTTTGACATCAGAGCGCGTTTTATTTCCCCACTAGCCGCTGGTCTCCTCCCCCCGCCCCAATCCATTTCATCCCGCCCCAGCGTCAGTTTCAGGCATGTGCATTGCACGTCCCAGGGAGACGCGGGGTTTTGGAGAACGGTCTCCTTCCACATTGACAAAAAGCCCCCCAGCACCCCTCCCTCTCCCCTCCCCTCCTCCTCCCCCCTCCCCACCAAAATCCCCCTTGCAATCCGCCCCGAGCGGCTGGCCGCTGCGATCCGCCCCCCGGCTGGTTTGCAAAGCTGCGCGCCCCGGGAAGGTGGCTAGGTGGGTGTCCGGGAGCCAGGCAGAGGAGACACCCCGGCGGGAGCGAGCCGAGATGTCTAGGAAGCGCTCGGCCGGCGGGGCGGTGCAGCGGGGGGCGGTGAGCCGCGGGCAGCCCCGAGCCGGTTCGGAATGAAGGGTGGCTGGAGCCGAGCCCCGCCGAGATGTCGGTGCCTTTACTCAAGATTGGAGTCGTCCTGAGCACCATGGCCATGATCACCAACTGGATGTCGCAGACGCTGCCGTCCCTGGTGGGGCTGAACACCACCAAGTTAACCGCAGCCTCGGGGGGCACCTTGGACAGGAGCACGGGGGTAAGTGTCGGGGAGGCTGGGGTGCAAGGCACGTCTGTGCACTTCGTGTGTGTGTCGGGGGCTGGTGTGCAGAGAATGTGCCCTTCGTGTGTGTGTGTGCCGGGGGGCTGGTGTGCAGGGCACGTCTGTGCACTTCGTGTGTGTGTCGGGGGCTGGTGTGCAGAGAATGTGCCCTTCGTGTGTGTGTGCTGGGGGGCTGGTGTGCAGGGCATGTCTGTGCACTTCGTGTGTGTGTCGGGGGGCTGGTGTGCAAGGCACATCTGTGCACTTTGTGTGTGTGCCGGAGGGCTGGTGTGCAGGGCACATCTGTGCACTTTGTGTGTGTGCCGGAGGGCTGGTGTGCAGGGCACATCTGTGCACTTTGTGTGTGTGTCGGGGGGCTGGTGTGCAGAGAATGTCTATGCACTTTGTGTGTGTGCCGGGGGAGCTGGTGTGTTCCCTGGTGGGGCTGAAGACCACCAAGTTAACCGCAGCCTCGGGGGCACCTTGGACAGGAGCATGGGGGTAAGTGTCGGGGGGCTGGTGTGCTGGGCACGTCTATGCACTTTGTGTGTGTGTCGGAGGGGCTGGTGTGCAGGGCATATCTATGCACCTTGTGTGTGTGTCAGGGTGGGGGGTGAGGCCTGGAAGCACAGATCCTTAATTTGCAGGAGGGGCACAAAGTTTGCTCTGGATCGGGGCTAGATGCTGCTGGCCCTTGTCTCCTGTGCCAGGCGCGTTTCTGTTAGCTGAGGTGAGGGTAGCGCGGCTGATCACTGTCATGGTTGGTTTGGCTGGCTTGGCTTTGTTTTGTAAAGTCGAAAGGTCTGGCCTGATCGTCCGAGTCCAGGGAAGCGAAGTGGGTGGCAGAGGCCAGTCATTGGGGTGGGGAGGGAAGGGAATAGCTCCGCTCCCAGCTTTGGTTGGCTGTGTCCTGCACCTGTGCCGGGAAACTGACTGGGAGAGGGTGCGTGTGTGTGTTTAAATGCTGTCCTTAGAGGTTTCCCAAGGGCAGCTCTCTCATCTTGTAGAGCCTCAGGAATGGGCCGGGTGGAAAATCCCAGGGGTTTCTTTTTAGGGGGGCGGTGGCTGTGTGTTGGGGGGGATGGGGAGGAGATGAAGATGTTTTGCAGTTGTGCTGGCAGAGGATTTGGTCTTAGAAAATCTAATTGTGCCATAGTGACTTGTCCCATTCCCTTCCCCCACCTCCTCCTCCTCTCTCTCTTTCATGTGACTGGGTGTTTCTGGGTTAATCCAGGAATCTTTTGGTTTCTCATTAAATAGGTTGTCAAGATGGAGCTATTGAGAATTGAGCTACAGCCTTCATTTGCATAGCAGTGGGGCGAGATTGCCATAGTTAGAAGAAGGGCACGGTAAAGGCACATTCCCAGCATGACGGATTGCTTGGAAGGAAAGGCACAGAGCTTGTGCGTCCTGCCACTCCTCTCCTTGCAAAGCTGCCTTTGTGTGTTGGCAGCGCAGCTAAGGTGCCCCTCTTAGACCGCTGTCCTGTTACATAACAACCTGTTAGCTAGGAGTCTGGAGAGCATCCTGTGAGTGGAAAGTGGGTGTCTTGGGGAGGGGTTGGGAGTGAGGCTGGCTTCCCCTTTATATTTCCCTGACTGAAAAAATTTCAAAAGTTCCTGTGTCATGACATTTCCATATAGCTTGCTGTCAGGTGTAAGACCCACAAGAACGGATGCACTCAGATGCCTGGAATCAATAGTCATTATCAGGATGGAAAATGCATCAGGGAAGTTGCAAGTGCATTTTAGTCGTGCCTTATGGTGCCCCTTGTCTTTTCTGAAAGGATACTATAAACTGGATTCTTATTTATTGGAAATGGCTGAGTATAACAATCCTTCTTTCTTCCCTTAGCAGGAAAGAATTGACACCTCTCACCTCCAGGCTGTATGCTTCTGTCTTAAAAAAATTAGCATTTTGCAGCCTCACTGTTTCAAGATGAAGAGTATTTGATATAGTGTCTCTGTTAATTGTGAGTGGATTTGGCAGTTTGTTCCCTGTTACAAGAATGTGATGTGACCCAAAATCATTTTAGCTGTAGTTTGTCTGTCTATCTATCCCCATACACTCCGTCCGTTGATCTATCTATCTATCTATCTATCTATCTATCTATGTGGCTGTTTGCAAGGTTATTTATTGCATATTTAAGCACTAAACCAGCATCTTTCCTTCTAGCTGGTGAAATACTGGTCCCTTCAAAATGATCAGAGACGGTGATTAAATAATGTATTTTGCAAAATGTTGTGTGATTAAAGGGAAATGAAGGTCAGAGATCCTGCAGGGGCTGGGGAATGTGTTTAGCTTCATTGCTGGACTCCCTTTCCACATATGCATTATGGAAGCCCAGATCCTAGTGCTGATTACATCTTCAAGGTTGTATTCCTCGTTAGCTGGTGTGCTGTCTCACGGCTATTCTGGGCTATTTCTCCTCCTTGGATTAACAGAACAGTTTAAGAAATATTGCAGTGCTCCTGAAAATCTCCTGGGACACTTTGAATAGCGGAGCGGGGAAAACCAGTAAAAATGCTGGTTGCCTTTTCCTCATAAGAGCTAATTCCTGTTTCAGGACCTTGGAGAGCTCTGTAGATTCCCATTGATTGCTGCTCTGTTCCTGGAGTCAGGAGAACACTGACTAGTACATCAGGATGCACTTCATTCTCTGTGTGTCAAGGAGAAATTGAGTGTGTGTCTTAATAATAGCATGGCATCAAGTTTCACACAGGCTGGGTGTGCATCAGAACTCACTTGAACTAATGATGCCAACCGACCCTACTACCCCTTGATTTTCCATCCCACATATCCCCAATCTTCCCCATTGTGTCCATATTATCTGCTTCAACTCTTGCTCTCCTTTTCATGCCATCAAACTCTTTGTTTACCTGTCCCCAATCCATATTTTTGCATTAAAAATGCATCCTATCCTTCATATTTACTGGGCCCTTGGAGGAACCTTTCCTTTATTTATTCCATGGTTCCATTATGTTTCTATGTTGCTCTATTGCTGCTTGTTAAAAAAAAATGTTTTTGGTTGCACTGAATACTTCCCATACATCCATTTCCCTACACTCTCGCTATCCCTCTAAGTGTCCCTCGTCTTACTTAACCCGCCCCCTTTTCCATGTATCGCTTAGGTGTTGCCTACCAACCCAGAGGAAAGCTGGCAGGTCTACAGCTCTGCCCAAGACAGCGAGGGACGGTGTATATGCACAGTGGTGGCTCCCCAACAGACGATGTGCTCACGTGATGCCAGGACAAAGCAGCTGAGACAGCTCTTAGAAAAGGTAATGGGATGAACCATCCTGTGGGAAGGAGGGAGGATGGTCTGGTAGTTAAGGCAGGTGGGATTCAAGAGATCTGGCTGCAATTCATGGTTCTGCTGTGGACTCCTTGAGCAATTCCTTCTGTGCCTCATTTCCCCATCTGTAAAATGGGGATGACGACAATACCTGCCTACCTCACAAGGTGGGAGGATCAATTCATTCATGTTTGTAAGGTGCTTTGATGTTATGGCTATGAAGTATAAGTATCTAGATAGAGGAAGGTTTGTGAAAGCCTTTGTGAAATGTAATAAGATCAAAGATACATGATGTTGCCTATGTAATTCAGTCGGGGGAAAAATTCTGCAGTTGACTCTAATCACATTGGTTTTTATTGAATTAACACTTAAATATTTTCAAAGGGTGAGTCTCGAAAAGACAAGAGAGAAGCCCAATTAAAAATGAAGCCCAGGCCCTTTTAGCTGTATTGATATTAAAAAGGTTGGATAAAACAGCATGAGCCATCGACATCAAATAACATGGTCGTGAGGGCTTGTAGTTTTCTTCCTGACATTGACATTCGCATGGTTCGTTTTTAATAGTCTGCTGTCTGGAGAGATCAGAAGACACATCCCTGATATCAGGAAATTCTCTGGATAATGGATCCCATTGAAGAAACACCGTTTCTTGTGAAATAGTGCCATTCTTTTCTAAATCTAAGTAGACTCTTGTATTGGGGCATGTAATTATCCCTCGTGTCTAAATACTGTACTATGCCAGCATCTGAAGTATGTGACACAATAATTTTTATCCTGATACCTGGAGGAAATTGACGTGTTAGTCACTCAAAACATTCATAAACCTGCACTTAATGTGTTTTACTCTGCTCTGAGTACTATAAACTGACACATGAGGCATTTCTCCTTTGTTTGTAGCATAAGCTTCTGGCTTTTGTTTCCTCACATACTAAAGAGAACATGCCCAACAGAACAAAATCTGAAGTAGGAACAGGGGCAGCACTAGTATCAAAGACCCATTGGCTTTGTATAACTACTCACCTGAATAAGACAAGCAGGTTTTGACCCAAAGTCCTATTCAAATGTAAACAGTGGGTGTGGGGTGAAAGACCTAAAATGTGATTGTTTCCAATGCAGAGGGTGCTGAAATATAAACGTTCATTGTTTTTCTTAGACAGCAAGCTGCTCTTGGGATGCCAGGGTATAAAGTAAGGGAAGAATGATGTGCAAAGTCAGATGCTCGTGTGTGTGTTAACCGATCTATCTCTACACATGCACCATCCCGTAAGAAAACCCACAAATAAAGGGGTGAGCCATAGAATCATAGACTTTAAGGTCAGAAGGGACCATTATGATGGTCTAGTCTGACCTCCTGCACAACGCAGGCCACAGAATCTCATCCACTTCTGTATCAAACCCCTGACCTATGTCTGAGCTATTGAAGTCCTCAAATCATGGTTTAAAGACTTCAAGATGCAGAGAATCCTCCAGCAAGTGACCCGTGCCCCACGCTGCAGAGGAAGGCGAAAAACCCCCAGGGCCTCTGCCAATCTGACCTGGAGGAAAATTCCTTCCCGACCCCAAATATGGTGATCACCTAAACCCTGAGCATGTGGGCAAGACTCACCAGCCAGACGCCCAGGAAAGAATTCTCTGTAGTAACTCAGATCCCACCCATCTAACATCCCATCAAAGGCCATTGGGCATATTTACCTGCTAATAGTCAAAAATCAATTAATTGCCAAAATTAGACTATCCCATCACACCATCCCCTCCATAAACTCATCAAGCTTAGTCTTGAAACCAGATATGTCTTTTGCCCGCATTGCTCCCCTTGGAAGGCTGTTCCAGAACTTCACTCCTCTGACGGTTAGAAACCTTCGTCTAATTTCAAGTCTAAACTTCCTGATGGCCTCTGATCTGGATCTCCATTGAAACAAAATCCTTTTAGTAAAATGTAACTGCAGACACTTTTGGAAAACCTCCAAGCTCACAAGAAAGATCTGTTGCTGGCTGCAAGCATTCCTGCCCCTTTCAAGAATCTGACATCTTAACTCCCCTAGTTTTGTGATGAGAACTAGCCTCACATTTTTTTTCACCACAAATAGCAGGAGAAACATAACATGTCAAAGATATAATTGTGTTTGGATTTTCCAAGGAGGAAAGCAACCATAACCTATTATTCACCTTTGGGGATAATAAAATGTTCCCATAACTGGTCTGAGCAAAGCTGCATTTTTTGAGTGAGTAATTCTTTTCTTTTTTGATTTTTTTTTTCTTTTTGAAAAGTAGAAGAAATTTCTTCCTTAGAAATTGATGCTATAGGCTTTGCATAGAGGTTTTGGGAGTTAAGCAAAAGCTCAGGTTCAAAGTTGTAAAAAGCCAATCTATTCTAAAACACATTGACACCAAAGTATGAAAATTAAGTTAGGGGGGCCAGTGAGTACCCCCATCTCATTCTGCTTCAAAGGACATTGACATCACTTGGCACCTCATGTTTTTAACCCCCCTTTTAAAGCAAAGTTACAATAAAACTTGAAAAAAATCTGGGTGTGCCCCCCATGCTACCACAGTGTAGCTCTCTATCGCCCTCTAGTGGCGAGACCACAGATGGAGGAATTACGAGTCGTACTGCCTTCAAGTGAATGGACTGGTCCTTTGCCTCAAATAGTGGAGGCACATGCATTTAGCTCCAGACGGCCCAGCAGGGGTATTACTCATAGACACTACCCCCAAAGGATAGCACCCACAGACTGGGATGGTCAGGATCTAGGAGATATTATCTAGCAGACGTGGTTTGCTAGAGTCACCAGGCCAAATTCTGCTCCCAGTTACACAGGTATAAATCCAGAGTAACTCCATCAGTGTCAAAGAAACTGGCATAACTGGAAGCAGAATTTAAATCCCATCTTATTAATTTTTTGCTTCCCTAAGGTAAAATCAACTATTTTCCCCCTTGGCAACCGTTAGCTTGTCTATTTGCTGCAAAATGAGGTTTTATGAGCACTCGGAATATGTGAAAAAATACTCTTAACTAAGGTTCTTCAGGGGTTGTAAGTGACTGGAAGAAACTGAGGGAAATTGAAGACAGAGAATGTATTTCGGTCTCAAGTCCAGGAAAACACTTACGCCCCTGCTTGACCTTAAGTCCATGAGCAGTCTCATTTAAGTTTAATCATGTGCTTAAGTGCTTTGCTGGATCAAGACCTTAAAATGCTAATGAAAATAAAAGATGTGGATCTTTAAATGATGAATCTGACATTATTGTCAAAGATCAGGAATAATAGTAATTGATATTTTAAAATGGCCACCATAGGTTGCTACTTAATTAAAAAAAACCTCTTATAAGCAATGAACGGAATGGATTTGAACTTTACACCACACACGTCACTGGAAATAACTCGTTTCACTGTATGTCCTCACGTAAGCGCCCTTCCTTATTTGCCTTAAGTTAATTCATGCACAGTTGGGCTTTTTATCGGGAGTGAGCACTGGCACAATTAATTGACCCAGTTTTGGGCAACTTCAAACTTAATCCCCATTTCCATTGGCAGATGTACAAAGCGATCCCACTAGGCAGAGGCAGGTTTTCTCAGGGAAGGACTGGCTGGGTCAACATGATAAAAATGTTGTGCAAGTCCAGGCTGTAACAGACATGCCACCCAGTGCAGGCAAAGCTCCTTAGATTCCTCCCCATCCATTGCAGGCAAATTACTGCCTTACTGTTGACCACCTCTTTTTCTCCTTCTCCCCATTCAGTGCAGTCTACCTAAAGGCCTGATTCTCGGCAATGGCCTAGGTGGGGCTGGGACAGTTGTTGCTGGGTGTGGATGGGTGGTACTGCTGGAATTAGGTACTGAAAATTCTTTCTTCTCATCACAGTCCTGACCAGAGCTGAGAGAAATTTACTAGCCATGAAACCATTTGCACTGGTTGGACAATGAGCTTCTCCACCTTAGCATGTCACAAGCCATTAGACCTTGATGCATGGGTTCCCCTTAATTATTTGGATGTTACTTTTCATATTGTCCTTGTCATTAGATGTTAATTATGGGCAACCTCGATCATTTCACAAAACTTAGAGAAAAGCTGGCACTTGTCCCGTGGCTGGTTCCAGCAAAGTCCAAGAGGCCTGTGCTTCTGCTACCACACACATTTCCTACAGCCATGTTTAAGAGGAGTTAGACTGGCTCAATGAAGCTCCCTGGAGGAAATACTGAATGCCAGTCATCTCTTCCGTATCCCCCAAGTCCAATATTATAGCTTCACTGAGCATTGAATGTGCAAACAGGAGCTATTTGTGGTGGCATGGAACTCAGAGAGCTTCTTGGAATTTGTTTGCAGAGGAAGTTATAGCAAGGTACAAAGAGTAATATTTCCTTAAGCTTTGGGTTCTGATAAGAATTGCGTTAATTTCAGTGGAAGGTGTACCAGGCTTTCAGTCCCTAGTTTAGCAAAGCATTTAAGCACAGACTTCACTTTAAGAACTGGAGTATTCCAAGCTGAAATCAATAGGCTTCTAATAATAGTTGTTATTATTATTGTATTGCATTGCATTGGATTTATTTGTATTGTGGTAACATCTCAGGAGTCCCAGGACTCCATTTTGTGTTAGGAACTGCACAAATACAGAACAAAGACTGTAAGCTCCTTGGGACAGGGACAATCTTTATTTGCAAGCTTCATTGCTTTCCTGAATTGGGGTCATAGTTAACATCCTGTAATGGCACAAATATTGGGGTGGAATTTAGCTAATCAATTGACGGCAACCCTTCAAAATCAGGTCAGTGTTCTCACAACACTTCTCAAGGTGGAGATAAATGTTTTAAAACATTTGAAAACTGAGTTCTCTGGTGGCATCTAGCACTGATTCCAACCTTAAAAGTTATTGAGATAGTGGCCGCTAAAATCAGAGGTCTCAAGTTGGTCAGCCAGAAATGACAACCACCATAATCAGAGGCTACATTTGGAAATATTAGCCTTTAATGTGAATGCATGTATTATTTGCCAGTTTATACGGCATTGCCTACCTCTGAATGTATTCTTTGTGACTGGTGACATACAACTAGTAATAAAGAAAAGACCACGTTGTTTGAATAGTGAGGTTTTGCTAGCTGGGTCTAAAGCCTTCACTTAGGCAATCAGTGAATGTCTCCTTCTGTACATGAAGCAGTGATAATTCATACCTGAACAGAAGTATTCCTCTTAGTCAAATATTCTTCTGTTTAACTAATAGTCTTTCCACCTGCAAAGGCAGACATTGTACGCTGGCTCAGCCAATCAGAGACACCATTAAGACTCATACATTTTATACTTGACTACAGTCCTTATTTGCATTCATGATTGTTGGATTATTTTCTGGAGCCTGGCAGAATAAATGTTTATGAAACCAATTTGCTCTGTTTTGGAGCACATGGTCATAATACCATCAGATGCTGCTGATTAACTAGTAAATAATGTATCTGCTGATTCCTCTTTAGCTTTGTTGACTGAGTGGGAAAAGGTCAACGTTTTGTATGATGAGGCAAATGATGCTGCCTAGCTCCTATGAAAGCTTTCTCGTTTGACTGTGTTGCCTCTTTTTATTTTTTATTTCTTTGGACAGGTGCAGAATATGTCTCAGTCAATAGAGGTATTGGACAGGCGAACTCAAAGAGACTTACAATATGTAGAGAAGATGGAGAACCAGATGAAGGGGTTGGAATCGAAATTCAAGCAAGTGGAAGAGAGTCACAAACAACACCTGGCAAGACAGTTTAAGGTATGTACATCCTCCAGCCTGCTAATGAGGCTACAGTGTCTCTTCCTCTGCCCCAATATACCGTGGGGCAAATGATCAGAGAAGACAAAAACAATTCTCCAAACTTCTATGTAGATAAACCTACTGTGTGGCACCACCCCAGGGTTCTATTCCCACTGCATTCTGGGCCTTACTCAGCAAACATTGATATCCACAAAAGTTTTGCCTGAATAGAATCAGATCTTGAATGCACTGAATTTCCAGGAAGGAATTTTCAAGCATGCATTGAGAATAGGTCTCCTAATGTACACTCTTACTTTGTAAAGATAAGACCAAATGACCAGAGTGATATGGCAACAATGAGGAGGAAAAAATGCCGGTAAAGTGTATAGGTTGCTTCTTTTTCAGTAATTAGCCCAAAGTCCTCATGTTAAGTAACCTCAGTTAAAAGGTAGGCAATTCCTATATTTGAGCATTAGTGTCCTCACTGAGTGAAACAGATCACTCATGGACCAAGGAGCGGGCAAGGATCTGGGGTGACATCCTGGTGCCTCTGAAGTCAATAGGAATTTTGCTGCCGACTTCAATGGGGTCAGGATTCCACTACTGTATTTCACTGGGTTTGGGGAAAGATCCCATCCAGACTGACATCATGGACCCATTTATTCTCTTCTGAAACAGCCCATGAGTTGGAGCATTGCTACCATTTACGTAGCAAATGGAATCCAATACTACCGTGGCACCAGAGAATTTCCCCTTCACATTCTTTGAGAAATATTTTGATTACATTTTCTTGAAACATTTCCCCACATTTTTTAACAACTAGCGAGCTGGTTGAAACGTTTTAATTTCAAGATTTAACTGATGTTTTCAATTTTGAAATACCAACATGTGGAATTAAAAAAAATGGGAAAGAATATTTGTGAAAATTGTCAATTTCACCCTCATTTTTCAACCAGCTCGGATCATCAAGTTCAATTCTTCAGCTTAGATCTAAGGTTAGGACCTGCTAGACTGAGACAACTTTCAGCTCTAACAATGTGATCTTAATCCCCCCCCCTCCCACACACACACACACACCCGCACACCATGGTGATACATTCACTAGAGAGTGCAAATAAAAACGTATAAAACATCGGAGGGGAACTCATCACTTGAAATAGAGGAGCATGGAAAACAAATAACGTTTCACTACATGGGCTAGTTTCCAATCTCATTCATGCCAGTATAAATCCAGAGTAATTCCACAAGACACTCAGATACCATGGTCCTAGGCATTGTATAAGAATCTGAAATGGAACTGTCACTGGTGCTATTCTGGATTTACATTGGTTTAACTGAGATCCGAATATGGCCTATTATTAGGCTTGGTAGAATAAGATTTTTATTTTTTTAAATAATTTTGACAGATAATATAAATGTTTATTTTTAATCTCCCCTCCCCCCCCCCCAGTTTTTCTCAATTTAAATTTTCACAGTTGCTCAAAATTATAAGCATTTTTTTCTGATTTTTATCGATTTAAATTTTCACAGTTGAGGGACAGTATGAGGGGTCAGACGATGGGGGCACAAAGATCATCATTATTTAATGACAGTAGACACCGAGAATCAAAAAGTTAAAGCTCTATAACTGTTAAAACACAAATTGCCACCATCATATATTGAAATGTGCAAAATGAATACCTTTAACCCAAACTGTAGTGAGTTCTCAAGTTGATTTTTTCTTACTTTCCCTATCTGTAAATTTCAATTATTACTGATGGAAATATTTTTCCCTCGGTTTGTGTGTGTATGGTGAAATCGACGTTTATCAACATTTATCGATAAAAATCTAATCCTTCCAAGCCTACCTATTATGAATACTATCCAATGCTTCATTACATGGTAAGTGCGTGCATATTTACATGTGCATTGTTGTCTAAGGGATCTCAGCATCTTCAACAAAATGTTGTGTACTATGCCTTTAAAGACAGCCTTTCTTTTCATTAAAAAAAACCAAAACAGTTTGGCGAAATAATGGCTGTGTTTCTGGAGAACCAAATTAAAAATGATATTTTTAGCATGATTAAATAGCATTAAAGAATTGTTCATAGCAATTGCTGCCCAGGCACAGGGCCGGCTCCGGCTTTTTTGCCGCCCCAAGAGGCGAAGCAGAAAAAAAAAACCCAATCGGCGGCACTTTGGTGGCAGCTCAATCGCGCCGCTTCATTCTTCTGCGGCAATTCAGCGGCGGGTCCTTCGCTCCCAGGGACTGAGGGACCCGCCGCCGAAGACCTGGACGTGCTGCCCCTTTCCATTGGCCGCCCCAAGCACCTGCTTCCTTCGCTGGTGCCTGGAGCCAGCCCTGCCCAGGCATGATTTGAAATCACAGTCACAGCATTTTGTTTGTGCCAACGCCGGCGTTAAAATGTGAGTGGTTTGGAGTTGCGTTTGGGTTTTTTCTTATCATAAAACTATTTGTTTATGAACGGATGTCTGTGTAAGGCAGGTTAGTGAGCTAGCTCCTCAACAGTATTTCATTTTCTTGCTTACAGGGCTAACTTAAAAGAAAGTTTTTTCAATGCTGCAGTGACTGAAGAAGCAGTTCACTCCCATGTAACCATGAAAAGAGGGTCACAGAGCATTTTGCACCATGCATTTCTTTCTTTCTTTATTATTTTCCAAATTAGTACCATATCTCACTAAGGAACCTTGAACCACAACTGAGATCTTCCTTTGCATGCAATTGTAGATGCATTTCATGAATAGTTTGAAACCCTTGTCAATGCATATATATATACATAATTTTTTTAAAGAAAAAAAAAAACAACAGAACTCTTTGTGTATGTGATCTGAAGCATGTAACCGTAAGATGTTGCATTCTAAAAATGACAAATAAAGGCCTTTCCCAAATATTTTGGTGTTCTACAGACTGTTTAATATACTCTTTCTAATACATCATTTGGACCAAAAAAATAATAATGATAAGAATAATTGTGGGGATAAGAACATTGCACTCACGTAGGAAGCAGCCAGATCAAGGCAGAGTGTTGCAGATTTTTGCACGCATAGCACTGAACCAAGCTTATTTTAACCTTGCAGGCAATAAAAGCGAAAATGGAGGAACTTAGGCCTTTGATACCAGTGTTGGAAGAGTACAAAGCCGATGCAAAATTGGTATTGCAGTTTAAAGAGGAGGTCCAGAATCTGACGTCAGTTCTAAACGAACTCCAGGAGGAGATTGGCGCCTATGACTACGAAGAGCTTCAGAACAGAGTGTCAAATCTTGAAGAAAGGCTCCGTGCATGCATGCAAAAATTAGGTAGGCTCAGAACAATATGGTGGCACTGGCAAAACACCAGCAATGTAAAGTACATATTACATCTGGAGGTAGCAGTGCTGACCTGGACATCTCCTTGTGCCTTCACTGCACTGGCTATAAGAAATGAGTTCACAAAGCAGGGTCTGATCCTGTAAACACATATGCACACGAGTAACTTTACTACCGTGAGTAGCTACTCACCTGAGTAAAGTTACTCGTGGCGCAAGTGCATGCAGGATCATATCCTCAGTTGGACATGAGACTTTGCAAAGTTAGCAGTGAAATATGGTAAATAGGCTATTTTAAATACTGCTTATGCGATGCAAACACTGGGTCTCCATTTAAATTATGTATCATTGTCCAGTCTTTCTGCTAGCTAGAATTGGGACATACCATTTTAAATAATATGTATGTGGGGCATGACTTTTTACCAGACAAGAGCACACCCTCACCAGTATTTGCTCACGTTTGTGTGTGGGCTGCAGCTCTATAAAGAATATAACACTCCACCCCACCCCACCCCAATCCATCACTTCCTTTCAGTGAAGGAGTAGAACTCTATCAAATCAGGCCAAGTAAATAGAAATTGTAAAGCACAGGCAGCCAGATTCTGATCTCATTGCAGCTGTTATCAATTGGCCATAACCCCACTGAAGTCAGTAGATTTCTTCTGGAGAATACACCTCTGTAACTCAAATCAGAATCGGGCCCGAGGTAGAGGGTGAAAATGTTGGCCCTTTGAGAAAAAGAGGGGATTCTGCATTCTGTGTACTTGTTGCAAGACATTTCCCCAACATCTGTTGACCTAGCTCCCTCCTGATTTAATTTTCCACTTACATTATTGACTTGCTTGTTAAGCAATTTAAGTCATCTGAACACATTAACCGATCCACCAGTCTATTTCGGTAGCACATTTGAAATTATACTCTCATGTGACTTCAGTAAAGATCAGCTGCCTTCTCATCACTGTATATTTTTGGCAAGGTACCATTTTATTTTTCTACTGTCTATGCTACTGGGATTGTTTCTGTTTGTTTTTAGACCTTTCCACCTTTGTTAGGAAGCTTCCTCCCTTTAGAAATTGATTGCTGTTATTATTTTAGCCTGTTATCTGTTACCTTGTAACCCACCTGTCAGCTAAAAGCCCACAGAGGAAAATGAATTCATTTAGAGCATTATATATGCACAGACAAATTTCTATGGGAGCTGTGGATAAAATTTGCAAAAGTGTTTAAGTGACTCAAGTCGTTAACACAGTCTCTAGAGTATAAGTCTAATTAAACGTCAAAGGGACTTAGGCTCTTCCGTGCCTGACTCATTTTGAAAATGAAGCTTGGGCTCGTAAGTTACGGACGCGCTTTTGAAAATGCCACCATCTCTGTCTGTTGGGGAAGGGAAAAGCCCATGTCCGAAGGAAACTTAACGAGATTGGCCAGGTCCTCAGCCATCAGCTTAGTCTAAAGGAATGAAGCTAGGCTGATTTACGCCAACTGAGGATCAGGCTTCTTGATTTAAAAATAAAAGAACTTGGAAAAGCTTCTTTCTCCCCCTCCCCCTGCTGAAGAGATGCATGCAAGGCATGCCGCTGCTGCGCCTTGTTATTTACCATGTACAATATTGCAGTGGTTTTTGGATTGTAAAGAAAAATTCTCCACCTCTGTGCTATAAAGGTGAAATTCACAGCACAAAGGTCTATGCCCCATTTAAGATCTGAAAGTATGGCTTCAGTGGCAAATCAGTGGGGCATAGACCTCGTACTGGGCCCTCTGAGTTTCATTCTAAATATTTGAAAGGAAGATGGAATCTGGTTGTTATTATTTACTATTATTATTATGGTAGTACCTACCGGCTTCAGATGGGATTGGGCCCAGTCCCTGCCCCCAAGAATTTACAATCTGGACAGGCAAGAGAGGGGTAGAGCATAGGAAGGAAGTATCATTATCCCCATTTTATAGATGGGGAACTGAGAGACAGAAAAATTAAGTGATTTGTCCAAAGTTACCTAGTAAGTCTGTGGCAGAGCCTGGAATTAAACACACGTCTCCAGAGGCCCAGTCGAGTGCCTTAGTCACAAGAGACTTCTGTTGTGAGGAAGCAGCTGTCTTTACTTGTCTCTTTTGACAGAAGAGATGGGGTTTCACATGAGGTAACAAATGGAGAGCAGTGATCTATTTTCTGTCCCACCGTAGAGAGCGTCTCTTCAAATCTACCATTTTTGGTTGTCTCTTATGTTCCCATCCTGTCTCTTGAGAAATAAGAGACTCTTTCTGTTTTTCACTGCCAGCTCTCTGCTGACCTTTAGTCACTTTAACTCTAGGAACCGAAGAGAGGGCATAGTAGGAAAAACTAACATTCTAGAGCAGAAAGAAAAACATCAGAGCTGTACCTGAAAGTGGAGCAGTATTGTGCTGTCAATATTTTAACCAAGGGCTTCTGTAAAGATGCACCCAGAACATGTGATAAATACCACACAGACCAAAGGTGTGTGTGATTTCAAGGAGAAGAATGGAGGAACTGGGGAATCTAATTTGAGCTAAGCAAATAATTGGCAGTGAATAATTGTTTAAACAAAACAGCCCTCTTTGTCTATTGGCAAAAATTCCTTGGATCCAGTCGTTACCCTAATGTGTGTGTTTGTTCAAGTTCCATTAGCTAAATAACTTACCTAATTTTTGTTTCTTTTGTAGCTTGACCACAAAGGCTCAACTGAGGAATTCAGTTGCTTAGTTGGGATTGGTCAGAGGTGTCACATCGGATTGTTCCTCTTCTTTGACAGCATGACCATGTGTAATCCTGTATGCAAGCACTTCTTAGCAGGAATGCTTGCGTGCATGAATGTAAAATTCAGTTTGCATGAAAACTCACCCGTGTAACTTTGAAATGAATTGTTTTATTAGGAGCAACATTGTCACACCTTGATGCTCAATGTTAGTCTCCTAAATCCCTATTTGGGAACCTAAATGCAAATGGACTGAGCATCACAAATCCTGAGCGTATACAAATCCCATTGGAGTCGATGGTACTTATAGGAACTCAACATCTTTGATTGTCAGGCGCTTGTATTTAGGTGCCTGATAGGGTTTTAGAAACCTAATTTTAAATACTCAAGGTCGGCTTCCTCAAGTGGTGTGAATCAGCACAGCGTCACTGACTTGTGTCGAGCTATGCTGTTATACACCAGCTAAGGATTTGGGCCCCAAGTTTGCAAATGTTAGCCTGCCATTTTAGCCAGTTGCTTGAAAAGAAAAAGGACATGGGGAGGAGAGGAAAGGGGGCATTGAATATGGCTGAGGTGAGCCCGTTGAAAAATACAAGTGCATATTTGCAGACTGCTGTATTCACACCTCTCCTCCAGGAGGACGTCTGAGGCACTTGGCAGACAAACGTGAAGTGTATTTGCGGGAAGCATTTGCACCTTTTTCCTGAGAACCGCCCTGGGCACACGGAGACTGCAACAGCATGTGTATACTGCTCCTTTGAAGGAGGAGGTGGGAGAGAGCCATTGCTGAAAATGCCTGCTCCGGGGATATGATGCAACAGGACCCAGAGAGAAGGGGCCAGCTCTTTTCAGTGGAGCTGTGGGGACTGACACCAGCTGAGGATGTCGCCCAAGGTGACTCCATCAGGTGCAGGGAGCCCATGTTGACCTTCCCTTGAGTTTAGTGTCAGAACTTTAACGAGTGGCTCCAGATCCATCCCAGTATATCACTGATCTCGGGTTCCCTGAGGGGGAGAATCTGGGTCTTTTGAAAATAAGCCTCTTCCCATGCTGCTAATTCTGCTTCCTATCTCACTATTACCACCTGTTTAGGACCAGACTGTGAGGCACTCACTCCAATTGAGTAGCACCCGACTCTGCATGTAACCCCACCCCACTGATACCACTGGAACTATTTACCGAGTAAGGTACTACTCAACATGAGTAAGAACCTGGCAGCCTGGCCCTCAGTGGAGTTTATTAATACTCAGCTCCTGGGGTAACAAAGAATTCCTTTGTGCACAGCCCCAGTCTCTGTCCAAGCGTTGGGGTCCCATTCTCAGCTAGGTTACATCAGTTTTACACCATTGATTTCAATTGTGATAGGCTGCTGCAAAACTGGAGCCGCTCAGCAGTGGAGTGGGTCCTTTGATTTCAAGCCCTGAACATGCAGGATTTCTAGTACATTTCGGAGCTGGGTTCAGTCAAACCCATTGTATTCCCCTTGGAATGCTGCTGAGTAGGAATGCGTTTTGAAAGCTAAAGGTATGGTTGTCAGAGATGCTGGCAGCTGTAGTTCACTTCATTTCAGCACCTCTGAAAATCAGGCTATTGCAACACTGGCAGGTATTTTGCTGCTGGGGAACTAGTGCTGTAAAATGAGCACTAAGGTGGGTGTTAAGAATGGCAGGTCCTTCCCACAATCTACACCAATTATCCCCCCACTGGCTCAGCTCCACGTTGGGTAATTGCATTCTCCCTACATGTGCTCAGATCCTCTGCTGCTGAAAGTCTTTGTCATCCCAAAGCTAACACTCTGGCCTGGCGCTCTTCACTATCTAGCCCAAACTGTTGTCGAGTGGTGCTGTGTGTTGTTTAACATGTTTCATCTCAGAGGTAGTTGCACTGCAGTGATGGATGAAGTGATTCTTTTACATAGGTTATAAATGTTTTTGGGATCTGCAACAGGGTAAAACATTTGGGAAAGGGTTAAGGGCTCCTTGCCAGTTACGTGACTCAGCAGGGAATTTAAGGGAGAGTGTGGGCTCTTTTAGGGGGAGATGAGACAGGCAAGGGGGAAAGATTCTCTGTTGGTCTGGGGAATTGATTTATTTTGGTGTCATCTCCTGAATTTTGTGCTTGAATGATAAATGGGCTCAGAGACAAGCACCTGAAACTGACTTAGGCATGGCCTTGATTCCTTCCTGGGCTGATGAGATAGCCCAGTAATTTACAGAACACTTCGGGATAAAACATCCCATGTAGACCAGCCCAGCTGGTAAATCATGCAGGCAACCTTCTGCAACTAGGTATTGTATATTTTAAATAGGTTTGCGTTGGCCATGCTCACCCTCTTCGTTTTTTACTTTCTGTCGCCATTCATGGATCAGAGTGTTACTGGCTCAGATATTTACAGGGAGTGAATTCTACAGCAAGCGTTTGTGGGACTAGATTTTGCAATTTGTGCTTGCAAGTATTTGCCCTGGAAATGCTTCTATGCTTGCCCTGTCATGTAGTTTAAGGGGTAAACTGCGCTAACCAACATGGATTAAATTCCGAAGGTTCCTTGCTACTTCAGAGTATATAAAACGTGAACATAGAATTAATTGATTAAATTCATAGCAAAAAATTCACCGATATTCCACCAGCACAAAATGAACCCAAATGTGCTGACTAAGTTAGTTGTTAGTTATTTGCTCAGCTCTATAACTGGGGAAAAAAAATTGTATTGGAGACGTGCAAAGGAACCTCAGTGAAAGATCAGTGGTAGGCACTGTACAGACAATAACAAAGAAAACAGTCTCTGTCCAAGCCATGTTCACAGTCTAGAGGGTATTTACAGTATTACTAACTTAAAAAGCTACTAAATACCTGGCCCACATTGGCCTGGCCAGCTTGGAGGTGCTAGACTCGTGACAGAGACATCTCATAGTGTCTGAGGGCCTCTTCCCAGTTCCTTGGTATTTTTCCTCCGGTAACCCCCATTGCTTTGAGCTCCACACTGCTGCAGAACGATTTGTTTTAGACAACGTCCCCCTCCCCCTATGCTTTTTTATTTCTCCTAAGCTTTACTGAAGAATCAATACTGAAAACATAGCCTGACCCTGGTGTGTGTGTGTGTGTGTGTGTGTGTGTGTGTGTATCTATCCAAAGGCAGGTTCCGTTTGTTGTTCCGTTCACGTTTTTTAAAGATCGCTATTTATATGGCGATGTGAAGGTTTCTATTCAGGCGCCGAAGAGAACTCTTGCAGAAGTAGCTTGAATATCACTCAGAATTGCTCCTTGAATTAGAGGACAAGTTTAAGATAGCAGCTGCTCTCTGCAGGTTTGGAATTCTCTCCCTTTCAAGCTTCCCCTTGATTCTTAAAGCGCTCCCTTTACAGGGATTAAGAAGAACGTGCACACCCTAATACGAAATGGGGCTCGGCACAGAATAGGGAGCTGATCCCTAAAACAAAACAACAGCAACAAAACTCTGCCCCACAACAGTACAATTTAGGGACTGGAGGAGTGTGTTCTCCCCCCACCCCTCCCTACACACGCATTCATCCTTCCCAGCTGCATTTCGATTAGCAGTCAGATTAGAGGTCTCCCAGGCAGAAGACAAAGGCAAGATCAGTGCTGAGCTTTCTAGTTGCTAAAGAAAAATCTGTTTCCACCCTCAGAACTGTCCTTGCAAAGGAAGAGAGTCGATCCCGATGCCCCCAGTGTTACAATAGGGGTGTGTAAAATCACACTGGACTAGATGCGTCTCCAGTTTGTGCAAACGGAGGTGCATTGCTGGATTAACAAATTCAGGGCAAAAGTCTGATGGCCTGGGGATGGATTGGGTAGTGGGGACGAAGACAAAGAGGGCTTCTCCCTATGCTTCCACACGGGCGCTGCAGCCTGGGAATCCGCTCCCTGGCTCAAAGGGGCATAACCCTTCCCCCGCTGCCACCTCCGTGCCCTGAGCTGCCTGCTAGCATCTGGGTGAGTTCATATTATTCCTTTAAAAGCAGATGTAAAGAGCTCGCAGTTCGGAGCGCTTGTAACGCACACACCTCCGGGGTGTGGTGCTCTGTCCCATTTAGTGGCACCAAGACCACTTAGCTATGGCTGTAGCAGACTAATTAATTTCTAAGGGCCGTGAGGCTTTTAGCTTGTGCCGTAGAGGCTCGTACACTAAGCTCCAGAGGTCTCAGGTTCAATCCTGCCTGTTGGCGACCGGGGTCTGTCGGCGTAACACGCTCACTCAGGCCACACCAGCAGAGTGTCTGCGGCGATCGCTCCACCCCCCAGTAGAGCCCTGCCACTGTCCTGCTGCAGGATACAAATAATTTCCCTTGACTTCCATGGGACTCCCTCTGCCCGAGGGGGAGAATCTATCCCCAGCAATGAAGCAAGGCCCGAACTTGGCCTGGCGTGCTGGCGACTCACAATAACCGTTGAGTCTAAATCAAACAAGCCCTTTGCCATGAATCTAAAGATCCTATGGCTTTAAAATGGCTGCTTGGCCACCACACCTCATGCACTGGCTGTGCAAAAAGAGGTGTTTTAACCCCTATTACAACCCTAGTGAAGAGATGACAGCCGTAGCTGGAACCCATGTTAGATGGCTGAGGTATGCCCTTGCCTCCCTCGAGGGTGATTTAGTGAAGGCAAGGTCAAAAGACGGGATCATGTGGAACCCCCCAGTGAACTGAGCCTTGAAAATATCAGCTGTAAACCATATTTGCTGAGCCAGCCTGGTGTTTGGCGGGAGTCTGACTGCCATTCTCTAGGCCTGTGCAGTCGGGCTCTACAGGACCCCAAATAAATCTGACATGGTATTTGGGGAAAAGTAGGGCTGGAAGGGACCTCAAGAGGTCACCTAGTCCATCCCCCCAGGCTGAGGCTGGACTAATAGATGCCTGATAGATGTTTGTCTCATCTGTCCTTAAAAACCTCCAGTGACTGGAATTTCATAGCAGTTGTACAGTCGTGTTTGTTTTTTCAAGCCCCTCCTTTTTCCCCCTCTGCATCCGGGAATAATTTGTGGAGACAACATAAAGCAAACCCAAGTCATTTTATGTGAGTCTCACCACCCAGTGACTTGAAATACCCTCCAAATGTCTGGACTTGCATCACTTAAGCACCATAAATGGGTCCCTGAAGCACTAAAAGAGTCAGAGGAAAAGCAAGCAGAAACACTGAGCTATTGGGGGGTTATTCGGGTTTACCCAACTATTGGGATATTCAATATGAAAAACATGAATGTGAGTATAAAGAAGCATAAAGATCGTGACTGAGCCGTGAGCATATTATTATTAATTATTTCTATTGTGGTAGCACGCAGGAGCCCTGGGTAGGACTCCATTGCGCTAGGGGCTGTATGAACACAGATCAAAGCGGTGGCCCACATATCCCTGCTATTTGTATTTTTTGAGCCCAGAAGGGCTGAGTTTGCTATGTAGGCAAATACTCTGCACCTAAGAGTTTGAAAGGGTTGCTCTTTGTTGCTCAAGAGTGAGCCCTCAGGTGTGATTAAGGAGCATAATTTAGGAGTTCCAGAAAGAAGGCCCAGTCAATGAGGAGTTAAAAATTAAAAGGCTCTACGACGGGCAGTATTGTTTAATGGTTAAATGAGGGGCCCCAGAGTCAGGAATTTTGGATTTTAGTCCCAGCTCTGCCGCTGACTCATTGCACGGTATCTCCTTGAACAAATCAGATAATTTCTTTATGCCTCAACGTCCCAAGATGTAAAACGGGACAACAATCAAGAACCTTAACTAGGGTGACCAGATGTCCCGATTTTATAGGGACAGTCCCCATATTTGGGGCTTTTTCTTATATAGGCTCCTATTTCCCTCCCCCCCAACCCCCTGTCTGGATTTTTCACCCTTGCTATCTGGTCACCCTAACCTTAAATCACCAGGGCCTTTTGAGGCATAACTCATTAATGTATGCAATGAGGCTGTATATGTGCAAATTATTTATAATAGATGGGCTATACAAGGATCCTATCCTGTGAGATGCTGAGCTGGGTTCACATTGAGGAGTCTCCATGCCTAGCAGAAAGAATTCAGCACCCCGTAGAGTTTTTCACAACACACAGTTCCTCACAGCTTATATCCAGCAATCACTAAGCACATGGCATGAAAAAGACCGTTGTGTAATGTCTGTAGTTGCTTCTTGGCTGGAATGAACAAATGCCACTAGAAATTCCCAATGCAATGCAAAGATTGTAGCTGCCCCTCCAGAACAATAACACCTAATGACTGATGTCGTCTTACCTTAGATGGAACTCAGGTGGCTAAATCAATAATGCATCTGACTTTTAATATGAGAGTCCAGGATACAAGTCTTGTTCAAGTGGTAGGTTCTTAATCTACATGATAAATTTATGAATGGGATTGTATGATGGGGTTACCTGTGATAGCAGGGCCTGGACTCAAAGACCCAGGAACTTCCTTCCAGTCCTATGTTTCTAAATCCTGGCCGTGTAGCTCCAACTTTTTAGATTTTGCCCACTGGCACCTGCGGCTCATGACAGATTTAAACCATGAAAGAGACTTCTAGCCTGGAATACGATCAGCCCTAGTTTTCCACTGGGAAACTGTTATAAATGTGTCTCCAGCTAAATGCAAAGTGAGCTGTAGCCTAACTACTTGCAAACAACACCAGTTTACCGGTATCAGCTTTAAAAAAAAAAAAATCAATGGGCTTTATACAAGTATTCGTTCCAGGAAAATAGAGGGATAGTGAATAAATTGACAGCAATGTAGTGGTATGAGACTGGCAGGGAGCATTTGGAAGCTCAGTAGACAGAGGCTGGTCTTGTGCAGGAAAATTTGCAAGAAATTACCCGCGTATTCTTTTAACTTTTTGTATTCTTTCACCAATACCTCATCCGTGGCTGAGAGGGATTTAGGCTGAATTCAGTCCATGTCAAGAAGCATTCATCGTTCAACCTACATTCTGGGCTGCATGGACGCTCGGCTTTTTGGCCGCGCTCTCCTACGTTTCCATCCCATCTCTGCTTGGGGGTGAGATATGCAGAATAGCCCCAGTAGTTACTTTAGAACATATCGGACGTACGGTGGTAGGCTGAAGATGTGCTGCAACGCAGGGAAGCAAAGAACCATATCTGAAGTGAGAGATTTTACTCTGGGAAGTCACGACTGGCTAAAGAATGGTATTGTTATTGGTGGGGGTCAGGGACACACACTAGGATGGTGGTATTTTTTTATTGTCTAAGGCTTTGTCTTCATTGATACAATGAGGGGTTTTGTTGTTTGCTTGTTTGTTTTGACAGCAAGCTAAGAAGCACCAATAGCTATGTCCCCGTAAAATCTTAACTTGGGACAAAGCACTTGTAATGTTTACTGCCAGGTAGCTAGGCGAGGTCAGTGCTACATCACCCCCCCAGGGCAACTGACCTTCGTTTACCTTGTAACAGGAAAGTGCCTTGCCTCCAGTGTCGTTTGGCAGTGGGAGAGCAGACATGGCTTCCCGGCATCTTTTGCCTTCCTGATTCTAGGCTGTGTTGGGGACTCTGGTGTAACTTAGACAGCCCTAGAGGCCTAAGTTACCACAGCCTCGTAGCGCTGGCCGATAGGCTACAGGGCGGCCCAGAATTTCCACAGAGCCTGCATGATGTGTCTGTGTCCCCGTCCCTGATGCGTTCCTTCCACCTTCAGTCACACCTGCAGCATGTCCCTCGTGCCAGGGCTTGGGAGGGGGGCCTCAGAAGGCCGCTTTACGGGTCTCTTTCACAGCGTCTCTCAGCCACATTCAGGGCTTTTAGGGAGAATTTAGGGGGCTTTTTCACTGCTCTGATGCTTTTGCCCTGTGTAAAGGGGCTGGAGTAGAGGTAACAATCTCACCCACTACTGAGTAGCTAAGAAGCCGTCCAGTTGGCTAATTAGAACAGACCAAATGGAAACTCAAAGAATAGATATCCCAGAAATCTTAGGCATGTACTTAACAGCTTAAAACCGAGGGCCTGATTTGAACTGCTGTAAACCAGCCCAGCTTCATTTACTTCAGTGGAGCCACAGCCAACTTACCCCTGAGGGATCTGGCCCCTGATTTCCAGTTTTGGCTAAAGAAACCATGTTCGCGGCAGTTCAGTTCAAGCATCAAAATCCATTGACAATAGCATACGCGCCACTTTACTACTGAGACCTTCTCCTTGACTGAAGTGTCACAGGTTTAACAACCTAAAGATCAGAGCCAGCGAACACCTTCCCAAGTTCAGTTTGCATTGTTATCCATATTCGTCTACCCTTATGTCAGCTTATAAAGGACACGGGTCTACAAGAGCTGCTTTGCAGAACGGGTGCGAGGGTTTTAAACGACTGCTCCTGTAGCAACAGTACGTTCAGTCTCAGTCGGCAGATTCTTCTGCTGCAGCTTGCTTTGACTTTCCCCTTGCCGTTCTTTAGTGCGTATATGCAAGTGTTTCAACAGCCTGGGATGGCAGCGTTACTGAAACTTGGGGGTATTATTGTAAATATGAAATCACCATATGGCTATATTTTAGACACTAAAAATGAAGCGCGGAAGACATTTATTGGTGTGAATCCTGAGAAAGAGACAAGATTATATTTTACTGTGTGGAACCATGGAAGAGATAGATTGATACAGAAAATTGAAGGAGCAAGGAGAATGGATGAGTGGTTAAGACATCAGAGCCAGATTTTTAAAGGTATTTAGTCACAGATAGGTGCCTTTTCAAAAGGGTGTAGGCATGTAACTCCCCTTGAATTCAGTGAGTTTGAAGTCAATGGGAGTTAAGAGCCAGTTGCTTTGGAAAATCCTATCCAAATCCTGAGGCATCTAAATACCTTTTAAAAATCTGGCCCTTAGACTTTAGTTCAAATGCGCATGTGTTCAAATCCCAGTTCTGGTAAGCTCACTAGCTTGGGCAGTGCTTATATCACTAGATTAGTGATTGGGAGATCTGGCCACAATTCCTGGCTCTGCCACAGACACACTACATGACCGTGGGCAGATCACTAAGGCCAGATTTTCGGAGATGCTGACCACCCAAAACTCCAGGTAAAGCCAGCAGCAGGGGTGCCGTGCCTCTAAAACTCATGCCCTTAATCGTGTTGTGTTTCAATTGTGTAGCAAGAATTCCCTACCTCACAGGGCGTTGTGTGTGAGGAAAAGACATTACTGTTTGTGAGGTGCTTAGATACTATGGTGCTGGGCACCAGAGAAGATGACAGATAGGTACAGGTAGATAGTTTTGCTGGGAAGATAGGTATATTTATATAGAATGCCCCACCTTTTTAACCTGTCCGAGGAATGTCTGGAGTCTCAGAATGAGCATCACCAGGTCTGTTACAGCAAAACTGAACGGTCACTAGTCAGGCTAATTTCTCAGCCTGACGCTGGCTAACTCTTCTCCTCATTTGCTGTTCTGCGACATTCGCAGCACGTTTGTTTTCGGGAAAGTTCATTTTCTTAGGGGCGCTGTGATAAGGACAATTGTTATTAAGCGGAATGAAACAAACAAAAGCATCCGACAGCTGTTCACAATCTAATTGCCCTTAATTAAACTAGCTCCCTATCAACTGGAGAGAGGCAATGTCACAGCAACGCGGGCGAGTCTTAATGCCTGTGTCGCTCCTCAGAGCTGCTAAGTTCTGAATGTCTCAGGCCTGCCACACACGCTGAAGCCTATTCACTCATCCGTCGCATTGCTCACCGACTTTCCGTTTTTTTACAGCTTGTGGGAAGCTGACAGGAATAAGTGACCCAGTCACAATAAAAACCTCTGGATCAAGGTTTGGATCATGGATGACAGATCCTTTAGCTCCAGAAGGTGAAAACAAGGTAAGAGTACAATGTTCCCCTCCCCCTGTCCCACACACAGCATGTCCCATGTTACTCAGAGCTCTTTGCAGCAAAGCACTGAGACTCTGAATAGAGGTCCACCATCACATCTCCAGTCCAATGCCCACTGAAGACAGTGGAAAGACTTGATGCGTCTGAGCTTTATTGACCCTGTCTGCTCTGCATGCATATCCACACAGCACTTATTAAACTCATAAGGTCCTGCTCAGCAGGTGCTGAGCTACATGTCAAACCTGGAATGGATTCTCTAAAGGCTCTTCTTTGATGGGCCCAAAGGCAAGGGAGTCGGAGAGATTGACCACAAGTCATTACAACCCACACACATTGTAACGCTTCTTGAAGCTTTGCCTCTTGGTTGTTTTTTTTGTTTTTGTTGTTGTTTTTTTGAGAGGGGGCGGTTTACTTATTTATTTTATTCCTGACATTTTTTTATGTTAATTTTACGGTCACGGAAAAGTTCCAGACTCACAGCCACTGGAGTTCTCTCTTTATCCATTGGTAATGATGGGTCAAGTTTCCCTCCCGCCCACCACAGGCTGCCTCACCTCTGGAATGCAGGCACTGCCCCCGTGGAGGAGAGGATAGTACCATCTCCATGGGTCAGTCCATCCTCAGCCTGCCAACCAAGTTTCCTGTTATGGCCGATTACAATTGAGTTCTTAATGGAGAGAACATGAGTGCACTAGGAACTGGACCGAGACCCATCAAACTCATTCTAGGCAGGCTACTCAACATCTGTAATTATTTTTATTAACTTATAAAGCACATTCCTAGGGGGCTCAGTAAAACAGTGGCCTTATTTCCGGCTGGATATCTGAATGCAAATTCCAAGTACGTTACACGTGCAAAACGTGCTCTAGTTGCTTCTCATTATCAGCTGTGAGTTAAAATCCATTTGCTGTTTATTGGTCTGATGAGTACACATTTCTGTTTAGCCAGCTAATGGCAACAGCCCGCTCTCTATAAAATTAATGTTCCCTTAGGTTTTTTTTTAAAGGCTTCCCTGTCTGAAGCTTCCCTGTTTTCTAAAGCATAATGAACAGGTATGTGTCCTCTACAAAGCAGATAAGAGGGAGACTCCAATATTTGGCTTGTGGTTCAAGTCTAGATTTATTTTTCATGCTTTGACAAAATTCACACAGGTGTAGATGACGGCTCAAAGTGCAGGTCCGTATAGAATCAGGCCGACAGTTATTAGCCAACAGGAAGGGACATCGAAGTCCCATTCATTTCTATAACATTGCTCATCTCTCAGATAAAGTCATCTGACCAAGCTACATCTCCCCTCCTCCTCCTTCCTCCACCTTCATTGATGTGTAGAATTAATTTGCTGCATCAAGAGAGGTTTTTGTTTTGCTCTGTTTTGGTCTTTTCAATTCAGTCTGTGCAGCTCTGCTCACAAGGAGGTACAAAGCCAATAACTCGCTGAAAATCAATCTAGGTTTCCAATGAGTGATGGAATGGAAAATATCTGAAGGCATTTGCTGAGGACATTATAGGATGCAAAACAAACAAACAAAAAAGCTTGGCTAAATGGAAATTCACTATTGTTTAATGCAGCCTTGGTCAAAAGAGGGGGAGCAGCAGCACTGTCAAGGCAGGGTGGGAGGGCAAATTAATTTAATAGCTTACCCTTTGTTTGGGTTCTCTGGCTGAGACTGGGAGGAAGCCTACTAGAAAGAAGATACCTACTGATGATTCCAAAGTCAATTTCAGTTCAGGGATGCTTCTTAGCTCTGAACATGTGCATTAAACCAAGGGCACTATGCAGAGGGAAAGACAGTCTGTCCCTTCCTCTCTCCAACTTAATCTGTTGAGTTTATTAAAAAGAAGAAGGGGTGTCATGATTATAGTGTATAAATATCTTCACAGAAAGCCAATATTGGATACTAAAGGGCTCTTTACTGTAGCAGAGGGAGGCATAACAAGAACTATTGGCTGAAAGCTAAAGCCAGACAAAGTCAAACTGGAAATAAGACAGCGGGATTTTTAACAGTGAGGCTGATTAACCAAGAGGAGTGGTGGATTCTGCATCTCTTGATGTTTTCAGATCAAGCTGGGATGCCTTTCTGGAAGAGATGCTTTAATGAACAAACAAGTTATTGAGTTCAGTACAGGGGTAACTGGGTGAAATGTACTTGCCTGTGATATATAGGAGGTCAGACTAGATGACCTAATAATCCCTTCTGGCCTTAAACTCTATGCATCTGTGAAACGCCCCCGTTCCTTGCCTGCCCCTTAGTGGCCTTGCCCAAGAGACTCTGAGTCAACCGCAAGATCCAAAATCCCGATGAAAGGGGTTTTATTTTAGTCCCAGGTATCCCTCTTACAGGCATCAGTGGTACAAACCTTAAGAAATGATGAGAGATTATGTCAAGAAAACCCAAGCCTCTGTTGCCATATAATGAAAAATGTCAAAGTGAAGCTAAAATGCTTATTTTCAAGGCTGGGACACAGTGATCTGGTGACAAACTTTCATTACAAGTTTATTGCTGTTGTACCTTCTAACTGATGCAGATTTAATCACTTTCTCTGATAGAGGTTGGTGCAGCAGAGTGACTCTATCTCGTTGCTCATTATTCTTCTGCTGTGTGCTGTTTGGTTCTCAGAGCAGACCTATTGTATTCTGCCGTCAGTCCGGGACTTGCGTATCCATAAGCTTACAGGGATTTTTAAAGTACATAATCAATTAAGTTGTCTGGCTGGCTTGTAAATTTAAGTGCTTATGGTCAGCTGTTCAGTAACAGGATTGGCTGCACAGGATCCGTCTGATATGACTTCTGACAATAATTAAACCAAACTTTATGCTCATCATCATTAAAAATGTAATTTATGGAGCAGAACCAGAACCCTGTACCCATATCACTTCTCTTTTCACTCTCAATAAGACACAGGATTATTCTGCTTGGGCTAAAGTTTGGAGTATTTACTCAGTCCGTTGATGTTAGTGCAGCTGCTCCAGATTTACACTGGTGCAAGAGGAGAATCCGGCCCATTACATCTTCAAAACAAACTCTAATTGGCTGATTGCATTATAAGGGCCTTCCGTGGTTCCTAGCATCTTCAGAAAGCTATTTGTCTATCGTTATTATTAATTATTTGTATTATCTTATCATCTAGGAGCCCTCTCTTTAATAGCTGTCACACATAATTTCTTTTCTCCGGTAGATGATATTTTTAGGTAGGAAGGGAGCAGCAAGGTTTTGTAGGGACTGTAGCTCTAAGTTTAGAAGTACATGTATTATTTACAATAGATTTTATTTGAAACATACACATCTCTGAATTTCATGGGTTAAGTGGCAGAGTTTGAAGTCGATGGTGGGTGGTGACCAAAGCGTTGATCACCTCCGAGTTCCATCACAACACACAATACGTTTGGTGGGTGTTCTTCTATTCAGGTCCCTAAATGAGTCATTTGTTCATGTCATAATATCACTGAAGACAATTGGCCATGATTGTGAGTCTCTCCGGAGAAGTCCGGCAACGCAAGGGCAGGCGGCTGTTGAAGGCTGGGATTGATGTGTGCTGGCAGAGTTGTGTGTGGAAGAAGCTAGCTCAAAGCCAGATTGCACTATGCCAGGCTCGAGACAATGCTATCAATCTCTTATTTTCTGAAGCAAGGAATCTCATCAGATTCAGCCACCCTAAAATGTTAGCATCATAGCAAGGTTTTCTGCTTTTATGGTTTTAAAAATACCCACCAAGTTTGGCATGTATTACTTTTTAATGCCAAATAATGAAACAGGAGCAGCAGAGCAATACGATGGCTCAGTTTTGATTTTTGTAAAGCATTGTCATTTCCTGGGTAAATTCAGTTTAAGGTAAAATGTTCTTTAACCCCAAATTGGAACCCCTAATTCAATAAACTCCACCTTTGAAGGGGGAAACTCCACATCCCTTCTCCCAAGATGTCCTGTCTCTACCATCTTGCCGAGGGCTCAGGATCTTGTTCCATCTAGGACCTTCTGATGCCCATCTCAGGCCTATCAAAGGAGGGGCCTGGAACACTGCAGTTGTGGGTACATCCTTCATCCATGTTTGCAGAATGTTTCAAACCTGGGCTGTGTTTGAAGTTCAGTGCAGATGTTTTGCAGAGCTCTAAAGTTAATTTGCCATTCTAAGATAAACAACCAAACACAATGTGTGGAAGTTTATAGCCATATGAGAGCAGATGACTTTTTTCAAATTCAAATTAATGGAGATATCCCATCTCCTAGAACTGGAAGGGACCTTGAAAGGTCATCGAGTCCAGCCCCATGCCTTCACTAGCAGGACCAAGTACTGATTTGCCCCAGATCCCTAAGTGGCCCCCTCAAGGATTGAACTCATAACCCTGGGTTTAGCAGACCAACGCTCAAACCACTGAGCTACCCCTCCCCCCTTCACAGGACTCTGGCAATGATGGCCTGGTGGGGTTCTGATCCGTGTTTTATGCATTTACAGTTACATCTATTGTATCTTTGGTTACACAAAGCAGTGCAGCTTCTTCTGGAAGTAGCATAATTATCTTTTACATCTTTAATCAAAACAAGGGCTGTGTGAAATTGACAAATACTTCCCAGGACATTTTTTGAGGATAGCAAATCAAACTACTAGAGATAGGCTCAAACCAGGGGTTTCAATCCAAACCCTTTCAAAATTTCAGATGGTGATGGAGATTAGATTAAAATCTCTGGGCTTGATTCCACCCCTTACAGTTTTGATTCCAGGGCAGATCCAGAACCAAAAGGTATCTGTTTTCCAGTTTAGATTGAGTCAAAATCTCATGAGATCAGTCAGTGCTCTTCAGTTTAAGCCTGAACTCCTGGAGTGAAATCCTCGCCCTAGAAGTTCTAAAGAAGAACTAAAATCTGAATCCCAAACCCTACTCTAATCCAGATATGGGTTTTAACACTGTCTCCTTGGCAAGTTCTTCAAAAAAGAACTAGATAAATTCATGGAGGATAGGTCCATCAATGATAATTAGCCGGGATGGGCAGAGATGGTGTCCCTAGCCTCTGTTTGCCAGAAGCTGGGAATGGGTGACAGGGGATGGAGCACTTGATGATTACCTGTTCTGTTCATTCCCTCTGGGGCACCTGGCATTGGCCACTGTTGGAAGACAGGATACTGGGCTAGATGGATCTTTGGTCTGACCCAGGATGGCCGTTCTTATGCTCTTATGCACATCTGTGGTTAACATGAATTTTCCCATTGATACCTAAGTGCTCAATCTTCCTGCACAGAACTCGATGGAGGTTTTGCAATGACCATACAGACAAAAGTTGTATTTGTTTAAGACGTGCAAATACATCTCCTAAAAGTCATCTCTACTCCTATTTCATATATTATCTCTCCTCCAACTCAGATAATTTCTGGTCTAGAAAACAGCTGTCTTCTTGTTAGGCAGCTGCATACAAAATGTCATCAGTAGGACAGATGTTTTTTGTCTCCTCGCTAACTGTATTGCTTTGTAATTTGCTTCAGTCTTGGTTGCAAATGACTAAAGCATTTTGTAAGGAGTCTAGACAGTGTCCTTAGTGAACTGGCATTTAAGTAATAATCTAAAATATCTCCACCATCAACCAATAATCTAACAATAGTGAGATTTTGATGTCTTTATCTATTGTGTTGTAGCAGCCTCGCTTTGAGCTTTTGATGCAGGAGAGCATGATTTTTAAACGGATAAGGACTTTCCAATGAATTTCCATGACATTGAGCTATTGCATTCATATTCTTGGGTATGCCAAATTAATGGAGTTCCACACAGCAGATGATATAATTTAATACATGCTGCCCTGATGAGGCCTACAGGAAGCAAAAAAGAGGCATCAACATAATATATTGTTTTTATCCAGGCAGACTGAGATGTTAATTGCCCTTTCAAAGGACAAAAACAACTACCCGGTACTTCAAGGCAACAGTTTAAACTACAGAGCTGCTGGAAAGATGTTAGCGTCCCCATCTTGGAAAGCTTTTGTGCGCTAGTTAATTCAATCAGTTGCTTTTTAGATTGTGGACCTATTTTTTTTATCATTGGTAGCATCCTCCAAAAACATCATTTTCAAGCAAGTTGCCAATTACAACCTCTCCTCCTAGCAATTTGCTCTGGATTTCTGGTGATCCTTGGTGTCTGTCCAAGAGAAAACCTACTGTTAATAACTGCAGGCCTCCATGTCATTCTCTGAATAAGCAGGGTCTTGGAATGTGTGTTCCGGTGATGAGCTAGAGAGCAACACTTCTAGAACCAGTGAGGCCAGAAACAGTCTGTCCATTCCTCGTGGGTATAATGAGACACCGTGGGAAAAGAGTGACAGGCTTTTCTTCTCAAAGTGAGGTTTCCTTAGTTTAGTCTTTAGATTGTTCCCTTTTAACATCTAGTTTAATTTCTAAGGTAACTTATGATGCTGTCGCCCTACATATCTTCCAGAACTGTGTGTGGGGGAATCTCTCTCTCTATTGATCATTTGTTATGGTGGTTCTCTGCTGTCTTCTAACATGAAGTGTTTCCATTGTTTGCCTAGGTCTGGTACATGGATAGCTACCACAACAACCGCTTTGTCCGAGAGTACAAAAGCATGTCGGATTTCATGAATACAGACAATTTCACCTCTCACCGTCTCCCTCACCCCTGGTCTGGCACCGGCCAAGTGGTCTACAATGGCTCGATCTATTTCAACAAATACCAAAGCCACATAATCATCAGGTTTGACTTGAAAACAGAGAGCATCCTCAAGACTCGCAGCCTGGATTATGCTGGCTACAACAACATGTACCACTACGCCTGGGGTGGCCATTCTGACATTGACCTCATGGTGGATGAAAACGGCTTGTGGGCTGTCTATGCTACCAATCAAAACGCAGGGAACATTGTTATTAGCAAGCTGGACCCCAACACCCTGCAGAGCCTGCAGACCTGGAACACTAGCTACCCGAAACGCAGCGCCGGAGAGGCCTTTATCATCTGCGGTACGCTCTACGTCACCAACGGGTACTCAGGAGGAACCAAGGTGCACTATGCTTACCAGACCAATGCCTCCACTTACGAGTACATTGATATCCCATTCCAAAACAAATACTCACACATTTCCATGTTAGACTACAACCCGAAGGACCGAGCCCTCTACGCTTGGAACAACGGGCATCAGATACTTTACAACGTCACCCTCTTCCATGTCATCAGGTCTGATGAATTGTAGTCCACTTTTGTCTAGAAACTAATTAAAAAAAATACTAATATCAAGGAAACACACTTATTAAAAAACAGCTGCCAAAATAAAGAACAACTTGACAGAGGATTATACAGCATACACCTGACATCAGCATTACCTCTACATTTCTAGAAGTCCAAGCCTGTGTTCTATAGACTTAAGAATAATCATATACTTGCAGCTGGAACTGCACTTAAAGAAACACTGAAGTTTTTGTTTTGCTTTTGGTTCCAATAGCAAATCTCCAGTACATGCTAAAGAAGTAAGGCAATGACTGTTGGAAATTATCACTGGGGAGTCTCTCTCTCTCTCTCTCTCATGTGAGTTGCATGGACATTTTCCTACATCACGGTCAGCTATGATGGATGTGTGATTTGTATTTCTAAGTGGAAAAGATGGCGCTCTCCAGGGGGTGTTTGGTTAAGACTAACACTGGTTAGTTTTACTTGCATTCCATTGCAGCTACTGTCTCTCAACTGTGTTTTTGTCTCTTAGATTAACTGTGCTGAGACCCAAAGTAGCTCATGGATCTGTGTCTTAGTAACTATTAAACACGATGGTTTAAGTATGTATTATGAACAAGTTGTTGTACCCATATTGTTTGAACTTATGTATTCAGCAAATATACTGTATCATGTATGTCTGTTATTTACCAGAGGTGGCAAAACTTTGTATGTCTAGTTTATGCAATGAATGTTGTAAATGCAATGATGTAGTTTGGATTAATAAATGATGGTTTCGTTTCTTAAAAAATGACAATGAATCAGTGTTCACCCCTTATACACAGGTAATCAATTTCATGTTGCTAATTTAAAAAAATATTCTCTTACTGTTATAATATCTACACAGCATTATGATTGATGGAAATAGCTTCTGTGGATATTCTGTGGCATCAGATTCCCATATGAAGTCTTAGGAGGATGGACTTGTGAAGGAAATTAATTTTTTTAAAGAGGAAAACTTTGTACTATCCACAGTTATCTAAGGAACAATAAAAATATTAGGAGACTTCCCTGTTTTGTTTATTGTGTACTGGCTCTGTGTATGTAGGGGGTGGAACATTAGTAATTTATAGAGTTACTAATCTCAATTATATCTCTGTGCAACCATCTTGTGTTGGGGATGACTAAAAGGGAAAAATGGCCTACTGTGTACAACAGCTGGCACCGGGCAGCAACTTGGGGAATTTCCGAGGACTGTCTGCTTTCCAGTGTGCGTCATTCAAAGAATCAGGTGGATGTTGTCTCAGTTGCAGGACTTATGCATATGTTTAGATTATTGTGTATGCATCACTGCCCATGAGCTCTGCGTGATGTGTACCTGCCTTTCACTCAGCCCCTGGGATTTGGGCAGTGAAAAGCAGGCTGAGTATCTTCTGCTTTAAGGAGTTAAATTCCTCACTTCATTCATCTAAACAGTCTCTACTACAAAAGGAAGCAAAGCCTTGATGCTGTATTGATTCACTGCCAGCAAAGACGGCCTCTTTTGCTCCCAGCAGGGCCGAATCTTTCCTGTTCTACATCCTGACTAAACCCTTTGGCTTTCAGAACAGCATTTGACACGTGGCCTCTCTCCACCATATTCATCAGAGGTGAAGACACCGAGCCTTGGACTTGAAGACGGAAACTACAGTGTTTTCATACCCTGGTAATAATTTGAGAAAATTTTAGAATGAGGAAACTGTCCTCCTGCTTGAATTGTCCCCCAGTGTTTGTAATGGCTCACCATTGCCTCTGATCATCCTCGACCCGGTGTCAGAGACACTAGGTTCAAGTCAGCGTAAGACTGTCTCGTCTTGTCTTTGCCCATTGTGAGCTCATGGGGCTGAGGAATGTCATGGCATACCAACCCTTGCCTTCAAATAATCCCAGGGTGGCCGACAGCTGAATCTGCTAATGCTCTGTGGGCCCTAATGCCTTCTGCTGCCAATATACACCCCCTAACTACCTGTAAAACCATAATCCTTGGACACCCTGCCTCCCTGACCACCAAGGACACTTCCCCTGTTGATGACTCATCACCATGACCAGATTCACTCTCCTGCCCTCTGTCGACTGATCACTGCTCAGCTGATCCAACACACCAGGTGAAACTCAGGTGTCCCATCGCCATTTTCTCCCCAAGGTCACGTCCCAGTTGCCTCTGACCATCAGCAATAATGTTAAGGCTTATTGCAATGTACTGGAGATTAGTGCAGGAGAGGGACAAATCACAGATGATCCAACACTGGCGTCTGAGATCCCTTTCTTGAATCCATATAGGGCAGGCTGAGAGAGTGTTCGTGTAACAATTAAAGAACCAGTCTTGCATTTCTTACACATGTGAGGAGCCCCATTGAATTCAATCCCCGGCCTGCCCTTACACTTACATTGTAAGAATGCTTCCTTTCATTATCATAAACTAAGCTTACATTCTTTCAAAAAGAGAGAGATGCAGATAAACATGTCTTGTAGCACCAGCAATCAGGCTTCTCAGCTAAGGCTGATGAGTGCAGATACGTTGCTTTCTCCTAAATAAGGCTTCTAGCAGAGAATTCCATAAAGGGAATAGTCAGTACTGACCACTTCAGAAGTAACAAGGGCTCATCAATCGTAGGAAATTGAACATAATGAGAGGTGCAATCAGCAAATTGAACATACGGGATTCGTCCTCTTGACCCTAATGCATAATCCCTGCTCAGTGTTTCCGCAGAAGATGAAGGGGGAAAAATAAAGCATGACCAGAACACTGTTTCCTCACAAATGGATGGCATCATGGCCAAAGAATGGTTCTTCACAACTAGATTTCTGAGCCAGTTGTGTAAATCGTGGAATCCCACCTGGGTGGTGACTTACTGAAATGAGAGCTCATATCGGGAACGGGGACTGCTTTCTGGGGATTTGATTATATATCACGCAGCACATTTCTAATGCGCTGAATTGCTACATTTATGGGTCTCCTAGATTTATAGCAACGGTTTTCCTTCCTAGAAGCTAAAAAAGGGAAGAAAGAACCATGATATAATTGGCAACAGTATCGATTTTCAATGTGCAGTAAAAAATCTGTTAAGCAGGGAGCCTTTAAAGCACCTGCATTGTATCCACTTAACAAGTGTATTCCGTGAGCAGGGACTCATTTAGGAAGAGCTCAGTTGTTCTTTGAAAGATTTAGGGCCGGATCCAAAACCCATTGAGATCAATGGAAAGACTCCTATCAACTTCAACAGGCTTTGGAGCAGGTCCTCACTGCATAAAGAACACGAGTTGCCCAGCTATTTATGTGTATCGCGACAGATCTTTCTTTGCCTCTCTCATTCCCTTTATAGATTTGAATTCTAGTTGTTACCATAGATTTATTATAGAATATTTCTCCAGCATTACTCAAGCACCACACATAATACGCTGGATTGCCTCTGTGTAGACACTATATTTAAATTCCTTTTTCTAGTCCAATTCATTTAATACAAACCTGAACCAACCTAGTGTCCTTGAACATTACAAAGGCCGAACAGCTTTCCCCATAACGTGCCAAAGTTAATGAGGTGAGAAAAGTGGTCAAACTGACTGCACCTTTGTCCTATTAGCCTGTTGTGCGTATTCTATAAACGGACACCATATGGTAATATATTTTTGGTGTGCATTATTTTTCAAGTGGATGAGCCATTCTGAGGCAAATGTGTCCCAGAAGGATTCATTTCTATCACAATTGACTTATTTGGTGCATGAAGTACACTGGGCCAAACACACTGCTGGCATTTCCCCAAGGAAGTCAAGGAATTGCAGTAATGAAAAATTTGGCCCTGTGTGTATGTGTGTGTGTGTGAAGTTAATATTTTAGAAGGTATTGCTTTAAAAGGTCTTTGCTAAATATTTGTGTGGGTTTCAGAGACTGCATTGTGTTAAGTGGACTCCAGAGCCTAGATTCTGCATTCACTTACAACAGCAATATTTAGTCCCAGGTGACGGTTTATAGCTGAGCAATAAATTTGCCTATATTTCAAGTCAGCACTTAGCCTAAGATTGTCGTTTGATTCATTTGACCCATTGAGCTCCAGCTGGTTCATCTGTAGTTCTGGATGTGTTGGGTGCCAGTTAATGGAAAGATGAGCGAGCCATTCACATGCTCATCAGATGATTCTACAGAGGAAAGAGAAATAACCTCAGTAAGACTCTGATCTCTTTCATGCTTGGGCTTCACCAAGCCACGGTGCTTTCCTGCCTTTAGTAGATTCATTGGCTTCCACTGCACTGTACCACGTTACCTCCCTCTCGTCTATGGGGTCACAATGATCAGATATACAAGGGACCAGGAGTATCTATCACTCCTCCTCCCACTCAGAGAAAGCTCTCACTGGCAGCCCTCTTTCAATAGGTTTTGAGTGCACTGTGCCCTTGTCTACTTCAAAGCTGCAGAGAGAACAGGTGTAGCCATTTTTTTTTTTTTTAGAATGGTCCAAAGCTCATAAACCAAGCTGGGGAGATCAGCTCTGACTGTTCTCTCCATGCAATACCCCTTTCATCTCTACTCTTCTCCTCTTCTCCCTTACTTCTCATCTCCCACTGCTTTCTGTGCTGCATCTTCCTTCTGCCCAAATCTCCCTGCCCAATTCTGTGTCTCTTTTCTCGACTTCTACTCTTTCTCCTCAGCCTTTTATTTTTCCCCTCTCTCCCTTGATTTCTTTTGCCCCATTCCTTTTCTACATCTTCCTCCCTACCTTTCACTCACTCCCTTCCCTCTTTTCACTTTGTTCACCCTCCGAGCTCTTACCTTCCTCTCCCTCTGTCCAGTTTAATTCTCTTTTTCTCACATATTATCCTTGCTTAGACGGCATGATCCAGCCAGACTCAAGCATCCCATCATCCCAAGAGAGGATGTAGGCACAAAGCAAGAGATTGGCTTGAACCTTCCACCAAAATTGGAGGTGTTTGTTAAATGTACGCCTGTGGCTTGGTTCAGATTTCAAGCAGCCTCTGTCTTTATAATGGGCTGAACCAAAATCCAGAAGTGAACTTTTGTGATTAAGGCTCATTTGATTCTAAACTCCCTATCTGTGTGCACAGATGGTTGGTTTTGTATCCATAGGGGAGAATGACCACTTTTGAGGGCTCAGTCATAGGCTGGCATACATATTTGGAGGCCAAGGCTGATAATGTGACACACAAGTTGCAAAGTCCATGCTCAATGCATGATGGCTAGTGAAATGCATGCATCTCCTCAGGAATGTGTTCCACACTAAGATATGGAGAATGATTCAATACCCTCAAGTTGGGCAGCAGTTACTTGACTTCAACAAAGTTCATGCAGGCATCTGGCCCTGACCCAGAGGTCTGTTTCTTGGTAACACAAAGATTGATGCCTAGCATCATCATTATATTAAAAGCTTAAAAAAAATCATTTTTCTTCCCCACTACTTGCATGACCTACATTAGTTCTGCAAGCAGTGAACTCGGAGCCCATATGGAGACAGATACCATTAAAAAAAAAATGCTGTCCCCTTAATTAGCTCCTCATTATCTGAAAGCTCCATACTGAAGCATAAAGATGTTGCAAAGCAATTTGTGGAGTTTCCAATTAAAACTTTTAGAACTGTTGAGCCTTTTAATACGTTATGTTTACCAATTACCTTGGAACTAGACCAACGCACACATTTCCTTCACTGGGGAAATATGGGTGTGGATCCTAGAATTATTAATATAAAATCCCCACTTTTAATAAAGTCATAAAGTATGTTGATGTGGCTTCTCTTTTTATAGCTGATACAATAGAGATGAGTCTCTTTTGAGTGAGTGCCGAAGAGTAGGAATTATTAAGAGGGTAATTATAGGCTGATTTCACAATAAATCTACTTTTACAACATAGTAAAAACAAATATACACATCCCTTTTTACATTATGTCACTTTGGGGCTGCTCCTGCATGATGCTGTTAGGTGCTGAGTGTTTTCAGTTCCCACTAAAGACCCTGGGAATTAAGAGTGTTCAACATTTCCCGGGAGATGAATAGCTCATTGCAGATTCAGGCCTTTTATGAATAAATTATGGTCAGCCGGGCATGGATTATATTCGCTGTATTGTGCAAGCTGAAAGCTGGGGGAGCGGAGCAAATAGACACTAAAAAGGAAAATGGATTCCCTCTACGAAGCAATGAAACTCGCACACATCTCACTAATATTTCTCTGAAATTTCTGCCGCCGGTTCTAACACCGGGCTGATAGCGAAGGGGAGAAAAAAATTCATCTGTGGATAATGTTCTCTTATTGAAAGTGCTTCAAGCAAAGCAGCATACTAGAGCTGTGTGAAAGTCTAGGTAACAAAATTCTGAGTAACTGTCATGGGGCTGCTGGCCCCTGAAAGGAGAGTCAGGGCCCACTCTATCCATGACTGGCTTCGTTCAAGAGATCAAGCCCATCTTGGCATACCTGTTAAGTAATTAACTGCCTAGGTGGCTGCTTGGCAGTTGAATTGATCAGTGAGCACCTGGCCCTATTAATAGCCTACCAGAGATTAGTTAGGGAGGTGCTTCTAGACACACTAGGAGAAAGAAAAACTCATAGACCCCAGGAAGAAGAAGGAGGCTGCGGTTTCCTGATCCAAGGAGAGAATGACTGCTAATAGCCCAGCCTCAGGAAAAGTGCTGTGTTGCTCCTGAATACAAGGAGGGTAAGCCTGCCTGAATTATCACCCAGGGCCGGGGGAAGCTCTGGGATTCCTGAACTGGGCAGGGGAGGCCTGCTGGCAGTGATACCTGGGCTCCCAGAAGAAGAGGGGGCTAAAGAGTTTGTACCTTGAATAAGAGTTAATGAATAAGCCTCATGCAGGGGAATCTTGATTTAAGGAGTCTGACGTGGGAGTAAATCATTGCAAGTTTAAATCCCCTCACTCTCTCTTTCAGCTATTTTCACCCACTCAGCTGAGTCCAAATTGCAGAAACATACACTGAGGAGCCCGTGGACAGTTAAGGTTAAAGTAACCTCCCCTCTGTTAACTTATATCTTCTTCAGGCTCCTTGGTGTTTATGTTGCACCAACGTTGACTCTTGGAGACATCACGGGGGAGTGAGTGCAGAGCTGTCTGGGAGTTTAACTTGCCTGTCACTTCTGCTGTATCAACCTGGACTCCTATTGTCACATGCACCTCCAATGCTTCAAAGCAACTCACCAGCCCTTTACCCTGCTCCCACCCAGGTCTTTGGTGGAAATTCAACTCTCCACCAAGCTATCCCGGTCTCCCACAAGTTTTCTTGCTGTCTGCAACAGGGGTCAGGTCTCAAACAGTCAACAGATTCCATCACACTTGCTGGGGCCTCCCCTGTCAAAGAAAGGAAAGGAGGCTATTGGCAGAATTCCCCATATAATTAGTACAGCATTGCTCTCAGCACAGGCAGTGCAATCTGGTTCTCCCAGGGACTGTAAATAAAGGAGCTTTCAAGGACACCCATACATTAGGAAAACATGTATGCTGGTGCCAGATCAGAAATCCGCTTGGCTCCTCTTCCAGGCAGCTGGAAAATTCTGGTCCCTGGTGAAAGCAACAGCAACAAACAGAGCTTCAGTGTGTTGCCAGAACTCAGTGGATGGCTACTGCTCACTTCCTTTCGGCTGAGGGACTGGTAACAGCACAGACTTTCTTTCAAGACAGGAGACAAAGGAACGTGTAGGTTCTGTAATAGGACAGGCTTTCGCTCTTGGCGTGCCGCTGGTGGGGTTCCGTCTCGTTGTTAGTCTGGAAATTGAGATCCTTCAATGGCAAGTCCCCCAGGAGGGAAAATTACTAAGTGCTTGGCAAAAATCTTAATTCGTAGGTGAATGTTGCTACAGTGGCTTTCGATATGGGTGAGCTGGTGGTGGGATTAAGTCACATACCTAAAGCCTCTCGGGGATTGATCCCATTTGGAGTCAATGGGAATCTTGGCATTGGATCCAGTTTCTAGTCAATCAGTGGCACAGCAGAAGTTGGAACAGAGGACTCACAATCCCCTGCACTATGCACTGAACTGCTTCCTCCCCCTGAAAAGTGGTCCCAGAGCCAGATTTGATAAGCGCCTTGTTATTAGAAGCCATTGCAGAATCACAGGAAGGGGGGTATTGCTTAGGGGAGAAAAATGATGGAAGCAGCTTTGGTACGTAGCAGGGATGGAGAGTGATCTGTGGAATACATGACAAACAGGAGCTCTTGGATGCTGCGTGCGTTAGGCTTCTGGTCTCAGGCTGTGCCGAGGACTTTTGATGATGTGATACTTATGTTCTCTTGGATGTTGTAAAACCACGAGCTGATCTGTATTGAACATGTCATTTATATTCCCACACTGTTTTTAAGTGAATCTGTCAAATAAAAGTTAAATGTAACCCAAAAAAAAAAAGAGAGAGAGAAGCAAAGGAGAGACTATGAATGATTCACTGCACTATCATCCATGGCTGATTAGGGCAAAGGCAGCTTGATGCTTTCATTATCCTCATGGGGAGGGGAACTTGGTACTTCCACCAAGTAGACAGGGTCCAGAGTTACAAAGGTAGCAGTCAGATACATTGGATGGGAGTATTTAGAGCCAGTGTTTTGGTTCAGAGCCATCTCTATCCACTTTGACACCTGACTTCTCCATCGGCTTTGATGGATACGTGTCTGTCTCCTCACCTTGGCAGTACATGCTGTGCAATCAGCATCCTCTTAGCTCCTGGTTGAAACTACCAGGTCAATAGTAGACCCTTCCCTTTGAGATCTCCCTCTCTTTTCTTAAAGGCACTATAACCTACATACTGACTAATTAATCCCTTATATGCATACGTTCCTATTTCCGAGAATCCCAGTGCTGGGTTTCCAGATGAGAGTGCCCACTTTGGAAATCTGCTCTCTACCGATTTATCTGTGTATGCACCCAGACTATAGGTCTCTTCCCAAATAGGTACATCGAGACCTCGAAGATGAACAAGTGACCTTGGGGAAAGAGAACATAAATCTGCCATCTCTGGCAATTTAGCATTCATCAGTTGCATTACGCTACGGCACTTGTCACCTTTAATGAATGTTAAAGTCTTCCTATCACTAGATCACGCAGTTCATTTCACTTAGGGCAGTCTCCTTTTTTCTATCAAATTGGCTATGGTATGCGATAATAAAAAAGAGAAACTATGGCTGTAAAGGGTCATTCAGAGGAGCTGACATTAACTCAAGGAGGTCCCTTCTTGAAGGAGACATTCAATTAAAGTTTTATTGCAATTTGGCAACACAAAGCCATGAGTGTGAATCTCAATAGCTGGGTTGGGATTTTCGATTACAAGCTGAGTAGTAATTTTCTGGAGATCCTGACCTCTAACAAAGGGTGTGCAGTCGTGCTCAGGCTGGGAAAATCCTTCTCTGGCACAATGCGTTTTTTTAAAATGGGAATCACGACTTTGAAGTATGAGTTTGCCTTCCCTGATTGTCCTGGCCTTATGACCCAGCCTTAATGGCAATGTGGTATGTGGCCCAGTTCCTCAAAGGTATTTAATTGAATTCAATGAGTGTTAGGTAACTTAATAGGCCCAGCTCCTCAAAGGTAAGTTCTTAGAGCACTGAACTGGGACTCAAGATTTCTGGATTCATTTATTTGCTATGTGACCTTTGACAACTCATGCTTATCTCTGGGCTTCACCATACCCATCAGTACAATGGGTGTGATAAATTACTTACCGGCTGTACAGAGGGCATTGTGCGGCTTAGGTAATTAGTGACTTTGAAACCCTAGGATGGAAAATGCCATGGGGCCAAATCCTCCTATACAGTGAGAAGTCTTTGCCTGTCCATAAGCACATAGTACTATTGTTACTTCAAAGCAAGCCCTGCTGCAAACCAATGAGACAATGCTGCTGTGTCTCAGATCACTGACAGCATCTGTTACAAATTAGTAGACCATGACCCATTATTAATAGTCTACATGTACAATGGTTCTGAAAACAGAGAGCTGAAACCAGGGGTTCCCACAGTCAGACACGGTTGCTGTAATGTATTCATTAGCATTAAGTATAATGTAATATTTGCATTACAGTAGAGGCAACAGGCCCCACTCAGCACCAGGGACCCTACTGAGTTAGGTGCTGTACAAACATAGAGATAGACCTTTTCCCTGTCCCAAAGAGTTCACAATCTAAGAAGAGCAGCTGTGTGCCCTTTTTTCCTCCTCTAATGTATCTTCTAATCCAGTGATATACTCTAATTGAGGCAATGTAATAGCAGTGAATTTCTGGTTTAGGCAGCAAACTTCAGTTACTGGTCATTTCACTGGGTCAAATCTTGTGTTCTTGACCCAGTTTTCACCCAGGCACGTAGGAGAAGCTACATCCTCCTACTTGTCTGCAGGGCGGGGAGTGTAACATTCCCAAACAAGACAAAGCCAGTGTCTTAGATGAGTGTTTTGGCAGAGTGCGAGCACCAGGACTTGTGTCAATGTCTGCACTTTATTTAAGACATGTCGATCACTCTGCCTCTTATGTTCTTCAGGCAGATTCTCTTTGCAGGGGGTTAAGAGGTGGCTGGATGCCACGGTGAAACTTCATCTTCCTGGCTAGCATTGATTTGTGGTTACTGATGAAGTAGCATCTACCTTTCTTCGCTGCTGCAATAACTAGAGGTCAGTATTCAGGTGGCAGAAGTGACAGGCTCTGTGGATGTTCCCAGTAACCTGCAGAAATCAGGCGAATCTCATTCCAAGGCCAGATCATTAATACGTTTACCTGACAGCTGTGTTGTCATTTTGAGTTAATGTTCCAGCTTACTTGGACCTGCTTCCAGAGCTAGGCCTCGATCAGAATTCTGGATCCAGAGCCAAATTGTGAGGGTCAGACCCTCTGATTTGGTTTTTTTTTAGTAGCAGAAAAACATGCACCTCTATGCAGGGGATACTGCATGCAGATGTCCACCAGGAACTCAGAGGCTTCTATGGTAAGAATAGCCTAGCTTTTTATAGCGCTTTTCGCATTAAAAGATCCCAAAGCACTTCACAAATTATACCCGACAGCGCCACTGAAATGGAGCTGCGTGTGGCATTTCCCTTGAGAGAAGAGTCAGGATTAGCTTGTAATAAAGGGGACTCTTTCTTGAGGCCTCCGAGTGGCTGAGTATCACAGATCGTCAAGTGCCCCTCTGGGCCACTCACCAGATAATTGTGAGGGGATCCTGCCACCCGCTCCTGTGTGTGTTTTAAGTCTCTGGGGTCTGAACAGTGCCCTGGTACTGTCTTTGTCTTAGCGACTCCCCCCTGGAGGCTTCATCTAGCACCCCCTTCTGAGAGCTGTGACCACAGGCCCACTGCCCAGCCCCTGCAACCAATGATGTTCCCCTCAGACTTCCCACTCCTCCCCATAGCTTAAACATACCCTCTCCCAAAACTCCAGCTGTGGGGGTGTGCTGGGCCCACAGTTTACCTCTTCAAGGGGCCTGTGGTACATGTAACATGCAAAACACACAGACACTCTGTACAGGGTTTTGACACCATTGCTCTTTACATAATCACTCAAGAAATACACAGAACTGTACCAAAATAATAAACCCTGCATGCACTTCCCTGCCTCAGTTTCCTCAGCACTCCAGGGCTGGGGTCAGAGTCCTCTGAGGCCTTCCAGTGTCCTTCTGTTGCACGCATGACTTTCTTCTCCCACATGGAGCGTTCTCTCTTCAACTTTCCTTCTTTGACCTTAGCTCGTCTGTCACCTTTCTTTCTACTGCCCAAAACTTACTGTGTGGCTCTCTGAGTCATTCCCCAAGGCATCCTTTTTAATCCCCTGCTTTGTCACCTTTCTCTTGTTCTCCCCTCACCCCCTGCAGACAAATAAGAGGATGTAGCTTCTCCTAGGCTCCCGCTAACCCATTGTCCCAAGGTTCTTCACCCTGACTGGGCAGTTGTTGAGTTCTAACAACCTGCTATTGATCCTCACAGGGAGATTCCAAAGGCCTAGCTAGCAATGATGGCTATACATAGACAGAGAGGAAGTCCATAATACAGCAATTTCATAATGGGAATTGCACAATAGCAGCTGGAATTCCTAAGCTGTAGGGACAGATTTCTCAAATGTCACACCAGGGTTTCAGTTCTACAGGTCCAGATTTCAGCCCATAACACTTTATTGTAAGTACCTGAGCTTAAAAATCTCAAGAACTGGGGCTTTCCACTGGAAAAGCTGACCGATTTTTAATTAATAGCCATTGTTAGTGAATTATAATAATGAGAGTGAATGAAAGCTCCTTCCAGCCTGCCAGATGTTCTTGTTTTGTGAAACATTCACTCTTGTTACATCAGTGACGTGACTGCAAATATATCCCTTTCTGTTCAGGAGCTCAGAAACAGGGCATGCTAAATTCAGCCCAGTAGAAGTGGACAGGATAAAAGCTGTGACACACCAGTCTTCATGATAAAAATAGCCTCTGCAGATAAACCAGCAGTGATAAAAATTGCATAAGGTCATCGATCCTCATGCATCAGGGCACAAGAGGATTGTTCGCTCTGAGTCAGGAAGAAATTTCCCTATGGGGCAGTTACTACCTGTTGAGTATATTATGGAAGTTTATCACAGTATTCGGAAGCATTAGCTGCTGTTGAAGGAAGAACACCAGACTTAATGGTCCACCGTTCTGTTTCAGTGTCTCTTATGCACATGTATCTTTGGGGATTCTGAGGTGCAAAGGGCTACCCATGGAGATGCCCCAGGCTTTTGCTGCAGTTCTGGCACCCTGACAGCATGTCTCCACTGGAACTGCATTACCAGGAACTTTCCATGGGTATGTCGCCCAGCACCACAGGACCCAGAAGGCTTCTACATAGTATTATCCTTTCCAAAGATTCTCCATAGGGACATAGCTCACTCATTCTCCACCCTTTTCCCCAGTGTGGACTCCAGAATCACAAAGACACCTGTAGAACCTGAGGGGGTGTGTGTGTCAGATATGGCTCCATAGGGATGGCTAATTCTGCACAGAGGCAAGGAAGGACATGCATTTAGAACTCCCTCCCCATGTACAGATCTGGGGGACGATCCTGCCCATCGATGGCAGTAAACCGGATCCTTAGCTGGTGTAAATCAGCATTGCTTAGCGTCAATGAAGCTACGCTAATTCCCATCAGCTGAGGAGCTGCCCCAGTGCAGTTACCCCAGCCTGAAGCTAGTATGAGGGGAGAATCAGGCCCTGAGGAAGGCGTTCAAGATCTGACCCATGGAAAGGAAGCACACTTTCCATGTTTGTTGGCATTCATGTATCTGAAATATGGAACAAACAAAACTGAGGGAGGGTGGGATATGGAAGCCACAATGACCGATGTAAGGCTTTTGAGACAGGGCATGTTTCTCACTAAGTGTTTGTACAGTGCCTGGCGAAATGGAGCCCCGATCTGTACTGGGGCCTCTTGGTGCTACTGTCTGAATAATGGGTAAGTAAAGGGGAGGAGAGGAACAAAAACCTGGGAAATTGGACGGCTTTATCCCATAGCAACAAGAGTGCTCAGAATCAAGGCAGGAATGTACTCACAGCAGAACCCTAAAAAAGAACCTGTTAAAATAAACACTTTGGCATATCTAACACCTCCCTCTTCAAATGATGTGTGCTGTAAGCAGCTGTGGATGCATTTGAGAAGGGAAGAGAAGGAAAATACTGAAGAAGGGGAAGATAAGAGGTACTCTAATTACATGTTGAAATTAATCCTCTGTTTTCTTTCAGTATCTAATATGTTTAGTCATTATGGGTTCTCTGTTGTTAGTTGATGAATCCAGTCATCTCTTTTGGAGCATCTGGCTTGTATTGTTCACTTGCTTAATGACAGGAAAAGAAAATCAGGCATTTTTCAATGAAGTGTTTGTCCCGCATACAGAATGCCACCTTGTATACAGGTAATGAAGGGGCCCAACAACTAATGGATTGCAGCTTCCTGGGTTTCTGGGCTTAATACATCTTGTGTGACAGGTTTGTATAGGTAGACATTCTAATATAGTAGTCCAACCTTGCAAACTCTTCACCACAGCAGTCATTGCTTACTCATGTGACTAGCTCCACGAAAGTCAATGGGACCCTGGGCATAAGCAAGGACTGTTTGCAGTCTTGGTGGAGTAGAGCATTCTTAAATGGAGAGCGTACAGACCAGATATTGCCCTTTGTAGTCTTACATGAGCTGAAATCCTGCTAAGGTTGAGAGGCAGTCTGCAGGCAATCGGAGAGTACTCGCAGTTAGTTCACTAGGGTGTGAGGTGGGAATTCATTTCCGGAAGAGTTGGAAGGAATGCATGAGCTCTTTGTTTGGAGGGATGATGGCTGATTCAGAAGCCTCTGCATGCTGTCTGTCAGCTTGCTGTACTGGGGGAAGAGGATTCCATCTTCCTTTCAATAACCACGATGAAATGCGTACAGCCTTCCAAACAGATGATGTTCCTTTTCACTTTTTTTCCTGAGGACACCATGATAATGTCATATGTATGGGCTGTAAGCTCTTTTCAGCAGACACTGTGGCCTGGATACACAAAGGGACTTAGGCCCTTACCTGTGCCTGATTGGAGGATTGTGCTGGGGCTTAGGCATCCGGACACCTGCCTGAGGTAGCGGTGTGCATGCCCAGAGGCAGAACCTTGGGAGCCTCGGGCACTTTTCAGCAGAATGTTAGGCAAGGGTAATGCCTGTGGGGTGAGGTGGTAGCCGAGTGGGGGTTTTGTGGATCACAGTAGCAACTAAATCAGGGATTTAGGCACCTACATGGACCTGGGCTTGCATGTACAGCGCCTAACACAATGAGTGTCAATCCCTGACTGAGACATCCTAGCTGGTTCTCCAATACGAACAAACAGTAGCCATAAAAATGATAGACAACCAAAATCAGGTGATATTCCAGGGACACAAACCTGTCTGCACCTGAAGATACTCAGTTGTGTTTAAATATTAAATATTACAGGCCAGATCCTCCACTGGTGTAAATCAACAACTATTGGTTTCAATGCAGCTGTGCTGATTTACGCTGTCTGGAGGTCGTCTCATTCCTATAGGTTATAAAATTTGGAGCTTTTTAATCACCAGTTCACATCTCTAGTTCAAAGCATTCCTGCTTGGAACACCGTGTGCGTACTGACCTGCAATATGCCATACTTGCTCCTTGGTAAATCCCTGGACCTACAAACACACCTGTGTAACTTTATACACAGCACTTCTAGGATGCTTCACGTGCACAAAATTACATACTTGATTGGTTACAGCATTGGGGTCTTCAGATGGGATCATACATGTTTAAGTTGCCTGTTTATTGTACTATTGGTCGTCTCTGGGAAACAGCAAATAAAATAAGAGGCACAACATGAAGGCATCAGGAGAACTTTGTCTCATTAGCTGGTTCCCTGAAGAAAACAGCATAATTTTATTTTGAAGTTGGACTCACACACACAGATTTTTAATGGATTTCGCCCCCCCCTTCTTCCTTTTTTATTATTATTATTATTATTATTTTGTATAATAGTAGGCTGAAATACAGAAATGTCACCGCCACTGAGAAGAAGCTCCAGTAATTGAAAATGTGACATGATTAGAGATCAGGACAATAATGAGATAGTTTATCTTCCCTACACATATAGTACTGGATAAACCTGTGGGAAATAAAAAAAGCATCAATAAATCATATTGTCTCCGCCATGCAAGTAATAACACAGGCAACTACAGGTACAATAAAAAGTTTGTTCCGACACCGGTCCTCAGACATCCCCATTAGGTACAGTAGATGAGACAGTGAGCAATATACCACATTACATTTTCATGACTCTGGGTTCTTGGAGCGCCCCCTCTCATGAATTAGGCAGTTAGGGTCAGCCTCAGTAGTAGATGAAAGCCAATAGCCGTGTATCTGGTATGTGTGAGATCTCCAGAGCCAGGCAGGGGATTTAGAAGCCTCGTTCTCATTAAATTTACAGGGAGACTTTGATTCTTCCAGCCTGTATCTACAGATAGTGGACCACTGTCTTATTCTGAGGAATACTATTCAGGTGAGTAGCTAGTTGATTTCAACAGGATTGCTTGTGTGAGCCAGTGAAATTCACCTCTGGGCAGAGGGCCAGCATAACCCATAGCCTTAGAGCTGGTCGGGTTGTTTTTCTTTCCCCAATGGACAATTTTTCAATGAAAATTTGAATACCAAAATATTTTGGCTGAAAACCAAACTATTTTGATGTTGATGTGCTGCTGTGGTGCCCCATGGGAGTTGTAGTTTGGATGTATGATACTCCTCTTCTCTATATGGGGCTGGATGCTCCCATTGGCCTCCCTAGTTGGACTACATCTCCCATGGTGCATCACAGACTTCTTTTGGGAGAATAAAGGCTGTCCATTATGGGAGTCCTTCACTAGCGTGCATCATAAGAGATGTTCAGCTGAAGAAAATGTCGCAGAAAGGAGAGTGAGAGACTGAAACAACTAAACTACAGCCCCCAGGAACACTGAAGCAGCAAAGCCATATAGAAATATTTGGGGGTGTATAGGTTCTGTTTTTCAACACTTGATTTAGTCAAAAACTCAATTTTTTCCATCATACAATGGTTTAAATGGAAATGTTTTGACCATCCCTAATAGGAACCCGTTAACAGTTAAGCCTTCAAAATAACACTATAAGTTGGACTTAAATAGTATATAGGCCTTGCGCTAGCCCATTGCACGGGGGAGAATTCCAATGTGAAAAAAGTTTGCACAAACTCACAAAACTCCAGCTGAAAAAGTCATCTTATATTAATGATTACTGATTGGCAACATATTATTATTATTATTATTTATTATACACACACTTTTGGTGCCTATTAACTTTTTACCTGGGTGCCACTAAATAATTAAACATGGACATTAATACTATCCGTAAGTCAGCATTGCAAAATCGTCCTGTAAACTTAGCAGCTCTGGCTCAAAATCTTCTCTTTGTGATGACAAAAATCAAATAATAGGGATATTTCATTTGCAGGTCCAATCTTTTCCAAATAGCAACTTCCCTACTCGAGTAGAATATTGTGAGGCTGCCATAAATAGGTAGTAAACAAATAATACTGCAACCCACTGCCATCTGCTAAGAGACTAATTCTATCCAGCTGAAAACTGAAGTAAAGGAAAAGCTATGGGAATAGATCCAGCCAGTCTAGCAAAGGACTAAATGCCCTCAGCACCTATTTGACAGGAGCTGAGTGAGTTCAGTGTGTGGTCGATAATATGCCTTGTATAGGCTTTGCTGGATTACATGGATGTGCCGTAGCACACGGGAGACAATTTGCTTAAAGAGTGTTTAAAAAAGAAACCCCTCCAGCATAATATTTACCATGTTATAATTAGGCCTTGATGGAAAAACACAACAAATGCGTGCGAATTTTCAAAACTTCAAAAAACTTGGAAATTAAAATGTTTTTGAAAGAGACCTGATTTTGAAAATGTTCACAATTTTTTTTTTTAACCTAAAATGTTAGTTTTGGGGCGGGGGTTTCCCCTCTCACTCCCCCCCTCCATTTTCAATAAAACAAAACAACAGTAAGGAAAAAGGGAGGGAGAGTAAAAACTGAGACCAATGAAGAGGGGAAAAATTGGTTTCATGTGGGGGGGGGGGGAAATCCAGAAAAATTAAAAAATATTTGATGTATTTGTGAGCAATTTTTAATTTGGGGGGGAAAGCCACTTTTTTAATGAATTATTTTGACCAGCTCAAGTTTTATAATATGTATTGTAGTCCTTGATCAAACATTAAAAGTCAGATCGTCAGTTGATGTAAATCAGCATACCTCCTTGAAATCAATGCCAATTCACACCAGCTTAGTATGTGGGCATTAATTTTCCCCCCAAGGATTACAATGCATGGGTAACAATCAGGGTCGGCTCCAGGCACCAGCCTGGCAAGCAGGTTCTTGGGGCGGCAGCTCCGGAGAGGGGTGGCACGTCCAGGTATTCGGCGGCAATTCGGCGGACGGTCCCTCACTCCCGCTGGGAGCAAAGGACCTCCCGCCGAATTGGTGCCGCAGATCGCGATCGTGGCTTTTTTTTTTTTTTTTTTTGGCTGCTTAGGGCGGCCAAAACCCTGGAGCCAGCCCTGGTTACAAGGGAACTGCACTGATTTACAGATGATGGCTGCAAGGAACTAGTCCAGAGTGGCCTGCAGCATCTGCCATTGCTGCTGAAGTCGATGGGGCTCGTATATGCTCAGTACCTTTCCGGGTCTGTCCCCAAGTGATGATTCACAGCAGTGACAGGATGCCTTGCGTTATTCAGTCTTCCAGCGAGCACAACAGGAGTGAAATTAGCTTTGTAATAGATCAATATTTCTGCCCCCCAATTTGAGCCCCAGTTCAAAGCCAGACCTAAACTTCAACCAAAGCTGCTCCACTGGCATTCATTGCAATGATTTTCCTCGGCGCACTTTGAGGAACACAGGAGAGGGGCAGGATTATGACAGAGAACAGGAGGTGAGCAGAAAGCTTGCGTGCTATCCTGAGCAGAGTCACATATGTGCTGTTCTGCACGTGTTTGCTGCACAGACAACAATGCTGCTAAGCTGCCGCGATAGCCTGATTGTCAAAGACGCTGAGCACCTGCAGCTCCCATTGACTTCCATGGGATCCGTGGATGCTGAGTGCCTCTGAAAATTAGGCCGCTGGCCTTTATTTCTTGGCTCCATACCTTCACGGGGATCAGGGTTACAAAAGGTAAGACCCCTTTATCTTACAGCAGCACTCACCCTGATGCCAATGGCTGCTGTTACGTGTGTGTATCTGATCTCTTCTGGTATCATTACACAGAGGAATAGCAGAGAGGTAAGAGAACTCTCTCTGCACAAGTCTTTTTCCTTAGTGGACCAATTACCAGAACTAAGAGGGAAAAGAAATCCATCTTGTGCAAGTAGGATTGAGAATCCAGGACCATATGTTCATGTAGTTGCACGCAGAATAGGAAGGAAATTGCTCTGTTTTACAATAATCAGGAAAGGAGGGGAGGGGGAGAGAGAAGGTTAATCACAAGACTCCGCTTCATCTGCTTTCTCTAGCTCTTCTGATTGACAAGTTGTAACAACACAAGCTTCAGCTGATCTATTGTGAATCCCACAGATGAGGGCAGAGGAAAGGGATGAATTGCTAGCTCCGCTCCCCTCCCACCTTTGAACAAACTGATCTTTCTCAGGGACACAAAGGGCCTTGGATTCCTTTGGCCCTAGACACAATCAATAATGTGATTATGACCTTGTTTTTAACTGCGAAGAGTAGAGATGTCAAGGAGACACTCTGGCTGCCGCTGAAAACAAGGTGAGAGAACAGCAGGCCGAGTGTGTGTGTGTTGAATGACTGAAATGTTGTGAGGGGGCTTACTGACGTGGAGATGAAGGTGAAAGGAGTGACCCACGTTACCAGAATTAAGGTAGCTGGGAAGCACTTTTCATTTCTAGGCCCTTATGTAGTTTTCAGAAAAATTTGACTGCTTGACTCTTGGGAGTTAGTGCTGATCTGAGACCTTGCCAAAAAAAAAAAAGAAAGAAAGCTGATTCATCTTGCTGCCACTTGAGACAAAAGAACATCTAATTAAGTCAGTGGCATAAAAATAAATATACAAGGTGCAACCTCAGTTGCAAAGCACATGACTGGAAATTTGCACTCATGTCCAATATGCTTTACCTCACCCCCAAACAGGACTGAATGCACCCCAGGGATTAATCTGCTGTGGAGAAAATGACGGCTAAGTTTTTGTTTATATATTAAGCAACTTTCTTTTTATCACAGTGTGTGGTATATCACAGGATGAGTCAGGCTTTTAAGAGAGTTTCATAACTTAGCTCTGACTTGTGCCTGGTTTCCATCCTGATCAAGGGATTTCTCAGGTCTGTAGTCTATTTGGGTGATGCAGGCCTGAGCGCAAGGCCTGCTGGGAAAGGAAGTGCTATAAAAGCAAGCCACTGGCAGTGCTCTCTAGTTGCTGGGGTCTGATCAACCTGTGTAGTTGGTTTCTCAGCTGAGGAAGGACCTCCTGGCAGATTGTGCTGAAGAAGCCTGTGCAAAAATTGGGCGAAGGTTTGGAGGCAAGCAAGCACAGGAAAGAATCCTGAGGAAGGAGTGAAGTGAACATCTGAGGCAAGAGTGGGCAGTCTCAGTCTAGTGTCTTGGGGTTGGAACCTGTGGTAGAGGAAGGATATGGGCTCCCCTTCACTGTAGCCAAATAGTCAACAGGGATGAACCCCTGATAAAAGGGGAGAAGGTTGAGGTCATGCAGATGGTGGCGAGAGGGCTGTGTATTGAGATGGACTAGGCCACAGGCCATGGGTGGAAGGTCTGCATGTGTGGTGGTTTCTCCTGGACTTCTCTTTACCCCAGAAAGAGAGGCCTCTAGTTTGGCTGGAGGACTTAAGTACCCTACCAGCCAAAAGAAACTGAAGCAGCAGCCATCCCTGTTTTCAGAAAGGTAAGGAACCATCCTGGCAGTTAAAATAACTCATAACAATTCATTACGGTGAATTACATCCAAACCCTTTAGCTGGGCTTGGCCCCTAAACACCGTAAGCTGTGATGAGATGCTGAGGTTATCAGGGAAAGGGTAGGCTTCCTAAACACTTATGTAACCCACACACCTTCTGGGTGTGGTGTTCTGTCCCTTCTAGATTCACCGAGACCACTTGAAGAGAGAGCGAGATTAATGAGTCTGCTCTATGGCTTTTAGCTCATGTAGTAGAGGCTCATGCACTAAACTCCAGAGGTCCCAGGTTCAATCCCACCCGCTGATGACTGGGGTCTGTCGGCCTTACACTTGAGAAAATCAGTCTTGGGTCATCACAAAACCCCTACAGATTTCCAAGGGGTTCTGTGTGAATGTTATTGACAGCTGTAAACCTCCAGGATCAATAACAAAGCCCAGGGAGGTTGCTGGTGCAGGATGTTCCTGAGATACATAACTTAGAAGTATTCATAAAAGGAACAGTGGGAAGGGGAGAGATGGGAAGCAGTGCTGGCAATATGAACAGACAATCTCCTAGAATAAAACCTTATTTTCAAGCCTTTAAGAAGGTCTACGAAACTGCCAACACAACAAAAATGAAATAATTAATTGACCGTGTTGCTTCAATTGCCAACAGTCCGAGTAAGTTATTAATGGCAAGGCCAACAGACCAGTAACTGCTGCATGGAGCTTTGAGTCTCCACATCCTAATTAGTTTTTGTTAAATGGATTTTGCCTTCTGCTTGGAAGGATGTCAGGTTGCAGTCTCTCCTTTCGCAGCAACTCCATGGAAACAAAGAGCATAGGAACAACGATCCAGAGTTTGGGAAAGTGCCCAGCCCCTTCAGCATTTCCACCTTGTGCTCACGCTGGAAAGCCTAGAAGCATGGAAGTGCCCAATAACTAAAACGTTAATGGGCATTATAGAAACAAACCATACGTATTTGCAGTTTTGAATGACTGCCCCCGGCATTATAGTTGAATTCTACTAGCTGGCACAGCGGAGGGTGGAGTAACCGCTCCATTCCCTGGCCACCCTTTCATTGGGCAGGGGAACAACAGTAAATGAATGTGCAGCAACCTGTTCTCTGAGACCCCAAGTCTGGATAGTCTCCCCTGAGCAGTAAGGGGAGATTTTATTCCCCTGCCTGGGTGTACAGTTGAGAATCCAGCCCACACGTTGTATCCCTCCATGGCAGGGCCTGCGTCTCTGGTTTGTCTCTCTGGTGCCTAAGTCTGTCCTGGAATTTAATTCCTTTGGTGCAATTCCACATTACTTCCTGCACCAAATCTCTTCTGAATCTAATTATCCCTCGTGGTGAGCTTCTTCATTCCAAAGAGTTCAATGCCTGACCACCTGGTCGTCCGACCAGGTCAAGTTCTTCAGGGTTTGGTGCGTGCAATACCGTCAGCTTAAACCCCAGCCTGCAACTAGCAGAAAAACACAGATAAACCCATCTGTCTGTCAGTCACGGTATCCACATGAGACCCATAACTACAGAGCTAGAACATACCATTGTCCGTGGCAGAAGAGCACTTATCTGCATGGGAGAACCACATGGTAGTTGAACTCTCATGTCCTCAGACCAGTGAACCATCAGTCTCCAAAGTGTTCGAAATATACAATATGCCAGAATTGTGAAGAACATTCCTAATTCCCCTTCCCTACACCCCCACCTCTTGCAAACCAATATGTCTATAGCCTGGATGCAATTTTTGTCATTCTCAGTGTGGAATCTGAAGGATAGACAGAGAGCCTGAGAACACTGACCCATTTTTCCTCAACTTGATGGATGCAGGCAGGGTGAACAGACGCTGGTCTGAATCTCCATGGCAACTAGACGTGCATGCACTGTACATCCTCCCTCTTGGACGTTTCTGTTTATAATAAATGTATAGTTCAATATTTTTATTCCCCCTCTGCTTAGAGCAGTTGCTGTTAAAAATACAAAAAGGAGGCCTCTGTTTGTTTTTTTTCATGGATGCTGGAGAGCTCAGAAGCATTCAGCCAATTTATTTTTACAGCACAACAGCTTTTCTACACTACCACCTAGGTGAGGACCTTTGAGTATTTGTCAGAGAATAAGGCTCTTGGCTTTCCCTCTGTGTACACAAGGCTGTCTCAGGGCCCCGGGTGGTGATGTGTTTGCCCTAATATAAAAACAAGCTGATTTAAAATCACCAAAGTGGGAGGAGTCAATCTGGTTGAAGCCAACTGAATAGACCCTCTGGAGGAATCTATCCACCAGCCTTTGCGTCAGAGGGAATTGGCCAGTCCTATTACTGAGGAACCTGAGGAACTGGGCTTCTAACAATTCAGATGAATGAGTAATGTACCTCAGCAAAGCATGGCAGAAGAGCAAATTCCAAGGTCAGGGTTTTAGTGGGATAAGGCAGATGAACTGATGCAACAGTCTCCAAAGGGTTTAGCATTTCCTGGTGCATGACAACTACTCACCCGGCTTGTCTGTTCAGGGTTTGTGTGTGTCGGTGTGGTGGGGTTTTATTTTTATTTTTTTGGAGTGCTCATTGCAGGTTTTCTCCATGATGTGCAGGAATCTGGGAAAATGCTTGTCAAAGAGCGTTTGCCTGAAGGACTCATTTCCCTAAGTGGATGTGTCAGAGTAGTCAGTGGCAGAATTTCAGTAAGTGACTTCTATAATCTCTCTCCTCCCCCACACACATACTTTATTAATTTGGAACGATCCTATTCTATTGAGACCTCTCTTGGCACATTTTTGAGACAGCAAAGCACAAACCATCTCCAGTGGTTCAGCTGATTATTATTTTTTTTATTAAAGTTATTGCAGTGAAGGTAATCATCTACGCCTTTTTCAGCTTTACTGGATGGGTGATCTAAGCAGAGTCAACCCACGCCTGCTGACCGAGGGGGTCAGAGTGAGGGCAGCCAGCTTCAGCAGTGTTACTGAGCATGCTCAATACAAGCCAAGCAGTAAATGGGGTGGGGGGGAATGTGACCCCGCATGCCACGACCCCCCCATGTATCACCTCTGGAAGTGACTTTAATTAATTGCATAGCTTGTGTGTGTACCACTGTCTCCTGTGGTTTCCAAACTGTTTGCCTATTTCATAGGCCCTGATATTGTCCAGATTACAGGAGTCTATATGTCACCCCAAGTTATATGGTCCTTGCTTTTGTGCAGTAGGATACAAGTTTTGTTGCTCTGATTTTCCAGATAGTGACTTCATCCATGTAATGTGCATGAAGCGCTCCAAGGCCCTCCAAAGTAAGGGCTACCGAAGAGCAAAGTATTATAAGGCATTTAAAGAGAAGCCATTCGTGGAGCTGAATATTCTGGGAAATGTAGACGACCTAGTGATTGCATTCAGAGATGGACTAGCCCCAACTGGAGACCAAACGTCTGTGTGTTGATCCAAACTTGTATGCATCTGCCTAATTTTTCTGGAAATCTCAGGGGAGCAGGCTTTCTCCTGTTTCCTGCATCGGGTTGAAATTCCTTGAACAGCGGCTTTTGTGAGTATTTTGGCACTTCTGGTCTTTTACAGCACCAGGAGGGGCAGAGTGGCTCGTGATACTTGTGTTTTAAAAACCAGCTGGAACTGGTCAAAGAATTCAAGGTTTTTTGCTAAATACACTTACAATGAAAACACTGACCCTTGTTTTGTTTTGTTTTTTTATATGAAACCTTTCAAAACTTGGAGGGTAGGGGAAGGGAAGGAAACATCCGTTTTTTGTTTAACTTTTTTTTTCACTGAAAAGAGGCATGGGGAATAAGAAAAGTGAAGTGAAGTGGGGCGTTTTCCCAACCCAAACACAATTTTTCAAAATTTTTAGTTGTTGTTGAAAAAAGTATGGAATGAAAATTTTCAGCCAGCTAAGCAAATGTTGTGGGGTGGCTTTGTTTGGTTTGTTTTTAAAAGCCCCCAAACTGTTTTGGGTGAAGACGGCAGTTGAGTCCTGCTGATGCTTCTGATCTCAGGGGACATCCAGTGGGTGTGAGAGCATGGTTGGCCTTAGGATGTATGGCTTAAGGCCTGAATTTTTGGGATAGTACTGAGTGCCTGCAATCCCCACTGATGTCAATTGCAGATACTCAGCACCTCACAGGATCAGTCCTTTATTGTAGATCTGAGTGAATCAGGATCCTCCTCTATCCAAGGAAAAACTCTGGGCCTGATTCGCTTCTCACATGCCCTGGTGCTAATCACTGGATTAACTCTGCTGAAGTCAATGGAGTCGCATCAGCGTGAGAGGAGACTTGAGCCCGGGGAAGTCTTATCTACTAATGAGGAAGAGAAGAGGGGGAAGGGTTGATGTGTTTTTTAATTTCTCGTGAACCAAGTGAATGTGAATAGCTACAGAGTTGAACGCGTGACCCAATTTCATCTGGGTGATGGATACAGGCATTGGTAAGAGCTCCATAGCAACTGGATGTGCACAGTTTAATTATTAAATCCCCACGGTGCTTTCTTTCAAAGATAAATGGGTACAGGATAGTCTCACCTTTCACAGCCATTTGGAAGGAAAAGCATCTATATTTAGAAGATGCTGTTCCAATTCACTGTGTGTCACGTGGTAGTATGGCCTAAGGAAGGGTAACAGCTAGATCAAATGCAGCTGGGGAATGAGTGCCTTTTCAGGAGCCTTGAAACCTCCAGGACCCTTGTTCTCTATGGCCCTGCACTTTATATAACCATTTACACCAGCACAAAGTAGGTGTAAAATGCTATGACTTCAATGTGGTGGCTGGCACATTCTACTCACTTTGCCCTGTGCACATGACTACACAAGGTGCAGGGCTATAGAGAACCAGGCCCCCCAGTTTTTATCACAAAGGGGAGTCTGATCCAGGAGTGACACCTGATTCATGACGAGTATTGGATCTTGGATGCACGTGAGAAATGTCCTGCATGTACAGAGTGCGAGTTATTTTCTTATGTTCATAGTGCCGACGAAAGGTACTGAACAAACAACCCTAGAAACTAAAGTCCTCTGTTTATCTACAGAACAGGTACAACGTAGTTCAAAGCTGACCAGAATAGACCATCCTCATAGGTACTTCAGTCTTCACAGTCCATTCAAGTTTTTGATTTTCTGCTAAGTCAGCCACCAAGAAGCAGCGATTGCCAGTCATTTTGGTGGCTTTTTTTGTGATGTGAATTGCACAGTGTATAAACTTCAGACCAAAGCCAAGGACTTTTACAGGCAAAAACAAAACAAAAAAACACTCATATGATTCTCCACAATGAACTGGAAATCTTGTAGGTCTCTAACTACACTGTAGAAAAAGTTGGGCCCAGTTATACCTAAAACAGCACAAGGTTGCTCTTTTTTTTGGCTTTCAGTTTGCATTTCGTGTTCGATATAGTGCTGGAGTAAATCTCACTTTCTTCTTTAGGAGGAAAGTTGATCTTGTGCTCAAGGCATTAGACTAGGATTTTGAAGGGCTGGGTTCAATTCTTGGCTCTTCCACAGACTCCTTATGCAATGTTGGGTAAATCTTAGTCTCTCTAAGTTCTCCAGCAGTGACTGTTAGAGAATTATTTGTTGTCTTTGGGGCAGGGACTGTCTTACTCTGAGTTTGCTTAGCACTTTTCACAATGGAACCCTGATCTCAGTTGAGGCCTCTTAGTGTTATTAGAATATTCAAATAACAAAGGTCAGAAGCTTCATTGTGAGGTGCAATCTAACTTGAATGCTCATAAGAACTTGGAGATACTCTGAAAACAGACTCATTCATTATTTTGGATTTTTCTCTTCCTGTTCCAGTCAAAAACCCAAAGTATGAGGCAAGCAGCATTGAAAAACAGTGAAGATTTGAAGTATTCAGGCTTTTTATAATCCTCAGAAAAAAGTTCTGTTCCAGTTTTGAGTTCTGAATGAAGTGCCAAGTTAGTTCTTCTTTTGTCCCAAGGGCCGCACCCATCACAAGGTGCATGCAATAGTTTTCCATTCAAGGAAAGGACTTCTAGATGGAATAATAAATGAGAGATGTTGTTATTAAGGCATTATCCCATTTTCTGCTGCCAAGGTATTTCTCTCCCCATCTGACTTATTGGTAATGTCTTGCGTCAGCCCAGCTTGACTTGCTTTGGACGTTTGATTGATGGGCCGGGGACACAGAGTAGAGACAAGTGGAAATTACAAATTAGAGGGTTGAGAGCAGCATGGCCAGGGAAGAAAAGTGGAGATGACAGGAGCTTGAAGATAGGCTCCTCCTTCATCATAAGGAAAGAATTTTCAGGGAGGGGGGAGGCTGTGGGTATGTCTCTTCCTACGCTGATTTCTGACCAGGTTTGACAGAATTACAAGGATATAACAAGCTACAGCACACAAATTATTGTCTCCGAGGGAATCTTGTCTTACTGTGGCACCCAGGACTGGGACCTCAGACATGGAACTAACAAAATCTGAAAACAGTCCACATGCAGTGCTCCTATTATACAGGGAGACACCATGGAAAATGAGCTTCCAGCCTACCCATGAATGACTCTAGGCAGGGCCGGCGCTTCCACTAGGCGACCCTAGGTGGTCGCCTAGGGCGGCAGGATTTGGGGGGCGGCATTTTGCCGCCCTCGGCGGAAATTCGGTGGCGGGGGGTCCTTCCGCTCTGGGTCTTCGGCGGAAATTCGGTGGTGGGTCCTTCACTCACTCCGGGACCCGCCGTCAAACTGCCCTGAAGACACGGAGCGGAAGGACCCCTGCTGCCAAAGACCCCAGGCCCCCTGAATGCTCAGAGGAGGAGCGCTGCCGCCTAGGGCAACAAAAACCATGGTGCCGCTCCTGACTCTAGGATAGTACAGCACCTGTTGTTAAAATCAAGGGTGTCATTTACACAGTGTAAATACAACAAAAGTAAAACATACACTGGGGCCAGATCCTCAGCTGGTATAAATCATCGTAGCTCCTTCGGCTGCAAGGGGCCCATTCTCTTCCGCATATGCAGAGAGAGAACATGAACAGGAGTTACATGACTATCCTTGGGAGGAACCCCAAAGTGCTGAGTGTATTCGAAAGCTGGCCTTGCTGATAGAGGGTGTAATCTCAGCAGGATTCTTCTTTCATTATCGCTTTTATGGCTCATGATAATTAAAAGCTGGCCCACTCGCTCCTGCATCACCAAGCCCTGGGCTCTTTCTGCCCTTCCTCCCCACCCTGGCCAATATAAATCCCTAGAAGAATTTCAAATGTGTCAGTAAAAAATGCCCTCTGATTTACAGTGACTGATATTCCTTCTCCCATCGCCATTAATAAAGGGCCATTTTATTACTTCCTCCAGCAGAATGGGATTAAAATATCTCATTAAGGAAAACAAAGAGATCTATTACCTTGGGAACGATTTGTAACTCCAGAATATTTTCTTTCCAAGGGCCAAGCATAGTATTATTCATTGGGGATAAGGGTTGCGGAATCAAGTCTCAGCTTAATAGTCTCAGTGAACACTATTTGTAGAAAAGCAGCTCCTGGAAGCCCCAGAGTGTTTCTATAATAAGAGTTTCTTCCTCTAAGAGTTTACCATCTAAATAAACAAGACAGACAAAGAATGGGAGAGAAGACATATTCCCGAGGCCATGTCCACACTACAAACTTTGGTCAATGCAAGTTTCCTCGGCGTACGTCCGCTGAAGTTCGTATATTTCTTGGGTGCACTTATTCTTGGCTGCTTGAGTCAACCCTGCGAATCCTCACAAAGAGTGCTCGTGTCAATATAAAATGTAGTGCACACTGGGTAGGTTTCCCAGGATGCACCACACCACAGTCAGGCGCAATGCCTTTTGGGAAATCTGTGTGGGATAGTAGTGACTTGGCCAGGGGTCTTTGCGAGCTAGGGGGTCATAGTCCAGCATGCCACTTTCTCCATCCCATAATGCCACCCACATCCCATAATTTTTGTGCCTTTTTAAAAAAAAATCCCACAAACCCATGCAGCACTTTTTGGTATCTGCCATCTCTGGCAGAAATATGGAGGCTGTGAACTACCAATTAAGGGTTAGCTCCTCAGTTGGTATAGACAGGAATAGTTCTATGCACAATAAAACTTTAGCATTTCACGATATAGCTGTAGGCCACACAGGGAGTTTGTGATGGAACCAGAAAATGAACCCTCATCTCATGAATCCCAGCCCAGGCCTTAACAACAAGGCCATTCTTGCCCTCCTATATAATTGCAATAAGAAATTTGGCTCATAAAAATCAGTTAAAACAGAAATTTGCAACTCTTTTCTTGGGGAAGGAAGGTTGTGAGTGACCCAAGATGGACTGTGGCATATGAACACCTTTGTGCGGACCCACTGAACAAATTCACTTAGAAATGCAGGCATAGCATTTTATTTTCTACTATAGTTTTATGTAAAGATTTCACAGATGCTGAACTGTTCAGGGCCACTTTGTGTAATGATTACTATGGATTTCAGTTCCAGTCGATTATATCCTTGAGAAACCAGCAAAAATCTCAGTCAGGTTAAGGTAACTATCCCTTTACACTTGTTTTAAGGCAGATGTAATTTAGGCATGCTCACATACATGAATTTTCCTTGCACAATTGCACCTGCAGTCTAATTCTGGAAAGCAGCCCCTGCAAGAATATCAGTTTGCATAGCACTGCGGGATCCTTCACAATGAGCGACTGGTATAAATTTCATCTGTTCTGTTAGAACATTAAAAATGGATTTAAAGCACAAAATTCCTACCTGCATTTCAAATGCCCCAAAAATCAGGAGTGTTCAAACAAATCTGTAAATCCTGGATCTAGAAGTGGGTTTGGATTTTCAACATCCTCCCAAAAATCAGATGGAAGTTAAGATTAAGGAATTTGGTTTGATTAGGAATTAAAACAATACACATCACCTCACTTTCTTGCATTAAATGATATAGAAATTCTAAAGCACATTTTGAGGCAGATGCAATTCCTTCATCTTGTATTTTGGCCAGTTACAGACATACACATGTACTAGTCCTAGTTGGATTACATTTTTGCATCCAGGATTAGAGTTCCAATCCAACAATGCCTTTAATGCTTGGAGCCAGCAGGCATGCCAATGTTAATAAATTCCCACACTGCGAGAATACAGCCAAAGGGTCAGGGATTATAAACTATTATTGAGGATAATAATGTAGGCTGGAGAAATCACCTGCACTGGTTAGTTTCCAGCTGTTCGGTTATCTTGGGCTATCTCTTTGCTGTAGTGCACATGGTCTGGAGTCTAAAGAACTATTTCATTTTTCTTTAGAGTTGATCATTCCATTGCAGGAGCTACCAAAAACCAAAGTATGGGAGCAGTGATCCGCCTGCCAGTTCTCCTAAAGATGTTAATTAACAAATGCTAATCCCCAGAACAACAGTCAAGATTTTCAGACGTGACTAGTGATTTTGGGAGCCCAACTTGAGACATCTTTTAAATGGATGTTGAAAAAAGGAGTTCAGAGAAGAACTGATTTGAGATCTGGAAAAAAAAACCTGCCTTATATTGAGAGATTTAAGAGGCTTAATCTAATTAGTTTATCAAACAAAAAGTTAAGAGGTGACTTGATCACAGTTTTTATAAGTAGCTACCTGGGGAGATTTCTGATAATGGAGGTCTCCCTAATCTAGCAGCCAAAAATATAACAAGATCCAGTGGTTTTGAAGCCAGACAAATTCTGGTTGGAAATAAAGTGCAGTTTTTTTAACAGTGAGGGTAGTTAAGCATTGGAACAATGTGATGTGGGATGTGATGCATTCTCCATTGCTTGAAGTGTTTAAATCAAGTCTGGATGCCCTTCTAAAGAAAGGCTCTAGTTCAATGAGAAGTTATGGGTTTGATACAAGAATTACTGGGAATAATTGCATGGCTTGCATTTTGCAGGAGGTCAGACTAGATTATCATAAAGATTCCTTCTAGCTCTAAAATCTATTAATCTAAAGGGACCTGATTTTCTGCCCTCTGAAAATCAGGGGCCTTTAATGTTAAGGTCTCAAATTAGACACCCCAAATCACCAGCCACTGCTGAAATTCTTGACCCGTGCCTATTGCTGTCTGCTAACATCTGGTGCAGAGACAAAGGTCCTGTCTACATGGGAAAGTTGTTTCACTATGACCTAAGATGTGAATGTAAACTGATAGTGAGTTGTTATACTGGTATAACTCACCTTGTGGAGAAACGTATCATAGAAGTGTGGCTTTTTTGTGTTTTGGGAAACTCAACTGAATGAAGACCAGTCTAAAAATGGAATAATAGTGTTTACATGGGGGATTATAGTTGTATAATTTGTGCATCTTTGCCATGTAGACAGGCCAAAATAAACCAAAGAGAAATATAACTTTCAACTGCCAGTAACTTCAGTGGAAGTTGAAGGAATTCAACACCTTCAAGATCAAATCCTGTTTTCAGCAGTAGGAACTCGTACAGCACCTGCTAAAGAGATGGATGAACCAGTAGGAACTCAGTTCTTTCCTAAGTGCTGGAGAGACAGCCCTGGAGCACACTCTTTGCAATCAAAATACTAGTGAAGCACCCAGGAACTACCATCCTAGATATGGACCAATGTACCAATCAAGCTGGCACTCCATGGCTTTATTGTAAGGAATGGAATTTTCCTAGCTGTGGTCTAACACCATCCTTCTTCGCTTTGTTTCAGTGATGTGTTAATTCTCTGTTTGTTTCCAAGGGTTGCTTCTCTACTCCTTCCCATTGGGGAGAGCGCATGCTAATTGGGCACGCTGGATGGTCCAGGGATTAGCAAATGGAACAGGTGAGAAAATAGTTGGTGAGACTTGAAAGTTAATTATCGCTGACTAGCAATTAGGGTGACCAGACAGCAAATGTGAAAAATTGGGACAGGGGGTGGAGGGTAATAGGAGCCTACATAAGAAAAAGACCCAAACATCAGGACTGTCCCTATAAAATCAGGACATCTGGTCACCCTACTAGCAATAGGCCACCAGGTTTTCTGAGACTGGAAACACGGCTCGGAAGGGTGGGAGCTTGTCTTTGGCCAGAGACTGGAGTTGGCAGCTGTAATCTGCCTATACTTTAACCTAGGAGAACATTTTCTGTATTGATGTCTGCTAAGACAGGACCCTGTAGATCTAAGCGGGGACGAGGCAGCGTTGTCTTGTGGTTAGCAAAAGGAATGGGGAGTGTTTGTGACATTGGCCATGCTCTCTAATGCAGTGCCTAACTTTTAGTAACCTAGAAAATCACTGGAACACCAATAGGATCCACAATGCCCGACTTAGGCACCTGGCTTCCTATACAATTCACGGGAGAAAGACCAGCAGCTAAGTCTCTGTGTCCCTTCACATCACTCTCGTTCTCAGCTTACCCTCACTGGAAAGGGTAATGGATCATCCCTACCTGCTTCTTGGGGCTCTTGTGACTGAAGCAGGGCTCTTCTTAAAATCACTTCTGTCCTCTGTAGCTCATGGTGTTGGCTGCTAGTGCTGATGTGATCTCCTGGCAAAGGAAAATGCTACCTCTTGAGTTAATGAGCAGACAGATCTCTCCCCAGTATTGGAGAGTCTTAATCATCAAGGTGATTAAAACACAAACCCACCAGATGTTAATATGTGGCAGTGATGCAAACTGTAATGAAGGGTCCTACATCGCTGCTGAGTCATGCTCCAAGTCTGCAAGTGACAGGCTGCATTAAATAGAACTCAGCTTCCCCGGGTACTGGTAAACTAGAGACTGTTATTAAACTGTCTCATTGAGATGTAACTAAATGAGGAGGGATAGCTCAGTGGTTTGAGCATTGGCCTGCTAAACCCAGGGTTGTGAGTTCAATCTTTGAGGGGGCCACTTAAGGGTCAGGGGCAAAAATCAGTACTTGGTCCTGCTAGTGAAGGCAGGGGGCTGGACTTGATGACCTTTCAAGGTCCCTTCCAGCTTTAGGAGATAGGATATCTCCATTAATTTAAAATTTTAACCCTTACTATGGACATAGTAATAAAGCTAGATTCATATTAAACAACATCTGTAGTGTGGTAGGCTTTGTAAGCATCTTGGTTAAAACATTTCATCCTTCTCTAGTGGTTCTGTAGGAGACTTGGAAGTAGATACAAATTAAGTTGTAAATAATGTCATGCAGTCTCTCTGGACTAGCCAGTCTCTTCTGGTGGAGAGCATGAGAATCATGCTCTAATCATATATATGATAAACACTGATCAATTGCCCCCATCTTTGGCTGTTGGAAATTGATTTAGATCCATTGGCTTCAGTGGATCAACTGAGAATTTAGCCCTTTGATTTCATCTGCTTTTGTAAGTACAACAGTCTAAGATGGCTATTCTGTTGCAAAATAAATCGAGTTCAGTCAAGGACTTTGTCTTGTCATCTTGGCCAAAAAGCGCTCTGGGAAAACTTTCTAGTTCAGTAGATTTTGCAAAGCAGCATTTAAACTGCTTGGGATTTTCTCTGGTGGCAGAGGATACTAAAATATTGAAGATAAATACCATCCGTAACTTATGGATTGATGGAAGAGCTGAAATATTGACAGGGCAATTTACCTTTAACTCTGAAAATGACAGGGATTGCTGTTCTATTTCAGGTGAATGCCCACCTGTTGGGCACAGGATAATGAAATTCAAACAGAAGGCACACCTGTAACGGATAGATTGGTGGAGCTTAATAAAATACTTAATAGGGCAGACATCTGTGTCTGTGTTCATCTTTTAGCTTGTCCATTTTGGGGTGACCATTTAATATTGTGCAGGTGAAAAGCAGACAATGGAAATCCCTACAGAGGTGGCATAACACCTGGAGCAAGACTGCATTCTTTTCCTTGACATAGTTTTGACTTAAATAGGTTGCCTTAATAAACACTTAAACTAAAAAATGAAATTTAAGAGGACTGTTTCCCTATTGTTTAAATGCTGGTACAGAACTAAAGAAAATATTGTACCAAAACCATGCTCATAGCTGTGATGATGCTATTCCCGATGGTCACTAGGAAATTGTCTGTTTGGCAGTGGGGATTAAACTCTATTCCTCCTGCTCCAGAAGCACAAGCCCCCACCACTTTTCCTAGAGGAGAATCTCCATTAGCTATTAGCAGTACAAGGCTCATGACAAACAAAGATGAGCAGGTTTTTTATTTCATCCAGTAGAGGGCACTGGTACAATCACAAGTCAGACGCTATTGTGAGATACCGTATACCTTCTAATTGAAGAGAACTATTGACCTATTGAATCATCTGTGACAACTCAAAGCAATGGCAAAATGTCTCCTCCCATTCCTTCCATCATTATCTTGTCAGAAGGCCTGATTTCTGGAGGATGCTCAGCATCCCCAACTCTCCCTGATGACAATGGGAGTTAATAGTGCCCAGCTCCTTGCAGGAATTAGGTTCATTGTCCCTGAATGGCTGCCTATATTCAAAGTTAAAAGAGCAATACAATCAGAGCGTTTGTAACACTGGAAGGATACCTTTTAGTTTATCCTCTTGCCTGCTGTGGCCCATAGCAAAGGATTCCTGATGCAGCTGAAGTATCTGATCAAATCCTCCTAGAGAATAGAACTATAAATAGAACACTTTGATGTATAAAGATATTAAATGGTTGACAAAAGGGGGAAAACAACAAATACAGCACTGAAACAGTTGAAGTAGCTTAAGGCTTAAAGCTCCTAAATGCACCGCGGAGTAGCAAGAATGAACCTTAAGCATAGCTGCATGCCATAAAAGAGAGCAAAAGCCAGGAGAGGGATTCTAATAGCCAAGGATGAGGAAAATAAAACCTCACGAGACCCTGTTCTTCTTTTTCTCTTCCTGGCTCGGCCTGAAATGGGTTTGGAGGGGGTGGGGAAGCATTGCAAAGATAATCATCGGCCAGATCCCCAACTGGTGTAAACGGGTGACATTCTATTGGCTTCAAACCCAGGCTGATTTACACCAGTTGAGGTTCTGCCCTATGTATTTGTTAAGTGGCTATGCCTGTGTTATTGATCTCCTCCCAGACCATTAACACAGAAAGAATGTTCTGTTATGAATCTAATTCACTTTTCACTGCTGATGCTAGTTGTATATATTCTCCACTTCCCTTGGACAATAAGCCGAGATTTTAAAAAGTGACTAGCAATTTTTAGGTGCCTCAGTTTTATGGTGCCTAACTTGTGGCACCGCAGAATTTGAGCCCCTTCCAGTCATGCAATATGACTAAATCTGCCATGGGTGGTTTATTCTTTCATCCTCTCCCCTGGCAGAGAACAGTATGTGCAGTGGAGTGTTTTGTTTTTGTTTGCTCTCTGTTTACATTATAGATTCCAAGGCCAGAAGTGACCATTCTGACCTTCTGTATAACTCAGGCCATAGGACTTCCCCACAATAATTCCTAGAGCAGATCTGTGAGGAAAACCTCCAATCTTGATTTAACAATTGTCAGTGATGGAGAATCCACCACAACCCTTGGTAAATTGTTCCAATGGTTAATTACACTCACTCTTAAAAATTTACACCTATTTCCAGTCTGAATTTGTCTAGTTTCAACTTCCAGCCATTGGATCATGTTCTACCTTTTTCTCTGCTAGACTGAAGGACCCTTGTCAAATTTTTGATCCCCATTTAGATACTTATAGTCTGTAATCAAGTCAGCCCTCAACCTTCTCGTCATTAAATAGATAAACTCCAGGAGATCAATCACTGTAAGACAGGTTTTCTAATCCTTTAATCATTCTCAGGGCTCTTCTCTGAACCCTCTCCAGTATATCAACATCCTTCTTGAATTGTGGACACCAGAACTGGACACTGTTCCAGCAGCGTCGCACCTGTGCCAAATGCAGAGGTAAAATTAACCCCCTACTTGATATTCCCCTGCTGATAAATCTCAGGATTGCATTAGCTCTTTTGGCCACTGCATTGCATGTGGAGCTCATGTTCCGCTGATTATCCACCACAACCCCCCAAATCTCTTTGAGTCACTGCTTCCCAGGATAGAAGCCCCCATCCTGTAAGTATGACCTATGCTCTTTAGAGAGAAGGCAAGTCTAAGAAGTGTGCCTAGAAGGTGTGGTGTGTCATTTAAGGGAAGATTGGGGTGGAATGGTATGATCTTTGAACTGGTTCTTCTGACCCTCTTGGGAGAATTAGCCTTGGCTCACTAGTCTATAAAGTATTCTTATAGAGCAAGACTCTGCAGCTCTTACCCAGACTGGGCACCTTTTACTCAAGTGGTTTGTTTCTGGTTTAAGTAAGTGCTGCTCCAATAGACTTGATCCCAAGCCCATTGAAGTTAATGGAAATATTTCAATTTTCCTCATTTTCTTTGCATTATGATGGAGAGTCCAGGAAATACCCTTACACGTCTTAATCACTGGATTAATGTGGATGGTTTGGCCATATTAACCAGGTCACTGGAAAACCAGGTACAATAGGCAATTGAGACTGAATTTCTAGCTTTCCTATAACTAATGCATTGGTTAGGCAATCGACTTAGCTAACGAACTAGCGTTAAACCCATACTTCATCTTCCTGGTCTGCCCAACTATCCATCTGGGTGTCACTTAACTGAAAAATTGATTAATTGGCCCTATTGATTACAGACTTTCTTTCGTTGTGGATTAATAGCATTTGCATTAGCACTCTAGTCTTACCACACTGGATCCTTTGCCATGAACCTAAGCTTTACAAGGTGACAATAATATGTTTAATCAAAAGAATGCCTTGTTTTCTATAGGCTGGCACCAAGAATAAGACAGGCAGAAACCCCAGCTACAGAATTAGCCGTGGTGTGGCTCGTACTTCCAGGATACTTCCACAGACGACATGTGCACGCGATCTCACCAGAAGCCCTAAGCTAAGTTGAGTTGAGCTGGGTGGTAGTTGGACGTGCCAGTCAGAGAGAACAAAGCTCAACATTCAGACTTAAATTGGAGCGTAAACTGAGCAAATCTGATAGGACAGGCATTGCCTGTTATCGAACAGGGTGCCCCATAGATTCACTGGGCAGAGTAGACCCACACTTCAAAGGGGAAAAAAATGAGTGTGATATTTCCCTGCACTGGGCCAAACTGATCCCAGGTGGAGCGGCACTGACCTGCGTGGTGTTAGAACAGGGCAGGAGTTAGCCCTCTCCCTGTTCTTTCCTTGCAGTACATTAGGGTTGTTACTGTCTGATTGCCATCTTTGGCAGGATGTATAATGAAACAACTAATGTGTTATGACAAGCAAAAGACTGCCATGGGGTAGTTAACATCCTTGCATGGTGGTGATGAATCTTTTGGAGGGGGGGAGGGTCCCTATCACAATATATGGTTTCTGTGACAGGGATGCTGTTTCTGGCATTTCACCGTGCAGCTCGTTATTATAATTATTTAAAATTAGAGGGTGAGTTTAAATGCGCCTGACAGGGAAGGATTATTAGTGCTGATTAAAGCCAACGACAGTACAGGCAGGTATGATTAGAATGTTCCCCATACGTTTCTATCAATGCACCTTACTCCTGACTCGCAGCCATCACAGCAGTTCTAGTCCTGCCAAACCTCCACCGCTGCTTTGCTGAATGTGGGCCTCGGCACCTCTCGCTCTTCTAGCCTGGGGATAATTCCTGAGTGAAGATCCAATGTACTGATCTGACGGGTGAATGCATGTTACACGTCATGCCGTGTACTGATCCACGGAGGACATGGGTCTGTTACAGCCTTAGCTAGCGAGGGCCATCTTTTCAGCTCAAGCGGTAGCAGCTCATGCTTTTAGTTCTGAAGGTCTCCGGTTTAGTCCTTGATGTGTTAGCCAAGATGGCAGCCATCACGCTTGCACCGTGGTCAGAAATTCAACTGGAATGAGGGTGAGGCCACCAAACTCATTTCACTTGTGATCTGAACCATATTTGAATTGGAGCTTGGCAAAGCTGCTAATTTTTCTCTAGCAAATATTCCCTTGAAAGAGAGTCTGATATTTTCAGGAACACATCTGTGCAGTTGCCTGATTTGAAAGTGCAATTGAAGAATTGGCACATACACATTTTGCGCATACAATTGCAACCCTAATTTGCTGGAGGTTTTTTATATATGGCCTTTAGAATTATTCAATCAAGCTTAAAAACCAGTAACATATAAAGAAGAGGCATTGATTATGGAATGTTCTGGTCTAGTAACCACCTTTCCTCCTCCCCTTCCTCCCCTCAGTTATGTCATCAGGGCAGAGAAAAAAGACTGTCATGAAATGAAAGGCTACAGACCTGTAAAAGAAGGTGACAAAACTGTAGATGTGTATTTAGAGAGAAATATACAATACAGTCATTTTGTAACTGGGCTCTTAAATGAAGGTTGGGCTACTCAATTACCTCCACTTGAAATGTGTAATAAAGCCAGACACACATGTGAAAATGGTGTACACTGGAGCTAGGGGATGACAATATGCCCTAGAACAAAATGACAAGTGCATATGTAGAGGATTTAGATGAAAGATGCAAATAGTAAAGCATGATTATAGGCAACTATTATAGCTTCAGGGACAGAAAGAATGAGGATGCAGATGAGGGATTGCTGCAGAAAGAGCTACTTCATTCATCACGAGGGATTTCTTTTACCCAGCTAATGGAAGGAATATCAAATATGCAGTGACCTGGGTGGATGGTGGTGGGGCGGGGGCGTGCTATGGCAGTGAAGGTTGGAAGAGGTCACTATTCAGAGAAAATGAAGAGATCAGGAGGGTTGGAGAGAATTCCTATTCTATTGCAATTGAAACAGAAGAGGATAAACCTCAAGTGCTTAAAACCAGACAATTTTCAAAATACCGCACAGAGAAAATCTATGGGGAAATAACGGTGTATGTGTGTGTGTGTGAGAGAGAGAGATGCTGGGTCCTCAGTGCTGCTTTGGAAAAGGTGCCTATTGTAAGGCCAAGGCAGAACAATGAGACGAGTTGAGTGGAGGTTCAGGTGTAAATACAAGAATTGCCTTCTCCATGTAGGATCTATTGTAGGGGTGCTGGATTAACCCTAATTGGCACCAATTTGGTAAGTCTCTCAGCTGCACTTCCTCCCACACCGATTTACAAGCAGTAAACTCCCAGCACAAGTCACTAAGTATGGGTTCATTTTTCTCCCCAGAGATCCCTGCGCTGTCTTCTGGTCAGCCCAGTCTCTGTTTCCCCACCCCTCTGAGACAAAGGCACTCTTTTTCTAAGGTGCAAAGCCTAAATAAACTCAGCTGCACTTGATTCACTTCCAGCAGCTGAGTTGTTCCTTTCTGAATGCCGGCTAGGAATTAACCACCCAAGATCCCAGGCTGTTGTATAGCTCAGAAAGGTCTCCTCCAAGGGACACCTGTGGGCCAGGGAGTATTAAGGTTTTGGGACCATCTCTAGGGCCTTGTCTTCACTAAGGATAAAGATGTGTTCTTAGCTTGAGTTAACAGACACCAGGTAAATTCCTAATGCCTCTGAACCATCAATGCAGAGGTTAAGTGTCTGCCTATGTCATGATGTGTGGGGAGAAGAGGAACATTCTAACTGCAAATTCTAGGATTCCCAATTTCAAAAAGCTTTTTAATTTGGAAGCTACAGTCCTATATCAATGTAGCCTGACTTGTAGGAAATACAATGGCGTTCTCCTCTGGTTTGCTTTTATTTCCCTCACCCCCTTGGTTCCTGGCTATTGGTGCACCGTCAAAGAGGGCTAGAAAGCCATCCATCATCATCATCTCAACAGAGAAACCTCAGGTTTGAACATCTGAGATCACTTGCTGGGTCAGGAAGGGAGCTGTGCATTGGGGAGTTTTTCCTGCACCTATAGCATACGTGATGAAGCGCTTGTTATTGCCTGGAGACAGAGGACATAAATCTCTTGCGATGTAGGGTCATTCATTCCTTGCCACAAGGAAAGGGTTTATTGCAGGCCATAGACTGAAGAGGCTGTAGAGGAGCTTAATGGGAAACTGAAGCTCAGCGTGGAACCGTTAGGGGATATCCTTCAACTTCAGTTTTCCGTTTCTCACATCCAACGAAGTGGGCATTCGCCCACGAAAGCTTATGCTCCAATACATCTGTTAGTCTTAAAAGTGCCACAGGACTCTCGGTCTTTCTGTGTGCCTTTGGGCAAGTCCTTTAACTCCCAGTGTCTGAGACTGCCCGTGTATAAAATGGGGAACTTGCGGCAAGGTTTAATTAACTAACATTTGCAAAAGGCACTGAGACCCTGAGAAGTATGGTTGTTCCTAAGCACAGCTCTGGGACACTGAGCAGCTTTGCTTTGCGGAGGCCAGCGCAAACATTTTCCTTGACTTGACTCCAAGTGGGTTCAATCATCCTGAGCTTTCATTAGACTTTTGGGTCAGAAGGAATCCACCAATCCAAAATTAATCTACAGCTGAGTTTCCAGGTCAAATCCTTCTCTCTCTCTCTCTCTCCATTCCTTTGTCTTTCCTTTTAGCTAAGCCTCTCCCAACGAGAGCTGGACGGGAAAAGACTTGCCCATCTCATGCCATTTTTTTCAGATTTCCAAGAGCTTTCCAGTTCTGCCTCAGGACTAAACTGAGCTTTTTCAAAAATGTTCACGAAAAATGAGAGAGGACCTTACCCCCACCTCAGAAAAGCCAATAATAGCCCAGTGATTAGGGGACCCAGAATGTGGCAGACCCAGGTTCGAGGCCTGGCTGTAGATCAGGGACTTTAATCCAGGTCTCTCACATCCCAGGTGCAGGAAATATTAGGTTATTGTCTCTCTAGTTTTTACCAGAAATTCCACCCAGGCCCTAAGAAACCTCCCCAGCAAAAGTTTTTCATAGAAACTGCTATATTTCCGTGAAAAGTTTCAGTTTTGACAAATCAGCATTTTCTGACCAAAAAAATTTCATCAAAAAATTCCCGACCATCTCTACTCCCAATACAACCCACTCAAAGAATTAAACACCCATGACCCCTGGGGAGTGAAGGGTGGGGGGCATAATGGAACGAACATGAAGTTTACAAACTATTCTATCCTTTTCCCCCACCCCTCGTCTCTCTTGTCTCTTCAGATTGTAAACTCTCCAGGGCAGGGACTATCTATTGCTCTATGTACGTACAGCACCCAGCGCAGTGGGGCCTGGCTCTCGGTTGGCCTGGAGACACTATTGAAATACAAACAACTTCAGGGCAAATGTTAATATAGGTTTTGGCGTAGAACCCTTAATTTGTCCCAGGTTCATTTGAAACCAAGGCCAGCCGTAAATAGAACAGTTCATTAACTTTGCATCAAACTTGCTCTGCGCGTCCAGTTTGTAACAAAACCCCCTAAGCCAGGTGATGCTCGTGTGGTCTCTTGCTTAAGTTGCAAAACTGTGGACAGCTCATTGTGCCAAGTGCAGCAGAGGAAACTCTGGCCAAGTCTACACACCAAGGTTAAATGGACCCAGCTTTGTCACCAGGTAGAGGAGAGGCCCAGATTGCAGGTTTGTCTCTTGCGTCCTGTGGGATTCCAGCTGATAATGTCAGGGAAATAAATCGCCAATGCACTAGCAGGGAAGGAGGCACCAGGAACCTATTCAGGAGCAGACGGCAGAATCATTCTTCTTGTTGTTTTTATTGCCTTCAAAGTGGAGAAAAATGAGTGCATTAGGGACTGAAACAGTGGCAGGGCTAAAGATTTGGTGTCAGAATCCTTCATATTTTAACTGGCTCCTAACGCCACCTTCGCATGGGAAGGGATGAGGTGAGATGAGTCATGTCACAACACTAACTTTAGAAACTGGGTGCTAAGTGGCTCCGTGCAGGAACTCCACCTGCTGAGCAAGGGGTCACTCACAGAGGTCAGCATGAGCCTGTAGAGAGCAGAGTGAAAGTCAGTAGAAATAACTCACAGGCCAAAGACTTAAAGGGACGACTCAGGGAAGCACTGATGGTGCTATCTTCATGGCAGCTTTAAAGGGTCAGATTTGCACCGATGACTCACCCGCCTTCTAAATGTGGAAGGCAGAGTGGTGTAAAGCAGCAGTTTTCAAACTGTGGGTCTGGACCCCAAAGTGGGTCACGACCCCATTTTAATGGGGTCGCCAAGGCTGGAGTTAGCCCGAAGCCCGAGTCCCACCACCTAGGGCTGAAGTCAAAGCCCAAGGGCTTCAGCCCTGGGTGGTGGGGTTCAGGTTCCAGGCCCCCGGCCTGGGGCTGAAGCCCTTGGGCTTTGGCTTTGCCCCCACTGCCTGGGCCAGTGGGGCTCGGGCAGGCTTAGGTTTCACTCCCCCTCCTGGGGTCATGTAGTAATTTTTGTTGTCAGAAGGAGGTCGCCGTGTAATTAAATTTGAGAACCCCTGGTCTAGAGGATAGGGCACCCAGCTAGGAGACCTGGGTTCTGTTGCCAACTCTGTCGCTGACCTATTGCGTGAGCAGGGGCAAGTCACATCATTTCTTTGTGCCAATTTCCCCTCCCGTTCTGTTTGTCTTGTCTGTTTAGATTGTCAGGTGTCTGGGGCTAATCACTGGCTCTCTTACTATGTATGTGTGCAGAACCCAGTACAATGGAGTCTGGATCTCAGTTCAGACCTCTAGGTGTTATTGCAATACAAATAATTAATAAGCGTTCATGCCCAATATGACATATGCAAGTAACCCAAACCACTCGGTTTTGTACCTGCAAATCAGGCAGTTGAGTGTCTATGCTATTCAAATGCACAGATACAATTTGCACAATGCAGATTCAAATATTTGAGCATGCATACATCTGAGCACCCAAGCAAGTTGAAATGCATCATTTGGGGGGAACTACTAGCTTAGAGACTGATTTTCTGAAAATTTGACCAGCCAAGACTTCCTCACAATATGGCAGCTGTCCATTGCTGATTGGCCCCTTAAATGTGTAAAGGGTGCTATAGAGAGAAAACGAAGTCACAACAATTACAGTGACTTACTTGAGCTGGTTGGAAATTGATCAACAAAACATCAATCAAAAATGCAGACTCGTCAAACCGAAACTTTTTGCAGGAAAGGATCGGTTTCAACAAATTGCCAAAAAATAATTGGAAAAAAGTTTTGAAATTTTGTTGAAATATCTTGTTTTGATATTTTTAAATGAAACGTTCTGTTTTCCAGTTCAAAACGACTTTTTGTTTTACAATTTGTTAATTTATAGTTTTAAAAAAAAAGTAAAACATGAAATCCTTCGAACTATTGAAACAAAATGTTTCAATTGACATGAACCAAATGTTTTTCAGGTTGTTGTTATGAACATTTTCAAGATTTCAACTTTTTCTCTCAATTCAGGATGGGAACATTTTTTGAAATCTCACAAATTTTCTCAGGATGGTAAAAACATTTCCATCTGAGTTCTACTTCTTATTCTTTTCCTATCCTTTGCATTGAGATACCACCTATAAACTGAAGGACATGCATATGTGAATGGATTCCTATGTGGGCACAAAATTCTGAACTGGGATTCTGAATTAACAGTTTATTTCCCTTCATCCCAACCATTACATGATGAATCATTAAAAGATGGCATACAACTCCCCCCTCCCTCTGTATATTCTTTAGTGGCAGCCTGAAAATTGCATGTTACATTCAGAAATTAAACCCTTTTTTGGAGTCTTTCATCATTAGCTGTTCATCACTTTCAAGTGTCTTCTAGGGCGAGAGCATTTCATCAGAACCATTCATCAACCAGGCGTTTGATGTATTGTGTGGGATTGTCTCTCAGGGAAGCAAAGATCATACTGTAATACACCAGTGAGGTGCCCCGCTCATTATTTTTGGAAAGGCTTTTTGTCAATGAACAGCCCTAAGTGAGCCTTTAATTTAGATTTAATAAGGCATCTAATGTTTGTTAAAAAGGACACTACACCTTGAAGATATTTGTCATAAAAGGAAGGATTTTTTTTCTCGCTCTTTATTAATGAACCCCCTAGAAGATGGAAATTGTAATCAGTTTCCTTAACTATGGTTCTCTCCCTCCACTTACCTTCAATGGTTTTTCATGGAAATGGACTGGCCTCCTTTTCTCCCAAAGCAAAATAACGCCCACCACATCTAACGCCATCCTACAGTAGGAGGTCTGGAATCAGAACCAAACTTTTTGGGCCAAACCAAATCTACTGATTTAAATGTCCCTTGAATTTATAGATTCATGGATTTTTAGAACCAGAAGGTACCATTAGATCCTCTAGCCTGATTCCTGTATAGCACAGGCTATATAATTTCATCCATTTACCCTGTGTTCAGCTCAATAACTTCTTGTGGCTTCAGTTCTGGGTCCAAGCATTACCCTGTGGCTCATCTCTAGTTTGTTTTGGTAGGGTTGCTTGTGATTTCTCGAGTTGTGTATGGTGATTGATTGTTATAGGATTATTTATATATGCTGTGCTAACGAGTGTTGTTGTAGAAGAGATTATCAGCACATAGGTTTGTTAGTGTTGGGTTGCTCATACCTGCTAACTTTTTAAAAAAAGAGTACCAAAGTATTTATTTGGAATAGGGAGAATACTTACACTCTCATAAAGAATTGCATGGACCAAGAGGATGGGAAGAGCTGCATCAGACATGGTGCTTTAGCAATAAAGTGAAACCTGTACAATGTAAATGATCACCACACTTTTGCCCTAAGGGATAACCCCAAGGTATCCACACCATACTGAATACAGTTGTCTTCCACCTTGAGTAGAAGACCAGCTCTGTTACGCAACCATTTTCACTGGCACCTGGAGTGGTCCCTTATGACAGATTTCATTGTATTGTTGTTAACACACATCAGAACACAAAATCTTCCTCTTTCCCCAAACCCATTACCACGGGGCCTGAATGCATCCGCCTTTGTGATGTGTCTATGGCTCAGCCCACTCAGGGTATAAAAAACCCCCTACAGGTGTTTGCACAAGAAGATCTCCCATGGCATCCTATGCAAAATAACCTCGTTTTCCTTCCATTTGAATGGGAGCCTAACAGCACAAGTTGTGTTGTGACACCACAGAAAGCAAATAATTTTTGCAGAAGATATGCAACAGATTCTCAAAGACTTGGCATCTTTTAATTCCTCTCCGACCCTGGAAAACTGCGACTTGGACACATGGGAAAAAAATGCCTTCATGTACCTACTAATCTAGCATCCTTGACAGATTTGTATGTAGAAGGAAGACAGCAGCATCAATGGCCTGGTTAAAAATAGCGCACACTCATTAGGTGGAAACATAGGCTGTGTGTGCAAACTGGAGTGAAAGCATGGCCTGGTGGATCGGGCACCAGAATGGGAGTCAAGCGACCTCACTCTGTCCCTGATTTGCTCTGCAACATTGGGCCAATTACTTGACCTCTCTGAGTCTCATTTCCCCATCTTCAAAACAGGGGAAGTTAAGATTGCCCATCTTTGAAAAGTGCTTTGAAATGCATGAATAGAGAGTACTCGCTAGTGTTCTCTCTAACTATGATTTGCATTACAATAACTCCTAGCAGTCCCAGACACCTCAGAGCCCCATTATACTGAGCACTATGGAAACAGACAGTAAGATAGCCTTTCCCCACAAATTTCAGAGTAGCAGCCGTGTTAGTCTGTATCCGCAAAAAGAAGAACAGGAGTACTTGTGGCACCTTAGAAACTAACAAATTTATTAGAGCATAAGCTTTCGTGGACTACAGCCCACGACATGCATCCGAAGAAGTGGGCTGTAGTCCACGAAAGCTTATGCTCTAATAAATTTGTTAGTCTCTAAGGTGCCACAAGTACTCCTGTTCTTCTTTTTCCCCACAAAGCTTGCAGTCTTAGGCCCTGGGCTTGCAAGTTGTCCCCCACAGTTAGAAGCTACAGTCACCCAGAGCAACTTGTGGAATCAGAGTCTTGGATATAGCCACACGATAGCAGCCCCAGTGCTGTGCTGCTTGTGAAAGTGCTTCCTACATCCACAGAGGGGATTCTTCCATCATTGTTGTTAATCCCCCTCTCCCAGAGGCGGTAGCTAAAGCAGCGGAAGAATCCTTCTGTCAACCTACCCACGTCTACACCCAGGGTTCCATTGACCTAACTACGGCGTGGAATTTTTCATAGCTCGGCGCAATGTAGCTAAGTGGATCTAAATTTTAAATGTAGATCAGGCCTTTGGTTAAGATAAGACACAGCAAGAGGGTGAAATAAACAAAAGTGGAGCGGTAGAGACAGAGGATTCAATAAGAACATAGTTCAATTTTGTTCATAGACTAGGGGTAGATCCTCAGCTGCTGTAAACTGTCCTAGCTGTCAATGGCTCCAGTAGAGTTCTGACAATTTACATCAGGTGAGCATGTACCTCTGAGTCCCCTGTTTGTCGGTATAAAGAGGGGTTTTGTTTGTCAATGGAGATAAATAATGAAAATGCCAGGAATCCATTTTCCCATAATATTTCACTTTGTTTTAATGTGCAAGCTCCCAATGTTCTGTGTTATGAGTATGTTTAAAAAAAAATGTCAGCTGATGTTTAATTCTAAAACTATATAGCAAAACAGGAGAAATTCATTTTAAAGTCCATTAAGAAGAGACACAAAATGAAATGGGCTAATTTCACATTGAGTCTCTTTGTTTTGTTGTTTGGGAAGAGCTGACAATGAGATAGATGTCAGCGCTAAGCTATTAGAGAGAGCAATTCATTTTTAATCCGATTACTTTGACACACATCAGTTTTTAAATCAAGGGATATAACTTTCCAGATGATCCTGCTTTTATTAGGTACTGTCTCTTGCTTAAAAAAAAAGTACAATTAATTCTAAATAGAAGCCATAACATGAGATTGATTTCTTTATTAGCACCTTTTATAGTAGTTCTCTTCATCGAAAAGCTCTGTCGTATCTCCTGCTGACATAAAAAGACAGCCATGATGTCTTAAAATGAAGCCAATGAATGTATAAATTTGTGAACGTAGGATATTTAACAGCAAATCATTATATATTGCCCACCAAATTGGGGAAGCAGAGATTGAATTAAGCCTCTTGAGAGCTGACATCTTATTTGCAAGATAAAAGGCACCAGCAGAAGCCTGACCTGGGCCTGATGAATAATTCTGATGTTTTATGCTGCCCTTCCCAGCTTTATAATGACTCCTTCTGTGGAGTTCTGCATTGTTTCAAATTGATGTGTCACTCCAGAGTTTCATGTTCCATCTCCAGCTCAAGAAGTGGGTTTCATTTTAACCTTTTTCCTCAACCAGCACCAAAGAAACACAGTACATTCCTCTTGAAAATAAGCTTGTACCCATCAAACATCCCAAAGGTGAAAAAGCAGCTGAAATTTATGATCAAGTCCTCTATCTTTCTTATGAGACACATGAAAATATTACTAACCCATCTCCTCTTCCACATCTTTAACACAGGGTTAACCACAAACATCTGCTAACTGGAGCTGAGCAAAATTTGGAATTTCCATCCCCTGGGAAATTCCAACATTTGTTTCTGGCCCAAATCAGGATGGAAAGTTGAAACTTTCTGCAAAATGGAAATTCAAAAAGTACATTTGATTTGGAAATGTCAACATCTTTTTTTTTTCCAACATTTTTGACCAAATTGAAGCATTTTGACATTCCAAAATCAAAATGTTTCATTTCAGTTTATTGAACTGTCCTGAAATGGTTCACCCTGAGGCAGTTCAATATCAAATAGTATTTTCCCATATTGATACATTGCCTCTGGGAGTTGTAGTTCAGGAACCTGGTGCCTCAGTTCTTCCCGATGAGCCAGACTACATCTCCCATAATGCACCCAGCGTTATGTGACGTCCATGATGCACCACCCTGCTCGTACCTGCATTGCTTAGTGGGAGATGTAGGCCTCCGGGGAGCCTGGCCTGTAGCTGAGAAAAGGGTCTCAAATTACAGCTCCAATAAGGCAATGTGCCACAAGGGAAATTCAAAGCAAAATGTTTTGGATCAGTTCAAACAATGAAATAATCTGATTCAGGTTGAGCCAGCCCCAAATGAAATTGCCTCTGTTTGTCTTTTTCATGTCATGGGACCAACACAGCTGCAACATTGCAAACAAAATGAAACTGTCATTTTAATTTTCCCGACAGAAAATCATAAACTGGCAGCAAAATCAAAATTTCCCACATTGAAAATTTTGATTTTTGTAGCAACTGCTGGAAAATCATTCCAGTGGGAAAGTCCTCACCAGCTACACTGCTAACTGAGACCCTTTTCCTGCAATGTAGGCAAAATTCACATGGAGACCCACTGACTTCAGTTGCCATCTGTGTGGCTACAGTAGTTTGCCCCCGTGCTCTTAATTTCAGGGGGGCTAACTGAAAAGCATGAACTTGGATACAGGTATATAATATAGCTTTGTATTGCAGTAATGTGTAAAAGCCCCAATGCGTAAAGGCTCCATGGGGCAAGACACCTACAGTGTCACCTATCAGAGATAGTCCTTGCCTTGAAGACCTTACAATGTAAATAGACAAGACAGACAAACAATAGGAGGGGAAACAGAGGCACAGGGAGATGAAATGGTTTCCTCCAGGCCACACACAGCACAGCAGTGGTAAAGCCAGATGCCGAACCCAGTTGTCCTGGCTCCTAGTCCTGTGTCCTATCCACTAGGCCATGCTGCCTTTCTACACAGCTAGTTGTTTTTCTTTTCTGAGCCTCTCCCAGTGGATCTGACACATTTTCCAAGTCCAAACAAACTCCCTTGATTCATGAAAGAGGCATAATGGAACATTTGATCTGACCAAACATCAAGGCCTAGTTCAGAATCGCAACAAGGTCTCTCTGCATAGAGACATAGATCTTCATTAACAGAACTCTCCACAGAAACTCATACTGCAAGCCAGTGATTAAATTCTTATCGTGGATTCCCATTCTGCAGTAAAAGGGTGGTTACACTTCTGTCAGCAGGCCATGTGCTGAAAAGGACTGGCTCTTTGGGGCAGGGATGACTTTACTGTTCTTTACAGCTAGCACAAAGAGGTCCTGGTCCCTGGCTGGGGTGCCTAGGTACTACCAAATACAAATGATATGATAAGGTCTGATTTTTCTGGGAAAAGCCTTGTGAATTTCTGGCTTTAAAAGCAAACAGCGGGCTAGAAACTAGAACTGAGCAGAAATTTCCATCCAACTTTCTATTCAATGAAAAAATGGATATTCGGTGCCACGGAAATATTCCCCAAACTTGAATCAGTTTTGCTAAATTGTTTTGGTTGGGAGAAAAATTGGGGCAAAAAAGTTGAAAAAATAGAAACATTTTCAAAATGAAACTTTTCTAAATGTTCTTTAATTTTATTTTTAAAAATCTAAAAGAACATTAAATGCTCCAAATCACAATGAAACATCTTCTTTGACCCAACACCATTTAATTTTCTGGAACTGCCAGTCAAACAAACAGCCTTTATTTGCACAGCTCTACTATCAACCTTACCGGTTCTTGCTTTGCCGTCAGCACAACCACGCCGCCTTCTTTTGCTCAGTGTCCTGTAGCATAGACTATTGCCACACTCTTGTCATCGCATAAAAATTGCAATGTCGGTAGTATCAGCATTCTGCAGGGCGGTGTCAGGATATGATGGGGCCGAGCCATCCCAGTCTGAAACAGCTTTGTGCACTCTTCAGTTAGTTTGTTATGCCTTGTTCCCATTTAAAATCAGCTATCCTAAGATCTCCCCACACACACACACACCCCAACCTTCTGATTTGTGTCCCTTCCTTGGTGAGGTACTGAGGTGCAGACAACCTTTCTGGCATAGGAAAGTATAATTTACATCTCCCTGTATGCACTAGTGAATCTGGCCCATAATGTCTAGCAAGACTATGATGACATGCACAGGTCTTTCGCTAATCCCTGGAAGGGTATGTCATGACACACCTTAAGGGAGAGGCTGCATCAAGCTTTCAGAGTTAAACTGCAGCTGGGGAGTTCAGAGGCTCTGCCAGCTGGGAAGCAATCAGATACAGCTGAGCCTGGCTGGGCTCAGACCCTTCAAAAGAGGCTTGGCTACTTCCTGGAAGGGGGAGTGTGAATGTATGTGACTGTGGAGAAGCCAGGGTAGGGTGGTCTAGACTCTAGAGGAATACTAGCTGTTTGGGGTGGTGTGGAGGAAAGAGGTTATTGATAGTTGCTCTGTGTGCATGCTTTAAAGATTTAACATTCATAAAGAGAGTATGGCATGGCCTGTCCTGTCCTCTGATTGGATTTGAGTGTGTGTGAATGAAAGAGAGAATTCATTTGATTGCCCCAAGGGGAGAAAAAAACTGGAAAAATATGCCTGTAATCCTAGAACAGTTCCCACCCCCAAATCTTTAGCATAGTTTCTCTCCAGGCGCACAGACTTTAGCCTTGCTACTGCATAGTGAATTTGGTCAGATAAACTCTTCGTTCCCCAATATTAAAACTGAGCTCCCTCCCCCCCTTTTGTATTTATTTGGTAAGTTCAGAAAAGTTTTGGTAACTTTTTATATTGCTTTTTTTTTAATGTCCCCATTTGTCTGGGCATCTCTGCAGTCCCCAGAATGAATGGTCATGTTCAGCATGCCTTGAACTGCATATATTTATTCTCTGTCAACCATGGGCGAAGCATATTCATAGCTGGATCAGTGAGGCAATGCAAAAGTGAGGCTGATGGTATGCAACTGCAGGGGTAGTGGGGAATTCCCATCATGGCATAATAAGGAGATTGGACGTGGGAGCCACTTCTCCAGAAAGGAAGCATTAATGCTGTTAAATCAGGCACAAGCAGCAACTAACTTTCCCCATTCCATTTCGATGAAAAGGGCTGGATGTCAGCTAAATGTGGCACAGAATAGGGTAGACCCAAAAATAGGATTCCTAAGAGGCATAAAAGCTTCACAAAATCCAGAGCCCTCATGGAAAAGCAAAGTTGCCAACTCTCTGCATTTTATCGCAATTCACATCTCTCAGCGAAGTTGATGGAAGTATTTCAGTATCCATCACTGGGGGCTGGATCAGGCCCTGACATTGCTGCTTAAGTACCAGAACTTGGGTCACGGAAGTTAATAGAATTTTTGCTGTTGGAGTCCATAGGAGTAGGGTAAGGGCCAAAAGCTACCATTTTCTCTGCTGCTCTGGCCAATGGCTTTCCACCCTCCCTCCACCCCCTCTAGAGCTCCCCTTTCTGCTCCCCAGCCCTGCAGCACAGCAGAGATGCATGGTATTTACACTTCACAGTCTTGTTCAGGGGCACTTACCCTCTTGAAAAGCTGACTTCTGCTTCTCTCTCTCACATGCAGCCCCTTGGGGCGATCAGTAAGATGAGCAGGAGTTAGCCCCTGTTAAACTAATCACAAATGACAAGTTTTTGATGGGAGCACCTGAGTCACTGAGAAGCCCCCACCTCCCTTGGGTCTATACTTAGATTTGTTAATAGAGTGACTCTATGGGTGGAAAAAATAGAATAAAGTGTCTGGACTTGGTGCTTCAGCACTGGCCGTGGGACATGTCAGCAGAGAGCAAATGCAATCGGGAACTCTGGTTCCCTGCAAGACTGATAAGGGAGACAACTGAAGAGGGACAGTTCCCCAATTGCTGGGCAGGCTGCAGGAGCTAGTGAAACACACTATTTTGTCATCTGTGTATTTGTCATGTAAATTAGTGTCCTTATAGGGGTCCAACATGTGTCTGAGGGTTTTATTCTGGTAACTAACAGCAACATAGCAGGAAAGGACATTCATCATTTTGAGTAATGGATTTTCTATGACTAATATACTTGCCACTGCATTCTTCAAGGGCAAAGTCTTGATTCTCTCCCCCCTCTCCCCCCACCCCCCCAGGAGTTGAATACTACGGATTTCCAGAATTAGCAGGAGCAACATGGTTTACATGGAAATGAGATTACAGTTGTTTTTCATCCCAGTAAATAGGGATACAGCAGCAATAAAGCTGTGAAAGGCACTAGGGTTTCTTTAATACTCTGAGCAAGGTGAAGCCCCTGGGGAAGTAAGGAATAGGTGACACATTGGGTGATTGCACCAGCCTCTCTCATACCATCTGGTTGTCTCCTATCTCTGGGCCTGATTCTGCAAAGTTGCAACATCCCTTCGTCCCGTCAGCGTCAATAGCAGGCGATTCATCACTTGCAGGGTTGGGCTCATAAATTGATTCTACCCTCTTTTAATGAACAAGTAGCAGGGGAGTAAAATTGGGCCTGAAATTATTACTCCAGTAACATATGTCTCCCTCCATCAAAGCAAATTCGTTCTCAGGAAAATGCACTGGAGAGAAAAGTATTGTATGTTCTCGTGGTGCTTTGTGTTAAGCATTGTGTTCTCATGGCATTTGAGGGGATTTAATTGGGGAGATGGGTTCCAATACCCATGTCCCGTTCCTCCACCCCCCCATACCAACAGGAGTTAAACTGCAGTACCATCATTATACTCTGAATTTGGGGTCAGTTTCGGGAAGGCAAAAAATTTTGGGAGGAGCATAGCCATTGACAGCAGGGGAAGCAGGAATAGCCCATTAATTGGTGGTTAGGTCAGAGAGCTAGAAGTCAGGACTCCAGAAGTCACCTACTACAGGACAGGCGCAACAAGGAAAATAACAGAACACCACTGGCCATCATGTACAGCCCCGAGCTAAAACCTCTCCAGCACATCATCGACGGTCTACAACCTATCCTGGAAAACAATCCCTCACTCTCACAGACCTTGGGAGGCAGGCCAGTCCTCACTTACAGACAACCCCCCAACCTGAAGCAAAAACTGACCAGGAACTACACACCACACCACAGAAACACTAACCCAGGAACCAATCCCTGTAACAAACCCCGTTGCCTACTCTGTCCCCATATCTACTCTAGCGACACCATCAGAGGACCCCACCACATGAGCCACACCACCAGGGACTCATTCACCTGCACATCTACTAATGTGATATATGCCATCATGTGCCAGCAATGCCCCTCTGCCATGTACATTGGCCAAACCGGACAGTCTCTATGTAAAAGAATAAATGGACACAAATCAGACATCAGGAATGGTAACATACAAAAGCCAGTAGGAGAACACTTCAATCTCCCTGGACATTCAATAACAGACTTTAAAATAGCCATAATTCAACAAAAAAACTTCAAAGAGAAACTGCAGATCTACCATTCATTTGCAAATTTTACACCATTAATTTGGGCTTGAATAGGGACTGGGAGTGGCTGGCTCACTACAAAAGCAATTTTCCCTCTCTTTGTATTGACACCTCCTCAACAATTATTGGGAGTGGACCACATCCACCCTGATTGAATTGGCCTTGTCATCACTGGTTCTCCACTTGTAAGGTAACTCCCTTCTCTTCATGTGTCAGTATATTTATGCCTGTATCTGTAATTTTCACTCCATGCATCTGAAGAAGTGGGTTTTTTACCCATGAAAGCTTCTGCCCAAATAAATCTGTTAGTCTTTAAGGTGCCACCAGACTCCTCATTGTTTTTGTGGATACAGACTAACACGGCCACCCCTCTGATACTTGACACCCGGGTTATGTTCCTGGATCTACCACTGCCATGGGCAAGTCACTTAATTTCTCTTAGCCTCAATTTCCCCGTGGGTTAAAAATGGGAATGTTAATAGTTACCTGCAAATGAATTAATATTTGTAAAGTGCTGCAGGCGCCTTGGATTAAAGGTGCTAGTGTAAATCCAAAGCAGCCCTATTATTATTAAGTGGCAAATTAAATAAAAGCCTTTGCTAAATTAACGGTGTTGCAAGACATTGCATTTCCCCTGGTCTTTGTAAAATGAATCCACTTTTTAATGTTTCTTGCTGTAATCCTAGTTCTTAAAGAAGATTTACAGTTGCGTGAAGTCAGGAAAGTCAACGCTGAATTATTGTAATTTATGCCACATTATGTTACATTAATACATGTCACATATGGTATGGTATGCTAATTTAGGTAATTTATGCTAATTTAACGCTGAATTTATGTTGCGGTTCCCAGATAGTATGGAGATTGATGCTGTAGAAATTCATGTAATAATAGTAATAATGAATAGTGATAATACAGGGGCTCTGTTTGCTGTGTTGGAATCCCTGAATGCTTGGATTGGGTTTATTGTACTTCTGTGTTTAGGATACAGTAGCTACATGGAGAGAAAAGAAAGGTCTCTTCTCTTCATAGGTTCACAGTCAGTCCCATAAAGCATCAGCCCCATTCTAGATTCCCCCCATCCAATCAACAGTAGTGTTTGAGGCACAGGGCCTCTGAGCACAATAATCTTTTGCATCTGTAAACTCTACAACATCTGGACTTTAAATCTCTGGATTAATCCAACAAGTTTCCCTGACTCGCTTCTACCAGCAAATAAAGGTTCCTTTCCTAAAGAAGGTGCTTAATATTTAATGGAAGAGCATGAAAGGAATTTGTTGTTTTTTTCCCCCCACACCTCCACTGGGAACTCTGTACTGTGTAACTCAACAGAGTTGAGGTCTGGTGGCTACTAAATGAGGGAAAGCCAGCAATCACAGTGGATCAATAAACTTTCCCTAGCTCGAGTAACTTTTTTTATTTTATTTATTTATTTTACTTCTCAGCAGCTCACTGTTCTGAAGCCTGTCTCCAGGCTCGGGTTACTCAATTTGCCCCAACATTGGGGTATGACTTGAAAATGAAATTTGAACCTCCATTGCTTTTCTCACACTGCTATAATGCTGGAGGAGAATATACCATGCAGCACTGATTGCAATAGCTACATGTGTTGAGGGGAAAGCTATGTCTCAGCCACCCATAGTATAACATCCACTCTTTCATGCAGAAAATAACTCCTGCTTGCTTGTACATTCCAAATGTTTTTTTCCCAGCACATTGTACATGACAATCCAAGCATTGTCATTTTTCTCCTGTTTGAAAACTGCTGTTCTTTATAGCAAATCTCTCTCACTGTAAACAAGTGTCATGCCATGCATGTTGTATCAGGGCCTGATCTTGGGAGGTGGAATACTCTCAACTCAAAATTCAATGGGAAACAATGTGGTCTGGTGGTTAAGGGAAAATACTGGGAATCAGGGGGTCTATGTTTAATTCCTGGCTCTGCCACCGACTCACTCTGTGACCTTGGGCAAGTCCTTTCACCTCTCCCCATCTGCGAAACCTGGATAATGAGATTCACTGTCCTTTGCAAAGTACTTTGAGAGCTATGGCTGCAGAGTGCTATATCAGAGCTCAGAATTGTTAACGGGAGTTGAGGGCACTCACGATATTGCAAATCACTAATGTTCAAAAAATCATGACATTGGCTTAAAAGTCATCAGGTTTTTTTTAAGGTGATCAATTTTGGGTTTTTTGTTTGCTTTCTGATTTTTGAGCCTTTAGCATTCACATTTCCAAGCCTTTCTTTGCAACCATGAGGCTTTCTTTCTTTCTTGGAAAGCTGCGATTCTCACTTACAAGACTCCATCTTAAAGCTGCTTATAAAACCTTCAAATATCATGAGACTCGTGCTAAAATCTAGTGTTAATGACTTTGTAGGGGGATTTTGGCAATTTGTAAGGATGGGCCCTCTGCCAGGAACCATTTGGGGTTGTATTTTCCCGGTGAAATTCCATTTTCCCAGTTCTTCATATTAAATCCGGGCTGCCTTTCAGGAATTTTTAATGTATACATTAATAAGAAATGATTTAATTAGAGGAGTAGACTATAAAAGCAGATTAACATCCCCCTGAATTCGGCTTTTACGCAAAATTACGTATACACCAGCTTAAAAAAATAATAATTGTCAGGACAATAATAAAATAAATCCTCCTCCCTCCTGTAATTAAAGCCCTAACCCTCCCCCCGCACTCCCCCTTTAATCTCATGGCTCATTTTTTGGTCTTCACTGCAGATCAAAAGAATTTCATCCGTTATTCTAAAGGTCTATCTTTTGTTGTTATTATTTAAGAATATATAATCCCAAGACAAGCACATAAATTTGGGGGAGGGATAGCTCAGTGGTTTCAGCATTGGCCTGCTAAACCCCAGGTTGTGAGTTCAATCCTTGTAGGGGCCCCTTAGGGATCTGGGGCAAAATCAGTACTTGGTCCTGCTAGTGAAGGCAGGGGGCTGGACTCAATGACCTTTCAAGGTCCCTTCCAGTTCTAGGAGATAGGATATCTCCATTAATTTAATATGAGATCAGCGTTTTGTCCTACGTCTATGGCTGAAATGTCATTATTACAGTTATTGTGATATATAATGAAATGGAAATATTGTTTCAGAACTAAAAACTCTAACAAATCCGCCATTGTTATAGGAAAGCGGCACTGGGATCAGTCGTGATTGTTCTTACATGCACTTGTGCACAGGAATAAGGGAGGTAAAGAAACATCCTTCATAGGCTGCCACCTACACAACTGGAAGCATCAGTCCTTAGGCTGCTAGTCCCCCATCCCATGTAGGTGAGAGGGCAGGGTGGAGACTCTCTAGGCTCCTTCTCCCCACTGCATCAGCCCAGGCCCAGAACTGGTGCAGGGAGGAAAGCACCAGACTGTGATTCATAAACCGTCTGTTGACCTGCTGTTGGGGCAGTGCAACTGTGGGAGTACGTCTTCACTATCCGCCGGATCGGTGGGTAGCAATCGATCTATCGGGGATTGATTTATTGCCTCTTGTCTAGACGCGATGAATCGATCCCCGAACGCGCTCCTCGTCGACTCCGGAATTCCACCAGGGCAAGAGGCGGAAGCGGAGTCGACGGGGGAGCTGTGGCCATCGATCCTGCGCTGTGAGGACGGGAGGTAAGTCGATCTAAGATACGTCGACTTCAGCTACGCTATTCTCGTAGCTGAAGTTGCTTATCTTAGATCGATTCCCCCCCCCCCCCCAGTGTAGACCAGCCCTCTTCAGGCTGGACTATCCAGTTACAATCCAGCCCATTGTGATCAGAAAGGAGGACATCTAGAAGCCATGGGCCTGAAACTCCACTCATTTACATCACTTGTACACCAGGGGTTGCTCCGTTAACTTCAGTGGAGCGACTCCTGATTTACATGGGTATAAAGGAGGAGAAACTCCAAGTTTTCGGGGGAGAGGAGGGAGAAGAGAAAGATTAAGATGATTTTCCTTACAAAAGACAAATCAAGCTTCCTCACTCTGCCTTGAAAGTGACCTGAACTATAGCCAACTGGGCCTGTCATCCCTTGACATGAACGTTCCCACGTTCCCGTGTTGCTGCAAATCTGCTCCTTCATAGACACATTTTTAAAAAAGAAGATAAATGATTTCTCACTGTGTTTTGGTAAGCAGGTTATACACGTTATCTGACTGGCAATGACTCACATAATCCCTGCATAACTGACTTGCTGTATTTTATTTGCAAGGGCTGCAGCTTGCCGGATGGTAATTATTATTGTGCCGTTTTACGGTTGCTGGGTGGCCTGCATTAAATGAGTTTGGGGGTCACCATTCAGGTCCTGCTGGGTACATAAAAACAAAAATGACAAAAAAAAACCCAAAACCTCCCACTACAACTAAAACTAATTGGCCATCAAAGACCATGTGGCCCATGGAGAATGAAGTACTCCTTACCTGGCAGTCCCAACAGATCATGGTAGAGGAATACTGGTGGAGTTTACTTCTGATGCCATGTTAAGAGCTGATGTAAAGGGCAGGCAGAGAGAGCCATTTGCAGCATACAATCAGTCTTTTGCTCTCCCCAAACCCAAGGACTATGTTACATATTCTTGACTGCCATCTGTTAGCACTTGATCTATCCACTGTTTACATATATACAGCTAGGGCTCACCTGTAACCTTATCTTTCACCAGTATGAAGGGGTGGACCATACCACGTTCTGATACTACGCCTCTTAGGAAAATTGTTGCAGGATGGTCATTCGAGGAGCATAGTTTCCCAGGACTAGCTAAAGAAGATGGCAAGTCCCTCTTATTGCTAGGAGCGTGCTCCCACCGCATGCATAAAATCACTCTTATTTTTAGAGGAATCCCACCAGGCCCCAGGCCTCAACAAAGGCACAGAGCTGGTTGCTATTTTGTTAGACTCAACATGACCAAAAAGAAGAAGCTGACTGATATTTTGTCAATCTCCGTCTGACCCAAAAAAGTCCATTTATTTGCAAAATTTTTCTTGCCAATTGTCTACTAGCTGTGCTTTAAAGCCTCCCTTAGAGCTACCCCCAAAGCTCTGAGACAGTGTCCACCCTCCGCTGAATCCGTCTGCCTCAACTGTAGTTTTATGGCTCACTCCAGTGCCCATGGGAGTCATGCACAGGCCTCCTTCCTTCACTGGGCACTGGATCAGGTCCTCAATGCCAAGAAGAAAACCAACAAAGCCACAAACCTCACCGCCCAATCTTAGTGTTAGAGATCTGCTGAGCCGTAGAGTCTGTACTTCCTTCCTAGGGGGGAAAGAAAATGCATTTACTTTTGCAAAACATTGGATATCTGCTTCCCCAAATCCTATTCTTAAGTGAATAATAGATTTTGGAAATTCAGTGCAGGCAGCACAATCATGACTGATGATGAGGCAATACAACTTGGCATGAGGTCCATTTTTCAGGAGCAACTGGCGATACTTTGCTCAGTGACAATAACGGAGATTTTATAAATGAATCTACTTATTATTGGCAGGCAGTCAGCCCTTTATAAGATAAGAAAATTAGGCTCCCTTTATATGCAGCCCTTGCCATGTTCCCTGACAATAATATTGTTTTAAATATGTGCATAGGTTTGCAACATCTTCTCAGAGTTGTGCCCAGCCTTCTAACCTCCTTCATTTTAAGATCCAGGGATATCATCCATCAAGTTCCTAAAATCCACTCCAAACACCCCTTTATTTCTCTTTCACGTGTGCACTACATTTTCTTTAAAGAATAAAACTTTAAAAGGCAACATTATGGCAGACTGGGTGGTTTGGTGTGACTGTGTGTTTTGAGGAACCGCAGGCTGCTCACAGTTCTTGAGTTCTGCTTTGGTTTCCAATGGGAGACCCCCATCCCCCATAAGTCAGTCCCTGAGTTTAACCTAGGTTTATAAATTCATAGATTTGAAAGCCAGAAGAGACTATTGTGATAAATTAGTTTGACCTCCTGTATAGCACAAGGTATATAATTTCATACAGTGGTTCCTGCACTGATCCCAATAACTTTTGGTAGTATCTTTTAGAAAGAGATCCAATCTGATTTAAAGAATCCAAGATATGGATAACTTATCATATCCTTTGGTTATTTACCCTCATTGTTAAAAATATGCATCTTATTTCCAGTTTGAAACTTATACAGCTTCAACTTCCAACCATGGACTTACAAATTTGCTGGGTTTGATGGCAAAACCATACATTGACAAGAACTAGACCCAGTTTGCTGAAAACCTTATCAATCATTCAACACACCTGGGATGAGGTCCATGTTTGTAATGAAAACAGTAACCGAGTGTCAATAAAAGGAACCCCAGAATTTCTGATTTCAGGGCTATGGTGTGACAAATTCCTATCTATCCAGATTTCAGTGGGACTATTCATGTGCTTAACTGCTGTGCTGGATTGGGGCCTACCTCTGACACTTTAGCCATGCAGACTCTTGGTTTGGCTTATTATTTCCATGAGTACATCAAATGGGATCTCCTGAAAATGCTAGAGTCATCTTGGTTCAGCCTTCCCTTAGATTTATTAAAGCACTTTACAGATGGGATGAGGAGTTCGAGATCAAGCGGGGATATTTCTCTCTGATGGCAATGCTGTCATATTTGTGGTAACAAGGAGTGTTTCTACTGTGATGAAAATGGGAATAGTACAATGCGGGGGCCCAGCTCAATACAACAATCTGTTTCTGACCTCCCAGTGTAAAAGAACAGACCCTGGGTAACACACACCTCATTGCAACGAGTAAAAGTCCTGGCTCCTAACAATGTACCCTTCAGATAGCTTCACTGAGATCAGGGGTGTAACAAGAGGAGGAATCAAGTATCAGAGGGGTAGCCGTGTTAGTCTGGATCTGTAAAAAGCAACAGAGAGTCCTGTGGCACCTTTAAGACTAACAGATGTATTGGAGCATAAGCTTTCGTGGGTGAATGCCCACTTCGTCGGACGCAAGAGGAGGAATGTGTCCTTAAGCATTCTGTGGGAAGAGCTCAATACTCTTCTATTCTGCATCGCTGGGTAAAATCATTCACTGTGATTGGATGTGGAAAGATGTGGAAAGTTTATTAATTTATTTCTCCTTCCGATGGGGGTGGGGCAGAGAAGACGTAGCCCTTGCAGCTCAGCCTTCACTTCAGAGCATGTCAGTCTTTCTACTGATGTCTGATCACCTTGTGCCAATTTCTGGGTTTTGCCTTTCACCCTAGGTTAGGCATGTGAACGCTACATCAAGGCCTCACATTCAATCCCTTTGGAAGGCGTCTGTGGGCCCCTCTCTCCTGGGTCTGTAGTATGTTGTTGGTGCCAAATGGATTTTTGCTGTTTAGAAACTAACTCGGTGTTCCATAAATTCACTGCATTTTGCTTCCTGGCAAGTCCTCTTCTTGAACAGATTTCAGCAGCTCCTGCCCAGCTGGAGATTTGAACCAAGGGCCTCAGATGGAAACTGCCAGGGCTGAATTTTTAACGCCATCGTCCATTTTATTTTTCTCCAAGATGTGTTGCAAGATCAATATAATATAAAAGCAATGGCCTCCTCCGCATGTAACGCTTGGAATTTGCAAGTGGAAGACAGGCTGCCCTCTGGGTTCTTTCTATACTAATTACCATCATTATCAGCTGTATCATATATGTACATAGCATGATTCATCTCAAAGGATCGCTGTATCAAGGGCCTAGTTCATCCACCACTGACATGCAGCCATCTCTAGGGTGGAAAGTGCCAGCTCTAAAGAGGTTGAAGCTGTGAGCTCCAGAGCTCCTGTTTTTGTTACAGAGTGTCCTCAATTCCCATTCGAATCAGGATTCTCATCGATTCTCAATATTGGGCCCTAGCAGTACTAGCTACACGATGCAACTGGTTAGCAAAGGAAATGAAGAGAAACGCTTCATCTAATTGGAATTGCTTAGCAATCCAGTAGTTTGTGCAGCCAAATGATAGAGGCACCCCAGGGGAGTTTTGTGAATAGGTTAGTACCTGCTGTGTTTGTAAGCTGTCATGCAAAATCACTTCACCAAATATTGTCTACTGGAGAGCACTACAAGTAATGTCTCATTTGATACCTTAAAAGGGGATTTTCATCCTGAGTTGCACTTGAGGTAAAAGGACATTTATGCAAAACAACAATCTGGTGTTTGCTAGTAACTTTTCTGTATTCCCCTATCACAGGAGATATTTGTGCTTGAATAAAGGCTCCTTCTGCTCTTTGATCCTGCCATGCAGTCACACTCCTGTGTTTATGACATCAATCCATTGGTATGAATGCATTGTCAAATAATCATTGTGTCTTTTTATTATTATTATTTAAAGGGAATTATTTAGTGCTCAAGAAAATGCCAGATCAAAATCACTGGAATCTAAGGCTATACTTCTGAGCTCCAAAGGAATCCAAATAAAGACAAAAATAGCAATATTTGGGTAAACCTGAATACTGATGAATATCTCTGTATTCCTGGTGATGTTTACAGTATTCTCTGTCTTTTGAATGCTGCGGGGAGCTACTTATGATTCCAAAATAACATGACTTCCCATCTTCTCATGGAATTTCAACTTCAGGATCATTTGGTTGGTTCTTATAATCATCCTGCAGATTTACAGACTAAGGGATAGATTTTGAAAGGCGCAACTGGCAGACGGGGGATCCTAGCGTCCATGGTTCCTAGGTGCTATAATATTCATAATTCATAATAATAATATTGACTTTCAGTGGGAGTTGGATACTTTTTTTTAATGTATCCCTTTGAAAATCGCTCCCTAGACCCAGATGCTGCAAAGACTTACACATATGTTTAACTTTACACACGTGAGTAGTTCCATTGACCTCTATGGGACATGAAGTTAAGCTTGTGTGTAAGTTCTTGTAGAATCTAGGCCTAAGCTAAGAATGAGAGAGGGCAATACAGCCCTCGAATTGTGAGAAGTGCTGCTCCTTCTGGAGACATTCTAGCTAATGGGTAAAGACAGCATTATTCTACGGATCAGAATGAAATGCTCTTGGCATCAGCCTATTTCTCTCACTGCTGATGTCTCCCTTGGTACAGGGTTCCAGTTTCTGAGTGTTTGATACAGACTGACCTCTTACAATTGGCATGAGTACTTCCACCTTTTCATGTTCTCTGTATGTATAAATATCTTCTGTCTGTGTGTTTCACTCTGTGCATCCGAAGAAGTGGGCTGTAGCCCATGAAAGCTTATGCTGAAATACATTTGTTAGTCTCTAAGGTGCCACAAATACTCCTGTTCTTTTTTCTTGCTACAGAGTGAAGGCCATGCCACAGCTAACCATCTCCCACGGATTCACTGTTCCCTTTGAGTTCGTTTCTCCATCCTCTCACCAGGTTCCCTTCATCTCCTCTCCAAGAAAACTCAGCTGATATTTTGAATCAACGTGACTAAGCCAGACAGATGCCAATGGAATGGATATTTCACAGCTCTCTCAAGCTCCTGACCCATTGATGTCATCTGGCTTTTATATCAACACCAAAGAGATCTCTGAAACAGCTGGGATCTCTCACCACTGCAATATGTCTCATCTTCGCATACCAAAGTGTGCTCTGGCGATTTTAGTAATCATCAAACCATTTTGCATAAATGAAAGGGTAATTTCTCAGCAGAATAAACCTTGCCCGCTAGGAAAATCCTGTTTAATACTGCATGTAAAAAACCCAAGTCCAAATGCTGGAATTACAACGTGTCATAAAACATTGGAAGCCATGTGTCAGCTGCATGTGAGAAAATTGCCATTTCTTATTGAATATATTATTTACTCAAAAAATAAAGAAGAAAGTAAATAAGGAGCTCGGTAAGATAATAATAATGACTGCATCTCGGGCAATTTTCCTGCATGCAATCAAACACACCACCTACACTCTCTGCAATAAATTGTAATCCTAGTCACTTGCTTCCTTTCTCATGTCAATATGTTATTTTTTTGCTCGGCAATTTTGACTTCCTCCCACTTTTGTTGGCTAGTGGGAGGGGGCAAAACCCAAGATTTTCTGAGTGACAAATGACAGTTGATTTTATTTCTCTCTGGAATGTCCAACGATGAAGAATGTGTTTGCGTTCCTGTTTAGGTTGTCCATGAAAGGCCGGAGGTAGCCAGTGAGTGCATATTTCATATTCCTGGGTACTATAATCAATCTCTACGATGAAGCATGAGCCATGGAATGGAAGCCTGTCGAGAAGGGATGGGGCTATATACATGGGACTGTTCTACAGTACCGTTGAGAGAAGCAGACAATGGGCTGCCGCTGAATATTGATGAGGGTTTCTTTTTTTAATCTTCCTTTCGCTTAATCGTGTCATGTAAATTAAAGTGATTTTCTGCCCGAGGAACCTCTCTGGGCTTGTCAACACGTACAGTGCTGCAGCTGCGCTGCTGAATCGCTTTAGCGAAGATGGGAAAAGGGTCTCCTGCCGGCATAGTTAATCCACCTCATCGAGGGGCATTAGCTGTGTCAGCATAGCGCCGTCTGCACCAGATGTTAGGTCAGTATAACTATGTCGCTCAGGGGTGTGGATTTTTCACATCCCTTGAGCAATGCAGTGATACCGATTATAAGCATGGACGGCGGGTATAGTAGGCCAAGGAAGGCTAAACCTTTCCTGGTGCAGCTGCCACCAACCCGCCGCCGGACACCTGGGCCGCGGTGGCCCTGCCCCTACCCCTTCCCCAAGGCCCCCATCGTCTGCTGCTACCTGCCTGCCTGCCGCTGCTTGCTGTGTGGCGGGGTAGTGAAGTGGGAACGCGGCGAGCCAGCGGTGGGCAGGAGGGTCTGGCGGGGCTAGGAGGTGGCTCTGTGCGCTGGGGCTGGCCAGGAGCAGCCCGGCGCTTGGGGTGACTGGTGGCTCGGCCCGGTGGCTTGCGGGGGCTGGTGTGGCTCCGGTGGCTTGGGTGGTGGTGGTGGTGGTAGCTCGGTCCAGCGTGCCTGGGACAGGCCTGGTGCTCGGGGTGGCCAGCAGCTCAGCCTGGCACTCGGGGGCCTGGAGGCCGGCAGCATGGCCCAGCTGGTGGCTCAGGGGGGTTGGCATGGTTGGGGCCAGCCCAGCAGCTCGGCGTGGTGGTGGTGGCTCAGCCTGGTGTAGCTGGGACCAGACTGGTGCTCGGCTGGGGGACGGCCTGGTGTGGCTGGGGTCAGAAGGCCGGGGCTCCTCCAGTCGTGGGGGGGGGCCCTCGAGGCTCCTCCTGTTGCAGGTGGGTTTGGGGCTTCTGCGTGCGGGGGGCAGGGCCTCGGGAGGAAGGGCTAGCCTCCCCAACCGCCCATGGATATAAGTTCGTAGTGTAGCGCTGACCTAAGAGAAGGCATCGTTACCTGCTGAATTAGGGGCCATTCTCACTCATGGAAAGAATAGTCCTATTGCCAACAGAGCAACTCATGTTAGTACAGCCTGCAGCACTGTGCCTTTGAGCTAGAGCAAATAGAAAGTCTCTGCCATCATGTACTGCCACCAAATAGACATTCATTGGGCCCGATGTTGTTTAAAGCGACCTTAAACCAGCCTCCCTTTTGTCCCTGTACATAACTGTTGGCACAGTGCAGGAGTTAGCTCTTTACAAGCTCTCACGCCAGTACAGATGTTTCAGCACCGGGGCAACGTATCACTTATGTCTCATACACGCCGACCTCTGCGCAGAGGTGAATTTTACCATGTTGGCATGAAAAGGAGGCTGAGTTTTCAGCATTGGGCCCTCAAAGTGAATATAATGCTAGAACCTGCAGGCCACAAGGAGCAGGCACATTTCCCAATTCCATGCCTCTCCCTGGAAGGCTCCCCACCACCTCTAGGGTAGAGAGGCTAACAAAGTCTCCAGGCCAATTCAGTCTTGGGCTTCTCTGCTTTTGAAATGTAATTCTAATGAAGAGCATTGTTATTATTATTGATTTGTGTTATCAGAGTGCTTAAGAGCCCTGGTCATGGTCCAGGACTGCACCGACAGAGAACAAGAAAAGATGGTCCCTTAGAGCTTACAATCTAAGTATAAGACAAAAAAGAACAGATGGATACAGACCGACCAACAGGAGAATACAAGGAAAAAACTTTCTTATATCCAGACCCTTGGGGCCAGATCCTCAGCAGGTGCAAATCAATATATTACCATTGAGTCCATCAGCTGAGGAACCGACTCTTGAAATGTGGTGTCTTCTACTTTGCAAATATATATTTTAAAATCACTACATGCAAAATTCTGGGGTCACAAAATGGCGGGGCGATGAAACTGGTGGTGAGACACCTCCCAGAATTGACAAGAGGTTGCTGGGATATAAAGGGATTCAAGTCGCTTGTGCCCTGGCTACAAACTCTGAAAAGCTACCCAAGTTAAAGAAACGTTTCTTAAAATAAATAAATAAATGGAACGTCAAGAGATCTTAAGAAGTTTAAATTGAAATACTATATATAACTCCGCTAATCCTCCCCCACTGACAGATTTTAATTACCCAAAGTAATTAAGAAAGCTGTGCTTGTTGTCTTTAAATACTTTTTCGTGTGTCTTAAAGGTGTGCCAAGAAAGGTGCTTAGATTAACCCACTGAAGGTGTGAAATGAAAACCTATTTTCTCCCCCATTCTTTTCTCGATTCGTTGCACGTGTACTTGTTTTCATATAGATGCTTCTTGAATGAGTATTGAGCTGCTGGCATTGATTTTTTTAATGGGGGGAACCAGAACATTGCAGCATTTATTTTGAAAGGGGAAAAAATGCCACCTTTGGGGAAAAAATTACAAGGACATTCTAACAGACTAAAGGAAAAGTGTTTGTATTTTGGGCAATTTGACCTTGGCAATGTTGATATCACTGGAATTGCTCCAAATTTATAAGAAAGGAACTGACAGCAGAACTGATCGTTAATTATTTGTAATACAAGCAAGATCAGGGTCCCCTTGTGCTAGGTTCATTACATACATGTAGTAAGAGACAGTCCTTGCCCTGGGAAGCTTACAGTCTAAACAGTGAAGACAGACAAAAGATAGAAGAAAGCGGCATGTCTTATTCCCATTTTACAGGTGGGGAACTGAGACACAGACAGATTAAGTGACTTGAACAAGATAGCATAGGGAATCAGTAACAGAGCCAGTAATTGAACCCTGATCTCCCAAATGCCAGTCCTGTGCCTTAATCACAAGACATCCTTCCTCTTGATTAATTGGGCCACTGTCCTGGCTCTGTGCATGTCTGTTTTGCCATTGACTTCAGTGATAGCAGGATCACACCTGTAAGTGCAAGTTAGTTGTAGTGGAAAAAATGGTTTCTTAAATATTTTGGCATTGGGACTGATGATTTCCTGAAGCTAAAAGCAAATGCCAAAAATATATTAGTGCTAAACTAACTTAGCTATCAGCCTTTGCCAAGGGGTTTCATGCCAGTTAGATCTATTTTATCATAAATATATTTCAACCCTATCTCTAAAGCATATTGCAGCCATCTGCACCTGTAGATGGGTTTGGACTGGAATTACCGACCATCTGCCCAAACTTGTCATCCCTACATAATGCCCTATTATCTACAGGTAAACTGAACAGCTTTTGGGTCATTATTCCTTCAGCCATGCATCCTTATGTTTTATGATCCTGACTGCTCTTGCAAAGTAAGCTGGGTTAGACCAGCTCCATAGTTGGATCAGATCGGAGACTTCTCAGGCAACCTAGCAGTCAGTGTGCTGGAGGACGTGGTGCTGATGTTTCGGGGGTGGGACAACGCTCTGGGGAAGTATTCTGAACCAATCCCCAGCAAGTGCGTTCGGAGACAATGAGAGGCTAGAGATATTTCTGTGCACAGTTAAACAGCTGCTGCATTTCAGTGTTGGGTGAAGGGATTCTTATATAAAGCTGGTGTGTCAGTTTCAATGTGTTAAAAGGTATGGGATACTTGGGAATCAAAGAAGGACACTAAGAAACACTGTATTATTAGTCCTCTTTCACTCTTTCTGGGAACAGTGCTTGAAAGATGGTAGTGCCTAGTCAGTACAGAAGGGTTTGCAATTACCCATGGCGGCTAAGGGAGCACTATAATCTCTACCACATACAGCTCTTTCCTCTGAAGTGACTTCTTTAAGCTACACCCAGAGTGCCTGGCATCCTGTATCATCCTCCCCATCTTCTGCAGCAAGGCGTTAAAAGAGGACCAAACATTCCTGGGCCTCGACAGATTCCCATTGAGTTCAGCAGGCACTGGATTAGGCCATAGGTGCTGGAACTTGCGGTGTGGGGGGAGGCTGCCACACCACCTGGCTTGAAGTTTGGACCAGGTTTACAGTTTGGTTCAATTACTCTCTGCGTCCCCACTATAAAAATTGCTCTAACTCCCCTGAATTAGGCCCAAAAGATAGAGGAAGACACCAAAGTGCTTCCTTACGACCAAAGACCTCTCCTCTCAAGCAGTCTACACAACATCCTCTACTGTTCTGAGCGGGAGCCTTTCTGGGTTTGATCAGTGTAGATGGATGTATTTGACTGATGCTATTTAATGACCAGAGTGGAAATAGCTGAGAAATATTCCCTAAACATAGAGGACAATGCTCTCACAATAGGGTTTGGGTCAATACTAAGAGGTGCAATCTCCTTTTTAGTTTATTTTGGCCCGATGTGAGATGGCTTTTGCATTTGGTAGGGGACTGACAAGGCCACTGGGGTTAACTTCTTTGGCGCCCTGAGGTCATGGGATATAGCCTGGTGAATGACACCGATAGATGGCTCTCATGGTGCAAACGAAATACTGTGTAAGGTGTGTCTGAAACTGTAGAGTGGGAATTTAATTTGCAGGACCAGCAGCCCAGAACCAGAATTTTACAATTTCAACCCTCAAATGGTTCTTCTTATTTACCATAAAGATTTTCCAAGCCAGGTCCAAAATCACTCAGAGTTTTATACCTCTCTTAGTAATATAACACTCTTTCAGCTCCGGGTCTGCCTTGGCCTGTCATTCCAGCCTCACCAACAGCATCTGTCAAATCCTGTTCCCCACTTATGGGCATCTCTAAATGTGCTGGATGCTAAAGGAATTGCACCGTTTCCACCATGCAGGAAGTGAAGGCAAGGGTGGTAACTCACGGGGTAGAGACTCAACACAACCCGTGTGATGCTGGCATTCTCCAAGGGTGCGTGTTGTTTGTCAATAAACCCAGCCCCAATTCTCACCACAGCATGGCCTCGAACCTGCCAAAGCGGGTGCCAGCATGGACTTTTACCCGGACCAGATGTCCGTGATTGGCTGGCTCCACTCTGGTCGATCCCTTTGCAGGGTAGGAGCCCAGAGCACCAATCTAATCAGAAGTGTTGAGGACCAAATTTGACCTCTCAGTCACAAGAAGCTAAGGTGTGTGTGTGTGTGTGTGTGTGTGTGTGTGTGTGCAGGGGGGGGGGGAAGCTTATAATTGCTATTTCTTATTAATTATTGGCTTATTGCACCAAATGCTGATTTTCCCCCCCGGTCCTACAAAACTCTACTACCAGTTGTAGTTCCTGGTACAATGCCTATTGAAGTCAATGGAAAGCTTCTTATGGGTTTCAGTGGGCTTTGGATCCAGACCGTAAGTGCTTACTTCAGACTACCTTCACTTTAGGGCACTACTCACAGTAGAAATTAGGTCTGGTTGTTGCAATGCTGGGCCTTAAGTTTTCACTCTCTAATTTACTCAGTCCCTACTCAGGCAAAGCTCTCATTAACTGAGTAAGGACCTCAGGATTTGGGTTACGGGTTATTATTTTATGTTGTTTCATTAATGCAGAAAGTCCCCCTTTTCCCAAACAGACACACTCATGCATACACAGATAATTCTTACGCTAAGCCCCTGCATCCCATTCTGCAAGGACAGTTAACTTTCCATCTTAATTGCTTAATTAAGCTGTCATGATCCATATAATAATTGCAGACTTTCTATCTGGAAAAGGTTGGCAGAGTTAAGCAAGAAGTGATTAAACCTTCACACTCCTAAGAGAGCTGTCTGTCCTTTTTTGTTGTACCCCTTTGCTGTGGAAAGTCTCTTGGTAGCTATCCAGGTACTTTCCTTCTGACAAGCATTATTTCTCCCAGATATAAAAGTGAAGAGAAACCATCAACCCACAAGTCAATCAATGCCAGAGAAGTGCACAAAACAAATCCAGTCATCACAATTTTCTCTGCCCCTGGAAAACAGGTAGCAATGGAGGCCGAGCAAGAAATACAGTCAGCCCTGGACCTGCTTCATCTCCGAGGGTAGGAGACGCTTCGGCAGCAATAAAAATAGATTTAATAGCTTGACAGCAAAATTACAATTTTGTTTTAAACAAGGCAATAAATATTCATTTGATGATCCTTGGAGTGTGTTGGGGTCAAGTTTTAAGCATAGATCAAACCCCCGTACAGAAGCTTTCCACCTTTCTAGAGGAAAACATTGATTCTGGATTATAGTGGAACAAAGGGGATGCCATCAACTTTACGTAAACATAGCACGCACACACATACATGTTGTAAGACTGGAATTATGGCTTACGATCTCTTTTCCATCTTTAATTTTTTGATTCAGTACAACTTTAAGGCTCTGTCCATTGAAGATTTGTGGATATCACCTACCCCTGTAGTATGTAAGCATAGCATAACATTAAAGCGTTCAAAATTAGAGCTAGTGGGAGGTTTAGATGAGCAAGTATCACAGGACCACATCCTTCTTTTTTGAAATATAGATCCCCAAATGCTTCAGAGGTAAACAATGTAAGCTGGCAGACAATCTAAAATAGCACTGTTTTAGTAAAAAGCCATTGGGCTAAATTGTGCTTTAATTTAAAACAGTGGAACTCCATTAACTGCACCATTGTATGTTGTAGTTAATGCAAAATAAGAGCTTTGGACAGGAAAATAACTCACCTATCAAGGGCTTAAATCAGTCGCTAACTACAAGGGATTTGGATGAGACTTTAATAGGAGGCAGGCTATATCACATCTGCCTACAATGAGTTTTCTTTGCAGCATCTGTCATTGGCCACTGTGGGAGACAGAATACTGGACTAAGCACACCGTGAGTCTGAGCCGCTGTAGCAATTCCTATTTCCTATGAATAGATTAAAGCGTCCGATCAAAAGGCTAAGATGGTGTTAAAAAATGAACAAGTTTAGGCATGGGCAAACGCCATATTTCAAGATGGAGATTTGAAAAGAGAGAGCATTTTTCCACGAAGTATTTCAGGGTAAAATTCTCTCTCATTTAAATTAAATAAAGTCAAATCCAGCCCTAAAATGTGTGTGGATTTTTCCAACTTTGCCGGAAGACGTTTTGAACTTCCAAGGGGAAAATCTGACTCTAGGGATTCTGATGTTGAAAGATTAAAAAAAGAAAATAGGCTTCAAGATGAAATACAATTAACAGGACAGAAGGATGTATGATTTGACATTTAAACAAAAAGGGCTCCAGAAACCCAGCACAAACTTTTAGATGTCAAACCAGTGATGACAGAGCTATCCAAAGGACAAGGCTGGTAGGTTCAATTTCTAGTAAGCATCCAAAATGTTGACTTACCTGAAATTCTTTAGTCTCACCATTGGGCTGGAAATCTCACACTGATGGGTGGACGAGCCACACAAAAAGATTTAGGCTGAAATTTCCAAAGGGGCTAATCATTTTAGCTATTGCAATTTTGGGGGCTCAGTTTTCAGAAAGTGCTGCGCACCCTGCCTCTGAAAATCAGGCCCCTGTAAAGTGCTTCAAGCTGAGTGCCCAAAAATTGGGCATCCCAAGTCACTAGATACTTTTGAAAATCGTGACTGCACTTTACAAGAAGAAATGTGAATTTCATACCCCCGGGGATTACCCCTCAAAATTCCTGACCAGAATTTTAGAACAAATAAAGAAAAGACTGACCTGCTCACTACATAATCTATCCCAGGTTTTCAGAGCCCAGTGCACGCTGGGTTGGGAGCTTATCAGTTGAGTCAGTGTGGTGTGAATGCTGCAACATTGCAGACATGATCAATAAAGTTCATAGCTATTGATTTTTACACGGTCTTTACTTACACTACTTCCAATAACCCAGGACATGAGAGCAAAGTGGCACCACAACAAGCAGCCACTTGGCAAATTTTGCTGTCAATTACATAGACATAAACTCATATTAACTCAACTGAAAAAACTCCAGGGATCAATCTGGTCCCAGAAGAGTATTCTGCCAGTTCAGCTCTAGCCACCAAAGACTTATTTGCTGGAGTTGGTTGAAAAAAAAAAAAAGATACAAATTTTCACCATTTTTTAAATTAACTTTTTTAAATTTCAATTTGTTTTGAAATTTAATAAAAAATAAAATAAATTACCCAAAACGCCTTGCAATTTTTTTTATAACAGCCCAGCCTCCCACAGTCAGGTTTTAAAACATGAGCTCTGTTCTATTCTATTCAATCGCACCCATTACTCTGTCAAATAAATGTTGCCTTCTGCTGAGATCTTGAATCAGAAAGAAACAATGAAAGGTTGTTGAATCTGCCCCTTTGACTTTAGCAGATTGTGTAGGAATCTGACCTTGATCTTCTTGTGTTCATCCAGCAGCACTTCTCTTGATCATCCCTGGCCTCTGAGATGGGCAGTGCATTGCAAATGGCTCTTCTGTGTTTTTCATGATCACATTTAACCATCAGTGTCATGAGTTACATTTGTTTCTACAAAGAGGAAGTTTAATTTTTCTGCTACTTCCAGATTTTTGTCAGGAAACAACTGGCTGAGGTTTATAATGCGATGTTCCGACTTTCATGGCGCCTTCTGAATAAATTTCCTTTTATTAGACACAAAAGCTCCCATTACTGACTCTTTCCCCTCATTATTCCTGAATAAGCTTCTGCATAATAGGCCTCAAGTTCCGTTTTTGTATTCAAAGTCCCAAGTCTCTTACGGCTCCTAGTCATGCATATGTAAAAAAAGGAAGGAACAAAAGGCATTTGGAAGGTTCTACAACAACCACCTAAGCTGTGTATATTGCTGGCTCTGTCCCTACGAAATCATAGGGTACCATAAATTACAACTGGGCGATAAATTCTCTCCCTGTGCTTTAAATGAAGATGGGGTAAAATGTTCTCCAAGGTGCATACTTAGGGAAAGAACACATTTCCCAGCTGCGTGAGATCAAAGAAATGTTTTTAATTGTCACCTAGTGTTTTTCATTGATTCTAAGGCCAGAAGGGACCACTGTGATGGTGTGTTACAAGCCAGAGAACTGACCTCTTGTATAACACAAGCCAGGGAACTTCCCTGAATGAATTCCTTGTAAAAGTCTCTTTTAGAGCAATATCCGATCTTGTCTTAAAAATTGCCATTGATGGAGAATCCACTGCAAATTTTTGTTAGTTTTTCTGATGACTTTTTGCCCTAAGTTTTCATTGAAATTATCCCATTTTCACCTGGGAAAACCATGCTTGCTGGTAGAAATAGTTGAAATTTTGTGCTGGCTCATAAGTGAGAAGAAATCCCCCACCCCACCCCCACCCCGCTGCCAAACATCAGTTTTTACATGTGAAATAATCACAAAGCAAAAGTAGTTGGATTAGTGAATCTCAGAATAGACGAGCCCAAGTCGCAATGTTATGACAAGGGGGCTATGCAGGGTTTGACAAGAGCGACAATTTGACAATTAAACAGCGACAAAGAGTCCTGTGGCACCTTATAGACTAACAGAAATATTGGAGCATGAGCTTTCGTGGGTGAATACCCACTTCATCAGACATAAGCTTTCACCCATGAGAGCTCATGCTCCAATACTTCTGTTAGTCTATAAGGTCCACGGGACTCTTTGTTGCTTTTTACAGATCCAGACTAACACAGCTACCCCGCTGATACTTAATCCCAATTAAAAGATTGCTAATATACCACATGCTTTTCTGAGAGACACAATGAGAGAACTGATACTAAACATAGGAGTGAGATCCTTAGCTGGTATAAACTGGGGTTGCTCCACTGAATTCAAAGACTGTCCCTGCTACCTAGGAACAGCTGGCAAGTAAAATAACCATTGCTGAGACAGAAGATTAAATGAGCCTTGAGAGGGCCTCTTAGATATAGGGAGCAGGGATTTCCTTTGAAATAGCCCAACAATGATTTCAAAATGCTAAACTTCCCTTTAGAATAGCTAGCCCTTATTGTTGCTTTAACTTCATGGTACTTCTTTGGTTTCCAGCAGATGGGCTAGGGCTAGGAAGGATGAGATAATTGCTGTCCGTGTTGCTCATTGAGCTTACTGGGTGTTGTAGTAAATGCAGGGAAGCTGTGGGCCTAGTCCAGTTAGCCACTGGTAGCTGAGTAAGGGGAAGGAGTCAGAGTGGGGGTCAAGAAAGTGCACCGGAAAAACATCAGCAGCCTGAGGATATCACCTCCGCCCTGTACTAAAATCCTGGAGGTTGGACACCACCCCCAAGGAAACCATTTAAATTCTGCCTATTGAGAAATCTGTCTAGCTGCAGAGGCATCTTAGAAAGTGGAATAGATACAGTCATCAGAATGTATTGTCTTTTTTTTAAGGCATCCTTTGATTCTTGCCTTGCCGCCCTATCAAAATCAAGAGCCACTCTGAAGTTCTTAATCCCATGAGACTCTGCCTGTCCCCATCCCATAAGGAGAAAAAGGGGATGTGAGAACTGAGTAATTGAAAGGATTAAACAAAGAGGAAGGCAAATTGCTTAGAATGATCCAGGGGCTATCATTAGACGTAATGGGAAAGCAAAGGAAAATTTAGGCTAAATATCTAGACACATTTCCCAACACTGATGTCTATTAGACGATAGAATTGTTTCCTGAGGGAACTGATGAGTGGTCCAGCACCTGAGTCATTTAAAAATGGATTGGGCAGAACACTGGAATATAAACCGTGGGGGACAATAATACAATAGCTGGTCACTAACAGATCAGTTCCATCTCTATTATTTTGTTCCGAGGAAGGTAATGTTTTTCAGTGCAGAAGGCTTAGCATAAAAATAGCCAGGACTGGTTAATTTGGTTATCTTGCTGTGCATTCCATGTCTTGTAATTGCAGTAACATCTGATGATCAGGCAAAGTTAATCACCGTAACATAGTTTCACCCCCTGGGTACAGAGAAAGTCAAATGCCAAAAAACAAAATCATTGCATTTTTAAAAATAACTGAGTTTCAAATTGTTGAAATTAGATTGACAAGGGAAATGGGAATGGGGGGAGTTATTTCCTTTTTGGCAAGGCCTTTCTTTGCAGGCGGAGAGAAGTTGGCTGAAATGCATGCAGAAGCATGAAAGAGCTTGAAGAAAAAAAATTGGATTCAGATCCTGGATGAAAAGAGGTTGGAAGGGGGGGAAATACAAACAAACCCTGTCCCTTCTGCTCAGCTCAGCAATCTAACACTCCACAAGGTGAAAAGCGCTTTGCACCAGGAATGGATCGTGCAATGTATTTTAAAGGGTTAGAGCTAACCAGCCCGGGTCTGAATCTGGGTTAAACATGGTTGTGATTGTGGAAAAAGCTGCTGCATTTCTTCCCACTGCGAGATGGACCAAGCAGAAGACATGGCCCAAGAAACACAGATAGCCTCGTCATTGATATGAAAGTCTCAGCCAGAATGAGTGGATCTTAGGACCTCTGTACACATCTCTAGTGCCCTCCATCCAAGCTCTATCTCCTACGCAGTACTGTCACTAGCTGGCTCTTCCCCCCCCCCCATATGTTAGTGTGTGGAGGGAAATAAATGATATACCTGCCAGCTTTAACTTCTCGGACTGTCCAGTAACTTACAGTGTGGGTCCCATGGGTTTGTGCCTATTGCTAACAATACTTTGCATTTCTATGTCCCCTTCATCAGAGGATTTCAAAGCACTAAGGAATTAAGTCGATAATACTCCTGTCTGATAGGTGTCCCCCTTTTTTACAGATAGGGAAATGGAGGTAGAAAGCAGTTTAGTTTCACGAATTCACATGGAGCATCTTTTGATTTCAGGAGTCTTCCAGATTCCCAGTCTCCTGCCCTATCCATTAGACCAGGGGTCAGCAACCTTTCAGAAGTGGGGTGCCGAGTCTTCATTTATTCACTCTAATTTAAGGTTTCGCGTGCCAGTAATACATGTTAACGTTTTTAGAAGGTCTCTATAAGTCTATAATATATAACTAAACTAGTGTTGTATGTAAAGTAAATAAGGTATTTAAAATGTTTAAGAAACTTCATTTAAAACTAAATTAAAATGCAGAGCCCCCCCGTCCGGTAACCAGGACCTGAGCAGTGTGAGTGCCACTGAAAATCAGTTCGCTTGCCACCTTTGGCACGCGTGCCATAGGTTGCCTAGTCCTGCATTAGACATTGGCAGGGTGGCATGGAGGATCCCTGTACTGCCATCACCTGTTCTGTGAGGGTAGATTTCAGAACAAGACTTATGTGCCACCATAGCCCTTCCACTTAAGTCCCCAAAATAGGATTTAAGTGGTGAAGAGCCTTTGTGCTGACTCTCTTCCCGAGATGAACTTCATTCTCAATAAATAAAGGCCTGTGAGCTCCAGGCAGGACCAGCTGACTGATAAAGGGATACGATCACATTACGTTCAACCACCCAAAGAGAGGGTGATGTCTTATCTTTTCATTTCCTGTGCAGTCTGGGTGGCAAGCAGCCTTCTTCTCATTTTGACACATTTCCACAATTACATTTTCCTGACATTTCCGGTTTCCTGGTAATCGTTTCAAACCTGATTACTCGCCCCAGCACTCAAACCAAAATGTCACATCAGCGAGTTCTTGACGTTTTGACCCAAGGAGGGTTTTGTTTTGTTAATAAAGCATCTCTGAAAGCCCTACACACCTGGCCTGCAACCATAAAGGAGTGAGCCTGTCAGCTCTCATGAACCGAGCAGCAAAGGGCCTGGTCAGGACCTGGACTGGGAACCCCTCCAAGTTACACTATGCTACCACGGCACAACCATGACATGGCAGCTATGCCACAGTAGAGGCTTCCTGCGTCAATGTGGGTAATCCACCTCTCCAAGAGGCAGGAGCCAGGGTGACAAAAGAATTCATGCATTCACCTAGCTGCCTCTACAGTGGGGTCAAGTTGACCTCATTGCATTACACCAAGTGCAAAACAATTTGGCCTATGTGGTCAGTGCAGACCAGGCATTAGAACTATGCGGAGAGTGGTGTCGGTGGCTCAGCCTCCCCTCAGCTCAGCGTGCCGTTTACCAGCGTGCCATTAGCACACACCATGCTGCTTGACATGCCATCTTTTCAGATGAGAGGCAGGGCCAAGATCCTGACTGTTAATAGCCGCATAGAACTCTCACACACGGCGATAACCATCAATGACGTTCTGGCCAAATTCCAGCGTGGGTAGTTCAGTTCCACTGACCTAGCCCGTTCCTGTCAATTTGACTGGATGCAATATTCCCCTTCACTTCCAGTCCTAAAATGTTACTCAACACCTTCTAGGTTCCATACCAGAGCTGGCTGCATTTTGGGAGTGGATGAAATGAGTCACTGGTATCTTTCTACCTGAAAGGAATGGAGCCCCATCCCAACCCTGACTCATCCACGTGAGCTCACTGAAGTCCTACTTACTTGTGCAAGGTATGCGGGATGTAAGGTGACCAGATGTCCCGATTTTATAGGGACAGTCCCGATTTTTGGGTCTTTTTCTTATATAGGCTCCTATTACCCCCATCCCCATCCCGAATTTTCACATTTGCTGTCTGGTCACCATAATCTGAACACCTATTCATTTGCAGTTTCAGCCTCTTCCAGTGTAGTCCATTGGTCAGGTCTTGTGCACTGCAGCATATGGCCATAAAATCTCAGCGAGTCAGTGGAACTATGCTGATTTAGATCTGCTGAGGATCAGACCTTGAATGTTTAACTACAAGCCTGGTATAAATGTGTTTAAGCAATCCCAAGCAGCTGTAGCCTTTTCCAGTCGTCCAGGTATGCATCTAATCTGTATTCTACCCAAGAAACGAGCAGAATGACTTTTGACAGCTATAGAAGCTGCAAGCCCCTTGGCCTTGTAGGCCTCAAGAATACAAGGGCTAACCCATCCAGAGATGGTCATTTTATTAGCCCTGAGGCCTTTCCTGTTAGGGTGGTGGAAACCGACAAATTCTGCAGTTCTACAAAGATAAAATTTACTCTAAGTGCTCTGCTGACATCTGAAGTGTGGTCTGCTCCTCTGGGGAGCTCTTAAGATTCAGACAAAAGGATGTCTGAGCTAGTTCTCGACTCAAGCAAAAAGCTAATGTTAACCTTAGTGAAGATCTCGGGGGCTATTTTAAGACAAATCAGACCTGGGGTGACACTGGATGTCTGAAGAAATTATGGGCTCCTAAATAGTTAAGTCTAGAAGCTCCATCCAGTGGGGGTGAAGGAAAGCATGCTGCTTTCTGCATGCAGTAAGACTGTGCCCAGAGGGAAGAAAGAGAGATTCAGACACAATGCTGAGCTGTAAGATTGCAGGGGACCATAATGTCTTGTGAGAGTTTAGGCCCCGGCATAATCCAACCCGTTTAGGACAAGTTTTGAAGGCTCCCTCCAGAAGTTGACAGAACTTTGAACTTAATTGAAAGATTAAAGCATGTTTCCCTAACATCTTGGCCTCCTTGGTCTGAGAACTACCTAAGAATACTTTGACAGCTCAGGCAGGAGACAGGAGAGAGAGAAATCTCCCAGTGGCTCAATGCAGGACCCTGCACAAAGGTGACAATGGTGACTGTACTGCATGACCTCACTTGTACTCCCCCAGTCCCCAGGATTGCTAGAATTTGTTCAATCTATGGCATAAATTATGCCAGTTGAGGATTGCTGGCCATGCCCCACTACTCTAAGCATATACCCACAATGTCTCCTATGCTATAAGGGACAGGAAGGGGTGGTGTACAGCTGGCTACCTTTGGTCTGTGTCAGCCTGGGTTTTCCTAGGCCGTATTATGGCAGCCTGGTCCCTTTGCATCACTGTGCCTGGAAGAGTGAGCCAGGTAAGAAGGCTGCAAAATGGGCCAGGGTCTACCATCACCGGTAGACTTCTTACAGTCAGTGGGCCCAGGGGGCAAAGCAGGAAGAGAAATCATTTTATACACAGGGAAAGAGCAGCAATGACTCCCCCATATAAGAAAAGGTTTGGAGAGACATTTTAAATCTCTGTTGCTGGCTGAACTAACCTGTTCTCCTTGCAGCTCTGAAAGGCAGGCAATCTCGGTGCAAGTGAGTGAGTACTCTCCATGACAAAAGTTCTCGTTCTGAAAGCGACTCCTCTAACAGGTAAGCTGAGTAAAGAAGCAACAGCCAAAGCGGAGCAATGAGGATTTACTTCTGCTTTAACTTGTCTGATCTCTTAAAACCCTCCTTAATAAAGAAGGCAGAGGAGCAAACATGTGCATCAATTGAGCTTTCCATGGAACCGAAAGGGGCGGTGGGCAGCTTTAATACCCATCACAAGCAAATGGATCTTCTTGGAAAGAAAACGTATAGGAGATGCGCTCTGATTCTTCATGCTGGCAAAGGAAAAAGATTAATGGGGCGGTGGTTGGTTGCAAGGAAGGAGCAGATGGAGCGGGGGTGGAATCATCTCTGAATAACTGGCTGGTATAACATTGTCTGACTCCAGTGGAGACGGAACAGGGTCTCCTGGGAGGCTGCGTCTCCAGATTTGCACCCCTTGGAATACCATTAATAGAAAAAGTGATGGGGCCTGGTATCCTTCTGGGTGCTGAGTGAGGACTGCTTCCACAAGGTGCAATTCACCCTTGGGCAGAGAGCCAGTCCAGGCCGCTACCCCACCCCAGCCCTGTTTGAGGTGGGACTCTGGCTCTGCATACACGTCTGCAGGAGGGCAAAGCTCACCCTGTGTGAAAAGGAAGGCGCTTCCCTTAGCAGGTGCATGAAGAGCCTTGATAGATTCTGCTGTGGCCTGACTGGACCAGGGAACTCTGCAAAGACCTCCACACCCTGCCCTTTGCGATGCCAGCGGTGTTGTCTGTTGCTGGCTGTTTGCCCTGTCCAGTTCCCGCTGCAGCCTCGCAGACCTCCCCTGGTAGCCCCGGTTCGGTTCTAGAGAAATAAGCACATGATGCTGTTGAGCTCCACAGATGGGGAATAATTAGGCAGACTACACATCTCTGAACTCATCAAGGGATTTTATGGTCACTGCTAGAACAGATCAACCCCCCCGATTCCTTGTGAATAAATCATCCGGTGACTCTACCCTCTTTGCTTTGCTCACGAAGGGCTGGCGCACTAATCCGCATTCATTATTTGCTGAATCGTTTATACGAATGGATTTAGGCTTCTGGGTTATTCTCTCTGTCTAAGTACTGTTCCCGTGGGATGAAACCCACCCGGGCACAAGGCCTATGCACTATTTAAGCCCTATATTGAGGACGTACACAAGTCATAAGCTCTCTGCCGGCCCTCTGCATGAGGGAGAATTTCACCCTAAGTCATTGGTCACTCTGCCCAGGTACAGGGTGATCCCTGGAAAACCAGAGCGTCACTCCAGTTTAGGTTCCCCCTCCTCTTACACAAGTGCTCGGGGGAAGCACTGTAGGATGAGCAGATTGGGAGGCAGAGCACATTTCAGTGGTAATTTATAAAGAACAGCTGATGCTGTGGTATAAATCGTCTATTGGCACAGCCACATCACTTGCAAGTGTGCCCAACTCCGTGGGAGATGAATGATCAGTGGCAGTGCACTAGAGTTTAACTAAATGGCCACGTGTCAGGTACCACCACCAGGGGCTCAGAGTGACTCCCAACTATTAATGCATTTATCCTCCCACACCTTGATGAGTCAGGAAGTACCTTTGTTCCCGTTTCACAACTGGAGAAGTGAGACACACCGAGAGAAAGCGACTTGCCCCAGGAAATCGGCGGCAGAGCCAGGAACTGATCTCTGATCTTCCTTGCCCTAGATCAGTGCCTCAATCACAAACCCATCCCTTTGGTCTAGAAAACCCAGAAGCACCAATGATTGGGACCCACAGCCACACAAATTGTACCACCTGCGGTAGCACAATGGTAGCTGTGAAATGGAAAACTGCATGTTAAAATCTAGGAGTATAGTTGCAGTGATATTTACATTACCAAATAGCCTACGGGACCAATCAGATCAGCACCCGATTGGGCTGGGCACTGTCCAAACATATTGGAAGAGCAATCAGACAACCTCAGTTGGGCGGGGAGGGAGGGATCCCAGACTTCTAAGGCCGTTTCCTAATTAGTTCATCCATCTGTGAACGAAGAAGAAAACGACTTTTGTCTCCTGTCGTAGCTGTTATCCAGTCAGGTGAGAATTGAGTTTCAAAATCAAATCTTCAGCAATAAAATGCAAATGGGGACACGCGGGGCCAAGAGTGCAAGGCAGAGGAATGAACTGCTGCCTTTGATTGTTTCTGCTTGGGTCTCGTAAATCATCTCCGCCTAAATCCCACATCCTGCTCTCTAATTCCTACCATCGCTGCTACGTTTATCCACTGGTGTACTTGGTTTGAATTCAAAATGTTGGTTTAATGTGCTGTTGATGAGACGGCATACATTTATGAAGAAGTACAGTAGCAAACTGGTGTGTAGAGGATAAGACTTTTACAAGGGGAAAAAAAGAAATCTGTATTATAAAAATCTCTGGCTGGAACTTCAAAGGAAATTGGAACAGTTTTGTGAAAATGTGCTCTCTCTTGTCATTTACCTACTTTTATTCTTTTGATTTCAGCTTCCCTTCAATATTAAACCCAAAAGCCCTAGCACTTAGTAGAAAGCCTGCATTTTGGGACATGGTCCTTGGCCCATTTTGCATGCTGAGATTATATGTTGAACATGAAATTGAAAACTGGTTTAAGTTGTTCCCTTGTGTGTCTGGGTTTATTTTTGTTTTTAAATGCATAGGGTCACATGATGTGATCCATACCAAGGTCTTGTGAAATACACAAGACCACATTTGTTCCTGGTATCAATGGAGATATATACCACGGTTGAACAGGATCCATAATCCCTCTATCCAAATTAAGGGACATGAAGAATAGAAAAATACCAGCAGGGGAAATGCGATCGGAACCAGATTCGCAAAGGAAGAAGTTCAGCTGAAGCTTGTAATCAGGGATTTGAGTTGGTTCTTGTTTTGACCAAAATGTCTCCTGCTTATCCCTAATATATACAGTGCATCTATATATTGCTGGCTGGTGGATGAACTATTCCCTCTGCTTCTAAGAATGGTGGACAAAGACATTTTAATTGTCTCGTGCCTAGTCGCTGATCTCTCCTATTGCCTCTGAGATGCACATATCTGAATTGGGTACTAGCAACCCAATACATCGTTAGGGAGGGTTGGCAGATTTGAATATTGTGCGTGATGGGAGGGGGAGATCCAAAATATAAGGAAAGTTCATTCACATGCGAGGTGTGTGTGAATACAGGGCTAGTGAAAGCTGCTAGATTGATGGCCTCTTGCCTGAAGGATTCTTCCCCTCCCAGGATAGGTACAGCATGGGAAGCGGCAATGCAAGATTCTATTACAAGGCCCTCCCATTGAGTCTCAGCTCTGAGCTCGGGGCGGGGTGTGGGGGGGCGGAAGGCGGCTCAGTCTTCGTATCCCCAATCCCACTCCGATTTAGGCTTCTCTGCTGGGATGGCCAACTGGTTGCCAGTTAGCACCAATTATGGTGGTGGATTTTGTGATCCCTCATCCACAGGAGTTGGCATGAGACCATCAAACTCATTGCATTGGATGGGTAACGAGTGTCAGTCACTACAGACTAGTGACCTAAAGGCACTGTATCCATTTGCCAATCCCCTGATCCATCCATTTTAATGTTTAAACAGGTGAAAGATTTTTGTGGGTATTTATCCATCTGAAATTCTAATATGGCCCCCCATTACCGCAATGTCTGAGCACCTCATAATCCTTAATGTATTTATCCCCATCACACCCCTGTGGGGTAGACCAATACTATTATCTCCATTGTACACATGGGGCATGGAGAGACTAAGTGACTTGCCCAAGATCACACAGAAAGTCTGGGGCAGACTTGAACTAGGACCCCAAAGTCCCAGGCCAGGCCCCCAACCATGAACTATCCTCTTCTCTAGCCTCCCAGTTTTCAGTTTGCTGGTACTGCTACAGTTCAACAGGAAGAAGGTAGCTTGACATTTTTATGTGTATTGGACTGAAGTTTGATTGAAAAAATATAACAGCTGGGACCAGACCCCTTTTGATGTCACCAGGGCAGCTGAGAACATACCTATTCCAGTGAGAGAGCCCCCTTCCCGCTAAATAAATCAGACCTTAAGCACAGTTAATCAATTGCTGTCAGCAAGTTCCCCCTTGGTGTCTCCCAAATTAACTAAAGTCTTTTGATCAGAAATGTCAAGAATTCACATCATGCAGAAGTGCCAGAGTTAATCTTCTAATATATTGATTGCATGTCCAGCCAGCATGGCTAATTCCACTTGGAAAGGGGTGGCACAGGGGATTATTTACTGAACACAAAGGTTGTATAATTTGATTGAGTGTTTATATGAAAATTTTTTTAACATGTAGCCGAGGCTCCCTAGGTTGTGCTATGTTGCATTGCCCCTTCCTTCGGCTAGTGTCTGAAGGGCTTATCCTCATATGCCCTGCCTCCTCTAGGGAAATCTTCTAAACATCTCCCACCTTTGCTCACAACAGCTCAGCCATGGAGAGGGTGGTACCACTAGGGGAGGGAGGAGGAGGTTGGATTGCATGGGAGGATTTGTCGTGCGCTACAGAATCTTCCGCCCATCTAGCTCATTAGCCGTGTCTCCAGTCACCAAAAGCTGTGGCCATTTTATGGATCATTGGTGACCAATGGCCTTGACATTGACTTGTTGCAACAATGGGATCCAGCAATGAGTGTCCTAGCAGGGACCACAGCTTAGACGCAAAACGTGGCTAAACCGTGTTTGGTAACATATCCGACACTGCTGTCCTGGGCTGCTCCTAGGTCAGCCACTGTTTCTAAAATGAACATGGTTTGGACCTGTCTACGCTCGCAGCTAAACTGCGTTCTCCACCAGTTCAGCTGCACCCATTGTAAGTAATGGATAAATCTCGTGTGGACACCCCCCACAAAGGGAAATATATCTGTGGCTTCAGTATAATTCCTAGTAGAAAGGAGCTACACCAGAGTGGGCAGCTAGTTGGAATCCTCGCTGAAAATCCCAGAGGAGACCAGCAACAGAAGAGGGCCTCTCGTGTATCTACAGGTCAAGGTTGAGTCCTTTAACCTGGGACCAGTGTAGGGGAAGCTGGTGCTGCCATCACACATGCTTGGTAAATAAATTGGGCATCCGTCCTCTGGCACTGGGACATTGGACACGGTAGGACAATGGTCTGAGGTGGTACTGAGCATTCTCTGCCTCGGGTGCTTGGTGGTGGGTCTTGCACACATGTTCACGATCCAACTGACCACCATATTTGGATTGGGGAAAGAATTTTCCCCCAGGTCAGGTTAGTGTGCGGGTGAGGGTGGTGTTGGTGGCCTGTGATATACAGGAGGTCAGAGTAGGTGAGCTGGTGGTCCCTTCTGGCCTGAAACTTTATGACTCTGACTCTATCCCCAGCACTAAGGAGATTCTAAACATTAAAAAGAATATTATTGATGCCTGATTCCAGGTCTTGTGCCATTCAACTCATACCCACACTATGATAAGAAGGGACGGCATTTCTCCTACACTGCTGTGATCCCTCAGATCCAACCCACCTACTTTCCCTGTCACCAAAAGTCGAGTTTGGTTTTGTTTTCAAACAGCAACAAAAATAAATTTGCTGGAGGCCTCAGAAAGAAAAACCTAACAAAACATTTACATTTCCCTCTGATGTGTCACTTTTGGTGTGGGTTAGTCATAGCCCGCACTGTGATGGCAGGTAACACAGTGACAAGCAAAGGAGCTGTGAGTCATCGGTTGGGCTATCTCCTCCCAGCGTCAAACATGGGAAGTGTCAGGTTAACATTCCCACAGACAAAGATATAGAGATAGACACACACAGGGATTATCAAATGGTACGAAAGTTAGGTGCCTATGAGAATTAGGCACCCCGTTCCCACACACTTTCACTTTTAGGTGTCTAGGTCTCTTAGGTACTTTGGAAAATCTCACCCATATTTCTTGACCTGTGCAGTGTTTAGTAACACCTTGGGCTAATCAAACTGACCATTTGAGCAGTCTACTTTTCACCCCAACTAGGGGTGCCACCTGACCAGGTTTTCCCAGGATCACCCCTTTTTTGAGGTAGCTGTCCCAGAAATCTGTTAGAGGGCTCAGGACTCACTGACAACTGCCCCTTCCATGGGCTCAGGATTGTCCCAGATGTCCTGTTTCTTTGTACCTCAGAGGTGGCAACCCTAACCACAACTGATCTCCATTTGCTGTGTGTGCAGTCCGTGCGACTAGGCCATCCCCTCCCCCCATGCCCTGCAGTAGCCTGGGGGGAGCGAATGGCACAGATCCTGCAGAAGAATCCTCCCTTGCTCCTTTAGGGCAGCTTTGCACTGCTAAGGCCGGGAGTTCTCGAGCTGAGAGTTGAGCCCTGTATCTCTTTTCCCTGCTACCATCTAAGCTGGCCATGAATATTGCAGCCTGAAAGGCTTGTGTACACCAGCTTTCCAAGCCTGAGGCCTGGTCTACACTACAGAGTTAGGTCGAAGGAAGCCACCTTAAGTCGACCTGTTGATGTATGTGTTTACACTACCAGGTCCTAAGTCGCTTCTACTGTTGACTTCTGTCATCCACCTCTGTGAGAGGCGCAGCGCTTAATTCGATTGTTATGGGCTGACTGCGAGGTAGTGTAGACACAGCGTTGTGTAATTTGACTTAATTGGCCTCCAGGTGGTGTCCCGCAATGCCCATCTGTGACCGCTCTGGAGATTATTCTCAACTCCGCTGCACTGCAGCCAGGTACACAGGAAACAGCCCCTCCCCTGATAAAGCCCCGGGAATTTTTGAGTTCCCATTTCCTGTTTGATTAGCATTGGGAGCATGCCAGCTTGATCAAATCTGATCATGGAGACTACACGCCCCAATCGCGCACTGGAGGTGGTGGATCTCATCGCGTGTGGGGAGAAGAGTCTGTGCAGGCAGAGCTCCGATCCAGCAGAAGAAACGCTGACATCTATGCAAAGATCACTCGTGGAATGGGGAGAAGGGCTACACGAGGGACACACAGCAGTGCCATGTGAAAATAAAAGAACTTCTCCAAGCGTACCAGAAGGCAAGGGAGGCGAACAGTCGTTCTGGTGCTGAATCCCACACATGCTGGTTCTACAACGATCTCGGGGATGACCCTACCAGTACCCCCACAAGCAACATGGACACCTCACAGGTGTGTGAGTCTAGGGACAACAGGGAGGAAGATATGGTGGATGAGGAAGAGGAGGAGAATGGGAGACAGGCGAGCAGTGGACCCATTCTCCTCAAGAACCAGAAAATATTTTTAACATTGGAACCCTGTGGGTTGCAGGACATCACAGTGGCCGACTGTGATGCCGGGGAAGGCACCGCTGATTAGTATACAGTTACAATTAAAGTCCAAAGGGCATGCACATTCGGTGGTATTGCATGTTTAACTGAAGAAAAAGCGAGGTGCTGTGGTACTCTGCTTACAACAGACCGCTCCTGCTATGCAGATGGTGGCCCCCGGAAAAGACTGTTTATGTGAACTGGGATAGCCCGGGAATCCTCCAGGGATATCTCTAGGAAACTTTCATGGAGGTACTCTGCAATCCTTTGCAGAAGGTTTCTGGGCAGGGCAGTCTTATTTCTTCCACCATGGTAGGTCACTTTCCCACGCAGCTCCTGAATGAATTCTGCTGGCATCATTGCGGTACACAGCATAAGGAATGGGTCTATACCCAGACGCTTGCATCATCTCCTTCCTTTCCACCTCAGTTACCCTCAGGAGACTGATATCACATAGAGTCGCCTAGGGGAAATGGGGGAAGTTCTCATTAAAAGTGCTCTTACAAGAAAAAAAAAGAGCATGTAGACCCACACCCACCCCCCACATTCCAGATCGCCAAACCATGCGGCTGCTAATGTGCCTTTACTATGCTCGGCATGGGTCGGCAAGAGTTTAAGTGGCGGATAGGGGCCCCACATGTGAGATTCCACAATTTGGGAATGAAAACGTTCCCCCCACCCCGTTCGTAAACAGCTTCCCATGGTGTTACGGGGAAGAGCCATTGTTCAACTAGCTACCTCTGCTCCTGACATGAGCCTTCCATAAACTTCATTAAAAGTGTGATCATCCATGAATGCTGGGTGTGGGGGCTACTCACCTTGGCTGGAACAGCAAAACGGCGCAGTGAACGGTTACGGATTCTGATTGTTATGTCTTGTACCCAGTGTAATAAGGGTTGTTGTTTTTTATGAAAACAGCCTTGCTATGGAAACATTTTATGCATGTACAATCGTCCCTTTCTTTTTTCCCATGATTGACAGCTAGAAATGTGTCCTTCAGCGTGTCATTAACACCTGAGAGCAGACTTTCGCTGATTAGAAGGATGAGAAAGAGAATGCGGGAGGACATGTTCACCGAGATAATGAACGCCTCCGGGACAGCTGACACAGAGCTGAGAGTGTGGAGGATTTCACTGTCTGAGAAATTAGACATAGACATGGAGAGCAGAAAAGCTTCCCATAAGCATGAGTGGGTGGTGCAGGATAAGATGCTTCGGATTATGAGGGACCAATCAGATGTGTTCAGGTGTCTGGTTGAACTGCAGGAACAGAAGCAGGAGGGTAGAGTCCCTCTAAAGACCCTGGTGGGCAGCTAGCCAGCATCACCTGGCGCAGAATCACCCTCCCCAAAGCGTTCCACGAGGAGTGGGAGAAAAGTCCATTATCCCTTTCACTTAACTCAGGGGGAGGGTTCAAGGAACAGAAGATGCCCATTCACAGATCTTTGACAGTCTGGAATGTGGTGTTATGTTACACCGCTGAAAATGTTTCTCCAGTTCCAACTTTGCAACCCCTTTTCCCCAAGGCTATCTTTTTTTTCCTGTTCTCCCTCTTTATTTATGTTTGTAAAATAAAGTCAATGGATTTGAGAAATAAACGTTCTTTATTGAGTAGAAGCAGTGGGCTTGGGCGGGGGGGTTGGCTTTACAGGAACAGTGATATAAGCCAGGTGAAGCTTTGGGAAAGCACAATGCAGATAAGCAGCTCACATTACTGTGACTCATTCTTGAAATGGCTTTTCAAAGCCTTGCAGATACACAGCGCCCCTTGCTGTGCTCTTCTTATTGCCCTGGTGTCTGGCTGCTCAAAAATGGCTGCCATGCGATCTGCCTCAACTGCCCACCCCTGCAGAAAAATTTCCCCCTTTTTTCCCATAGATATTATAGAGCACACAGCAGGCAGCTATAATCATGGGGCTGTTCTCTTCACTAAGGTCCAACCTTGTTAGTAAACTTCTCCAGCGCCCTTTTAAATGACCAAAGGCACATTCAGAACCTCCGTTCTGCACTTGTTGAGCCTATAGTTGAACCATTCCTTACTGCTGTCCAGACGGCCGGTGTATGGCTTCATGAGCCATGGAAGCAAGGGATAGGCTGGGTCCCCCAGGATAACTGTAGGCATCTCAACATCATCCATGTTCATTTTGTGGTTTGGAAAGAAAGTCCTGGATTGCAGCTTTTTGAACAGACCCGAGTTCCTAAAGATGTGCGCATCCTGAACCTTTTCCAACCTTCCTACGTTGATGTCGGTGAAACGTCCCCTGTGATCCACAAGCGATTGCAACACCATTGAAAAGTATCCCTTTCACTTTATGTACTCTTTGGCAAGGTGATCTGGTGCCAAAATGGGGATATGCGTGCCCTCTATCGCCCGATCACAATTCGGGAACCCCTTTGTGGCAAAACCATCCACTATGTCCTGCACATTTCCCAGACTCACTATCATTCGTAGCAGAAGTCAATTAATGGCCCTGCACACTTGGAGCACAACAGCTCCCACGGTTGATTTACCTACTCCAAATTGATTCCCCACTGACCAGTAACTGTCTGGCATTGCAAGCTTCCAAATAGCGATCGCCATTTGCTTCTCCACTGTCAGAGCAGCTCTCATTTTTGTGTTTCTGAACTGCAGGGCAGGGGAAAGCACTGCACAAAGTTCCTGGAAGGTGGCCTTCCACATTCGAAAGTTATGCAGCCACTGCTCGTCATCCCATACCTGCAAAATGATGCAGTCCCACCAGTCAGTGCTTGTTTCACGGGACCAGAAATGGCGCTCAACAGAGTGCAGCTGCTCTGTGACTGCCAGCAGCAACTGTGAATTGTTTTATTTTTCATTGGCTTGCAGCAGAGCTGCCTGCATGACATCTCTATGTTCCGTGTGGCAGACCCTACTTCGGCTCTGGAAATATTGCAGGAGAAGGTGCGAGATGTTTGAGATGCTCACAGCAAGAGTGCACAGTTCAGCAGGCTCCATGTTTCTGGGTTGTGGCGTATGTGCGGCGGTTTTAAGGCGCAAAAACCACTGGGTTGTTTGCCGTTGATATGATGGGGGGAGGACAGTGCATCATGGGATGCCGACACAATGTTCCCATTCTTCCCTGCGACAATGTTTTGGTCCCATGAGGCATTGCACAAACTTCCCAAAACACACTGCAGCAAGTTGCACTTTGGGATAGCTACGCACGATGCACTGCTTTGTGCATCGATGCAGATGCTGCTAGTGAGGACATACTACATTGAGACAATGAGCATGGTGGCTCAATTCGGAGGCTCGAGGTCAAATTAGATAAAGTCGACTTAATTTTGTAGTGTAGACAAGCCCTGAGTGTCCACACGGCATTGTATACCTAGGTTTACAATGGCTGGACCTGTGTCTCACAGCCATACTAACACATCCATACTGCCCTACACAGACCGTCTGACTCAGGTCTGTGACTTGATCTGCGTCCACACTGCAAAATGACAGGGCTTGGACCTGACTCACAGCGGGACTTGGGCTCTGGCCTACCCCCATAGCAGGGTCCTAGGATCTGGATCCTGAGTGTTTGCTGACTCGAGTCAGATTGATGTATGTGTGGACAGAAGGGAGGCTTGGGCTCAAACCTGAGTCAGAACCTGGGTTTAGCATGCAGTGTATACGAACCCTAGCTCACGAAGCTTTTGACCTGAGTACATAGAGTACACAGTCTAAAGGTGTGAGTGGGATTTGAGAAACAGCTGGTTTGCCTGACTTTAATCATGGGAACCTACCTGCCAGCTATTTGACTAATAAAACATTATAAGACAGGGACTAACATCCCCAGGGTTCTGCCAATAACTTGAAACTAAAAAAAGAAAACTATGGTGATGGTGGTTTATTTATTTTTCTTGGTCTGATATTTTTCCAGCACAGATATAATCCTGACGCTGACACTGATTGACAGCATTGTCTAGAAGGCTGATGGATGAGAGATGTCTATTGGGAAATTGCATATTATTGGCCTGTTAATTGCATGGTGCTTTCTGGGCAACACTGAAAGTCCCAAGTCTTTCAAACCCAGAACTCAGAGAGCAACCACATGCCCTGTCCTGTGATAGAAGAATCTGCTTGCAAATATCATAGTGACTGAACGCTCGTTCTTATATGGAAATGTACACAATATAGTTATATAGCTACATATTTGATCAAGTATATTGCATCTGTGTGTCAGATATCTCAGATCCATGTGCAACCGATTAGATATTCATATCCGCAGTGAAAACGGTATTCCATAGCATATGCTGCAGAAACAGACAGACATAAAATAACATTTCATTCCCATCATTAAACCCTGCTGCCATGTAGATCAATTTGAAAAAATGTCGGCTAGTAAGCAGAGCTGATGGTGGAAACGTTCTGGATAACACTGGCCCAAGTCACTTAGGCAAAAAAAAATTCCAAGGTGGCTTGGAACTGCTTCTGATTTGGGGTGTCTCTGTTTTCTGGTTGACCACTGTAAGAAACCTAGGGCCAGATCCTCAGCTAATGTATATCTGAGTAGCTCCGTTGGTTTCAAAGAACCTGAGGATCTGCTCTGACCCCTCCTACTGACTTTCCAAAGCTCTCAGGACCTACTTCAATTTAAGGCAGTGGGAGCTAGAGGTGCTCAGAACCTCTGAAAAATCCAGTCATAGAGGGTCTAAACCTAAAAATGGAGGCATTACAAATTAGAGGCCACTCTGAAAATTCAGGTCATATTCTCCTTGTGCCTTAGTTACCCTGCCTTAGATACACTTACATATGAACCTTGCAGTGGTGCTGTGATGTTATGCTGATTGTTTGCAAAGTACCTTGAGATCATGGCATGCAAAATGCTATATTAGTGCCAGGAATGATTAATCATTATTTGTCTGTTATTTGTTTTCTCTCAGCCTCCCTGCTCTGCTCCTCTTCTGCAGCCGAATCCTGGAGCCAAGCGAAGATATTTTAGGAAATGCAGGTTATATAATATTTACATCTGTCCCACTTGTTTATTCCTCTCTGTGAGTTAATTTTATTACTGCATCCCTCTCCCTAAAGCCATGATTTGCAAAGCTGAACCCATGTCATTGTTTTTAAGGAAGTATGAGTTTTAATCATTGAAAAGCTGTTCCATTCCATCTGCCCAGACAATGCTGAGGGATGGCAAAGGGGTTAGCTTCTCTCATGTTGTGATGTGCCAACCAAGTGCCAAGATCTAGTCTCTTGTTAAGGTCACTGGGTCAAAATGGCCTCTTATCTGATGCAAGACACACATCTCCATCTAAGCGGCAGTGGACTTGCAGTTGAAGCAAGAGCGACGCTTAATCCATCTCTCAGATTGCAATGCTGCAAGGCACGGAGTCTGTACTCTCGCCCAAAATGGGCAGCACATTCAAGACATGCCATTTTGGTTAAAGCACAAGAATGTGGGAGTCAATAAATCTTGGTTCTGTTCCTAGCTCTGCCACAGACTTGCTGCGTCCTTGGTGAAACTGCTTAACCTTCCTATGCCTGAGCTGACCCATCTGTAAGATAGTGATAATAAACCATGTGTTGGGAAGCATGACGTGGCAGTCAGGAGGCTGAATTCACTAGTGTTTGGGAAGGGCTTGGAGATTAGAGCTGTTTGAAAAATAGTCTATATTTTCTGCACACACAAAAATACTCAAACATAATGAAAAAAATTTAGTTTCATTTGAAATTTGTCAATCAATTTTTGTTTCTTGATCAAACAAAAACTAATGTTTCGGGGGGAATATTTTGTTTGGTTATTGTTTTCTTTTCTCTTTGTCTCCCTTTTCTCCATTGGAAAGGGAAAGGAAAAAATAGACCGAAGGGGGAAATTTAAAAAAAAAGAAGAAAGAAAACTGGAAATCTTCTAGGTTTTTTTTTTTTTTTAAGTTGAAAAAATAAAAATTTAAACTGAAATGAACATTTTGGGCAATACACTGTTTTGTTTGGAAAAATGTTTAAATGAGAACAATGTTGACTATTTTTGATCTATTTGAGATCACTAGACAGGAGGTACTGTAAAAGTACAAAGTATGGCTCTCCTATTGTTTTTGTGTGTCTGCTCTATATAGAAACATAAGGGAAAAATCTTCAGAAAGAGCTGAGAAAAAGTCATGTATGTATTGATGGCAGATTACTTTCAGTCAGCTTGGTTCAGAGTCAGATCATTGGTTTATATAACCCGTCATTAGTCCCTTGATCCACTCCACTTGTGACTAAGTCAAATTGGATGTTGGGTTCAGAGCAGTGAAAGGAAGCTGCCCACTGAAACCTCTTAGCCCATAACACGGAGATGTTATAAACAGAGACCGGGCACATTTGGGACGTGCCCAGCTTAGTAACAGGGAAGAAGTAGGAATAAAATACACTTACGTCCTCAAAATAGGGTTAACATGGATCTTAGTGGTGCATAAACCTTGGGCTGGACCTCGGCACAGGGTTAACATTTCGACTCCTAGAACAGTTCTGGGTTAGTTGCAGACAGCACTGTCTGAAACTCGTCTGGTTTTGTCACTTTGTAGATGAAGATAGAAACCATCTGGAGAGGAGGATGTTGCAAAGGAGTTTGCTAACTGGAAAACAAGAGCAACAGTTGCCTGGTCTCTGTTAGAGTGGCTGGGTCACAGAGATAAGAGGGTGAAACAAATGGCAGATAAGCAGGGGCTCTGGCAGAATGTGCTCCGAGGGGACAAACTGCTGACAACTGCTGTGGTGTTGCTCGCGTGCACTAGTTATGACATAACACCACATTGTGGCCCATCTTCTCTCATGTGTCTGGAGCACTTTTTGCCTCTGGAAGAGCAAGCCGGTTACATGAACAGTTGCGAATGGTGTATAGATCTGGGATAAAGGACCATTGTTGTCCTCCCTTTTCTTGCATCTGAAGAAGTGGATTTTTTACCCCCGAAAGCGTATGCCCAAATAAATGTGTTCGTCTTTAAGGTGCCACCGGACTCCTCGTTGTTTTTGTGGATACAGACTAACATGGCAACCCCTCTGATACTTGTCACTTTTCTGAGTGGGGCAGCACTCAGGAATGAAGTGAGTAATGCAGCATCACGGCAGTTTGTGCATATCTGGGTAGCATAAAAAGCATCTACAAGTTCAAACAAGCCCCTGGTGGTGAACATGTGTCGGTCTGGTCCAAACCAAAGCTGATTTTCCGCGCTTCAGTAGACCACGTTGCACAGCTCTAACTGTGGCCATAAAACACTACAGAAAGAAGCGGAAAGTTAGATTCTCAGCGCTTTGAATCTTGCATGCTGGATCATGGCAAATGCAAATATAAATCAATCAATTTGTCTTCTTTCAACCTTGCCTCTCCAGACTCCAGTTGGGCTCTTGCTTGCTTATTAAACCAGGTCTTTTCTGTTTTAAAAGCTTCAGGCATTAACCTCCAGGACTTAAGACTTAACACAGCTGCTCATTACCACTACAGAGGCCTGGTAGATAAGACATCTCTCCCTCCACCCTGCCTGTACTCAGAAGATGTGTTTGATAGCAGTCCCGCAGGATTCACTCTCTGATAAAAAAAGAGATATCTGTAGCACATGGGAATTTATAAGACAAATAATAGCAAAAGGTTAAAAGCATTTAGTAATAAAAAATGGCATTATTATCACATCTCGGCAAGGAGCCTGACTAGCATAATCCAAAGAACATACGAAACATACAAATCAACATATACAGAAAGGACAGCGGGTCATATGGCAAAAGCTATTTCTCTCTGGTTTAAGTGCTTTGCGAGAGGAGCAGATGTCTTGGCTCTAAGAAAGGGGAAAGGGGGCTTTGTTTATTAAGAAAAATAATCCCTTTACTTTGGCTTTGGGCCTATATCAGAAAAAATATACACCTTTACGCCGATATAATGCTGTCCTTGGGAGCCAAAAAATCTTACCGTATTATAGGTGAAACTGCGTTATATTGAACTTGCTTTGATCCGCCGGAGCACGCTGCCTCCCCACCCCTCCCAGAGCGCTGCTTTACCGCGTTATATCCAAATTCGTGTTCTATTGGGTCATGTTATATCGGGATAGAGGTGTACTCAGAAGGGTTCTGTCTGCATTGAGTCCGCTCCTAGCTGAGGAAATAGCAAAACCAGGCCAAATCCTGCTTACACCAAAATCAATACAAGTTTAGTACCGGTAATTACCAGATAGTGCAGCTTGCTGTGGGATTTAGCTGCAGAAGCATATCCTGATATGACAAGCCTCTGCCAACACTTAGAGCCAAGAGAGGGGCCTTTAGTGGCTTTGGCACTATTAGCCGGGATTATTATTTTCTTTTGGTATCAGTGGTGGGTAGGTAGCCTGGGGAATGTCCCCAGCTCTCAGGAGTTCTGGAAACCCTGGGATCTGCAAAGGAGAGAGTTTGCCTTTGAAGACCTTAAAAAGCTACATGGGGGAAGCCACGGGTGATAGGGGAAAGGCAGTGTGGTCTAATGCGTGAAGCAAGGGAGCCAGGGATGTAGGAGGTCTAATTCTCCTTCCAGTACAGCTTTCCTCTGCGGCCAGGGATAAGTAACATAAGGTTAGAGTCTTCCCAGTCCTTGAATAGGTGTGCAGTGTGGGGGATGGGAAGAAAAGCGCCTCCGCCCTTATACTGAAGAGCAGATAGAATTGCATTTCCTTTGCACAGGAGGGAGCAGAGAGTCCGCCCTAATTACTCCCTCCAGTAGCACATGATGCCCGAAAGGGGGCAGGGAGGGGCTGACAGTAGGCAGAGCCTTGGTCATGAGTAGGAAAGAGAATGCCGCTTGTGTACCTAGGAGCATAAGAACGTGGTTTTCCCTCTGCAGCAGTTGAGCTCCTCCCCAGCCCCAGCACAGGGCTATGCTGAAATGGTGCAGTCTAATCCTTTGTCTCTCTGACCCAAATTCATCCCTGCTACGACTCCGTTGACTTGGATGCCTTTGGCCCAATGTCCTTCGAGGTTCTTCGGGATCCTTCTGGATGCAAGCCCTGCAAGAGCCGTACAAGGTAAAGTTGTTATGGTTGAATTGCCAGAGGAATGTATAATGGGTTCCCCACCCCAGGGTGCCCCTTGGAACTGAGGTACCACTGAGCACCCCTGACTCACCAGCCTGGGCTCCCTTTACACTGTACTGCTGTGACCAGCCTGCCAAGCCCTCTCCCAGGCTCCAGCACACATACAGGGAGGGATTCGCCCAGCTTCAGTACATACAGACACTGTGATCAGCTCTGCATGGGGAGGCTACAGCGAAGGAACTGCCCAGCTACTCAAGTGCACACCCGCCTCTGGAGTGCAAACCCAAAATTATACCGACTTGTGCTGCACAGAGCTCTGTACAGCGTAAGGTCATGAAATTCGCCCCCTCCCTCAATGTGGAGAAGGATAGGCAACAACTTTCTGCCCCCAGTTATGACTCCCACACACTGGTTTCAGACAAAGCAAAAATAAGTTTATTTACTACAAAAGATAGATTTTAAGTGATTATAAGGGATAGCAAACAGATCAAAGCAGATTACCTAGCAAACAAACAAAACACGCAAACTAAGCTTAATATATTTAAGAGATTGGATATGAATAGCAAATTGTCACCCTAAATGATGATTCAAGCAGGCTGCAGAAATTCTTAAGGGGTCAGCTGCACTTGCTTATGGCTTAAAAACCCCACCTGTTCCTTTCATGGGCTAAAAGTCCCTTTAGCCTGGGTCCAGCACTTTCCCCAGTTCAGTCCTTGTTCCTCAGGTGTTTCCAAGAGTCTCTTTGGGCAGGAAGTCAGTGAAGAACCACGATGATGTCACTTCCCTGCCTTAATATAGCTTTTGATTCTGGTGGGAACCCTTTGTTTCAAAGCTTGGTTCCCACACCAGTCAGTGGAAAAACACTGGTATCTCAAGATGGAGTCCAGCACCAGGTGACCTGTAGTGTCATAGCAGCCATGAGTCAGAGGCTGTTTGTAGCGTCCTCAAGAAGGCCCCACTCCACCCCACCCTCCACTTCTTCTAAGGCCTATTTTTCTGCTCTAATGGCCCTTCCCAGCCAGCCATCTAGCCTGAGTGCTTTCTGCCTAGTGGGCGTTGCCAATGTGTAAACACATTTGTACCACAGATACATAGTCAATATTCCCAACTTCAGATACAAAAATGATACATGCATACAAATAGGGTAATCACATTCAGTAAATCATAACCTTTCCAATGATATCTCACATGACCTATCTTGCATAAAATACATCAGAATTATGCCAGACATATCATAATAATATCACTGTGAAGACTATGGGGTGCAGAGTCACAAAGTGTGTGCCGGGGCCCAGGTATGCCCTCCCAACCCTGGAGACATGTCTGAGGCTTCAAACAGAGAGGGCATAAAAAGATCGAGCATGATGTATTGCTTCCATCAGATTTGAATCATTTCCATCCTACGGGCCTAGGAAGTGCTCGCTTGCAAGGAAGAAGGAGGTGCTGCTAAGTATAGTCAAAAATGTTTTCTGAGACAGCAAGGTGATAATTACATGCAATGCTAAGTGCAGAAGCAGTTCCAAGGCTCCGTTGAGACCAGTGGCAAAAGAGCAGATTGTTTTAATTGAAAAATGTACTGAAATGTAAGCAGACATGTTGTGTCCCTGGGAAGAGCAGGACGATGCTGCAAGTCCGGTTGCTCTGGCAGTCAATACTTGATTGTTACAAATGAAGCAAACTGTGTTGTCTGCTCCATGTCGCACAGGTAACTCAGCCAGATGCAAAATGTTCTGCACGGCAATGTATCCTACGCCCAAGGGAAGTACAGCAGAACGGAATTTGGTTTATAGCACCTTTTGTGTGCCAGGAATCTCCGGGCGCTTTTGAAAGACTTGACTTTGCCAAAGCACGGTGAAATGCTTGAATTGTTACCCCTCACTTTCAGATTTACCTGTCCTTTCCAATGAACGCGCCATGATAACAAATTTCAGCCTCTGAGCAGCTTGTGAAAAAAATCTCATTTGACCAAGCTCTAGAGTCTGGTCCAGAGTCCCACGAGAGGGTCTCTGGCAGAGCCAGAAATTGCATCCACATTCCACCCATGGTTCTTCCTCATAAGCCCATCCTTCCTCTCCCCATTAAAACACCCTTTTCCTCCTACAAGTCAACAATGATGATGAAGTTGTTTGTTTATTTTTAAGGACCATCGCAGCTTGCATTGGCTCCAGGTTCTTCCCGTCCTTTTCCTGCAGCTTTAAACATACTTCATTCCTGGGAGCTGACTTGAAATGTAGTTCCATGGCTTTATTAAGGTAAAATTTTCTGTGTATTGTTTGACATTTGACAGATCAAATGAAGTGTGCCTTATGATACACTCGCTTGTCATTTCATATGAGCGCACTGATCAAAATTACTAGTTCTGCTGCAGCACAACACTCAGAATAAGGTAGCAATTTCACGTTGGAGGAGATGATTTAAAAAACAACAACCCCGTGACTTCAGATCGCCCTCTTCATATATATTACATGAAAAATAAACTAGTCTCTTCAACAAGAAATAACTGTAGTTGACACAACACTTTAGAGACCGCTGACTACATTTCTCAATATCTTCTAAAAACCTACAGAGCTGTGTGGCAGCAGGGGCATACCCAAAATCTATGCACACATAGGGAGCAGGGGTGTATTTCCTGCAACAATACTCCCCGTTCACCCTCCCAGTTCTAGATTAAAAAAAAAAAAAAAAAGCCTGTGGGTGGAAGCTACCACTGCAATTGGCACAGGCAGGTGTGAAAATATGCAATACGTGAAGAGGTGATGTCTTATTCAGGCAAATGGTGCATTTACTTATCACTCACATTTGACCTCCTTACCTGCTTTCTACCTACTAAGTCAGTTGCGTGAGATCCAGACTAATATTCCAAACAAGCCAACGGCCGTGTTTCAGGGATTAGCTGTGTAACTCACCAGCCAGGATAGCCTCTATACCGCACCATCATGTGTTCCCCATATCTGTATGGAAGCAGTGTGTTGTCTAGTAGACACAGTGCTACATCAGGAGAGCTGGGTTCTATTCCTCGCATGGTTGCTGGGTCACCTTGGGCAAGTCACGTCACCTATCTGTGACTCAGTTTCCCCATCTGTTTAAGTAGGGATGATAATATTGACCTCCATTGTAAAGCACTTGAAATCTACTGACGAAAAGTATTATATAAGAGCTGGTATTTTCATTATTATTCTAATGTATTGCTGCCTGTGGATTTGTCTGAATACACAATTACTTGGCTTCTACTCCAATGGATGGAGATTCGATATTGGAAATAGGCAAGTCTGGCCAAAGTCCCTAGATAATAGGCAGCTCTGAAGAAGTTTTAATATAGCACAGCCAAAGACTTCTTGAACAGGCAGAAGGAGCCTATCTCTTTTCCCTGTGACCTTTTCATATATTTGTTAAATGTTTGATCAAGTGTATTGCAAATATATTTAAAATATTCATGTCCATCTGAAAATACTCTCCCTCCCTCTCTCTCTCTCTAATATTTAGAGATGACCCAAAGCCATGAGTAAGTTAAAACTAGATCTGAAATGTTGGTGTATTCACACTTAGGGTTTTGTGCTGACCAGTTACAGGGTTAAAATTGAGCTGGGAGATTTGGATCTGAATCTGGATTCAAAATTCCCCAGAGTTCTTGGGTGTTTGGGTCCAGGAATTTGGTCTGTTCCCATTATACTTTGTGGATTTTGCAAGCCTTGAAAATTGTACTAGAAAGAAAACAAACAAACAAAAGCAAAACCATTAAAGAAACATTATGGCAACTGTTGTATTTATAATAAACACCTCTACCCTGATATAACACAACCCGATATAACACAAATTCGGATATAACGCGGTAAAGCAGTGCTCCGGGGGTGGGCTGTGCACTGTGGTGGATCAAAGCAAGTTCGATATAACATGGTTTCACCTATGTTAAGATTTTTTGGCTCCCGAGGACAGCGTTATATCAAGGTAGAGGTGTATTTGCATATTAACCCATGATTGGAGTTTCCCACCTGAAGAAGGGGCACATAAATAAGCTACATTTTAGAAATGAATGAGTTATATTAGTTGACTTTGTCCTTGCAAACTGATGCAGCTCCAGAAAATCAACAACAAATCTTAAATTTGTTTGCAGATAATCTGTGCGATTATATCCCATGGCAACAGGGTCATGGCGTAGTTCAGATCTAAGGTCTTATTTCTCATCTATGGAAAACTACAATTTGAATGATATTCAGCATGACTTACCTTAACTTTAGTGAATACAGTATCCCTCTTGCTCTCTTTCTAAGGTACCCATCACCTTGGTATCTGGTCTGATTTGCATAACCTCATGTAGTAAGTGAGATTTCAAAATCTAATAATACCTACCTCTGATATAGCACTTTTCACCAGTAGATCTCAAAGCGCTTTACAGGGTCAGTATCATTTTACCCATTCGACAGATGGGGAAACTGAGGTACAGGAAGAGGCAGTGACTTGCACAAGATCACCCAGCCGATCAGTGGCAGAGCCAGCAATTGAAGCCAGGTGTCTTGAGTCCCAGCCCAGTGCTCTGTCCATTAGGCAATAAGCTACCAATACACTCAACACTTGTCTGGTTGGAAATAAATGTTAAGCTTTGAGAAAAGAAATGGGGACCAACTTCTCAACAGATGTCTGTGAACATTAATTCTGATTTACACCAGCTAAGAGTCAGGCCTTACAAGAGGTGCATTTGCAAGAACATAATGTCCAGTTCACCAGCCATTCCCGACAACTCATGAAAGGGACGCTCCACTTAAGGCACAGAGCAGTTCCGAGGCCAATTAGTAGGGGCTGACCTTTAGCAGGGCAATTAATTGAAGACAATTCGAGGACATTTGCCTGAGTCAGGTAACGATTTTGCCTAACCTTGAATCACTGGCACATGCTGAATGACAGATAATGAATTTATAGTTGGTTTGCTTATCCAAAAGCCACAGTCCCTTAGGATTTTTACATTTGGGAAGTTTTCAAGTCAATGTGTGTCCTCCATGAACTGCTGCTCTGTGTGTGTGTGTGTGTGTGTGTGTGTGTGTTCATTAGCTCTCTGCCTAGTAGAGTTTATAAGCTAGCATCTCAATGTAGCTGTATCATCAGCCTCTCAGTTGGACTAGCTGCTGTCTGTAATAGCCGTCAGGGTCTTACTGCATTAAAAAAAAAACAGCAGCCTCTGGGGATGCAAATAAGGAGACAATCCAATCTCATTCTAAAATAACATGGGGCTCCTTTTCTAAAGTACATGGGCCTAGCAGACGCGTGTGAATGACTATATCAAAATAGACGTCTAAACAGGGCTAGAATATAACATCCTCTTGAAGAGATTTTCTTTTGATGAACCATTACGTGAGAGTCCATGTTTGTTCATCAGAGTGCATTAGAGGGACCTGTCCATATGACAAGCATAGTGCTGGGTTAGCACAGTTCTCTGCCACAGTTAGGGGCTCTGTACTCTAACAAGGATGCTTGTTGCTAGTGTGGACATGTAGTTCTATGCTTATATTAGTTAGGGCACCGAGTTATAGCCTTGGTCAAGACTAGGGGCAGGTCCTTTGCTATTAACTGTCCCACCTCCATAGCAGTTTCCCACACTTGCTCACGCTGTGCAGCGCCTTGTCCACAAGTTCTTCTCGTTTGTCAACCTCAAACTATTATACAAAGGAAGTTATGTCTCGTTATCCATAGCTTAATGATGGGGAAACTGAGGCATTGAGCGGCGAAGTGACTGGCCCACGGTCACTCAGCAAATCATTGGCAAAGCCAAGAATGGAACTCACGGCTTATGGCTCCTAGTTGGGTGCCATATCCATTGGATGGTGCTGTCACAGTAGACCTGCTTGTGGAGTAAGGGCGCTCAGTGAATATAGGGGCGGCAGAATCAGGTCTTAAAGGTGGCTGGTGTAGTCAGTGAAGATGATCCTGAAGCACGAGGAACAGGGGGACATCCTTTGAAATGGCACTGTGGTTAGGACAGAATATCCCGGTTTGCACTGGAGCCCAGGAGAATACTGGCAAATGCAGCTCAACAGGAGATAATGAAACTACGGCAGCTGAGATAGGAAAGGCAGCATGCAGAATGTCAGCCCTAGCAAACCAGCAGGCGGAGAGGAGGGAAGGAGAAAGGATGCTGTGGATGCGGGGAGGAGTTGCTATTCCGTCTCCTCTCAGTAGATTTAAGGGTGTCATGAATTAGATAGCAACTTCAATTTTTGACTTATGTCAAAATGTTGCCCCTGGGCATGGAAAGGGTCCTAGCGGGCAGCCATTATGCCATCAGCGTTGATGGTTATAGCCCATTGTCGCTTTTGTCAACTCACATGTCAACGTTTACTTTTCCATTGCCGCCCCTGAGCTCCAAGTCAATACATGCTAGACATAAAGCGAAGAAAGAACCCGAGATCCCATTGATCGATGTGGTGAAAGAGAGAGAGAGATCATTAAGTATTTAAATGGAGACAAATGAGTCTCCTTGGCTTTGACATCCAATAACCTTACAGCCAGCAGCCCTAATTCTGCATAAGTACAAAAAAAAATCATTAGTTCAATCAAAGTCATTAATGAAGCCATAAATCATTAGGATAATAATTCCTCCTGAATTGAATTGCTCCTTTCAATTATTTTGCTTTTCTTCCCTTTTTTCTTTCATTTCTTTATCCCTCAAGGAGCCAGGCACTGTCAAAGCATTGGAATTAAGCTCAACCGGGTTGATGCTGTTAAGTAACTTTTCTTTCTTTCTTTCTTTCTTTCTTTCTTTCTTTCTTGATAAAAAAGACTGTGGTAGAAAAAACTGGAAGCCATGATTTCAAAGCTAAAGATTCTCTCTTGTGAATTGCTCGATAGCTATATTTATTCATTTATTTTTATATTATGTGCCCTGTGGAAAAGCGAGCGAGAGAGAGAGAATGTCTTTGATTTTATCTTAATGAACATTACTGATCCAGCAAGCGCTATCTTGCCAGCTTTCAAATCTTATCATTCAACAAAGCCATATACAGAGATGATGTGAAGCCACAGTGAGACAAGATTTAATCTGTACAACGTTTCTGCACTAGTGCATCATCCCTAATGTAATCTAGAAACTGTTCCTTGCTGACAGTCCAGTACAAACAAGGAATGTACAAGTAGGCAGGTACAGAATAAAAATCCTTCCCAATTCCTAAAGGGTTACGTTGCTTCAAATCATAGGCAACAAGATCAAAAATCTGCCTCCCCCACCCTCCTTATTTTTTTTGGTAGAAAATTCCTGGACTAATTTTAAGAAAGAAGATTATTATTGTTGTTGTTTGTTTGTATTGCAGTAACACCTATGGAGGCCGAGGCATGGATCAGGACCCCGTTGTGCTAGGCGCTGTACAAACATAGAACAAAAAGATAGTCCCTGCCCCAAACTGCTTACAACTGCAGTGGTAGCAAAATGCCTATTCCTGTGCCATTGAAGTCAATGGGATAGTACCTATTGACTTCAATAGTGCAGAATCAAGCCCTGATCTGCTGCTTGATAAACAAGATAAATGAATGGATTTGTTCATAGCTCTCAGGGTTCCATTTCCAGCTATGCCACTGACTCACTCTGTGACTGTGAAAAATCACGTCTCTGCCTCAGTTTCCCCTCCTGTAAAAGGGACATAATCACAGAGAGGTGCTGTGCAGCTTAATTAATTTATGTTTGTAAAGTGCTGTGAGAACCTTCAGTGAAAGGTGACAGGTGTGCAAAGTATTAGTACAATGCAAACCTTAGCACACCTTTCAATGAGCCTGGCTGGTTTGGAACTCTTTAATTTACATAAGACATGTCAGAAGAAAAAGGATAATCTAGTGAGGTATGTCCTTTGCTCCTAGGGACCTCTGCCATTCTTGTGGGCTTCTTTCACATGAACTGGTTTTTGTTCAGTTCTCTATTTGCTCCCCATTTTCTAGTATGTGGATTATAAATCATAGATTCATAGAAATGTAGGGCTGGTAGGGATCTTGAGAAGTCATCAAGTCCAGGGCCAACTAAACCTCAGGAGGTCATCTAGTCCAACCCCCTGCTCAAAGCAGGACCAAGAATGAAACCTCCAGAGTAGGACTGATTTCCTTCAGGTGCCAGAGGGAGAAATGCTGTCTTGATATGACAAAAGGGGGTGCATTGCCACACAGCCATTACATTTCATCCAGTGACCCTCGGATTGCACTAAAGCATCCCTTCCAGGCAGGTCTTCATTTGAAGACCTCAAGAGATGGAGAATTCACCAGTTCCCTTGGAGTCTGTTTCAATCACCCTTACTGTTAAAAATGTGTTTTGTTTGAAATTTTGAATTTTCCCATTGTGAAAAAAGGAGATCATTTTGGAGAGAATGTGCGTGATTTCCTCAACACTATTTTTTTGTTAATAATCAGCTTTATTTATCACATAGATATCTCCTCCCCAATGTGATGTTCTGTGTGGGTGTGTACGCTCCTGTGTCTACACACAAACATGCTAGTTTGGCTTGTGATCGTGCTGTTTAGAGAGACGCAAAACTGCTATGCTCTCCCCAGCCTGTAATACACACATCAAATAAATGTGTAAATACAGTTCTACCCAAAAGAGTAGAATGGAAGAGTTATTCCAGTCTTCTGGGTAAGTATTACCCATCTTAATAAAGTGTGTAAATACATATTTATTTGCTAGACTGGAACCAAAGAGGCTGTTCTGGTCTGTTGGAGGAAAGAAATACACATTCTAAGACTGTGTAGGTACATAATTACCTTAGACAGAGAGTGAAATAAATCATAGGTCTCTTATTACTTTCCATGTAGGATTTTATTTCTATCCATCTCTTTTAAATCCCTCTCCTCTCACTAACACATCCCTACACATTCTGTGCAAACCATCCCAATATTTAATGAGAAATAATGTTGGAGAAGGAAACGATTAAAACCCAGTAAATACAACTGTAAGGGCTGATGCTTTTTCATACTCTGGAGACACATCTGAAAATGGTTTGGCCTTACGCACCATGGGGCATAGTTGCTGCTTGGTACACACTTAGCTCCCATTAGTCTTGATGGAATGCAACATCTGCAGTAAGAAAACGGAAAGTGGGGGTGAACTGAGTCTGATTAAAAACACAACTGGCCCAAACTAACTCATGAAACACAGATTGTGCCTCAACTGAAGGAAAGGAAGAATGGAGGCCTGGCTTAGAGGCCATGGACTGGGAATCAATAGACGTGGGTCTATTTCCGGGTTCTGCCACAGATTTCCTGTGTGGCCTTGGACAAGTCATTTTATCCCTCGCGAGGCTCGGTTCTCCATCTGTAAAACGGGGGCAAATAATCCTTCCCTACTACAGAAAGGGGATTGTTAGAAGAGTCATTTCAGGTTTTGGTCACGCTTTATATTAAGATTCCATTGATAAACAGGCTATAAAGGGTTAATTAATAGATGTTTTAATAAATGGTTCATCAATTAGTATAGATCATTACAGAGTCCAATAAGTCACCTATAACCATCAACAGTAACGTCTCAGGATGAGCTTAAAACCATCTGCAACACAAACTGCTCATGCTGATGACGTCTGTTAATAACTTATTAGCCCTTTATAAACCATTCTACTCAATCACCCCCACCCTCCTCATTTTTAAAAACCCCGGACCGGGTCCTGTGCTGGTGGACATCAGCATAGCTCCATGGACTGCAGTGGAGCTCCACTGTTCTCACAAGCTGAGGATCTGGCCTCATGTTTGAATTACTCAAGGAAAAGAACTAGAACGATGCAGATGTGGATGGATGCTGATGCTGTAGCACGTCAGACATTACAGATTAACAGCAGTGCCCTGCTGTTCAACTCGAGATCCCTGAAGGGAAGGGCAGGGAAGACAGATACGCAGGAGAGGAATAAAAGGAAGGAGTCCTCTTCACCCAATGAAATAGGAACAAGATGGGGCAAAAAACTCTGTACACTGAGGACTCTCTAAACTCCTCTGAATGTGTAGTGTTCACAACCAGGTTATACCTCAGATCTTAGTGGGGAGTTATTTTCCGACTCAACTCTGGTCTGAGCTACAACCTCTGAAAAGAAAATGAATTATGTATTGAGACCTGAACCAGGAGATCACTTGTAATAAATACTTCTAAGTTACAGTTCCATTAGTTAGCTTCACAGTTCACTCACAGACCTACCCTGTTGGTTTAAAAAAAAAAAAGGACCTTTTTTTCATGCAAAATGAAAGACGAGGCGCCCAGAGAGCAAACTGATATGGAAATAAATAGGCTTTGCAATTGTCCATGAAGCTGATAGAGCAGCTTTGGTGACATTGTTTTCAGGGGTTCTTGCAAATAGTTCTTTGATTTTGCTGCAGGTGAGCATCTCTTCAAATCTGAGCTTTGGATCAGAATCCAGTCCCAGAAACTCATAGTGAATGTCATCAAGTGTGCTGAGTTTCACTGAGGGCCATGTGAGGTAGGGCAGTGCTATTATTTCCATTTTACAGATGGGGAACTGAACTACAGAGAGACTAAGTGACTTGCCCAAGGTCACACACAGCATCTGGGAGGCTAATATGAGGGGGAAAGGAGTCCAGGAGACCTGACTGTATTTTAAAGAAGCCTTATTGAGGGCGCAGGAACAAACCATCCCAATGTGCAGAAAGAATAGCAAATATGGCAGGTGACCAGCTTGGCTTAACATTGAAATCTTCAGTGAGCTTACACACAAAAAGGAATCTTACAAGAAGTAGAATTATGGACAGATGACTAGGGAGGAATATAAAGATATTGCTCGAGCAGGCAAGGGTGTAATCAGGAAGGCCAAAGCACAACTGAAGTTGCAGCTAGCAAGCGATGTGAAGGGTAACAAGAAGGGTTTCTACAGGTATGTTAGCAACAAGAAGGTCAGGGAAAGTGGGACCCTTACTGAATGGGGGAGGCAACCTAGTGACAGATGATGTGGAAAAAGCTGAAGTACTCAATGCTTTTTTTGTCTCAGTCTTCACAGAGATCAGATCCCAGACTGCTGCACTGGGCAGCACAGTATGGGGAGGAGGTGAGCAGCCCTCTGTGGTGAAAGAACAAGTCCCTGGGTCCAGATCTAATGCATCCGAGGGTGCTGAGGGAGTTGGCTGATGTGATTGCAGAGCCATTGGCCATTATCTTTGAAAACTTGTGGCAATTGGGGGAGGTCCCAAATGATTAGGAAAAGGCAAATATAGTGCCCATATTTTAAAAAGGGAAGAAAGAGAACCCGGGGAACTATAGACTGGTCAGCCTCACTTCAGTCCCCGGCAAAATCATGGAACAAGTCCTCAGGGAATCCATGTTGAAGCACTTGGAGGAGAGGAAGGTGATCAGGCAGTAGCGTAGCTAGGGTGGGAGCAGGGGGAGCGGCCGCTCCCCTGAGCACTCACTCGGCACTTCCCAGCACGTCCGGGTCTTCGGCGGCACTCACTTCAGGCTCCACTGCGTGCATCTTGTGGTGGCAGCTCCTGTGGCCGGTGCATCTCCTGCTCCCCCCGCCCTCGCTTTGTGGTGGTCAAGTGACACTCCTCCCTGTGCCCGGTGGGGGGCGCCTGCTATCTTGCGGCTCCGGCTGCGCTTGGCTGAGGACTAATCCAGCGTGGGTTTCCATAGGCAGCTCCGGGTCTTCGGTGCCAATTCGGCAGCAGGTGCTTCAGTCGCTCCGGGTCTTCGGCGGCAATTCGGCGGTGGGTATTTCGGCGTGGTGGGTTCTTCAGTCTTCGGTAGCAAGACTTGGGTTTTTATTTTTCTTTTTTTTTCTTCGCTGCTTTGCAGCGGGTGGTGCCTTTTTTTATGTGTTCGGTCCCCCTGCTCTTAGAACCTGGTTATGCCACTGTGATCAGGAACACTCAACATGGATTCACCAAGGGCAAGTCATGTCTGACCAACCTGATTGCCTTCTATGATGAGATAACTGGCTCTGTGGATATGGGGAAAGCAGTGGACGTGATATATCTTGACTTTAGCAAAGCTTTTGATATGGTCTCCCACAGTATTCTTGCCAGCAAGTTAAAGAAATAGGGATTGGATGAATGGACTATAAGGTGGATAGAAAGCTGGCTAGATCGTCAGGCTCAATGCGTAGTTATCAATGGCTCAATGTCTAGTTGGCATCCGGTATCAAGCGGAGTGACCCAGGGTCGGTCCTGGGACGAGTTTTGTTCAACATTTTCATTAATGATCTGGATGACGGGATGGATTGCATCCTCAGCAAGTTCGTGGATGACACTAAGCTGGGGGGAGAGGTAGATATGCTGGAGGGTAGGGATAGGGTCCAGAGTGACCTAGACAAATTAGAGGATTGGGCCAAAAGAAATCTGATGAGGTTCAACAAGGACAAGTGCAGAGTCCTGCACTTAGGACGGAAGAATCCCATGCACTGTTACAGGCTGGGGACCGACTGGTTAAGCGGCAAGTCTGCAAAAAAGGACCTGGGGATTACAGTGGATGAGAAGTTGGATATGAGTCAATAGTGTGCCCTTGTTGCCAAGAAAGCTAACGGCATAGTGGGCTGCATTAGTAGGAGCATTGCTAGCAGATCGAGGGAAGTGATTATTCCCCTCTATTCGGTACTGGTGAGGCCACATCTGGAGTACCGTGTCCAGTTTTGGGCCCCCCACTACAGAAAAAATGTGGACAAATTGGAGAGAGTCCAGCAGAGGGCAAAGAAAGTTATTAGGGGGCTGGGGTACATGACTTATGCGGAGAGGCTGAGGGACCTGGGCTTATTTAGTCTGCAGAAAAGAAGAGTGAGGGGGGATTTGATACCAGCCTTCAACTACCTGAAGGAGGGTTCCAAAGAGGATGGAGCTCGGCTGTTCTCAGTGGTGGCAGATGACAGGACAAGGAGCAAAGGTCTCAAGTTGCAGTGGGGGAGGTCTAGGTTGAATATTAAGAAACACTCTTTCACCAGGAGGATGGTGAAGCACTGGAATGGGTTACCTAGGGAGGTGGTGGAATCTCCATCCTTAGAGGTTTTTAAGGCCAGGCTTGACAAAGCCCTGGCTGGGATGATTTAGTTGGAGTTTGTCCTGCTCTGAGCAGGGGGTTGGTCTAGATGACCTCCTGAGGTCCCTTCCAACACTGATATTCTATGATTCTATGCTCTGTGGCAGAGCTAGGACATGAACCCCATTTCCTAAGTCCCAGGCCAGTGCATTATGCACATACGTGTGCACAGATATTAACCTGAAAGACAGGTAACATGCTCATGATGTCTCCAATCCTTACAGGTGCCAAGTGCCTTCCTCTAGCTGAAAATTCTTATCTTCCCATTGAAACCAATGGGAATTGGTTCCCAGCACCTCGCAGGTTCAGGCCCCGAGGGAGCAGACTCTTAGAGCTGGTTGGGAATTTTTTAACTAAATGTTTTGTGTCAGAAAATGTAGATTCATCAAAATGCAAATTCGTTGCAGGACAGGCTTGGTTTTGAAAATTTTCCCATTTCAAAACAAAATTTGGAAAAGAAAAAACAGTTTTGAAATTGTTGAACCATCCCATTTTGACAAGAAGTTCTGCTTCTTGGCTGAAATGACTTCCCACTTTGAAATTTAAGTTAATTTATATTAAAAGATCAAAACAGAAACAAAACATTTCAACTGGCCTGACCTGAAAAAAAGGCAAGATTTTTGATTTGTGGAAAACTTCTGATATTGCAACTTTCTGTCCTAATTTGGGTCATGACACCTTTCTGGAATCTTGAAAAATGTCACAGGGCAGAAAAACTGTTTCTTGCCCAACTCTAGCAAGTATGTCCCCTGTAGGGAAAGGCATGATGAAACTCTACCATGTACTGAAAACTAATGTCATTTTGCCCTGGCATCTAAAATATGTTCCTTAAGCCACAATGAGCAAGCCAAAAGCACAGTTGGAGTGTGAACTAAAGTGATGCCTGATCCAGCCACGAAGAGCTGGGATGTGTATTATCCCTGAATGTGCATTAGCAACCTGACACCATCAGCCAAGAACAATTTTTCCAACGCAAGGAGAGCTCTTAATGCAGATCCTCCTGACGGCCAGGCCTGATCTCATTGCACTCCAGCGGAGTTACCTGCTCTCAGCATTTACCCAGCATGCAACGGGGGAAGAAGTTGCATTGTTCTCCCGGGTCATTATTATTTCAAGATAAAAGCTTCTGTTGCTGCCCCATAAGGCTCGGCCAAATACTTTTTAAAACCACTCCATTGTCAGTTGCTACAGGATTGCTTATTCGCTAACGTAAAGCTGCAGCCACTTGTATTCTCCATCCTTCTTCCAATTAAGAGTTAATTTTGGCAACAGGCTATTGCAGATTTATGATTATGTCGACATCCTCCGCACTCTCCCACCCGCACTAAATGTACTCTAGCTCTTGCCTACTCCCAGCCCAATAACTCAATGGGCGGTATCAAGGGAAAGCTGACTAAGCCATAAAGTCTTATCAAGTGAAGGGCATGTTAGTTTTTTTTTTTTTTCCCTCTTCCCCTAAGTGAAATACATGGTAGGGCCCTCTGAGCCTCTGCTCTGTATTTTAATGCTTTAAAAGCCTCCACTTTCTCTCCAGGTCAATTTTCTCCAAACCAAAATCAGAATTAAGTTTTGAAAGCTTGCCATGGTTTAGCCTTTCATGAGGCTGGAATATAGCATCTGTCCATCTGCGGACTGGAATTCTCACAGTGAGGGCCCCCTGCAGAAGGGGTGGAAGGGAAAGACAGAGGAGCTTAGTGGTCATTGCAATAACTACCCATCCCCCCGGGATTTCACCTCCCCCTGCCTTTTCTGGTTACTGAACATTTCCTGGATGCAGTCATCTGTGGCCTTGGAATGTCACTCTTATGGGACTTCATCTGACAGAGTGGGGGTGAAAATGCCATCAGTGTTAAACCACTAGCAAGGACAAGGAGAGGAGCAGGATACTGCTGGAAATAAGGGCCGCAGAATGCCATTTAAAGTGGGTGTGTGTGTTGGGGGGAAGCATAGATTTGCCCTCCCCCAACCCTCCTTTTCCTGTCTCTGATGCCCTGCCTCCACCAGCCTGACCCCGCAACCCATGAGTCCCTACACTCACCGCTTCCAAATTTGGGTGAGTGGAATTGTGACCTGGTGCACAGAATCGTGAGCACCACTCAGGTTTCACTCTGTCAAAAAGTGATTGGGCCAGGGCCCGAGTGTCCTGCCCCCCTCGCCCCAGGTCCGCGGTCCATGCCTTGGAAGATGATGTCCTGTGTTTGTTCAGCCCAGTGCTTTTTATGAAACAATTATATGAAAATATAGCATTTTTCTGGTCTGGGATTTATTATACTTTCATAATTTTGACAACGGATGATTGACACTAAGAGTGATGGAACTATTCACCATTATCTCACTGGATCACTGCCAAGCAGAGAAATCTAGAGAAACACAAAGGCAAAGGAAAGAATGGAGTGAAACTTAAAGTGCGTGCAACTTATCTGCCAAGGATATCACTTAGAAAGAGCCCATGGGCTATAGCTCAGGGAACATGCATCACTTCTACCTACCAGTTTCAAAACAAGCACGGTCTGGCAGAAGAAATTTAAAAATAATAGGCCACATCTTCTCCTGAGCAAACTGTGTGCTGCCTATTTGAGCTCTGACAATTATTTTCTAGGCAGAGGCGAACTGATCTGAATTAGAAATTTTCCGGGATGTGCACTGTACATTTGCTACATGATGTTCAAAGGCAAGAGCTAAGAGATGTACTAATAAGCAGCTCACAGCTGATCCGACGAACTCTAAGCATCCGCTTGAATGCCTTCTATGGACATATGCAAGTATGATAAGTGTTTTCTACTCCCCACTTCACTGCTAATAGATGGGAATCATTATTTGCCCAGTAGTTGTCATGGTGGGTTGTTGTATAATAATTAGGAACATAATGGTCATGCCAGATGAGGACTACATAAACGGTAGGCCGCCAACAGCCACCATATTACACTGGTCAAATGGGGAGGATCTGTTTGCCATAGGTATTCCTATACCAGTTAACTATCTATCTACATATGTATATGCACCTTAATATCAAGCATAATATAACAATACAGCTTGTATATGCCATAATCATTAATCAGCCCTACAAACAGATCATTAACCGAATTTGAAATTGAATCCTTCAGCTGACCAGCAAAGCTTCCTCACTTGCATATCTAAGGAAGCTGTTTGACTAGCTCAAAATTACTAGAGAGAACAGTTATATATCCAAACAGGTCATTACATTCCAGCAGAGGTCACCCATTCTACATAGACAAGCTAATTCATCACTACATGCTGTAAGAAATGTACAGCTACTGCTCATCTGGTTCATCCGTCTCCATCTGTGTACAAGGGGGAAATAGTTGTTAGCCCTAAGTTGAAGTTCACACACAGACAAAGGATGTCTGGAAAGGCTTTAGGAGCCAAGTGCCACAGCATGACCCACCTCACCACCCCTACAGTGAAGAGTTGTGAGATACTGGATTTGCACCTGTTTTGCTTTGTTAATTCAATAAAAGTATTATGTGTCTGCTCGCTTTTTGAGTGATTAGTAACAAAGCTGAGGTTATTTTGACATGGACTCCCTCGCTCTAGCTGCCACCACACATTTATCTGATCTGAGACTCTCCGAAGTTCATAGACTGTGCAAGTGGAAGGCATCTATTTGTGCAAGAATGAGGTGTCTGCAATGCCATCATCTAGCTGGTAGGTATTTTTGTTTCTCTGTCTCTATAATAATGCCTGCTACTGCTATAACGCCATTTGTCTGAGGCCACCATTACACCTTACAAACATGGTGGGGGCTGTTTTAATGTTTTATAAATCTAAATAAATGCATAAGCATTACAAGGCAGTTAAGATTTTACCCAGGGTAAGCTGAGGCACACTGGTTAATGACCTGTTTTTTTTTTTTTTCAGAGATCCCGAGCACCTGTTGCTCTCATTGAATGGACCACAAGTGACTTGTCCAAAGAAACACAGCAAATTAGTGACAGAGCTGGGAACAGAACCCAAGAATCCTGATCCCCACTCCCATGGTATATTCATGAGATAAAATTCACCTTTCATGTAAAGCAAGTACACCAGAACAGAAATGAAGCTTTGCAATGAATTGCAGTTAGCACATGCGTGTGGGTGGTCATTTGTCTCAACTTCTTCAGATTTCTGTTCCACTCCATCTGTTGAATTTAATTTGTCTTTGGAAGTCTGTATGGACAAAATGTCTTGTCTTTTAATCCTGGCTTGGCAAGAGAAACTGAATCCAGGGTGCTTTCAATGCTACAGCACTGAGCATGTCTTATGCCTGCTTGCATAGTCACCGTTTTCAGGGTCAGGTTGTATTTTGGAACCATTGCCTGAGACACAAAAACTAGGGCCTCAGGGGGGAAACACCACCTCAGGGGCATCGTCTTCCCTCAGTGGGATCTCAAAGGAGCTCCCCTCCCCAAAGTTTGTGGGTTCTGGGATATGTAGGATTTTGGGGGTCAGGTGAAGCAAAAGGCTACGTGTTTTTCTATTACTGTCCCTGCATGACTCTTACTGACGTGCAGTCAGATCACTGGGTCTCCTCACTGGTTTCCGCTGAATGCCAGAATGGAATTCAGCCAATATCAGCACATTCAAGAGTGGTGCTTCTGGGAAAAGATGGGTGCCATACAGTACAAAGGGTCAGCGCTCTTCATAAATGATTTCAGATACTGACCTAGAACTTCCCTGTAAATATCCAAGACCCATTATATCAGGAGGCCACATCCCCTGCATACTCCCTCCTACCTGAGAAAAGAATTACTCTACAGTCTCAACTTCTAGAATTTCTCTGATCTCTCTGTCCCCCTGTGAGACGTGTTTAAGGAAGGGGTGATGGTCTAACTATAGGTTTTAAAGGGGTACAATCGGACTGGAGCAAATTTGGAAAGGGAGAAGTTTTATTCGGCTCACGTGGTATGGAGAGGAATTTTCTGACATCCAAGATACATTTTCATAACTGTAAAAATTCTTGGTGTCACTAAAACATGTTTTGATCTTGTCAAGTTGAATCAAATTTAAATTAGTTCTAAGAAAGGGTCCAGTAACTTCTGGATCTCACGAAGAGACTTGGCTCAGTTTTGAATAACCTGGGTAAACGAAATTAAACTCTAAGGAGTACTATGTAATGAACTTCTAATGAAGTAAAACATGGAGCAGAGCAGATCTTTTCGTGAAGCAGTTCTAATGGTTAGTGCACAGAATCAAGCTTCCAAGATTGTACAAATGCAAATGATTATGAATGATATTAATATCAAATCTATTACTAACGGATAATTGTTCTGACTGGAGACAGTGGTTTCCTGCAGATTTCCACATTGGAGAGTTGAGAATTGACTCCGTTTCCATTAATTAAATTGAATTTAAATCCATCAGATTAAACATCCTGCTATGTATAAAACAGGTCTGTTAAATTTAAAAACAACTATAGAACAGTTATCACTTTCCATTAAATTCAATAGGATTTTTCTTTAAGGGATTGCTGAACAGATAGTGCTGCTGTAGTTAAATTCTAGCTTCCAATCTAAACCTCCTATTTGATTTTGACAAATTGGGCTGAAATTACCTTTCTGTCTACACACAAACGAAGAGCAAAAAGGTTGATTCATGTATAGCACAAGAGAATGGGAATGGAATTAAAGCCACTGCACGTGTGTGACCTAACTGGGCAGCAGACTCACGTAACTTAGTGTCCCAAAGAGTGTAGAAGAGGGTTATTGTGATGTTTTTATTAATGTATTCATTTATGTCTATATTACCATGTCTATTTCAAAGTACACCTACCTTGTTGTTTCAGTTATGTACAGCATGCTTCACTTCTTGTCCAGAATGGTTGGGCGTCGCTGCTGTGTGCGCATGGGAGCACATCCTTCACAAATAACTGGTCCAATGATGGACAAGAAGAACCTGCTACTTCTAATAGCATATGGAGTTAATCCTTTAGCTCTAGTGACAGAGGTCTGCCCTTTTCCTGCTGAAGCTCTGGGGTTCTAACTCAGCTGACAGACTCTGATGGGGTTGAGAGATTTGAAGCAGCTGCCACAGTCCATTCGAGGAAGCAGGCACAGAGTGGCTTTTTTCCTTTATATATTTGGGGAAATGCTTTGGAATCTCTAGGATGAAAAACTCTGTACAAATGCAAGATGAGGCCTTAAGATAAATTGGCTGCTCTTGCTATGGTGTCAGCCATTTCCAAAGGGTGAAAAAGCAGGTTCTTCCTGCAAACAGAAGCACATGGGATTTAAATTATGCCAGCCACTGCTGCTGTGCTCTCTCGATATATCAGCTTATACCGGCAACCTCTGCTCAGGAGATTTCCATGAGGATTAAACTGCAAACCCCTTTTCCAGCATCTGCTGCTTGAAGAGAGAGCGTTGCTATGGAAACCGCATCTGGCCTAGTCACTTGAGTTTTATAAGGAAAGAAACAAATACAAAATAAAGCAAAAACAACACACACACACACACACACACACACACACACACACACACACACACACAAAAGAGAGATTGTCTTTGCCTACATTCAGCAAAGGGTAGATAGCAATAATCATAAATAATACAGGCCAGTTATTTATTTATGTGTGCCTGTTTAACACCCATCATTCCTGGTTCTTTTCCAGAATTTTGGTGCTTTGGCAGTGTTAGCAACAGGGGATGATCAGAAGGGATGATATGTATGTTTGGGTGTGCATCTGTGTGCTTGGTACATAGAAACTTACTGTGTGAGGGTGAAATAAATTACATCGTGTAAAGGTCAAGACAACCTGAGAATGACAATGCCTCATAAAGAAAGCATCAGTCAAATTGACTCACTGAAGAGTGCTGACATTTATTAACAAGCATCTCGACTAAACCCCCTGCCTATTTTACTTCTGTGTGCTTTTAGGGCCTGTCTCTCCTACTCCTTTCACCAATGCAATTCAGAAGCCGCTGTATTTATTGTATTAAATTTATTTATTTATTGTATTTATTGCCATTCAGAAGCCGCTGTATTGTAATTATTTATTAATTATCCCTGCTAATAGGGATTATTTTATATTTGTACTTCTGTAGCACCCAGAGGCCCGCGTCAGGATTAAGTCTCCATTTTTCTGGGTACCGTACAAACACACAGGAAAACATGGTCTCTGCCCAAGGAATTTACCATATAAGGCTCCATAGAAATTCCATGGAAGTCACAGTGCCTGAAGCTAAGCTGCCACCTACCTCTTGGCAGGATTGGGGCCTAAAGGGCCAGATTCTGCCAGCCTTGCTCAAGGTGAGTAGTATTTTGAGTTCCATTGATATTAGTGGCATGATTCCTGGAATAAGGTGCTACTCAATCGGCCAGAGTCTCAGCTGGTGTAAACTGGTGTAACCCCCTTGATGTCAACGGCGCTAAGAGATTCACACCAGCTGAGGATTTGGCCCAGTGTGGCAAATCTGGTACTGTCTGGTGCTTAGAAGTCACTTGAGCTAAACTGATGGAAATTGGAATCAGGCCCTGTAGGGGGCCAGGGTGGCTGCCCTCCGAACCTGAGGGTAAAGGGCCTTTCCCTCAGCCTGAGTGGGCGGGGCCAGCCCAAGCTTGCTCCACCCCCCGGAAGGGGAGGGGTGGAACAGGAAGTATAAAGGGCGGGGCCCTTAGCTCAGTTAGGGCAGCACCAGGGAGGGAGGCAGACACAGACTGTGGGCTGCTCCCTTCAGAGCCTGCTGCCACACCAGGGGAGGCCCTGGACCCATGGAAACCTCACCTGGAGGACGGACTGGGGCTGCCAGGACTGCCCGCTGCCGAGTACCCAGAGGAACTGGAGGAGTCGGAGGGGGAGCGGGAGCTGCCAGCAGCCGAGTACCCAGAAGAGCTGGAGGAGCCTGAGCCTGAGGGGGAGCCGGAGCTGCCAGCAGCAGACTACCCCGACGCACTCACGGGACCAGAGGGATTCGGGCGAGCAATCGGGTAGGAAGTAGCCCAGGGACAGAGCTGCACAGTGGTGAGTCTATGTAGCGGGACGACCCCGCTGACCCAGTGGTGGGACCCCCGTTCTGCCACTGTCAGGGCCCTGGGCTGGAGCGCAGTGGTGTAGGGTGGGCCTGCGCTCCCCTACCCGGCAGAGCCACGCCGGGACCTTAGCCGGCGCTCCCCTGCCTGAGGGGCGCGCTACTGACCTTAGCCGGCGCTCCCCTGCCTGAGGGGCGCGCTACTGACCTTTGCCGGCGCTCCCCTGCCTGAGGGGCGCGCTACTGACCTTAGCCGGCGCTCCCCTGCCTGAGGGGCGCGCTACTGACCTTAGCCGGCGCTCCCCTGCCTGAGGGGCGCGCTACTGACCTTAGCCGGCGCTCCCCTGCCTGAGGGGCGCGCTACTGACCTTTGCCGGCGCTCCCCTGCCTGAGGGGCGCGCTACTGACCTTTGCCGGCGCTCCCCTGCCTGAGGGGCGCGCTACAGACTCTGGCTGGCGGCCGCCCCGCCGCTAATTCCCCGCTGACGGAGGCGTGACCCAGGCCGGCCAGTGATCTCATAGCTCCCCACCGCCCCCTAGCGGGTAGGTGGGCCAACGCCGATCACAGGCCCTCAGTGGTCATGTAGCTCTGATAAACCACATTCATTAAGATTTCATGGTATCAAGAAACATGACCATACTCTGCTGAAATAGCCTGGAATTGCCCAGACCTTTGTACTATCACTATTGTAGGACGTAGTGATTTAAGGCCATCACAGTGGGACACCATAGTACTTTTTATTGTAGGAGAAGTAATAGGGAGGGTGTTGTCTGGGGGCAAAAGCAGGACACTCAAAACCAGGACTTATTGGTGGTTTTCCTGGTTCTACAACTGATTCACCCTCTGATCTTTAGCAAGTCACAACCTCACGGCGTCTAAATCTTCTCGTCTTTAAACTGGGTTGGTTATTGGATTTACTGACCGCATGGGGATGTTATTCCAGTCAATGGGAGTTTGGAGGAACTCAACAGCACTTTAGCGGATCAATCCTCTTCTCCCTCTTCTCTCCTCAGAAGAAACGTTCCACCACTGTTAAGTGTGAAGTGTTCACTGTACTTACAGCTACCTCTTTTTACTAAATTAGTAACGTGAACTTTCATTGAACAGTTATAGAGCTGCTGTAATTTCTTATGCTTGCTAATAAAAGAAACATCAGGAACTCTTAAAACGATGTCACATTTTGAGCACAGCTGAATGTTATTTCCTTGCTACAGCCCAGTGTGGCACAGCTTTATCCATTGCTTCTCTTCTACTTGGAGAAGACTGGATATGCCCCCATTCTCCCATCTTCTTATGGACTTCAGAGTGGGAGGAAGAGGAATATTATAAGCAGTAATACTGGGCAAAACTCCCAGCAAATTAAGCAAATTCTTTCCTCGCTTCCCTTGCTGGAAACAATTGAGAAAAGGGAAGGGAAGGCTGAATTTTAAATGACAACTGCCAGATGTTCCATATCTCTTCTCCAGGTGTTCCCAAGATGTCCTCAGAAAAGGATGAGATTTTAAACGACTGATGTCATTGGAGAGATTTCAATCAACAGCCTCTGGAATTGTTTTCCTGATATGCTGTATTTGTATTTTGGGAGTTTCTTATTTTGGGCTTTATTGCCAAGTACTAGAGATGGCCTCAATCCACCACATTTGGATCAAGAGCTAGGGAGATTCCACTGAAGTCAAGGATGCTACTCCCATTTACAACAGAGAATTTGGCCCCTGGAGTTTTAACACCCCAACATCCAGTTATGTTCGGAGCCAAGGCTTTGGATGAACTTGTTCAAAAGACAGGGTACAGTTGCACATTTCGATTCAGACACAGACTCCAGCCACCATCAACTTTTTGACATGTTTGGGCCTAGCACTGAAGAAAATGTCAAAAACACAGAGGGCTTGGTTCTGATTGACACTAAGGTCCCCTTACGAATTCTCATACTTCCCACTTTCAGGCCAGGACTGCACATCAATAAGCTCTTCGCTAAGCACTTCAGTGTTGTATTCCAGTATTCCAGTGCCTTGACTTAAAGAACTCCAAGCAACAATGATCACAGTGGGCCCAATTCTCCTCTCATTTATGCTGGCTATCACTGGAGTCCACGGAGCTCCATCTAAGATACACGAATGTCACAGAGGCCAGAATCAAGCCCCCAAGGTTTGTTTTATGGAATTTATCCAATATGTTGTCTGATCTTTTGTCTGACTTACCTCTGTAGCACATTTTGAGACAGATATTCAGCTGGTGAAAATAAGTTTCATTGCCTTCAGGTTACTCCAGGTTAGGTTCTCGCCCTATGTGCCAGATTCTGATTTCAGTCACCCTGGGGGGACAGGTGAGCAAAGCCCACAGGTAAGTGGGGAACATGGAGACCTGGGAGATGGGTCGGAAATGAGAGGGAGTGTGGGCTATATTGGCAGAGAGAAAGGAGGGTCAGGACAAAACTGGGAAGCAAGATCAAACCAGTATCTTAGATGCCTATATACAAATGTGAGAAGTATGGGTAATAAGCAGGAAGAACTGGAAGTGCTAATAAATAAATACAACTATGACATTGTTGGCATCACTGAAACTTGGTGGGATAATACACATGATTGGAATGTTGGTGTGGATGGGTACAGCTTGCTCAGGAAGGATAGACAGGGGGAAAAGGGAGGAGGTGTTGCCTTATATATTAAAAATGTACACACTTGGACTGAGGTAGAGATGGACATAGGAGACGGAAGTGTTGAGAGTCTCTGGGTTAGGCTAAAAGGGGTAAAAAACAAGGGTGATATCATGCTAGGAGTCTACTACAGGCCACCTAACCAGGTGGAAGAGGTGGATGAGGCTTTTTTTAAACAACTAACAAAATCATCCAAAGCCCAAGATTTGGTGGTGATGGGGGACTTCAACTATCCAAATATATGTTGGGAAAATAACACAGCCGAGCACAGATTATCCAACAAGTTCTTGGACTGCATTGCAGACAACTTTTTATTTCAGAAGGTTGAAAAAGCTACTAGGGGGGAAGCTGTTCTAGACTTGATTTTAACAAATAGGGAGGAACTCGTTGAGAATTTGAAAGTAGAAGGCAGCTTGGGTGAAAGTGATCATGAAATCATAGAGTTTGCAATTCTAAGGAAGGGTAGAAGGGAGAACAGCAAAATAGAGACAATGGATTTCAGGAAGGAGGATTTTGATAAGCTCAGAGAACTGATAGGTAAGGTCCCATGGGAATCAAGACTGAGGGGAAAAACAACTGAGGAGAGTTGGCAGTTTTTCAAAGGGACACGATTAAGGGCCCAAAAGCAAGCTATTCTGCTGGTTAGGAAAGATAGAAAATGTGGCAAAAGACCACCTTGGCTTAACCACGAGATCTTGAATGATCTAAAAAATAAAAAGGAGTCATATAAAAGATGGAAACTAGGACAGATTACAAAGGATGAATATAGGCAAACAACACAGGAATGCAGGGGCAAGATTCGAAAGGCAAAGGCACAGAATGAGCTCAAACTAGCTACGGGAATAAAGGGAAACAAGAAGACTTTTTATCAATACATTAGAAGCAAGAGGAAGACCAAAGACAGGGTAGGCCCACTGCTCAGTGAAGAGGGAGAAGCAGTAACAGGAAACTTGGAAATGGCAGAGATGCTTAATGACTTCTTTGTTTCGGTCTTCACCGAGAAGTCTGAAGGAATGCCTAACATAGTGAATGCTAATGGGAAGGGGGTAGGTTTAGCAGACAAAATAAAAAAAGAACCAGTTAAAAATCACTTAGAAAAGTTAGATGCCTGCAAGTCACCAGGGCCTGATGAAATGCATCCTAGAATTCTCAAGGAGCTACTAGAGGAGGTATCTGAGCCTCTAGCTATTATCTTTGGAAAATCGTGGGAGACGGGAGAGATTCCAGAAGACTGGAAAAGGGCAAATATAGTGCCCATCTATAAAAAGGGAAATAAAAACAACCCAGGAAACTAAAGACCAGTTAGTTTAACTTCTGTGCCAGGGAAGATAATGGAGCAAGTAATTAAGGAAATCATCTGCAAACACTTGGAAGGTGGTAAGGTGATAGGGAATAGCCAGCATGGATTTGTAAAGAACAAATCATGTCAAACCAATCTGATAGCTTTCTTTGATAGGATAACGAGTCTTGTGGATAAGGGAGAAGCTGTGGATGTGGTATACCTAGACTTTAGTAAGGCATTTGATATGGTCTCGCATGATATTCTTATCGATAAACTAGGCAAATACAATTTAGATGGGGCTACTATAATGTGGGTGCATAACTGGCTGGATAACCATACTCAGAGAGTTGTTATTGGTTCCCAATCCTGCTGGAAAGGCATAACAAGTGGGGTTCTGCAGGGGTCTGTTTTGGGACCGGCTCTGTTCAATATCTTCATTAACGTCTTAGATATTGGCATAGAAAGTACGCTTATTAAGTTTGCGGATGATACCAAACTGGGAGGGATTGCGACTGCTTTGGAGGACAGGGTCATAATTCAAAATGATCTGGACAAATTCGAGAAATGGTCTGAGTTAAACAGGATGAAGTTTAACAAAGACAAATGCAAAGTGCTCCACTTAGGAAGAAAAAATCAGTTTCATACATACAGAATGGGAAAAGACTGTCTAGGAAGGAGTACGGCAGAAAGGGACCACAAGCTAAATATGAGTCAACAGTGTGATACTGTTGCAAAAAAACCAAACATGATTCTGGGATGTATTAACAGGTATGTTGTGAGCAAGACACGAGAAGTCATTCTTCCGCTCTACTCTGCTCTGGTTAGGCCTCAGCTGGAGTATTGTGTCCAGTTCTGGGCACTGCATTTCAAGAAAGATGTGGAGAAATTGGAGAGGGTCCAGAGAAGAGCAACAAGAATGATTAAAAGTCTTGAGAACATGACCTATGAAGGAAGGCTGAAAGAATTGGGTTTGTTTAGTTTGGAAAAGAGAAGACTGAGAGGGGACATGATAGCAGATTTCAGGTATCTAAAAGGGTGTCATAAGGAGGAGGGAGAAAACTTGTTCACCTTAGCCTCTAAGGATAGAACAAGAAGCAATGGGCTTAAACTGCAGCAAGGGAGGTTTAGGTTGGACATTAGGAAAAAGTTCCTAACTGTCAGGGTGGTTAAACACTGGAATAAATTGCCTAGGGAGGTTGTGGAATCTCCATCTCTGGAGATATTTAAGAGTAGGTTAGATAAATGTCTATCAGGGATGGTCTAGACAGTATTTGGTCCTGCCATGCGGGCAGGGGACTGGACTCGATGACCTCTCAAGGTCCCTTCCAGTCCTAGAATCTATGAATCTATGGTGTAAATCCCGAGTAACTCCCTGAAGCCCGTTGACTGGTGTAAGTGAGATCAGAATCTGGCCCACAGTTTGCAGGAGAGATGCAATGTGAAATTAAGTCTCTCCAGCAGCCTAAAATGAACAGGTGACAGCAGCTCAGGTAGACTTCAAATGGGCAGCTGAATTATAACGGAAAAATGTATCACAACAGCTGTGCCTCATCCCCCTTATACTGCAAGATGGTAAAAGAAGAGTCCAGGTGAATGATAGACTGGTGTTTGGTGAGCTCCAGTAGCAGATGTGCTGGAATCCTTATCAGCAGATGCAGACTGAGAGACTATTAGAGTCAGGACTGTGTGAAATTCAGTGCTGAAAAACAGCGCTGCGGCAATCTGCACTTCAGAAACTGCTGAGAGGCATCTTCCGAATCTATCAGCAAGCTGGCTGCCTGCTTCCTTCAGTGTTCGCAGCCAGGCTCCTTCTGCAAGGAAGGAATGACGTGACAGTCCTGGAAATGCTGCCTGAAGATTCGTTGCAGATGTCCTGCAAATCATGGGCAGGTACTGCTCACTGTTGCACGGGCACAAATCTGTAAGAGCTGGCAGCAGAAAGGGGCTGCAGGAGAAGTAGTCTGCAGTCACTCCCTGGGAGAAGGGAGGCATGGTTGGGGCTATAGTGCCCGGTAGCCTGCAGTTACTCCTTTGGAGCAGAGTTTGGGCTGGTAAACCTAGGGAGGGGGGTAGCTAGAAGGTAGCACAGAGAAGTAGGAAGATGTAGGAAGTAGTCCAGGGGAAAAGCAACATGGTCTGGGAGTGAATAGACCACCATTGCTAGAGACAGGATCTCTGGACTGGAACTCAGAGTAGAGGGCGGGCCCAGGCTCCCTTACCAGCCATCGGAGTGGCACAGTCAGGGTGTTGAAGGAAAGACTGTCATTTTGTATAGAGGGACTTTGATAGGGGAGGACTCCAGTGACCTGGCTGGAGGGCTGAGTCATGAAGGAGCACCCCGAGTCCCAGAGGAACAGAGAGACCATGGGGAAGGGAACTGACAGACATGGGTGCAGGACCTGCGAAGAGCTAATCCCCAGAGCCACTAGGAGGAAGCACCCTACAGCTGCGTAGACCCCATTACACCTACTCCCGCTGAGGTGGAATATTTTAGCAACAAATATATAAAACATTAATCATTATTTGTTCATGTAATTAACATAAGGTTCTTCCTCACATCCTCCTTTAAACTTTTGTGCAGCATTGTGGTGTGGTGTGAAAAAGCGGAGGCATTCCAGCCCTGAGGTGGCTGCACTTTGGGAGTGAAGCATTTTGCGGGCATTGAGAGATTTAGCTCAGTGTTTGCAAAGCACTTTGAGACCTTCAGCTGAACGGTGCTAGATAAGCGTTGTAATTATTGTTATTTAAATGTAGTTCATGTCACGTGTCATCATCTAGACACGTTATTTTATTTGTACTGTGGTAGCAGCTAGAGGGTTCATGCAGGCACCAGTGCTCCCATTGACAGGCCCTGCACCGAGGAACTTACGTTCTTACCATATGACAAAAGCCAACAAGTGGCTGCAACAGGCAAATGGGGAGAGGAGCTAAAGGCAGCATACATCAATGGACACCGGAGGAGATCTGGCTCTAGCTGCCTGGCAATAGCAAATGTCAGATGTTTTATACTCAGTCTCCTAAAGTTTTATACTTACCACCGATTCTTCCAAGAATGTTATAGCAATACGATAGTCACAAGTCAGTGCATTCTGCTATGTACATTTCAGTGCATTTCTGAGCAATCACGTGACATTTATTGTGGCCCACCAATTTCCACTGAGTCCATTAAAATCCTCCTGTTTTCAAATAGGATTTCCCTCCCAAGTATAGATATCCCTTTGTAGGTAGTGTTTTCCAATTAAAGAAATTGGGGACAATGTACTTCCCTGTGCTCCATTAAATTCAACCGGTTTACTTAATCCAATAGGCCAAATTCAATTCAACTCAATGACAAGCAATTCAATTACATGCCACGTAAACCACTAAGCTTTGTTCAGAACAGCATAGGCATTATGGAGCTCAGTGGGATTTAGTCCGAGTCAATGAGACTCAGATAAAGTCAATCAAATTAATATAAATCAGCAGGTTCCATTAGACGTGAACGACTGCTGCTAATCAGCTGCTGATTCTTCCCAGTGCCACTTAGAAAGCTTCCCACCCCCCTCCCCAGGATCTGAAAATGAAGGAAGTAGAGCTCTATGAAGCTCGAAAGCCTGTACCTTCCACCCGCCAAAGTTGGTCCAACAGAAGATATTACTTCACCTACCTCATCTCTCTTATATCTAAAAAGGTCAGGCCAACACATTTTATAACATTAATGCTTCCCTCCCCGTTTTGATTTGGTTAACTAAGCCTGTAAATGAACTAACAGGACCTCCTCTTTTGATAGTTCTTCCCACCTGGCTCTCTGCTAATACATTTAAAGCATGAGATCTTTTCGTCACTTTGAGACTGTTTTCAGATTAAAACTCGGCTTCCCTGGGGCTAGAGCACTGCAGAAGAACGAGTGGGATGGGGACCGCAAACTCAACCAGATTCTCTTCACCGATTTTCGTCAGAAATATCTCCTGCAGGGGGTGGAGCTTGAGCTTTTGGGTTCCAGAAAGTGGGCAAAGCCGAGGGCCCTTAAACCTGAGTTTTCAGAAGAAAGAGAGTACACCAGATTCAGGTTGGCTGGAACCACCCTGAAGAGATAACTGCTCCTCCAGGCCTGACAACATGACTTGTACAAGTGACATGATGGGATTAGCTGAGCCAGCACCTCCATCCTCCTCCAGCTCCTCAGAGGATTCTGCATCATAACTCCCGCTAGAAAATCTACCTGATCTGCTGGGTGACTAGGGAAAGACACAGTGATGGCCAGCTTCTCCTTTGCATCTGCCCATCCTGTATCAACCCCCCTGAGCCCTGGCCTTCTGCCACATGCAAGGGAGGAGCAGGCAAACTGTGCCACAGGGACAGCATCCTCTCCCCTGTCTTCTGTAAAGGTGCAGGGAGTGGCACCTGCATAGAGTCCTCTCTGGTGGCTGTCCTTCTCGCCTCAATTTCAAAGTCACGGGAAACAATGTGTTTGATGGGATGTCATTAGATATCGTATCACCTGGTGAGAAATGTCTGTAGAACTAAGCAGGGATGAAATCAACAGGGTCGATCAGAAATTATCTGTAGCAATAATACAGGGGGAGGGATAGCTCAGTGGTTTGAGCATTGGCCTGCTAAACCCAGGGTTGTGAGTTCAATCCTTGAGGGGGCCATTTAGGGATCAGGGCTAAAAATTGGGGATTGGTCCTGCTTTGAGCAGGGGGGTGGACTAGATGACCTCCTGAGGTCCCTTCCAAGCCTGATAGTCTATGAAATGGCTCTTATGAAGCCCATGGAAAGGTATAGAGAATGATGTCCCAGTTTTAAGCCACCTTATATCCCTGTTATTGAATTGTACAGGATGCTTTAAAAATTCTTTCTTGCTTTCTATCTAGGCTTTTTTCTATCTCGCTCATCACAGTCTATTAAATCCATTAGGACTTTTCCATAAGGGAACCACTATGGATCGGTCCAGTCAAGCGAAATGCTTTGGAGTTAGACACTACCAAAATCTTTGTCCATAGATCGATTTACACAAATGGCTTGTGAGTGCATGCTTGTATATTAGGGCCAGCTCAGGCTGCACCGAACGGCAATATTTCTGGTGTATTCCTGAGCTCTGGCCTGTTTTGGAGCTAATAAATTCCACGGGCAGCCTGCTTGACTCTGCCTGTTCATCCCCAAGTCAAAAAAAAAAGAGGTAAAGAAATAGCATCGCCATAGCAACAAGCTCTTTCCTGGAGCTGCAAAACCTTAAAGTGCCAGCTCCCCATTTATCAGTTGCATTTGATCAGGCAATGATGACAGTAAGGATCATTAAATGTTAAGAGTGTTAGTTGTATGGGGAAGGGAGTCACATATCAAAGAGGGCTGCATGCTTTAAAAATCCTGCTTCTCTTTTTCATTTTGGAGAGCCCTCTTGCCTCAAACAGGTGGCCTGGGCTCCGTTTGCTGTGAAATTTCATTGTCTTGAAATCTTCCTCATTAATCTGCAGAGGCCCTATCATAGCACCAGACTGGAGACAATTGCAGGTTAGGCAGCTTTGATGCTTCTGGGCTGACAGCACATTGCTTTTAACTAACTCCCTTTAACACCCTCCCTCCCCCAGTAATAGCAAGTCTGCAGGGAACACAAAGGAAGGAAGGGAGCAGAGTTCACAGAAGGGACAAGAGTTGAGGATGGTGACCTGGAGGGTAGCGGTTGAGCTGCCTGCTATGAGCTCAGAACCCTAGGAGCAACCAAGACTAGATGGGACACTAAGTTATTGTTGTTTGTTGTTGGCTAATAAAGTCAACCCCAATGATAGGCAGACTTATGACCCTGCCGAGGGTCTGCAACCAGATCTGTTGCAAATCCTGTGCTATTACCCTGCTGGGTTGTGTGTTTATGTGCTACATTCACTGTGCCTTGTAGGTACTTCTGGAAAGATAATGGGCCACAGCTTCTGCTGGTGTAATACCACTGGCTCTCAGCATGTTGTGCCGGGTCCTGCATTGGCTTATATCCTATGCTAGTCCCATGAAGCCAATGGAACTGCACCGAGGATAGCTCAGTGAAGAATTTGCCCCATTGTTTATAAAGGTATCCTGGAATTCCTTCATGCTGGGCTTCTATAAAAGGACTGAACAAATCTATTGTCGACCCACAGAGTGCTGGCAGGGGTGGTTGCAGCAGCGGATGCTTTAAAGGGCATGCCAGGCTTCATTATATCTTGTTTGTAGCTTATGACTGGCCCACGGTGTGTAAGAAAGCAGGCAAAGGTGTAAATAACTCCTGTTTCTCTGGGACAGAGAGTTCTGTTGAAGTGATGCCAACTAGGAGGGTAGCCCCGGGGTCTTTTTATTTTTTCTAGCAACCCAACGTGGTTAACGTAAAGGTGGCTACTTTCCTACAAGAAAGCCCCATGCATAGGCGCTGTGAAAAGCTGGCCATCTGAGAAAGTCTCAGGGGACACCAAGAATTGGGGTGGGGTGGGGACACAAAGGCATTTTAACTAACAGGGAGTAGGCGGGTATAAATCGGTGTCATTCCAGTCACTTGATCTCCAGCTAGTATAAATCAGTGTAGCTCCACTGACGTGAAGTCAGCAAAGCTATGTAATTATGTTGATTTACACCAGTTGAGTTGGTAAATTTGGGAGTTACCTGTCTATACGGGATCTGATTTCTGTTTGCATCCTAGCAAGAGTGGGCCCAGAAAGCATGGCCAATGTGCCAACAATGAAAAATAATTGTCTTGCTTCCCAGGTATGTAATCTTTTTTATGCTTGCAAATCTATTTCTTTTTGCAAACAGAAAGAAAAGCAAATGCCTTAGCACTGTCTGCCAGATGGACATTAATACTGAAAGCAAACATGCTGGCACATTCATAGATCGCAAACTTTAATGGTTTTGATGCTAAATCTGACTTCCCGTATTACACAGGCCATAGAACTTCCCCAAAATAATGTCTAGAGCAGATCTTTTAGGAAAAAAAATCCCATCTTGATTTAAAAATTGCCAGTGATAGAGAATCCACCACAAACCTTGGCAAATTGTTCCAGTGGTTAATTACCTAGGCACATAGGCCCAGATTCTCAGAAGTATTTAGGCTCCCAGCTTCCATTGGTTTCAAGCCCCTGGTGTTTTTGAAAATCCCGCTAGCATCTATCTGCATCTTCAGGAGCCTAACCACCTTTGAAAATCTAGTCCTATGGGGCTCAGCTGGAAATAGAATGCAATCTTACCTTCCCTCCTCCCTTTAAAGATGCTCTTTCATACCAAAAGCTGCATAGATGTAACACACCATTGGTATAACTAAGCACATATGAATCCCTTCACCTGCTGCTCAATTCAGGGAAGTCCTATGGCCTGCGTTACACAGAAGGTCAGACTAGATTATCACAATGGTTCCTTCTGGCCTTGGAATCTATGAATCTAGGCTGGAATGCAGCCAGCTCTGGGGAGGCGAGGTACAGCCAAGATAACAACTGGCACACAATGCGCTGCAAGCCAGTGGGGGGGGGGGGGGGGGCAGAGAAATATTTACCCAAGGTCACATAGGCAGTTTGGGCCAAAGCTGAGAATTGAATCCCCTTCTCTTGAGTTCTAGTTCAATGCTTTTTTAAGAGCAATGTTTTTAAAGTCTCATCCATAAAGGACCCACCCAGGTGCCAGTGTGTGGAACTTGAGCTGAGATAGGAAATCAATTATAATTGCTCTGGCAACTCTTCCTCCTCTCTCTTGTGCATTTGTGCCAGATCTAGTTATTCCGAAACAATGAAACTCTCACTGGCAGCGTAAAGAAGGGTTGGGGCGGGGGGAGGTAGAAATCGTACAACAAATTACAGCACTTCATTAGTCTTTGCACACTTTGGCATTTTAATTATCTCTCTCTCTCTTTTTTTTTTTTTTCCATAGGCAATGTTAGAAACTTGCAGTTCTCTTGAAACAGCAACTGGAGAAATTAACAAATTAGCTCAGTGCACTTCTCACTAATGAGCCCATTGCACGGCAGTCCTCCATGAGAGCAGAACATTTCCTGCCTTTTATTTATTTCATGCTGAGCGTTTTGCTTGGTTGTGTGGTCTAAAGTGGCTTGCAGTACAAGGCTGCTGTTTAGCCAACATGTTAGGGATTTCTGTGGCATCTCTGTTATCGGCTCACTCTAACTGGATGGGGAGTACATGAAAGTAGCCCTGACGTAGACCCCAAGCTGAAGTAAAGATGGGTGGATGCTTAATTAGCATGGATTTTGATGTGGTTTGTGAAAGGGAGGAACAGGGAACTATTCTGCTCTGCAAATTTCTCACACCTAATTCTTCAAACCCATCTCTGTCTACCCCTGAAACCCTTTACTTAAGTGACTCCTGTGTGTCTCCTACAGGCACAACCAGCAATTCCAGAGTAGTTTAATTAGTGCACAGCAAGGTCCACTAGAAGCTAGGGTGAGTCCACCAAACTGCGTATCAAGCACTGTGAGATGTTCAGCCAAATCATGTGCTGATGACTTAAAGAGCAAGGCCATGATCCTGCAAAGACTCATATGATTAACTGAACACACTGTGAAGTGACTCTTATGTGCGTTTTATCCTGGAGTAACTGGAGGGTCCTAAGTGAGGACACAATTGAGAGATGGAGGGATAGAGACGAGGAAGAAAAGAGACTGGATGAACATATGAGTGTGGAGTGAGCAATAAGATATCCTCGAATTATTGCTGGTTTAAAATAAAAAGGGTGGGGGTGATGGGGACCAAAATATGTAACCACTTTTTTGGAATATCTTTGCCTTTCTTAAAAATTTCAAAATTCAAAAAATATCAATTAGCTCTATTAAAGAAAAGGTGGGGGGGGATTCTTTTCACAAAAAAAATTGAAATTGTTCCTGGATTTCAAAATTTCCTATTTAGAAACTTCCACTTTCAAACTTTTGTCAAAATTTGCAACTTTGAAATATGTTGACCAGCTCTTCCCAGAACAAGTCCCCCAAGTAAAAGTTATTATATATTCCCCATGTTGGCACTTCCAGTCTTGAACAAGACTTTGCCCTTCTAGTAGCAGCTGGGTCTCGAAGCCCTTCACAAACATTAATCCAAATCTCAACACTACTCTGAGGTAAATATTAATATTCCCATTTTACATATGGGGAAACTGAGGCATCAGAGGGGTGAAATGACTTGCCCAAGGTCATATGGTGAGGCATTGGCAGGGCTAGGGACCATGACTCCCTAGTTCCCTGCTCTATGACTAGATCACCCAAACTCCTGTGAGCTATTCTTTAGGACACGTTCCTTTCTCTATTAAAGTCAATGGAACAGGCGGAAGACCTTAGGGATGTCTACATTTCAAGCTGTGTGTGTGTGTGTGTGATATTCATGCTCTGACTGAGTTAGCATGCTAAAAACTGAACCTAGCCATGGCACCTAGGGTCTCGGATGGGTATATTCATGGGGCAGCTAGCCCCCCTGCCAGTCACATTCCGGTGACTACGCTCTATCTCTAGTACACTAGCTCGATCAGAGCTAGCATGAGTGTGTCTCCTACCTGGGAATCACACCCTAGCTGAATGTGTAACCATACCCTTAGTCTTGATCCTGCGAGTATCTACAGTCCAGATAATTCGTAGGAGTTAGGTGCCTACGCCCCTTTGATTTCAGTCCTTCAGATCCTACTCTGAAGCAGGAGGTACTCCGCAGTTTAGCAAATCAGGTCTTTTCTTTTTAACTCTTAAGGGCCTGATTTTCCGCTCAGCTAAACTTTACCCCGCTGCAACTCATTGCAATTACTGTTGATTTACTGTGCACTGGTGTCCGTGAGAGAAGAACTAGAGCTTAATCTTTAAAGCCTCTTAAGCTCCAAACATTCCTTTTAGAGAGACAAAGCAGGAGGCAGTTATGTCCCTCGATCTGTCCAATTCCATCCTGATCTTCCCGTCTTCCCCACCCTTGAACCTGCAGCTCCATCCAGCAGTTTTTCTGTTCCTCAGAGTTCTCTGCCCATTAATGATCAGCTCAGCATGGCTCTTTCCACCGCTCATCTCCCGGGATTAGCTAATGAAGATTAAAGAAGCACTGCCACAAATATGTCACTCATAAAATAACCTAAAATAATACAAGCAATAAAATGCTCCAAGTGAAAGTAGCAATTAGCAAATATATCAATCACTGATGACATCTTAAACATCTTTTATACTCTGAGCACTGCAAAAATGATTTGCAATTATAGGGATGCTTTGGCATCTTTGCAGGAAACAGACCTCCCAGAGTGAGCAAAATCTCTGCAGTGGACAGCTAGATACTGAGTGCTTGTTTCTATAATGACAGGTTTCAGGGTAGCAGCCGTGTTAGTCTGTATCCTCAAAAAGAACAGGAGTACTTGTGGCACCTTAGAGACTAACAAATTTATTAGAGCATAAGCTTTCGTGGGCTACAAAAGAAGAAGTGGGCTGTAGCCCACGAAAGCTTATGCTCTAATAAATTTGTTAGTCTCTAAGGTGCCACAAGTACTCTTGTTTCTATAATGCTTTTCCCTCTTCTTTCAAGGTTGTGGGCTCAAGGGTCGAGGCCAAAGTTCAGACCTAGTGTGATCCATGGAAACTCCACTGACTTAACTGGAGTTACTTCCACTCATACTAGGGCTGAGTTTGCCCTGAGGCTTCGGCAGTGGGGGGTAGAACCAGCAGAGAGGATGTTAGTTTGAATTAAAACCATCCTCTTTTCAAGAAGAGGTGGAATGAGGTAGAGTTCCTGGAGAAGATTCCATCAGGCATGGATGGAATGAAATGACCTGAGAGTCAAAATGGCGGAGAACAGAAGTTCGCAATGAGCCAGCAGTAGATGGAGAAAACACTGGCTACTAAAGAAAAAGCCAGAACAAGAAGCAGTGCCTGGTAGCTGACAATCAGACAAATTCAGTTCAGAAATTAAGCACACATGTTTAACAGTGAGGGTGATTAAGCATTGGCACAAACTAATAGGAGGTACCATGGATTGTCTCTCTCTTATTGTCTTCATACCAAGACTGGATGTCTTTGTGGAAGAGATGCTTTGGCCAAACACATGTTATTGGGCTAAATACAGGATTAACAGGATGAAATTCTATGGGCTGTGTTATGCAGACTAAATAATCTAATCATCCCATCTAGCCTTAAAATCTATGAAGTTATTTGTTTCTCACTGAAGAGAGCAGCCAATGTGTTCACTAGGTTTAGCCTGCCCCCCTCCCCGCCCCAACACACTGTCTGTGAACCACTCCCTGATTTTATTAATTTCTTCTATATTCAAAATTGGCCCATAAATTCATCAGTGAGGGCCCACAGCATGTGCTCCTTGGGAGCTGTGACTGTTCAGAATTTGGTCACCTAACCCTCATGAGGTGGTGTCTGTTCCTTGGCCTGATGATCTAATGTTTTTGAACAGCAACAGCACCTGATGAAATTGTTGGAGCATTGGCTCACTCAAGAAAAGTGGGGAAGGCATGTTTTAGAAAGAGAGAGAGACCGAGTAGACAGACACATGTGCACACACACCTAGGACATTCTTGGACATTTAAAACATTTCCCTTTCATTCAAAAAAACCCATTTCCATTACTTCCGTCTGATGAAGTGGGCATTCACCCACGAAAGCTTATGCTCCAATACTTCTGTTAGTCTTAAAGATGCCACAGGACCCTCTGTTGCTTTTTCATAGGATTCTATTTGTCTATATACATGGACCTCAAATTTTAAAATAGATTTTGCATATGGTTTGTTCTTCTCATATTCCCACCAAGTAATTGTGTGAATATAGAAATAGAGATAGAAATGGAGGGCTGGAAGCCACCTTGAGAAGTCCATATATAGCAGAGCTGGGCAAAGACACTTGAGCATGCTCATTGACTTGCAGAAATTGTTGAAACATGTAGTAGCCCCAACTGAAATCAGGGCCCCCATTGTGCTTAGCAATGAACATATGTATAGTAGGAGACAATCACTGGCCTAAGGACTTTACAGTCTTAAAAACAGAGAAAGGGTGGGAGCAAGGATTTGGTTCCAATGGAGAACCAAGGCACCCAGAGATTTACTAGCCCACCCAAGCTTACATAGGGAATATGTGGCAGAATTGGGAACTGAACCTGGATCTCCTGAATTCTAGACAAGTGACTTAACTATAAAACTATCCTCCCTCTCTGAATACACTTGTCTACCTGCGATAATACTAATTAATATCCCAATAACCACAATCATGTAAATAAAAGCTCCTTCCCAAATGCCTGTATGACTAAAATCGTACATATATTCATGGAAACACAAACGGGGAGCAAGGGTGAAATCAAATTACTAGTTAGCATCGATCGATGGCTTCACAAACCCAGTTTTCCACTCTGTGCCCAGCGCTCGTCAGGAGCCTCTGTGAAGGCTGTGCTTCATGCTCACTCAGAAAGACGGGCTTTGTTTTAGAAGGGGACATTTATTCCTGTTGGAAGGAGACTCTGCTTGGTTTTAAACTGCCTGCCTTTAAAGCTTGTGAGAAAGTTCTCCCTCTGCAAGGCTGTGCTGTTGACTATACTAGGCCGTTCTGCCAGTTCACAGTCACAGAACTGATGGCAGAGAAGAGCCAGGCGATGTTCACTCCCAGTCACAGGGCTGGGACAAGAACAAGGCACCGTGTAAGTAGGGTGACCAGATGTCCCAATATTAGGGGCTTTGTCTTATATATGCAAATATACCCCCCCACACTCTGTCCCGTGGGGAAAAAAAAGTCCTGATTTTTCACACTTGCTTTCTGGTCATCCTACACGTAAGACAAGTCATCAACATAGATCTTAAGTGGGATTTAAAGTACCACACACCAGAGGCTTGCTGGTCTAGACCCAACCACAAGGAACGGGTTTGAGTCAGGGTAATTTACCTAGCATGCATTCAGGCGTGGCTTGTGTTAGGTAGTCTCCTATCACTCAAGGTTTGTCTACATGAACATTTAGATTGCAACAAGCTAGGGTATGAATCTTTTCTGCATTAACCTGGCATGGACTAACTGTCCTTGTGCATGTGCGCCCTATTGATGTCAGTGGCATGCGCTTTGATCTAGTCCCATTGGAACAGGACAACTAGAGGAAAGCCCATTCATGAACAGTTCATGCGCTTGTTACTGGCATCAGCAGGGTGCACAGTTAGTCCACAGCAGGCTAGTGCAGTAGATTCACACCCCAGCTTGTTGCAAACTAAATGCTCACGTAGACAAGTCCTGAGTGTGCTGATGCTGAGTCTGACTATGGTTCTGTTGTTTGCCACTGTAAACCTGCAAGTCCTTCAATATGTTTTCATGTTTTTTCTCCTGTGTGCACAGCCACTTGGTTCCTAAAGGCCTCGTCCAAATTCCTTTTGTGCCTGTTACTCATCCCATGTGAGTGAGGCGTTGCCCTTAAAAACGCACAGTTAGTGAGATATGTTTGCTGCGATTTGGATTGTAGGTTAGTTTACTGAAAATCTATATATCTAAGGGTATGTCTACACTACGAAATTAGGTCGAATTTATAGAAGCCAGTTTTATAGAAATTGGTTGTATACAGTCGATTGTGTGTGTTCCCACATAAAATGCTCTAAGTGCATTAAGTCGGTGGACCGCGTCCACAGTACCGAGGCTAGCGTCGACTTCTGGAGCATTGCACTGTCGGTAGCTATCCCACAGTTCCCGCAGTCTCCGCCGCCCATTGGAATTCTGGGTTGAGACCCCAATGTTACTGGGGCAGGTTCATGCCGTGGAACGCTGATTCTGGGCCCGGGAAACAAGCACAGACTGGTGGGACCGCATCGTGTTGCAGGTGTGGGATGATTCCCAGTGGCTGCGAAACTTTCGCATGCGTAAGGGCACTTTCATGGAACTTTGTGACTTGCTTTCCCCTGCCCTGAAGTGCCAGAATACCAGGATGAGAGCAGCCCTCACAGTTGAGAAGCGAGTGGCAATAGCCCTGTGGAAGCTTGCAACACCAGATAGCTACCGGTCAGTCGGGAATCAATTTGGAGTGGGCAAATCTACTGTGGGAGCCGCTGTGATCCAAGTAGCCAACGCAATCAAAGACCTGCTGATATCAAGGGTAGTGACTCTGGGAAACTTGCGGGTCATAGTGGATGGCTTTGCTGCAATGGGATTCCCAAACTGTGGTGGGGCGATAGACGGAACCCATATCCCTATCTTGTCACTGGAGCACCAAGCCACCGAGTACATAAACCGCAAGGGGTACTTTTCAATGCTGCTGCAAGCCCTGATGGATCACAAGGGACGTTTCACTAACATCAACGTGGGATGGCTGGGAAAGGTACATGATGCTCGCGTCTTCAGGAAGTCTGGTCTGTTTCAAAAGCTGGAGGAAGGGACTTTCTTCCTGGACCAGAAAATAACCGTTGGGGATGTTGAAATGCCTATCATTATCCTTGGGGACCCAGCCTACCCCTTAATGCCATAACTCATGAAGCCATACACAGGCAGCCTGGACAGTAGTCAGGACCTGTTCAACTATAGGCTGAGCAAGTGCCGAATGTGGTGGAATGTGTATTTGGATGTTTAAAAGCGCGCTGGTGCAGTTTACTGACTCAGATAGACCTCAGCAAAGCCAATATTCCTATTGTTATTGCTGCTTGCTGTGCGCTCCACAATATCTGTGAGAGTAAGGGGGAGACATTTATGGCGGAGTGGGAGGTTGAGGCAAATCGCCTGGTCGCTGATTATGCGCAGCCAGACACCAGGGCGGTTAGAAGAGTACAGCAGAATGCGGTGCGCATCAGAGAAGCTTTGAAAATGAGTTTTGTGACTGGCCAGGCTACGGTGTGAAACTTCTGTTTGTTTCTCCTTGAGGAACCCTCCGCCCCCCCCCGCCGTTCACTCTACTTCCCTGTAAACTAACCACCTTCCCCTCCCCCCTTCGAGCACCGCTTGCAGAGGCAATAAAGTCATTGTTACTTCACATTCATGCATTCTTTATTAATTCATCACACAACTAGGGGGATAACTGCCAAGGTAGCCCAGGAGGGGTGGGGGAGGAGGGAAGGAAAAGGACACACTGCAGTTTAAAACTTTAAAACTTTAACACTTATTGAAGGCCAGCCTTCTGATGCTCGGGCAATCATCTGGGGTGGAGTGACTGGGTGGCCGGAGGCCCCCCCACCGCGTTCTTGGGCGTCTGGGTGAGGAGGCTATGGAACTTGGGGAGGAGGGCTGTTGGTTACACAGGGGCTGTAGTGGCGGTCTCTGCTCCTGCTGCCTTTCCTGCAGCTCAACCATACACTGGAGCATATCAGTTTGATACTCCAGTAGCCGGAGCATCGACTCTTACCTTCTGTCAGCAAGCTGACACCACCTATCCTCTTCAGCCTGCCACTTGCTCTCTTCAGCTCGCGATTCAGCCCGCCACCGCTCCTCTCATTCATATTGTGCTTTTTTGCAGTCTGACATTGACTGCCTCCATGCATTCTGCTGTGCTCTGTCATCTGGAGGACATCTGGAGCGCCGAGAACATATCATCCCGAGTCCGCCGTTTTCTCCTTCTTTAATCTTCACTAGCCTCTGTGAAGGAGAAACATTTGCAGCTGGTGGAGGAGAAGGGAGAGGTGGTTAAAAAAGACACATTTTAGAGAACAATGGGTACACTCTTTCACGTTAAATTTTGCTGTTCAGATTACACCGCACATGTGCTTTCGTTACAAGGTCGCATTTTTCCTCTTATATTGAGGGCCTGCCGGTTTGGTGTGAGAGATCACTCACTCAGTGCCAGGCAACAGATTTCGACTTGCAGGCAGCCATGGTAAGCCACAGTCTTTTGGCTTTTTTAACCTTCTTAACATGTGAGAATGGTTTCAAACAGTAGCGCCCTCATTTTCCATACCAAGCACCGTTGGGTTGGCCATTTAAAATGGGTTTGCAATGTAAAAGGAGAGGCTGCGGTTTCTGGGTTAACATGCAGCACAAACCCAACTACCCCCCCCCACACACACACACCCAATTCTCTGGGATGATCACTTCATCCCTCCCCTCCACCGCGTGGTTAACAGCGGGGAACATTTCTGTTCAGCCGAGCAGGAACGGGCACCTCTGAATGTCCCCTAAATAAAATCATCCCATTTCAACCAGGTGACCGTGAATGATATCACTCTCCTGAGGATAACAAAGAGAAATAAGGAATGGATGTTGTCTGCATGCCAGCAAACACCGGGACCATACGCTGCCATGCTTTGTTATGCAATGATTCCAGACTACGTGCTACTGGCCTGGCGTGGTAAAGTGTCCTACCATGGCGGACGGGATAAGGCAGCCCTCCCCAGAAACCTTTTACAAAGGCTTTGGGAGTACGTGAAGGAGAGCTTTCTGGAGATGTCCCTGGAGGATTTCCACTCCATCCCCATACACATTAACAGACTTTTCCAGTAGCTGTACTGGCCGCGATTGCCAGGGCAAATTAATCATTAAACACGCTTGCTTTTAAACCATGTGTAATATTTACAAAGGTACACTCACCAGAGGTCCCTTGTGTGCCCTCAGGGTCTGGAAGCACGCCTTGGGTGAGTTCGGGGGTTACTGGTTCCAGGTCCAGGGTGATAAACATATTCTGGCTGTTGGGGAAACCAGTTTCTCCGCTTCCTTGCTGTGAGCTATCTTCATTGTCTTCATCATCATCTTCCTCGTACCCCGAACCCACTTCCCTGTTGCGTGATTCTCCATTGATGGAGTCAAAGCACACGGTTGGGGTAGTGGTGGCTGCACCCCCTAGCATGGCATGCAGCTCCGTGTAGAAGCGGCATGTTTGCGGCTCTGCCCCGGACCTTCCGTTTGCCTCTCTGGCTTTGTGGTAGGCTTGCCTTAGCTCCTTAATTTTCACGCAGCACTGCTGTGCGTCCCTGTTATGGCCTCTGTCCTTCATGGCCTTTGAGACTTTTTCTAATATTTTGCCATTTCGTTTACTGCTATGGAGTTCAGCTAGCACTGATTCGTCTCCCCATATAGCAAGCAGATCCCGTATCTCCCGTTCTTTCCATGCTGGAGCTCTTTGGCGATCCTGGGACTCCATCATGGTTGCCTGTGCTGATGAGCTCTGCGTGGTCACCTGTGCTCTCCACGCTGGGCAAACAGGAAATGAAATTCAAAAGTTCGCGGGGCTTTTCCTGTCTACCTGGTCAGTGCATCTGAGTTGAGAGTGCTGTCCAGAGTGGTCACAATGAAGCACTGGGGGATAGCTCCCGGAGGCCAATAACGTCGAATTCCATCCACACTACCCCAAATCCGACCCACAAAGGCCGATTTTAGCGCTAATCCCCTCGTCGGAGGTGCAGTAAAGAAACCAGTTTAAAGGGCCCTTTAAGTCGAAAAAAAGGGCTTCGACGTGTGGACGTGTCCAGGCTTAATTCTATTTAACGCTGCTAAATTTGACCTAAACTCATAGTGTAGACCAGGCCTAAGAGACAGAGATTCTCTGTATGAAATGTATGAAGGCCGATGCTGTTAAAAGGAAATTGTCAATAGGAGAATGTGTAGCAGTGGATATTTCCATTGCTGGAAAGGGTAAGTCAAAATCCATTTGATTGGAAAATTTATGATGTTGTATTCAGTGATAATAAAAGTCCACGTGGCTCTGTGCAATGCAAAACATTACTTAAATATGACAGCAAAAAGACGGGAAATTCATCACTGCAGTAACACGCTGAAAAGGGATGTATTTGCTCTGTAGTAGTTGAGCCAACTTGGTTGTGCATGATTTCTATTGTACAGACTGAAAAAAACATACCTGGAGATAAAACAATCAAATGCCAGACAAACGCGTGAATCTCTATTGCAAAGACATTTGTCCTTTTAAGATTGTCTCTGGAAAGGGCTTCATATAACTATCGCAAGAGCTGATTAATGCAGGTGCTACCTACGATCGAGTACCAGTCAGTAGTGTGTTTCCACACCCAAGTACAGTTTCAAGGAGATGCTGTGATCTAGTTGAAAAGAAAAGAACTAATTCCTCAGCTTGATGATGTACTGAAAGATGAGCCTCTGGTGGTTCTGACAACTAATCTGTGGACAGACAGCTACCATAAAATACACTATATGACAGTGACTTGCCATTACATCACATCAGACTTTTAAACGTAGAGCCAGAATCTTAGCTACCACTGTGTTTCCTCTGGAAGAAGCAAAACCATTAGGCATGAGCTTTTAAAGGTGCTGGTGAATACACTTGGGTTTGTTGCAACTCATTTAAATAAAGTAGTGTGGGTGGCAGATCAGGAGCTAATATAGTGTTTGCTGTAAGGATCTACAGATGTCTAAATTGTCAGACTATGTATATAATACTGTTCTTCTACATGGACTTGATACAACAGAATTAGTTCGCGAAACTCCCAGTGTTGTGGAGACTATACATAATAAGTCTTTCATGTATTTCACCAAACAATCTGGCCTTGCATCAGAGTTGCCTAAAACTGGTGCAAATGGCAGAAACCAGGTTCATCACTGTGTATCTGACACTGAATTCAATTCAGGAGATTTGCATGAGCCGCACAAAAAAACCAAAAGGCTGTGGGGAGAGCTAGAGGTTGGAAAACATCACCCCTGATATAATACAGTGTTTGGTGTAATTCCTCCAACTGTTTTTATGAAGCTAAAAGGGAACTGCAGGAGACAAGTATCCACCATTGAACTTACTAATACTATGGTTGGAGAAACTTAACTGAAATTGTCAGCTTCTTTCTTCAGATACTCCAGTGCAGGCAGTTGTCAGGCAACGACGCTACGAGTGGATTGTAAAAAAGTGGAAATGCCTGACTTACACAGGATAGCACTATTTCTCTGGCCTCAATTTAATCAGCTCTGAATGCTGTCCAAGCGTGACGGTGAAGGAAGTTTGCTCTGAAGTGCTCAGGCTAATCAAAAACTTCAAAGGAGGCGGAGCAGATCCCGTAAAGCAAAGCAACGTCATTGACCATCTACCAACAGTTGCCAAAAAAGGCACTGCCTGGCTTTGATGAATGGGGCACTCTACGTGATGATGGAGGATTAGATGGTGACATGCAGCAGTATACAGCACAGAAGGCCAGAGCAGAAAATAAAAAGGATGCATTGAACTGGTGGAAGGAACACATTGCTGGGTAGCCTAAATTGACCACGTTGGCTAGACATGAGCTATGTATTCCTGCCCGCAGCAGTGAGAGGAACTTCTGTGTGGCTAGAAGGACAATTGACCAGAAGAGGACTGTCCTCAAGCCATCAACTGTGGCCTCTATTGTTTCCTTACGTTACATTTTATAATTAGCTTTTTAAATTAATTATTTCAGTTTGTTTTCTGTTAAGAGGGATGTAATAACTTTTCCTATCCAGTCTAGCTCGCCCACGGGACAAAAATAATATTTGTCATGGATCAGGAAAGACTTTTTGGATTACTTAATTATTGCAAGAAGATGGACACCGCATGATCCCCCGGTTTACCTTAAGAAATGATATTATTAAAAGCCACAGTCATGGTTTAATATTTCAGTTGAATGTTAACTTTGCTGTTGAATATTAAATGAATCTCAATTTTTAATGAATTCCAAGAGTCTTCAAATATCTTCATTTTTTTTAACCTGGGTAATTATAAAGTTGAACAAGAAAAAACATACTGAGATGATTATGATCAGGACATATTGTGTTTTCTTTTTCTTTTTCTTTTTCTTTTTTTATTCCATATTGCTGTTCCCAAAGGGTAAGAATTTTGCTCATTATAGCTGTGATGTGCTTTGGAAAGGGGCTTTCTTCTTGGAGTTGGAAGCTAAGAAGACAATATCATCACATTGTGAGTAACCCCTTAAAGATGGCACAGCTAACAAGGGTGCCTCTTCCACCCCCATCATTATAAGCTCATTGTAGCTATCATAACTGTGTTGCATTACTCAATGTGCGTGGCAAAGCAGAAGGATTCTTCAGAACATTAGTTCATGGCCAGCTGAGGTGTGAACCTCCCCCCATCCCTGCAATAGCTTGCTGCGGACTCAGGCCTTGTCTACACTTTAAACACTGCGCCGGCTCAGCAGCACCTCTGTGGCACTTCAATGAAGACGACACCTACATGGAGAGACAATAGCCTTGTCAGTGGAAAGTTTTCCCGTCAGCCAAGTACTGTCTACATTGGGGCTTACGTCAGTTGAACTACGTCGCTCTGAGGGGTGGATTTTTCACACCCCTGAGCAATGTAGTTATCCCGACCTAATTTCCTAGTGTACACTGGGCCTTTCTGTCTGTGTGGAGTCTGCTGATGCACACATTAACTGTTCGTTAATGCACTTTGATCCTAGTCCCCTTTGAAACTGGACTAAATCAAGCACATGAATGAACCGTCAGTGAACATGTCAGAAGGATGCACATGGATAACTATCTACGGCAGTCCAGTGTGGAGTAGATTCACATGTCAGCTTGCCAGGAACTAACTGTTTGTGTAGACACGTCCTTAGTTTGAAGCATGTACGTTTGGAGAGGAGGTTGGGTCGTGTATAGAAACTCCACACTCTGGAACTTGGTTCAGGGTCAGTATTGGCTGTGATCCACTCGGGTTTAGGCCTGAGCAGACCTCTGCTGCATAGGACTTGTACTGGCCCCCTGCACAGGGATGAATTTCTCTCTTAGAGAGCAGCCCTCATTAGGAGGGAGCTATTCCAGAGTGGGACCCATCTGCTTGTCTCTGGCATCTGTCCAGATGGAATTAAAAGTCACGTGGCACATGGTGAAATGAGCTGTGGATAATGCTTTTGTACCCCTGGCCAATGTCCCCTCTGTCAATACAATAGGTGCTAATGTCCATGGCCACCCATAAGCCATTGCCGAATGCACAATGATTGCTCTTTGCTCCCACCTGCTGAGTCTGCAAGGCTGGTAGATTGTGCTACTCCATCTAATTAAAATACCACACATGATCCCTATCATGGGATACTTCCCAAGTGATTGTTTGCGGTTGGTAAGACTGTAATCAGCAGAGGCAGTACTTCTACCTGTTATTTGCATTATAATAATGGCCCAAAGACCCAATATATACAGGGCCCGGACAAAGACCTCTGAATATGCTCATTCACATATGCATATTTTATTACAGTAGTGCCTAGGGGCTCCAATTTTGCTAGGTGCTATATTACCTCATAGTGAGAGAGCGTTCCTACCCTGCAGAGCTTACAATATAAGTAGTAATGCTTCTCGGGTGTTTCTCTCTTCCCCCTACAAAAAATGTTTACATCAACGGTTTGGGGTTTTTCATTTTTGTTGAAGATTTTTCTTTGAATTATTTGGGGGTTGTCAAAAGACTGAAAACCTGAATGTTTCAGTTTCCACTGACCAATGAGCAAAAAATATTCAGTTTGAAAATGGGGGGGGGGGAATCAGTCTTCAGTTGCCGAAATCCAAAAATGTTCGATTTTTAGTGAAAAATCCAAAAATGTTTGGTCAAATTTTTCTTCAAAAAAGTCCCATTTTGTCCAAAAAAGCTACTTTCTGTTAAAAAAAACAAACCCACATTTTGATGGAAAATATTCAACCAACTGTGTAATCAATAGATAAGACAGACAAAGGAGAAACTGAGGCACAGAGAAATGTGATGACTTCTCCAGCTCGCAGAACAGGTCAGGGGCTTAGCTGGGAATAGACTCCAGGTTGCTTTAGTACCAGTCTGGTGCCTGATATCACTTAGGTGTGTCTGTTTTTGAAGGAGCAAGCAGGCGCTCCATCCCTTACCAATCTCAGCTCACAGGCCTCGTTGCTCATGGAGTAGAAAAAGTGCAGCTTTGCATTGCAGTCAGAGCAGTTGCATAGTAAAATGTCTGCGCATCTGCACTGAAGATGTCCGAGCTGCACAGTAGGAAGCAGTGAACAACCAGCTCTTGTGCGTATGCACACATACTAATTGGCATTATCCTGAGAACACCGAGCATCTTCCAGAGTTCGTTATAATTGGGTTTGTTTCATCCGGCCTGACTGAAGTTAATGATTAGAGCTGCAGTGAATCATTCAGCGTCCCCCACTGCGAGCTGTTCTGGTGAGGGAGCGCTACATAGCTTGGCCGGACTCCCACCACTTGCTCTGCCTGGAGCTGTGTGAGAGTTAGTGGCTCCAGTTTTCAGAGTGTCTATGTGAACTTCCATTTGGTTTCTGTTCACATGGGGTTCGCAGCCCAGGGTGTTTCGTTCTGAGTTTCAGGTTCTAATGAACTCAAAATCACAGAGCTGAAACCAGGGAATTGTATCACCTTTCTTCCCAAAACAATCAATCCCTTTCCAGCGCTGGTAATTTGGCCCCCGTTACGCTTTGAATCTGGACTTTTCTTGGCTCTGAACTCATGGAGCAGTGGGGCTCATTCCAATCTCAGACCTCCCTTTATCTACACCCCTGAGTGCAGACTCACTCTGAACTCTGGGGGCAGGCATAGGATATCTCTCAACCAAGAGGCAGATAGACTGAAACCTACAAGCTGGGAAGTGGTCAAATTGAAATGTACACACATGAGAAGCCAGCAGAGCAGGGTCCTTGTCTAGTTCATGGGACTGGGAGCAAGGCAGCCAGTGCAGGATAATAGTGCCATGACAGCATTCACGTTATGCCTGGTTGCATGAAATGGAACCACGGCAGATTAGGAGCTTCCATTCAAAACAGCATCACCCTGAAAATTTTGGGTCTGGAAAACTGGGCAGAAAACAGAGCTTCTCAGGGATTTCTGGGCCTCTGTGCAGCCATTTTCAGCTGGTGGATAGAAAACTGGCTAGATCATCGGGCTCAACGGGTAGTGACCAATGGTTCCATGTCTAGTTGGCAACTGGTATCAAGCGGAGTGCCCCAAGGGTCGGTCCTGGGGCCGGTTTTGTTCAATATCTTCATTAATGATCCGGAGGATGGTGTGGACTGCACCCTCAGCAAGTTTGCAGATGATACTAAAATGGGAGGAGTGGTAGATACAGTGGAGGGTAGGGATAGGATACAGAGGGACCTAGACAAATTAGAGGATTGGGCCAAAAGAAATCTGATGAGGTTCAACAAGGACAAGTACAGAGTCCTGAAGTTAGGACGGAAGAATCCCATGCACTGCTACAGACTAGGGACCGAGTGGCTAGGCAGCAGTTCTGCAGAAAAGGACCTAGGGGTTACAGTGGACGAGAAGCTGGATATGAGTCAACAGTGTGCCCTTGTTGCCAAGAAGGCTAACGGCATTTTGGGCTGTATAAGTAGGGGCATTGCCAGCAGATCGAAGGACATGATCATTCCCCTCTATTTAACATTGGTGAGGCCTCATCTGGAGTACTGTGTCCAGTTTTGGGCCCCACACTACAAGAAGGATGTGGAAAAATTGGAAAGAGTCCAGCGGAGGGCAACAAAAATTATTAGGGGGCTGGAACACATGACTTATGCAGAGAGGCTGAGGGAACTGGGATTGTTCAGTCTGCAGAAGAGAAGAATGAGGTGGGATTTGATAGCTGCTTTCAACTATCTGAAAGGGAGTTCCAAAGAGGATGGATCTAGACTGTTCTCAGTGGTACCAGATGACAGAACAAGGAGTAATGGTCTCAAGTTGCAGTGAGGGAGGTCTAGGTTGGATATTAGGAAAAACTTTTTCACTAGGAGGATGGTGAAGCACTGGACTGGGTTACCTAGGAAGGTGGTGGAGTCTCCTTCCTTAGAGGTTTTTAAGGTCAGGCTTGACAAAGCCCTGGCTGGGATGATTTAGTTGGGGATTGGTCCTGCTTTGAGCAGGGGGTTGGACTAGATGACCTCCTGAGGTCCCTTCCAACCCTGATATTCTATGATTCTGTGATTCTAATGCCGAAAAACAACGGGGTGTGAGAAGTGAATGGAACTTTTTTAAACTGGTAAGTTTCTGCTTGAACTTTGGGTGAAGCTTAAGGGATGCTTCTTATTTTATCTGAAATATTTTCCATTTCTACTTCAAAATCAAACAAAGCTGGTCGGTTGGTTCTTAGACTCAACGTTATCCCTTTATTAAAGGCAGCAGAGACTTCCCTCTCCCCAATAATTAATTAAAGCTCATGAACTTGAAGAATTTTTTCCCTTTGAAAGACAGATTTCTACTCGAACAGATTTTCCTCCAGCTCTCCCAGCACTTAATGTCTGTACTTGAAAAGATCTGTCCGAAATCTTCATTGCGCCTGAACAAAATACATAATGGGCTGAATTCCGCCCTTTGGGTTGCTCCACTGAGTCCAGTGTGTTAGCCAAGGTTGTAGCAGGTTCATCAACCTCTGCCTGAGGCCCAGCCACCACTAGAGACTGGAAAAAGCGCTACAGTGAGCGAATTACACGCTATATCACAACAGGGTTAAATTCGGCCCAACGTTTCTATTTGTGATGTAATAGTGGAGGGGACAAAGGATAGTTAAGCACGGGATTGAGAGCTGTTCTGTTTGTAACTTTGTTTCAGACTTCCTATGTGACATTGGGCAAGTCACTTAATCTCTCTGTGCCTTAGTTCCCAATCTGTACATTTGAGATAATAGTACTTTTTTTTCTCTGTTTCCTGCAAAACCCATATGGTCAAAAAGGCAAAGACCATCTCTTACTATACATCTGCCCTAGTACAATGGGGCAAGATTCTTGGTTTAGGTGCTCCCATAATACAAATCATAATAATAATTAATAATAATCTGTACCTCCATTTTTCCATCATGCAAAATGAAGATAACACACGTGCTGCACAGAGGAGAGCTGGGGTTTAATTCGTGAATGTCTGTTAAGAGCTTTGAGATCCTCGGAAGGCCCTAGAGAAATTGCAACGTATTATTATTAGTCTGTTTTTCTTTTACAGTGTGATTGAATCAAAACTGAATTTGCACATCAAGGAGGTTGCAAGCAACTGGTTCCGCTCATTACAGGCAGGACAATACTCCTTGTGGATATCTTAATCACCGTTCACACAAGCCGTCCTGATGCCGGAGATAAAGCTCATCATTTCCCCAGGTGATTTTTGCAAAGCAATAACAAGGCTGGTTCTGAAGGATTTGGCTTCCTTTGCTGCTGACTTTTTCCATCACACCTCCTCACGCTCGCCGAAGGAGTTCTGGGGAACAGCATCCATTGGACCGGATTCTCTGCACCTTACTTCACAGACTTCTGTGCGGTTACACAGGTATACAGCTGCCACGGCCAATGTGGGGACCTTTGTCTCATTTTGCTTATTCCCTTCCCTGCAGTGTGGTATACAAAGTGCCAGGGTGGAGAGTAATTCAGCCTAATAAGGCTTAAACTATTCAATACTCTAATGGGGGAGCTGTTAATGGCTCCGTTTGTTGCACTCAAAACCTCATAAAATTCCAATCAGCCAAATTTTACAGCCTTTCAATGGACTCTGATTTCCACAAGCCGAGGAGCACCATGAAGAATAGCATTTTAATCCGGGAAGAGCCTGCCTTGCCTGCAGCCGGTTGTGACGGGGCTGCATTTTAGTGGCTGTTGTTGGTTTGTTTTTTTAGCACCCTGTTTGGCTCCAGCTCACAGAGCTGTTGCTTTCTTTGATAAGGATCTGTCGGATCCTACAGCCCTGTGGCCAATGACAGCAGATCACACCCGGATGGAAGGAGGATCTGCTCCATCGGAATCACTAACTGCTATACAACTCCCTCTGTAAGACAGCCAGTCCCAAAATTACAATCAGGGCTAGGTGACAATGAATTAATGTGCTAGCATTTTGCTTCCAGGGGCCTGGCTGCAACTTTGCCTGTAGAGTCCTTCCTAAATGAGAATGAGTTCACTGTGTCTCATACCGGTCCCTGGTGGATGTTTGCCCCCATCACAAAGGCAGCTTGCCAAAAAGGTCGGTCTCTGCACACAACTCAGGAGAGGGCCAGGTCTGATGCAGATCAAGGATGGGGTGTATTGAAAGAATCATGTGCTGAGGGAAGCCTGTTTCCATTATGCACCTGTGTGCTCAGAGCTATCAGACTCTCACTTTCAAGGCACTACAGTAAATCCATAAAGGTATTTTAGCAACGAGATAAAAAGGGATGATCAGAAATATTCGGGATTATGGGCAATCTGTATTTTTATCTATTGGAAGAATGCATGGTGCCATTTATCATGCATATAGCTCCGACTGAAGATAATAATGGCCTTAACCCTTTCTTCAACCTTAGGAAGTTCCTATACATTTACTCCATGAAATGAACTCCCATCTGGCACTTTCTTATACCTTACTGACCCTTCGTGCACTCAGCGCTCCACTCTGTCCTTCCAATTCCCTCACTACAATGCTAGGTTCTAAACCTGTCCCCTCTCTGTTGGTTACTGATGGGAATCCCAACTAGAACTGGTTAGAAAATGGGCTCCCACCTCTCCTCCATGGAAAATTTCAGTTTTTCACCCAAAAGCCCAAACCCCAAAACGGCTCCCCTCTCCCCCCATTTTTGTTTTTGTTTTCTCAAGGAAAAAATGACATTTTTGGAGGCAAGCAGACACTTTCATTTAATCAAAATCCCAATTTGCCATAGAAGAGTCAACCAGAATATTTTCAACCAGCCCTAATCCGAACCTTCTACATTTTAGCAAATGAAACACAGATGATTAGCGTGACCATCTATAAGCTACTGAGGGGTGTAATCGCCCTGTGAAACAAAGAGGTGTCCAGTCATTGAGCATAATGGATATTTTGTTTGCTTTTGTTTTTCAAGGGATTCAAATAAATCCAAAGACTCGTTCGGAGATTTAGGCAAAACTAGGTGTGAGGTGACTCGAGCAGCTCGGGCTAAGGGGTTGTTTAATTGCGATGGTTCGGCTCTGACTAGAGCCCCAGGTCTGGGGCCCTCCAAGCTCACAGGGTCCTAGAGCCAGGACTCCAGCCGGAACCCGACAGTCTACAGTGCAGCCCCATAGCCCAAGCCCCATGAGCCCGAGTCAGCTGGCATAGGCTGGCCGGGGGGTTTAACTGTGGTGTAGACATATCCTGTGAATCAAACCAGTTTCACTAGAGGCTTGGGGTAAAAACTTGGCCCATAGAAATCAATTGCAAAATTCCCATTGACTTCAGTGGGGCCAGGCTTTCATGCTTCGACTAGGTTCTCTTGAAACTCAGCCTAAGATTGCCCAAACGTTTGTGAACTTTTTGGTAAATCTGGCCCAAGTTTTCGGTCTCACTACAACAGGCTCTGAGGAGCAGCGATGACAAAAACAGAGTCAGCAGAATTATTGAAGAGAGGGGATAACAAGGAATAATGTGCCTGTCACTAAAAAATGGGGAGTACTAGATTAGACAGCAGCAAAAAACCCTTCTAAATCAGAGTAAGACGGCAATGGATTAATTTACCAGGCCGTTCCTTGAGGCTTCATTACTAATGTGAATCAAGCCTGATGTAGGGTTGCGGCTTTGGATAGCTAGTAGGTGGCGAAATGGACTATGCTACCGAAGCAATTATTGCGAACACTATCATCTCTGAATTTAACCTCCTCTCAGATTTAGCACAGTCATCTCTGCTGTGCACCCTGCTGACTTGAGGAAGTGCTCCTACCCTTCTCACAAATGGTGTTGATTGCACCATTAATAGATTAATATGCATCCGAAGAAGTGGGCTATAGCCCACGAAAGCTTATGCTCTAATAAATTTGTTAGTCTCTAAGGTGCCACAAGGACTCCTGTTCTTTTTGCGGATACCGACTAACACGGCTGCTACTCTGAAACCTGTCATTAATAGATTGTTGGTAACTTCCATGTAATAATGGGAATCTATTTCACCACTGGCTATGTGAGCCAGCCTGCTCCTATATGGAGACTTGCTCGGGGCCTGATTCTGCTCCCACACGGCTTTTGCCCATTAATGTTGATGGAGTCACTCTTGCTTTACCCCAGTATCTGTGAGAAGAATCAGGAGTAAACACTCTATCTGCCACATTCTCGCTTGGTGTAAAAGGCACTGCTGCATTGACACCAGCACAGAACTGGCCCGGTATATGTCCACACTGGGGAGCAGGCTTCACTCCTCACCCACCTGCTTCTACCTGGAGGGGTTAACCCGATTTTCACCCTGCCCACTCCCTCGCAGGTTCAGCTAATAGTTGGGATTCATCTGACCTAGGCTCCATATCCGCCATCCCTTGCCCTCATGAAACAAAATCCGAACCGGAGAGAAGCTGAAGCTCCCCGTATCAAGCCCACCGGTGTGTGTCGTTCAGAAGTCGCTCAGCCTTCAGTGCTTTTGCAATCCCGTTAGCGCCCTGGACTCAGCTCACTAAATTCAGTTTAATAAATGCCTAATGAGGGGGTAACAGCCCCTTTGGTTAGTTACAAGCTCAGGAACGTGCCACTTGGTTTAAATAATTGATCATCCAGAATGCAGAACTCGGGGGAAAACCCCATGAATGACTGACGGGCAGCAGAGTACGTCAGCCCAGCGGGGAGGGACACAGTGACTGAGATAGGACTGCAGGCTTGTCTACATGGCAAGTTACTGTGCAGCAAGCCAGGGTGTGTATGTACAGCCCACCAGCTTGCTGCTCAGTGACTCACCATGGACACTGCTTCAGCGCACTGAAAGTCCCAAAGTGCAACTTGGCGTCCTTCACCCTGAGCACTACAGCACCAAGCTGTACACTGGCTCCTTCACTGCGCTGTAGCAGCATCCCTGTGGTGAGCTACTTTGCGCTGTATGTTCACCCCCTGGCTTGCCGTGCACTAACTTGCTGTGTAGACAAGCCCTCTGAGACTGCGTGTGAGTGAGTGACTAATGTTTTCAGCAACACTACGAGCCATTTCCATGGTGAAGCGTGAAAGAATCCTCACAACAGACTTCTGAAGTTGGTCTGTATTATTATCCCCACTTTACAGGTAGGAAAGCTGAGGCACAGAAAGTAAATTTCTCATCTGAGGGAGGGAGTGCCAATTTTCCAGTTGGAGCCGGGGGTGTTCCCAGAGAGCTTAAACCACTGGCCGTTGAGCCTTTGAACTCATGCCTTTAGTACACAAGTGAGGCATGAGAGAATTCACAGCCAGTTTCTTAAAGGCCCTAAATGAAAAATATAAATGCCACCCACCCTGAATTTTTCACCCTGGCTGCAGCTTGACTTTATGCTGGTCCTTGGTGGTGAGTGACTTGGCGATATTTGAGGCCTCTTCTTGACAGGTTTCTGTGCTCTGTTATCACCCCTCTGTTAGGGCTTGCAGTAGGCGTATCTCAGGGTCTCAATCCTGCACTTCTTGCTTGGGCAACTTTCCCACAAATATTCCTTTAAATGACTCCAACTCAACCTGCCATGGGTGGAGGTTGCACAAGCTGTCGACCTAATCTTTTTCAACATGTTCAAATGTAGAGGTAAATTTTCTCCTACAGAGACTTGAGCCCAGATGCTCAGAGGTATTTAGGCATTGAAATCCATGGGAGTTAGGTGCCTATATACCTTATGGGATCTGGGCTTTTATGTCCAAGTGTCTGATTATGCCAAGGCATCAAAATCCACCTCTGCTTCCCTACACACTCAAAAGGTAGCCAGTCCAGTGGCCAAGGCCCTGCCCTGCCCTGGGAGTGAAGAGATGTGAGTTCTATTCCCAGCTCTCTGGGACCAAACAGGTCACTTCTCTGAGTGTCAGTTTCTACATCTGTAAAATGAAGATAATGAGACTTCTGTGCTTTCTAGGGCAGTTTGGCACCTATGGATGGGAGGACAAAGCTAGACGAGCTAATGACTATTATTCTGATCGTCATGGCTTCAGTCTTGGACTTGCTTATTTTATATCAAGCAGCTAACCTGTATCCCTGTATTAAATTAAAACCTGCTGCTAGCGAGAAGGTTGGTGTGGTGATCTATAGCAGGATGTCACGTGCACACGGCGCTGTCCTCCCCCACCTCTGAATAGTTATGCCGGGTATATTTTCAATATAACTTTTATCTTGACACCGACGCTTTAAAAACAGACGTGATGCAAGTGATTAAAGAGATTTAGAACGTAGTTCAAACCTGGCCATTTTTGTATGATTTGAAACGTGCTGAACAGGGCAGTGGAGTGAAGGAGAGATGAGCAGACATACTCTTGATTTGACGGGGGGACGGGACAGAACAAATACTGCAAGCCTTTTCATTCTCATTCTTAGCACCTCTTTTGTATTCCAAAGCACATCCCTTAATCCTCAAAACAGCCTTCCGAGGCAGATAAATATTCTTAGCCTCACTTTACAGGTCAGATAATTGAGGCAGAAAAAGTGGTGAAGTGACTTGCCCAAGGTCAACAGGAAGGCAGTAGCAGAGCTGGGAATAGCCCCAGCCCCAGGACTGCAATAAGAACTGGTGGGACAAATCCAGCTGGTCTTTTGTGAACCAGAAGATGTGGAACCAGGATTTTCCCACTACTAAAGCCAGACAGGCAGCTTGGGAGGAGAAACTACTCTCTGAACTTCATGCCCATTTCCAGAGAAGTTCTGTTTGGACGAATATCACATTGTAAGGGAGGACATCACTTCTCTCCCAAGCTCCACTCTATCGGGTTTGCTTGCAATGTCATGTAATAACAGAGCAGATTCCTTTCCAGAATGATTATTTTTAGAGATAGGCCTGAGCAGCCAAATTTAGATTCAGATCTAGATGTGAACTTCCCCAAATATCAGGAGCTTTTTGGATCAGGGTTTAGCTTTGGTCCGTTATAGACAAATGGGGCCAGCCATGATGTTCAGATCCAAATCTGCCTCTGAACCTACCCAGGATTCAGGGGTGGTTCAGATCTGGGCTTGTGGATTCAGTCCCATCTCTAGTTATCACCACCCAGTGGCCAGTAAGGAAGAGGTTAAGGTCAGGTGGAAAATTACCATCCGTGAACAAGCAGGGCACAGAGAGTGAAAGGAATGAGAATTCTGCACTCAGCTGGAGTGAATTGCTCCATTAGGAAGGACAGGAATGAACTCAGCTGGGGTTAATGGCATCATTAGAGGACTCAGACATTATAACAGAGGAATCACCGAGGACAGCTGCTTTCTCTGAGTTTGAGGAAGCATTGGGGACAGATTTCCCTTGTTACTCTCATTCCTGTAGTGAAATTTTGGAGGGAGAGCAGCCTCTGCATTTTTACTGGCTCTGGCTACTAGAATCCCTTTGATTTTGTCATTTGCATCAACTCTCTGAACCTAAAGCTTCTCCCTCTGCCCCTTTCTCTACTTACCTGGCCTTCCTCAACATGAATTTAGCTAGTTATAGTGTCAGGGTGTATGACATCTCTACAGCGTTATTCCAACAAGGTCAAATACACGCTTTGAGAGGACTGAAGGAAGAGGTAGAGTAGCCCGACTGTGGGGAAGGAGGACTTCTAGGCCATAGGTGCCACTCAGAACCAAGCCTTGCTGTAAATTTTAACTTGTGGGCCTTTCAGTGGCTTCTGAAGCACGGAGGGGAAGCATTCTAGCAGTGGCTAAAGGATAGACTTGGGGATCAGATGATCAGGGTTTCTGGTTCTGCTACAACCTAGACCTGCCCCAGGGCACTCTGCATTTATTACTGTTTGTGTTACCATGGTGCCTACAGGCCCTGCTCCAAAGAGCTTAGCAGTCCAACTATAGGACAAGAGACAACAAGAGGATAGAGCCAGATGGCGGAGTACAAGGAAACAATGAGGCAGAATTGGTCAGCATGATGTCCAGTGGTCTCTGCACACCTCAGCAGCCGAAGTGTTGTCAGGTGTTTTTTTGTCGGGATCCCAGAAAAGTGCTTTGAGGAGGATAATGAGGTTGGTTTGTGGGTGTTTACGGGGAGCTCCTCTTTGATTCTTGTGCGGCAGGTGTCACAGAAATGCAGTGGTAGTGTTGCCCTGCGATGGGGAGTCAGCCTCGAACACTGTTGCATCTCGTGCTCTTCACGCAAATATAATGCGAAGGAATCATAAAGGGCACAGTTGGGTCCGAATAACCATATTTACTAACTTCACACAATAGGCAAGGCCTAGGGCCTTACATACACTGCTGCTTTGGCAGGGCTCTGGTGGCTTCTGGAGCACAGAAAACAGCGAGGGCCACTAGCACACTGACAGACTATTTTAGAGAGGAACTACCCAATTCCTATATGCTACAAATACCATGTGCAGCACCTACAGTTGGACGCCATGCTCTTTTGCTACCTGCCACTGCTAGAAGGCATGGCAGATACATCCCAGCTCAGAGAAGCAAAGGGCCATCCCAGCGAAAGGGGCTCTGTGATGTAGTAAATTCTGCAGAAAAAGGAACACGCCCGGGGCTTTGAATTTCTGCGGATCTGTGTTGCATGAACACTCATACAAGTGCCACAGCCAGGCTCTGTGCTTGGCAAACAAGTGCAGTAAAAACAGCAGCTGGCGTTTCCATCAAGGGCACATAGGGAAGGAGGGAAGAGAGAGATGCCAATGTGCATATCAAGAATTGTAGAAAACACACTAAAAAAGTCATTGCAAATCCGATCACATTGAATTCTGCGCTTCAAAAATTCTCCGACATCTTCCTAAACCCTCCTCCTAGTGGGGTAATTAATCTGGGTGATTTGCACAGCACCTACCACTAAGACCATTTTCACGTTTCCAATGAGGTTTTAAGGATGTTGCAATCGAGAATCTCTTATAGAGGAGAGGAGGTTATGGAGGCAGGAGGCTGGAGTTGGCGAGATACTTGAAATGAGCTCAGAGCTACCCTACCATGCTACCACATGAATGGTGCTATTGTTTGAAAATCAGTCCAGCCACACACTATGCCAAAGTGCCACACCCAGGAGACCCTCCTCATTTGCAGGAAATGAATGTTTTTTGTTTTATTTCAATGTCATGGCGACAGTTTTAACATGTGGCAGAAATAAGGAAACAAAGAAGAGAGAAAAATGCAAGGATGGGGTACCAGATCAAAAGATGGTTTCAGAGTGGTAGCCATATTAGTCTGTATCAGCAAAAAGAATGAGGAGTACTTGTGGCACCTTAGAGACTAACACATTTATTTGGGCATAAGCTTGCGTGGGCTAAAACCCACTTCATCAGATGCATGGAGTGGAAAATACAGTAGAAAGATATATGTCAGAAGATTTCAGTTAACAGTGGATTTGGAGTTTTTTGTGCATGCAGTTAACAGGAAGTTTGACACACTATTCATAGATCATAAGACCAGAAGGAACTAGCTGATCATCTAGTCTGCCCTCCTGTGGAACATGCTGTAGAATTTCACCAGCAGCCCTTGCATTGAGCTCAGTAACTTGTGTTTGACTAAAACAAATCTTCCAAAGAGGCATCCAGTCTTAATATGAGGTCCTCAAGAGACAGAGAATCCACCATGTCCCTTGTAATTTGTGACTCACTCTCATTGTTAGAAATATAAGGGGGTAGCCGTGTTAGTCTGTATCTACAAAAACAACAAGGAGTCTGGTGGCACCTTATGTTAGTCTTTAAGGTGCCACCAGACTCCTTGTTGTTATTGTTAGAAATGCAGCCCTTATTTCTAACTTGATATTTTTCTGGCCAAAGACTCACTTGAAGCAGTCCAAAAATGTGTTTTCTCGAGTTTTATAGCACAATCTCTTATACTCTAGGCCCCATGCAAACTTTAACCCACAATCTTCAATATACAAATTCCAACCATTGTTATTAGAGCAGCCAAGTTATTGTCATTTGTTTCTGGGAGCACCTGCAATGTGCTAGGTGCTGTAGAAAAACAAAAGAAGGCTCAATCCCTCCCTTCAGGAGCTCACCACCCCCACTACACTCCCCCTATGCCAAGCACATCTGCCTCTAAACCCAATTCCTCCCCAAACGCGCAAGGGAAAAGACAGGCTTGGAAAGTCAATGCATCCATGCCGCAAGAGGGTTGCACCTTTCAAAACCAAGGGATCTTCTCAGAAGGAATGCCCTGCCCAGCAATCCCCAAATGAGCTCTAGTCAAGTGCCTCCACTGATCACAGCTGTGGCAGAGTCTCAAGGGGGGGGAGAGAAAAGGGTCTCTCAGGTAACCAGGCCCCAAACTGACAGCATCACTATTTGAAAGACCCCTGAAAATACAGCACTAGCCCTTTCCCTTGTTACTTTTGCCAATGGAGGGATCTGAAATGCTGAAATAAGACACCTAGGACAGGTCCATGTAAACAGTCTCCATGGTCTATGGAGATGACCGTTTGGCAGCTGTTTTGAGAGCAGTGTCTCCTTACCCCCAGTGCTCTCCATCCGGTTAACTGATCAGACGGTTGCCAAGGCATTCAAATGCTATGATAATGAACACAGTGTGAAAACCTAGATGGATAGATCTTGGTCCATCTTAGGGCTTTCAAGCGCAGGTCATCCAGTCAACCCTACTGTAAACTGCCCTCTTTGGTCTCTCACTCCCTGGCTGTTACCCTCCTTAGCCATCCACAACGCACTTCCCTAGGAGAGGATTCGCTTGTCCTTGCCCTTTGCAGCAGAACAAAGGTTTAGGTGCCTTCAGGCCCTCCGACCTCTGTCTGTTGCCAATATCTGCAGGGTTACTCTTCTCAGAGATGACAGACCTGGGCGGCACTTTCCAAACAGCCAGCAGATTTCTTCGTAAAACAAGTTGTATTTGAAGATCAAAAAAAAGCACAGAGGAAAATATGTTAAACAAAAGATAATAGTTCCATCAATGTACCTAAGGTTACATTGCCTGAATGCTAAGCCCAAGACAGGTTCTCAGATTCATTTAGAGAAGAACAAGCTTATATTCCCTTAGAAGCAAAGATCCCTCTGTTTGATCCTCTCTGTTTCTCGCTGAGAGCCTGTCATGCTGTTTCTCCTGCCTGCCTCCCTGTGGGAGTAACTGTCTCTCTTAAGAGGCCAAACTTCCTCTTGGTTCATAGACTCTCAAGAGGTAAAGTTAACCTATTTCCAAATCCTCTTTCATCTCTGGAGACTTCCTATTAGCTATCTACCTCCCACCCACTTCTACTAGCCCTTGATGTACTTATTGCGTCTTCACATAGGCCCAGTAATCAAAAGCGCATAGTTCTAGCATCATGTTGGAACTGCCGTATTCATAGGCTGTTAGTGCTTGTTCAGGGTTTCAGGAGAAACCATCAGCCTATTTCAAAGGGTACATGATGGACCAAACGCCACCTCCCTTCTTCCATGAGCCTTCAAATATATTTTAAAATTATTAAGTGGATCAATCCTATTTTGTCACCCCTCCCGCACACAATTACCTTGGAAGCCCATACAGTGTATATATACTGTTAGGGAATATAAGAGAGAGGGCCAGGCCTATTTCATGTCCATTAGCAATGTATGTAGCTACATGTGCTAAGAGAATATGGGCAATGATGCGTCTGGCTCCTGATAACTTCCAAGGGTCAGATGGGAATCCCCTCTTTGGCTGGCTGCTGTGTGAATTATGGGGGTGGAGTTACCTCCAGATACTCAGAGATAGCTCAGTGGTTTGAGCATTGGCCTGTTAAACCCAGGGTTGTGAGCTCAATCCTTGAGGGGGCCACTTAGGGATCTGGGGCAAAATCAGTACTTAGTCCTGCTAGTGAAGGAAGGGGGCTGGACTTGATGACCTTTCAAGGTCCCTTCCACTTCTAGGAGATAAGATATCTCCATTAATTTTTTTTTTTTAATTTTACTTGGTGTGGCTGCAGGCAAAATGCTAGACTTGGCCCAGCAGTCTGATTCCGGGTGAAAATATGTTCCTCTGACTTCATTACTTCTCTGGGTAACTGTCAATTTGCAGCTTCTGTGCGTTAAAATAAGCCATGTTCCTGCTATCATCAAACCTAACATCAAGTTGTCGAGAATGTGTCACTTTGTTTGCATGCATTAGAGAGTGATGGAACGATGCATTTGCCCACCGTGCAGCTGCAGCACCGCTTGCTTCTGCTGGAACGTGGAGTGAAACGACTGTCTCAGCTGTTATAATAATCCTGCAAGAAACACATTTCTGCTGTTAGTCTGACATGGTCTCCGACACATTGTGTCTCCTTTCAGCACGTCTCTTTTGGCTGGGGCACCAAGTATTTTAGGACTCGAGCAACATGTCCTAAAAATACATGTTTTAAAATAAATAAGCAACACATACATATACACACACCCACACGAGATGCTAGCATTATTAATACATAGCACATGCACAATTATGACATTTAATTAGGAACCCAACAATACCTTGGCCATACAGTGTTTTATTTAATATCCACAATCAAAATGCAGCCTTTGTCAGCTGGGAAAACATCTCGCTTCAAAAAAGGCTGGCGGTGATGAGTTCTCAGAGACAATTATTTGCTGGGGCTGTCGTGATGCGTTGGCCAACGTTGGGTGTTTGTGGAGGAGTGTCCCATTTTTGATCCTGAAAAAGCATACACAGTTGAGGGCTTATTCCAGCTTTTCCCAAACTAGCCGAACCTTTGGAGCACAAAGACCCATACAGGGAATCGTATCAAACAGGTCTCTGCGCTTTTGTTTCCGGTCCTGGCAGGAACCATCTAATAATCTTGGTTTGATTTGGGTGGCAAATGCCCAGAAGTTGGAGGTCAGTATTTTGTTCCAAATTGGTGCAATCTCTGGCCTCAGAGCAGATGCATCTTTAATTAGAATAGGTTGGCTCCCAGGCTACAGAAATGAAGATGGGCCTGTACCAAAACCCAGGATCTAAATGTTGCTAAATTTTGCAGGTGTTCCAAATTCAATCTGGAGCTGGATTTTTGAGCTTGCTCTTATGTGTAAAACATACCTCTTCCTCGTGGCAATTATAACTAATCCCACTCTCTTGCTCAGCTGCATTCGGACTTCACTGTGGATCAAAATTTAAATAAGGGATATATCTGATTTTAAATCTCTGATTTCAGCCCTCACTGGGGAAAACTCCCTTTTGGTGTGTGTATGTATAATATATATGTAGGCATATAATGCATCTTGCAATATAAAGGCTCTGATCCTTTTGATGAGATGGTATATTCTTTGGCTTGGCAGCCTAGCACTGGAGATACAGCATGTGGAACACAAAGGCATATAAGAAATCATAGCAGTGGCAATCCCCTCCTAAAATTTCCTTTGGGCATGCAATGACAATAGGCCTCCCTGAAGCTAGCCATAAGACTAATGCTCTGTCTTATAGCACTTAGGTGTCTAAGGTTGTATACACAGTCTCGATGTGTTCTGGCATCTTTTCTTAGACTCCTGGCAGACCTGTACATTTCATAAGAGCAGGACTATAAACACTTAGCAGGCTTTTGGGCTCTGACTTACTCAAAATGTACAATACGTATTAGTGTTTCTCCCCTTCTCTCTAGGACATCACAGTAATACAGAAAATACCAAATTTGGTCTTAAATATTCTCAGACTCGGGGAATGAAAATATGGTTTTGTGAGCAGCAGCATTATCACGGCATGTATTTAATACTAAATCACGGTGCTAAGTAGAGCTGGGGAATAGAAACTAACGTTTGTGACCATATCTGTGGATGAAAGCTCAGAGTTTGCTTCGCTATGCTTCACCGGCTCATCTGATTTTCTAGTTTGCAAATCTTCAGAGGCCCCGATAGATGTTAGCGAAAACGTTCACAAAGGCATCCTCCGAGGCAATCAGTTGGTAACAAATAGGCAGGATTGCTGGGGAAGATAGCACGGGATGGAGGTTACAGGTGAGCAGCTGTGGTATAGCAGGATGGTAACAGTGGTGGGATGAGCCTTGCAACAGAAACCGCGCAAGGAAGAGACGTTGGAGGGAATGAGACTAAGCGAGCAAATGACAGAAGGGTTGGGGAGGGGTAGCAAGCAGCGGGGAGAAAAGATGACCTCCTGAGGGATATGAAGAGTCTTAATAACTTGTGTAATTTTACTTTTGGGGCGCTCCACTGAGACAAGTTCTGGAAAAGAATGAGATTCCATCTCGATCTGGCAAGGCAGATGGAGAGAGCTGCATTATTTATTCATTTTAATTGTCACACCAGGATACATTAGCGAGTTGGTGCATCTCTGCTGCAGTCACAGGCCGCTCTCAGCTTACTACAGTTACTTATATATATTTTTTTTTTTACAGTTTTTGGTTTTAAAGGTTTCTCTAACCTTTATCTATACAGACTTTCTTCTTAGGCCCGGATCCTGCAGCTGAATTTTATTGGGGTTCTGTGCAGGCATGGGGGGTCCACTTGTGAGAATCAGGCTGCAGCATTGGAGACCAGAAAATAAGCTTGCATCCCTCCTGTTTATGTCCGCTCTCAGTTGTCACACATTTTCTCTGGCCTTGTTCTCCTGCAGCAGAAGGCAACATAACTGTCTTTTGTGTTCTTCTGCATCAGCACATCTGAGGAGGTGGCCAGCTCTGGGAATGATGGTGATTAGGCGAGGTGGAAGCAGAACTCACAACATGTTTGGTTTTGTTTGTTTTTTAAGTGTACATGCTGCTGTGTGTTTATCTTCATAAAGGCAGGTCGGAGAAGTGCCCCTGGCACTTGGAGCGGGAGGCAGGGAGTTTTGTAGTGGTCCTTAGTCACTGTGTGAATTCATTCCACAGTCTGGGACCAGCTTCCGAGAACGCTCTGTCTCTTGCACAGACCAGCTCTACCATTATCGTAGAAAGTGCATTCTTCCAGAAGCAGAGTTGTCAACCGCAGTCTTCATCCTAGGGCTCTAGGTGATCTTTGGACAGGCTGGGGCCAGGCCATGTGCACCTTGAAGAAGGACAGAGACCTTGAACTTGATTCATTGTTCAATGAGAAGCCAGTGTAGAGAGTGGGCAGGTTTGGTGGGCTGGCAGTAGCCCATGTTTCTGAGGAGATGCTTCAGGAAGGTGCGTGGACTCCATTATGGAGAATTATGTAATATAACTTATCCAAAGGGGAAGTTTCTTCCTGACCCCCATTAGTTAGAGGTTGGTTTATATCCTGAAGCATGAGGGTTCATATCCTTTATGCATTTTTTACCCTGTGTAATGTAACTGGGTGGGTTTTTGGTCACAGAGATGTTTGGGGAATGGTGGTTATACATCCACATGCCCGTGTTCACATGCAAACAAGGGAATTCAGGCACTGACAAAAGTACTTGCCATTCATCATTTGTTGTTCACAAGTTTTTATTTGTTATGCATTATCCTCCCATCACTAAGTAGCTGCAGCATATTTCAGGGAGAGAGACACTGCACTCTCTCCCTCTCACTGGGATTTTAGTTTTGTTCTTTCTTGATTTATTGTTTTCCCCTTAATCTAAAATAAGTCACTCAGGCTGAGAGAACAGGCTTGCTCTTTCTATTTGGAAAACATGACATTAATAAAGGAGGTTTTGTTCGGCTAAACTCTTTTCCTTCCATGTACCAGCACTTGCTGACTTGGCATACAAGGACGATACAGCCTTCTGGCTCTGATAACTTCATCTGAGTCTCTAGGAAGCCCAAGAAGAAGGAACATTTTTCTTTCAACTATGCACCGAACTGGCCTGGTTTCACCCTTCTGCAATAATAATTTAAGATTCTCTAAGGGAGAAAACCCATTTTCAGCAGTGTGGAGGAATTTCTAATGATGAGGATCTTTCATAGCACAGTACAGTAGCAAGAATACACTCCATTAGTATCCAATCTCCTCTCACAGAAGCTCCTGTTAGTCCCTTCTGCCTGTCCTCCAAAGACTTTAATAGTGATAAGCTTAGAGTGCAAATTGCACTAGTCACTAATAAACAGGTTCTTTTACTCAGACGGCAATGCCAAAATGTTATTGAGTTGGAGATTGGTGAACCACACACAGAGACTGAGTTTTATGTAGTAAAGGTGAGTATAATTGAAATGATAAAAAAACAGAATAATAAGTACAGCAAAATATGACCCCTGAATCGTACATACTTAGTCTTAGGCTGGCACAAGATAAAGCAATCCCCCAGTGCTGACATATTTATAACCTTATGGAAACCCTTAGAAACAGAGATAGATGACACAGTTACCGGAGCACACCACAAGAAGAGATGACATTTTGGGCTGTTGCCACTCCGTCACTTCCAGTTCCCATCTGTGATCATTCATGCATCAGGTTTTCATAGAACCATCAGGCTAGAAGGGACTGCAAGGGTCTAACCTCTTGCCAAGATGCAGGATTTATATAAGGTTTCATAGCCCTTTTTCATACATTTACGTATCAGTGACCATATTTACTTAGGTCTTGGCCCTTTACCCAGAGGTTGCTTTCCAAGTACCCATAATCAGAGTTCCGATGGCTGACATAGTTATTTGCATCAATACTGCATTAATACATTTCCCAGTGTTTCCAGTATGTTAATGAGTCTAGCCTTATGGTTATACATACTAAAAAATACCCTAGAAATATGTTATTTCAAGAATAAACTGGTTTTTTTTACGGTAAGTTGCTTTTTCAGGTTTCAGAGTAGCAGCCGTGTTAGTCTGTATCCACAAAAAGAACAGGAATACTTGTGGCACCTTAGAGATTAACAAATTTCGTGGGCTACAGCTAGGGTGACCAGACAGCAAGTGTGAAAAATCAGGATGGGGGTGGGGGGGTAATAGGTGCCTATATAAGAAAAGACCCAAAAATTGAGATTGTCCCTATAAAATCGGGACATCTGGTCACCCTAGCTACAACCCACTTCATCAGATGCATAGAATGGAACATATATAAGGAGATATATATACACATACAGAGAACATTAAACGGTGGGAGTTGCCCTACCAACTCTAAGAGGCTAATTAATTAAGATGAGCAATTATCAGCAGGAGAAAAAAAGCTTTTGCACTTACTGTTAAATATTGCTAAATCTTATAACCTTAGGTTAAGCAGTCATGCGAACTCCTTTGCTATCAGAACTACTAACAGGCCTTGCAGGCCTCAGTTTATTGCAAAGCCTATCTTAGTTATTTTACATACTCTTATGTTTCCCTCCTTGCATTACAGGTCTAATAGCTTCTATTTTGCTAGCTTAACGCATTTTTAAAATGCCCCAGCACAGGATATGTAATTTCATCTTGCACCCTAAGATCAGGTCAGGGGTTACAGATCAACAATAGATCTATCTCCACAACAGCCAGATATCAGTCCATCTTTTTTCCCAGGAGACCAGCGCAGCCTGAATCACTCTGTTCCCGCAGATCTCATTTAGCAAGAAGTTGCGATAATGAGCTCCTTGTAACACAGGGTGCTTGTTTTGACTTTGGCTGCTGGAAAAAAGCTGGGCAGGGCTCTCCAACCAAGAGAGAGGATGAGGAGTGATGATACTCTTGCGTTACAAGTAGCTGCTTTCAGAGGTGGTTGCTCTCAGAGTTTATTAACATGGGAAATCTGTGAGGGGAGGAAGTACCCAGTGTGTCTGTCAAATGTCTAACAAATTTATTTGAGCATAAGCTTTCGTGGGCGACAGCCCACTTCATCGGATGCATAGAATGGGACATATAATAAGAGTGTATATATATATATATATATACATACAGAGAAGATGCCATACCAGCATCTTCTCTGTATGTGTATATATATCTCCTCACTGTATGTTCCATTCTGTGCATCCGATGAAGTCGGCTGTAGCCCACGAAAGCTTATGCTCAAATAAATGTGTTAGTCTGTAAGGTGCCACAAGTACTCCTGTTCTTTTTACAGATACCGTCTAACACGGCTGCTACTCTGAAACCTGACAAATGTTGTTTGTTCTAACTGTACTACAGCCATCCCGTTACTCTGAGATAAGCCAACTGACTTCACAGCTTCTTAATTTTAAGGCCAGAAGAGACCATTATGATCATCTAGTGTGACCTCCCGCATGACACAGGCCAGAGAGCCTCACCCAGTCATTTTGGAATCAAAGCCCATAACTTCTATTTGAGATAGCACATATCGTTTAGAAAGGCATCCAGTCTGGATTTAAAGACTGCAAGTGATGGAGATAGCTCTGTCTAGGTGTTTATATGGTGCCCACAATGTCTGATTGCCACACAAACATTAATCGAGTCATCCTTGCACCTGGCCTGTGAGGTAGATAGGAACTGAGGCATAGAAAGACCACGTCATTGGCCCAGGGTCATTCAGGGAATCTGTAGCAGGGTTGGGAATTAAACCTAATTCTTCTGATTCCCAGTCCAATGCCTTAATTATAAAAGCAGCCTTCCCGCTCCTGAAGTTAGAAATGCCCTTGGAGCCGAACCACCCTGCCCCCAGACTTTAGGGTGTTTGGATCTGAACTTGGCAGCTAGGGGCCATCTTAAGCTGTCATCCGTGTGGATGATCTTCTACCTCTTTCACACTTTCCCTTCCCAGCAACTTACTGACCCCTCTCTGTCTGCTGTTCCCTGGGCCTGCGTGGTCTGATAAGGCTGTCATGACAACCTAGTCATAGCTCTGTGTCCCATGATCTGCTCCTCCCAGAATCTCCCCAGCAAGGGAGAAGTCAGTCAGCGAGGCCAGCTATACTGGTGAGACGCTCCCATGGCCAGTGACTACTTTCTAGGCTCTCAGGTAGCCCCTGCTGGGCAAGGCAATGGGTGAAGGAAGAGAAGGATTTTCCGGCAACTTCTGAAGTTCCACTGCTGCTTTTCTGAAGCCTCTTACTGGTTGAGAGGCAAACCCTTAGGGATCGTTACCTACCATCACACCACCTCATTAGCCACTGTGAAATACTTTCCTCTGAAGGGTTGTGATAAGAAATGAGGAATATAATAACAACAACACATAGCTCTTATATAGCCCTTTTCATCAGTAGACCTCAAAGTGTTTTACGAAGCACTCCGTATCATTATCCCCATTTTACAGATGGGCAAACTGAGGCCATGGGGTAGGGCAGTGACTTGCCAAGGTCACCCAGAAGTCTGAGCCAAAAATAGAATCCAGGTGTCTTGAGTCCCAGTTCCATGCTCTAACCACTTGGCCGCGTTGCTAGGGAGTGCATGACTGCTATGCAGCATTGTGCCCCTGATGAACACTAGTGTTTTCACTCTGATCAGGACAGCAGTGAACATTTGGGCGGGTTAAAAACGAAACCAACCACCAGCAAAGGCTGGCTGTCAAACTAGCTCAGCTGGCAGCCTGGCCTATATCCCCCGGGAAGGCATTATTTAGAGGGCAGGAGCTTTTAAATAATGTCTCCCGCCCGCGTCCAATTTGGACACTGTTTAAATCTACATTCTGTTAACGAGCCTAGCACTACATCTCCCCCATTCATAACGGAAGAGATTTATAATAAAATCATTACAGGCAAAGCAAATGAGCCACGGCTCCTTTGGCTGCCTTTGTCGGCTCAATGAGGGAACACAATTTATGAATTTGACAAATCCTCCCCCATATAATGTTAAGACCCATATAACACTCAGATGAGTAACTCCCCGTTTCCCCAAGTTTATTATGCTGTGCAAGAACAATCGCGGGGAGGCGGCTTCAGAGAAATCGCAAGAGTTAGAGGCACGGTTTGAGCAAAGTGTTCACCTTCACTCCCCTGGATGGAAACAAAGAAGAAACAAATTACCAAGGTGAAAAGAAGAGGAGGGAGCGTACTAGTTAAAATATTCAGCGCCGCATTACTCCACTGCACAGGTCTGGAACACATCACATTCACGTCTAATTGCCTACAGTGAGGAATGAGATTAGCATTGTGAGCAAAGCTCTTCTTGTTCCTCCTCTGGTATACAGGTTCTGCCCTAGGCATGGAAACATAGGTGCCATGAGCTCTGTTGGGTCTCAGCTCCTCTCTACTGCCCATTGGGAATCCAGCTACCTCTTCCACCAAAAGGAACTTGTGTTACTAAGAATGGTGTGCCACCAGTACCAGCACGTGCTCTTTAGTGATATCGTGCTTCGGAGAGTGCTGAGAGATCGTGAATGAATGGGACATTCAGCTGTTTCTCCTTCCCACAAAAGGGTGGCTGGGGACTGGTTCTCTCCTTGTTTGTTTAGTCTTCCAACCCTTTGTGAGCACAATGAAAAGCTGTCTATTTGCTGGAAATGGGCCCAAGTCTCGATATTTAGGTCCAGATTTTGAGCCCCCTGAAGTTCAAGGGGCTTTGAGTCGAGGATTTTACTTCTGCTATTTCTATGATTTGATTGTATTGGGGATGTATGGAAATTCCAGCTGTCAGCCATGTGATCCATGCTGAGGCCTCCATCTCTCCCCATATAGAATGTTCTCTTTTGGTGTTGGGGACTCACAGAACCGAGCGTGGTATGTCTCTTACACGTGAAGTGTTCTGAGACCACACGCCTAGAGGGGATGTGGCACGGTCCCCATGGGGCCACGGTTCCATTCCAGACTGTTTTCATAGCACTTCTGTTATGACCGACATTCTTTAGATTCTCAAAGACCACCATTGAAATCACCTCATACACTAGGTCACAAAGGATTTTACAGGTCTACTGCATGGATTGAGGCCACAGTGAGCTTTCTGTAACACCTCCAAGCTAGACCTACCTTATGTGCATGAAATCCTATCTATGAATGCACAATGTCCCATGAGTCTGTGTTATACCAGGTTGCCACAGTTCAGGACCCAGCACATGCTGCATTATTTGTGCAATGTATTTGGTAATGAAAACCTGAATATTCTGTATCCTGTCTATGATGCCGCAGAAATGTAAAGACCAGGTCACAGGAGACGCAGCATGACCAAGGTCTGCATTGGACTTCTGGGAACTGAATTGTAAAACATGTTGCGCTAGGGTGTTGCAAACTATGCAATCTGCCAATTTATGGATGCCGGTTAGCCTGACATTAAGATTGAGTTTCATATGGCTCTGTGTGGTTAAAAGGCGAGACTTTTGTGTGCTGTATAAATGATCTCTGCCCTTAAGCTGTGATTCAGAAGCAGGAATGCTTGCAGAAAGAATGGGTTCTAAGTGAAGAGCAAAGAATATTTGCAGAAAACAAATTCCGAACTAGCAAACAGGAGCATTTAAACCAGAAACCAGACTCTACGAGTTCTGCTCATCCAGCCAGGCACCAGAAACAGCATCACATGACCAACCAACCCAGTTCACATTTGGAATATCTAATATTCATGGCGCCCAGATCGAAGACGAACATGCCATCCCCACAAAATACATGCCTGAGCCATCCCTCGTGGCCTGTGCGCTGAAAAGACTGGCAAGAGAGTTGGCTTTTCCAAGAATGCTGAGTAGCTACACTACTGCACCAAGACTCCCTGGACCTGCGTTCTATTCCTGGGCTAGCCAGTGCAGGGCCGCCCAGAGGATTCAGGGGGCCTGGGGCAAAGGGGGGAGCTTGTATTCACTGGGCAGCACTCCAAGTCTGTGGCGGCGGCATTTTGGCGGCGGGGGGGCCTTCAGTCGCTACGCGTCTTCGGCAGCACTGAAGGGCCCCCCGCCGCCGAAATGCTGCCAAAGACCCGGACCGCCGCCGGGTGAGGAAAGGGATTCTCGGCCAGGGCTCGCGGGGCCCCTGCGGGGCTCAAGGCCTGGGGCAAATTGCCCCACTTGCCCCCCTACCCGGGCGGCCCTGAGCCAGTGACCTGTTGTGTGACCTTGGGCCAGGCACTCCCCCCCTACACACACACGCACTGCCTTTGTTTCTCCTCCCACCTTTTGTCTTTCTTATCTATTCAATTTGTAAGCTTTCTGGGACAGGGCGGTACTTCTACTATGGCATGTGTTTATACAACGCCTACCATGATGCGGGCCCTGATCTTGGTCAGGGCTTTTAGGTTATCCCACAATATAGATAATGAATAATACAAAGATAACTCTTGCTGCCACGGGAAGTTGGCAATGGTGATGTCTGGCAAAGTAGAGGAAACTGGCATCTGTCGGCAGTAGGGTGGAGAGGCTGCCTGTGTTCCTTTCCTGTAATCATATTTCATTATATGTACATCATCACTCCTTGTAGCCTCTGTGGGGGAGGAAAGAGAGAGGATACATTGCAAAGCCTTTGTGAAATACGGTGGATCTTCATATTAGCAGCCTCTTCTCCTCCCTTCCCCTTGTCCCCCAGCCAGACAGAAAGGCTGGTGTAACCTGGAGTCTGAGAACAACCCCCATCACCAATGCTGGCAGGTACGGTTTCCAGGCGCTATCGCTTTTCCATTTCTGGCTGTGACAGGTGACTGCATCATCCTTATGGGGGCTGGGGGCTATTGCAAACACAGACTAGAAGGGCCTTATAAAAATCAACCCTCATGAGAAATCCAAGCCAATGAGTCAGAGTAAACTCTTTGTCCAGCTGAACTCTCAGGCCTTTGTTCAGGTAGATTTGTGTCTGTTACTAAAGATGTCGTGCATTTTAACTCCCTCGTACTACAGCACAAGTTGTGAGCAGATCCACCAATAACAGGCAGCCACAGAGGCCCAGTGGCTAAGCCAATTTTCATTCTCCTGTAAGATTCCAGATTGGATCCAGCTAGAGCTTGTAAAGAAAAGGCACCTCCCTGTTTTCAGTCCATCTTGGCTCTTCATTCCTCCCTAAGACAGTTCATTAAAAAAAAAAAGGTAAATAAAGTCAGATGAAAAGGCACAAGAAGCACAAGACATGCTTGGGGCTGATGAACAGACTGTATTAGGAACAAAGTCTAGTCCCTACAGGGAAGCTTTGCAGGTCAGAAATCTTCCCCTGGAGGGCACCGCGCATAGGCAGAGTCATTCCAAAGTCCATGTCCTGTAGTAGTTTCCATGGCACAGGAGGATCTCTGGTCCATTTGCACAGACCTGTTTCCTCTGAACATGCCCTTCTCCTCCCCACTCAGCCTGACTTCACCCCAGGCCACTCCTGCACGCTGCTGCAAATGGATCCCTGCAACGCACAAGCCTGCAGTGTGCAGGGACGCTGGCCATGACAGATGATCCCCTCATACCCAATGCCCTTCCTCCCTCTTTGGAAATTGCCAGTGAGACAATGGCGATTTCCTCCTATGCTTCAGGCGTGATTAGAAATTATCCGCTGAATTATCTCCTCAAACAGTTCTTGGTCTGTAGCTCACTCATGAACGTTGCCAATAGTCCAAATGGGAGGGGCTTTGATTGAATGCATAGGCCACAGGGGATATTTCTGATCCCGGGCTGGATCGGGATAACTCTTAGGCTCAGGCTTCAGGTAAGAATACACCATTTCAAATTTGGCCTGCTGCAAATATTCCTGGGTGTACAAGGAGGGCTGGATTGTGCAGACATGTCTTCCACTGGTGAGTGGTTACTCACCTATTCTTTTCCATGGGGTTACTGGCAGGAGTATGTGCTCCCCAAACACTGGACAGCTGAACCCTGAGTTTGCTATTTCTGCCAGCGTTCCTGTCAGTATTGCTAGAATATTCATGGAAAGAGCAAACAGGGCACAAACACAGTCCCGGCAAACTTGTCCCAATAGCCAGGCATCAGCAAGCAAAAGGTTTAGTTACCCGTATCATGAGAGGAAAAGCACGGCGCTGGTTCTGTCCTGCACTGTGACATGCTGGGAGAAATATTTCAGCCCCCACCTCCTTTCCCAGGGAGGGCTACGCTTCAGTAGTGAGTAAATGAGCCACATCCACATACAGATGCACTGGAAGGCAGACTCCCAAAACTGGCCACCTGAACTGCTCACAAAAGTCTTCATTTGCCCATGCAAACAGACATTTGCAGCTCTAAGTGCCCAGCTATGTGTACAACTGCAGGATCTGTACATGCAGTTTGGGGACTAGTTATGAACATGGGGTCCACCGGGGTCCAAATAGGGGGCTTTTTTTTTTAATTTTTTTTCCAAGGGGGAGTGAAAGGTGCTATCTAACTCAGGGATCCTTACTGGTGGTGTTATTAAGGAGCCACATCTGGCCAGAAATGGAAGGGTGGGCAAGTGTACCTTCCCTGAGGCAGGGCAATTAAATTGCTTCTTCAAGGACTTGTTCGCACTTTAATGTGAACGCTGTGGATTGCCTGTTCTGTTTATGTTACACTGAAATATATCTCACTTAAAGGCCAGAAGAAGCTTTGCTGCGCTTCAGATAATGTCAGTTCCTTGCAACGCTCCCAATTATTGCCGTCCCGGTTACTCTGCATCCACAAAATGTAACATAAAAAATGTTAGCTCACCATTCATCAGTGCCAACAAGTGAGATGCCTTTTGTATGCAATGAAAATCTACGGGCAGAGTTACAGCCCGCACAACATGCTACTGTCTTTGTTTATAGAAATAGTCTCTCTCCATTGTTTCACGAGACAGATTCAAGCAACTGCAGTAGGGAAAATATAATACAGGCATGGGGGATTGTTGTGTTTGAGCAAAGATCATTAGGAGTCTGGAGGCAAATTAGAAATGCCGTGAAGAACTGAGTTTTTACATGATTGATTCAATTGAGTTTAATTGAAACCACAAGAGCAAAAGAGTGAGAATTCTGTTTCTCATTGGCTCTGTAAAAACTCCATTTCTGCAAGGATAATTGTGTGTGTGTGTGTGTGTGTGTGTACCCTGCTCTCGGTTAGACAGAATCAGAACTGCTCAACTTTGTGCCATAGACCCAATACTACTATAAACTAATGGACAGTCTCCTTAACCTGAAATGGTAGAAGCCTGTGCTTTTGAAACTGGTGCATGTGAGTTCAATCCCAGAGAGGCTGAGTGATTCATCCAAAGTCTGACAGCAAGACAGTAACGAAGTCAAGAATAAAATCTAGATCTCTTGATTAAAAGGCTTATACCTTAACCACAAAACCATCCTCCGATCTATGTTATTTCTATGGCATCTCTCTTCCGGGTAGGTGCATTTGCATTAATGGGCTGTGTGAGGGGGAAGAAGATAGCTGGCACGATGGGATACTAGATTTAAAGTCCTAGATTTGAATCCTGACTTAGATGAAAAGTAAAAATGAATGTATTGCTCTATATTTCTGGTCTGACTGACACTAGAAGTCATGAGAAAGTGTAAAAAAGCATAAAAGGTTGAGGTCAATTGTTCCATCAGAACTGATTTGCCTAACATTGACAGTTCCACTTACGCTGTTGTTGTATGTCACAATGGCTCTATTGAGTCAGATGCTCTACCCCTCTGCACGTGCTCCTCGCTAGCAATATGCTGGCTGCAATGGCATCTTGGAAGCAATTTATGAAAGACATACAGGTGGAAAGCAAATCGGATTCCTGTCAGACAGTTCATTGCTCAGTGATCCATGTATATTTCAGATGTGACACCAATTTTGTTGTGAGGATCTGCTACACAAATGTTAATGAAGAACCCCTGCAGCGGGCTACATTCTGTCTGCACTGATAACTTACCAGGAGCCCTCTGCAAAGGCTTGGAAATGGAGGAAGAACTCTGGCCCCTGCAGAGGTCTGGCAGCATTTAGCATTTGCTTTTAGGTGGTAATGTGGGGTTCGCACCAATCTCAGGAGATCTGGGTAAGAAAATGGCTTTTCGTCACTAGGAATTCTCAGTCTAAGACCAAACAGATTCCAGCTCTGGTAAATTTCATCATGGTCCACAGCTGAAGGGATTCTACTTATACCATGCTCCTTCCAATAGCAAGCTGAGCACTGTTGTAAGCAGGGTCAGGTGATAAGTGCCCAGAAAGAGTGAGTTCTGAGCTGCTTAGGAACCAGAATTAGACCCAATGTCTTGTTGGTTGGTTGATTATGGTCTTTAGGATAAATTCTCTCTGCTGGATGTCTGGGTTCTTTAACCTTTAGGTAGATCAGACAACATTAGACTGTGATGTTCTTGGAAACATGTTACCTCAGCCATAATGCCTAATCTTTGAGGTGCACCTCTGCCTGGCAGTATGGAGTGCACATTCCTTGAGGGACCCCAGAGAATCATTTTTGTGGGGGTTCATGTTATACTAACTGATGGGCAATTCCCCAAAGAGTTGGCGTCTTCCTCTATGCACCCAACCCGCTTGGACTGGAAATGTCATGTAAACAGGATCCCAACAGGATGTCCCTCTCCCAGTTGGGTCAGGAATGCTGGGGCAACACCCTTTCTTGTGGTAATTGGGCAATTCCACTTCTATCTATCTGTGGTCTTATCCCCAGAAGCTTCCAATCCTGACTGTAACCAAAAGAACGGCAGTAGATTAGGAAAACGCCACATAATTTTCAAAATAAGTTAGCCAAACTTTCTAAACCTTAACAAAAAATCAGTTGAGTCTTAGGGTACGTCCAGACTACCCGCCGTATCGACGGGTAGCAATTGATTTATCAGGGATTGATATATCGCGTCTCGTTGAGATATATCGATCCCCAAACGCGCTCCCCGTCAACTCCAGAACTCCACCGGAGCAAGCAACGGTAGCAGAGTCGACAGGGGAGCCGCGGCTGTCGATCCTGCGCCGTGAGGACGGGAGGTAAGTCGGAATAAGATACCTTGACTTCAGCTACAGTATTCCCGTAGTTGAAGTTGCGTATCTTACATCGATCCAGTGTAGACCAGGCCTTAGTAGACGGTTTGGGTCAGTTCTTTCTTTCCCTGAACAAGTTCACCTATTGGATAGGTGCTCAAACACCATGGTGATGGTCACAGTATAGAACCTAGATAATATATATCCCCCCAAGCAGTTAGTCACAGTTGGGGATCCTTGGGACGTTCCAATTGGGGTTACAAATTGCTGATGGAGTCTAGTATTTGCTTTGATGCAGTCTTATTTATTTAGAAGAAACATACCAAGTCCTTCTCCTGTAATGCCAGAAGGATCCAGGCACAAAAAGAGCAGTTTCTTAGCTTATAGGCCCAACTTATTTCAGCCGGCACTCCCCGACTCAGCACCATTCTCCAGGCTTCTCCCATTGTCCCACCATGCTCATGGGCTGTTGCTTGGCTTTCTCTCTCTGCTCTCAGTCTCTTTCTCTTACATGTCTGCACCCCAGCCTGTCTTTCTCACAAACCCACAGACACACCCACCCAACTGGTCAGAGCAAAACTCTCTGCCCCCCTGGTGTTCGCTTCTGGGCAGACTGTAGTTAGGTTTTGGGATGTGGCCCCTTAACTGTCTCGTACAGCAATCTTACATGCAGGGCATGTTCACACGTCAGTTTCACTGAGGTTTTACTCAAGTCCTAAAACGGCAGCTTTTAATCCAGCTCATAACAATTACACATAATGGCCAGATCACCATGGATGGTGTTGCCCGTTAAAGCGCCAGAGTGGGAGCCACGCATAAATTCTATGCCCCTACTTTCCTATGAACCTCTTCTGTAACCTGCGGCAAGTCATGTCCCCTCTCTTGCCTCAGTTTCCCCATCTATACAAAAGGGATGATCATGCTGACCCAGCTCATGGACTGCTTGTGAGACTTCATGTTTCTAAGGGTATGTCTACACTGCAATTAAACAGCCCCTTACCCGAGCCCAGGTCAACTGGCATAGCCAGCCGCGGGTGTCTAATTGCAGTGTAGACATACCCTTCAGGGCCTGAGATCACGGGCTAATGCACTGGAAAGCAGGTCAGCGTTGCTCTCTCTCCTCTTCTCAAAGCTGCAGGGAGCTCTCCCTGGCTTGGATAAGCAACATTCCCCCACAACTCACGTTCTCCTTGGGTGGCATGAAGTGTGCTCCCGCATCCTGCCTCAATCCACTGAAACCTCCACTCGAGATCACTGGATGGCAGGCCCCGGGGAGGCACCAACGGCTCCTTATTACTATCCCCAGCTCCTGCCCATCTATCACGTGTGCAGTTCTTTTGTTTCCAAGGGCACTTTTAGGGTCCTGCACTTTTGTTCGGTCGCCTCCTGTGATCTTGGCTCCGTCCATGGTGGTGCGACAACCGAAGGAGATGTGGAAATGCAGCCACAGGGGGCTCCCATTCTAGCAATTAGGACTCATCAATTTCCCGGCATATGTGGCCTCCCATAGCCCCTTTGTCATCGGGATCTTTCCAGGGAGGAATATTAATGCCAAGCTATAGTATGGAATCCAGTTTTAACAGAGATTAAGAATAACGAGGCATCGGTCCCTCTGTCATTCCGATCTCAGCTGTTAACTCTGTGAGTGCAGGGAACTCACTATGTGTGTTTGCTGGTGCATTCACTCCCTGATTTTGCATGCTGCTGCAGTCCTATTTTAGTGAGCACTGGTGGAGTTTATACATCACCGGCGCTTTCTGCCTGCTGCAGGAAGTGCTCATCTGAGCGGGTAATTCTTAAATATAAGACTGCAGCGGGTTAGGGATTATGATAGTTTAGGCAGGCAGATGCCTCCCTAGATCAGCTTCCTGCTAAATTAGCATTAGCTTATTACAGCGCCAGCAAGCTGTCTGCTTCTCAGACACTCCGTTCGCGAAGCACGCCATTCTGCTGGGCTTTAAAAAGGACATTGCTCTGTAATAAATTGGACTGCATCAGCTATAACGCCACATGCTGTAGGATCCAAGAAGACCCCTACGGTACTTTATGCTAACTGAGACAAGATGTGCTGTTGAGAAGCACAGCTCTTTTCAATGGGGTCTTTTCTACCTACCATTTTACCTGTTACCAAGTACCTCAGAAACATTAATGGAATCTATCCTTGCTCCTCTGAGGAAAAGGAGTATTGGGATCCTGTTTGACAGATGAGATGAGGTCCAGAGAGACGTGGAGGCATATTCCCTAGCTGGTGTAAATTATTAGATGCCCAAGTGACTAGCCCCAGTTCACACAGGAAAGCTGTGGTAAGCTGGGGATCGAACCCAGATCTCTAGAGTTATTGTTCAGGACCTTAACTCCAAGAGCACAGCTGGCACAAAAACAAAGTCCATGGCGGGGATGATTCAAAGCAAGCCGGGACCATTGTATCCACAACAGACAGGCCTCTCTGGGAGGAGGAAATGGTGTTTCTGAGTATTTGTGGTGAACTGTTGCTGGAAACACAGTGGTAGGATGTCCAGGAAGTAATAATTTTACCAGTTTTCCAGTCATCCAGGGAAAAGGACCTGATTTTCTAATGTAAAAAATAAGCATAAAAACAGCCTTTAAAAAATTCTGTCTCTATACCCTCAAAAGAAGGGCCCACGCCACTGGAAAGGTCACCTTTGTTATACGGAATGAATTTTATTTCAGAGGTGCATTCGTAGCAGTGATCTCATCTCAGGATCTTTCACTCATGTAGCCCTTTGTCCTGTTCCACCCCCCTCCCAACCCTTTACTTGTCACCATTCTTTGCTGTGTTCAATTTGATTTAGTTGTAAACTCCTCAGGGTAGGGCCCTGTCATGGTTTATTTGTCTACAGACTGCCCTTGCATACCTGTGGTGCTGAGTGCATAATAAACAATATCTGACTGCAAAGCTCCTGTACGCTGCCTCCCAGCCCCATCAAAGTTCACAGACTCCTTTTAAAGTAAGCGTCTGTTTATAGCTAGACACACACCGTTTGTGCCTGTACTACCTGCCCTCATTCCCTGCATGTGTTGCAGCCAAATGCTACTGAATGCTGCATTTCAGGGGCAGGTTATTCCATAATTCTACATGATGGAGTTTCTTGCTTCTCCTCTGTCTGAATCCTCTGGGACCAGCCACTCTTAGAGGTAGCAAAGGGGACGAGAACTATGGATTTTATCTGGCACGTCAGTTCTTGTATTCCCTATGTAATACCTGATATGGGATATGAAATATGACTAGTCCAGGAACACCTGATATGGAATCTGAAATATGACTAGCCCAGGGAATTTCTTATACCTCTGTTTTGTCACTCATCTCACTGTCACACATGGGAGAAGAAATTCCAGACCGGTTTTTTGTGGAGCACAGGCAATTCACAAACTCTGATCTTCCCCTTAACTCTGCTCATTTCATCACCTCACCCTCCCAACCTATTTGTCTGTTTTGTCCTCCTGTCCATCATGTGGATTATGAGCTCTCTGGGGCAGAGACTTTCTTTGTTAGGTGATGAAAATCATCTAGCCGAGGTCAAGGAACCTCATACGTATGGAAGTTTCTGCTCCAAAGTTCAAAGACTATAGTTTTAAAACCTCCCAGATCAGATCCAACTATTTATCCTTCTGCTTCTCAACCATTTGCTGCCCCCCTTGTTCTTGCATTCACACTTGCCTGGGTTGCCCCTGCAGCGATTAGCAAGTTGCTACAAAGCTCTGTGACGCAGTGGGAAACATTTCGGAAAGAAAGAGAATAAAGACCAATGTTTCTTCCGGGCTTCACCTTGGCAACAGTGGCAATGAAGACTTCTAGTCCGAGCAGGAGAGTGGGAATCTAGATTCCTACATTCTCTCCCTGGGTCTGTCACTGACTTGCTGTGTCGTGACCTTGAGCAAGTCTCTTCACCTCTTTGTGCCTCAGTGTCCCCATCAGCAAAATGGGGATATGAGCCCTTATCTAACCTCACCAACAGAAGGTGCTGGGACATTTATTTAACAAGTATTTCTTGATTGCTATGAGATCCTTTGGTGTAAGGTGCCAAATAGCGAATTCACTTCCATCATGTTTAGAAAAAGGTGGCCAACAATCCTTACTACCCCTGTTCAGCTCCAGAGCACAAATGAAAATCCATCCCAGCCTCACCTATATGGAGTAACCCAGGCAGGACCTATTTTTAAACCAGCAAAATAGATTTGACCCTGCTAGATTGGACAGATTTGTAGGCTCAGTCCTACAAGGTGCACAGCTGCCTTTCCACTTTCCACTGAGGGCATTCAGCACCTTATGGGCCTGATCCAAAACCCGTTGAAAGTAATGGAAACACACCCATTGACTTGAGTGGACCAGGGTCAAGCATGAAAAAGTAAGACGTCTCCTCCCTTAGAGTGCAAAGGGTGATGCAGACAATGCCCTTTGCAACCACCATGCCGCTTAGTTCTGACTGCTTTGCTCCAGGATCTCCAGTGCCTCTAGCAATGCTCTGGGAGGTTGGATCTGGAAGGGCGCAGGAGTGACAAGGTCATTGACTGGACCAAACTCCACCATCCATGAATACTGAGCTATTCCTATCAACAGTCCTAAGCTACTCCAGAGCGCGCTTCCGCTGCGGTCCCCTCCTCTGCCAACAGCCCCCACTCTCCGGAGCCCGTTGATTTTATTGCCGGTTCTGTACGAGCACTTCTGTGATACTGCATGGTGAATAATTTATAATTTGTTCACGAAAGAAAGGGAGAAGGGGAAGATGGAAAAAAAATATGTATAAATATATATTTGAAATAAATAAAAAAGCAAAAAAAAAAAACCACCCTATAAACTGCTCCTTTGATCTAATCTAGAATAAATTATACATAATGAAGCTGGTTGGTTTTGCTTGCAGACAGCATGACTGAAAAAAAGAGAAAGAAAGCCAAACCATTTCAGCTAATAACAATGTGTTCAACGTACATGTTTCATCTGTTATTATTTTTGCGACAGCTTGCTCGGATTTTTATGCAAAAAAAAAATCCATCTTTTAAAAAAAGAATGTGATATGCAGGCTATGATTTGGTAATAATGCTCTGAAGCAAGATTTAGTTTAGACGGCGGGGATTATTTTTGCTGCAGTGACAGGAATAAGGGTTTCTCTGACATGTACTGTGACTCTCTGGAAAGGATATTAAGGTCACGATGTTCATTATAATAATACTGTACTTTGCAAAGGATCACCACAACATCACCAATGAGGTGCTTAACATATTATTAAGGGGAAGGAGAACAGTCTTGTGGTTAAGCTATTGGACAGGGTGGACCTGGTGTTCATTTCTTGGCTCCTCTTCACGTTTCCTGTGACCTTGCCTATGTCATTTATTCTCTCTGTGCTTCCGTCTGTAAAATGGGATAATATCCACTAGCTCCCTTGAGCTCTTTGGGTGAGGGATTGTCTCTTACTATGCCTATGTGCAGTCCCAGGCACAATGGCGCTTCCATCTCGGTTGGGGCTTGGGGGCCTCTGTGTCCTACGATAACACAAATAATAATGATGTGCATCTGAGGAAGCGGAAGCAGAGAAAGATATGGGGACTTGCCTAAAGTCAGGCTGCCATTTGGTGTCAGAGTGTGGAATAGTTCTCAGGAATTTCGGATGCCACGCCCCCGTTCTAAGCGCTAGACCACATTCCCGCCCCTCACATGTAGGGTGACCACCCATCCCGAACTGGGCAGGACAGGTCCAAAATGTACAAAGTCCTGATCCCAGGCTGAATGACTCCAGGACAGCATTTGTCCTGGATTCCCTGCTGTGCAATTCTGTGCCTGCCTGAGGCTCAGGGGAGGCCACAGTTTCTCCCTGGTGGGGGGGCTGAGGTGGGCCTTAGCCCCCTCCCTTGCCACTAGACCCCACCCCCTGGTCCTCCTCTTCCCCCTAAGGCCTCACCCTTGGCGAGGCCAGAAGCCAGAGCTGGGCAGTTATAAGAGCTGCCCAGGAAGCCCAGGCCACTGTGGGGAACTCCGGAGCCCTAGATCATCCACCTGCCCTGGGCAGCATGCCCTACAGGGGTGGGGAGATGGGCCAGGGGCTGTTCTTGGGCACCCCAGTCCCCACCCAGGGCAGGTGGAGGGTCCAGGGCTCCCCACAGTAGCCCAGGCTCCCTGGACGGCTGTTACTATTACCAGGCTCCGGCTTGGCCAGGGTCCTCAGAGGGAAGAGGAGCAGGGGGTGGGGGCCACAGCGGGGGGGTGGGGCTTCCGCGTAGGTCCTGTTTTTGCCTTTTGAAAAGGTGGTCCCCCTACTCACCTGCCTTACGGCCTGTTGATTCCATTTCAAAGACTCATGTTTCAGAACAAAGTCCTTGGGACATCACTAGTGCTGAGCAGTCCATGCAGAACTGGATTGGCTTTCTCAGAGGAGAGGGATATTGACCAAAGAGCCAGAGCTCCAAAATAAAAACAACAGCCCCCCCGGTTTCTTTCAGCAGCTAATTAAAGGTAATAGAGAGCCTACTGGCCCTTTAAGCAAGCAATTATATTGTATATTTATCCAATAGTCGTTGATGTGGGTTGCAATCTGGGTCAGTTGCTGACCAAAAGATCCTTCACTGAGTTGAAACTTTTGTTTATGAGACCGAAGAGGAAGACTACTAGTGGCAAATGTGAATCATCAGGATTGTGAGCTGGGGGGGAGGGGGGATCCTTTAAGGTTTGCACTTGTAAATGTCTGGAAATCAAATCTAGCAATCAGACAGCATTCTCAGCAACAAGAGATGGCTCCGTGCCATAATACTGTTTCACAAGTGGTGACGGTATCTCTCTTACTCCTCTCTCGTCGCAGGGAGACCTAGAGCTGTTTGAAAGAATGGAATTTTCCTCTTAGGGGAAATTTTGATGGTTTGAAATTACTTTTCCGGGTTCCAAATCAGAACAAAACAAAACACAAATCAAAATATCAAAAATTTACCCAAAAAGAAAATCCCCCAAAAAGTTTCAGCTCAGAAATGTCTAACTGGAAAAAGTCCACATTTTGGATCAAAATGAAACATTTTGACGTGTCAAAACAAAATGTTTTGTTTCAGATCGATGTACCAGCCCTTGGTCGTCACCATTCTTTGACGCCCAGTTAGATTACATCCCATTAGATTTGTCTTCGTAATAACTAGGGCTGCACAAAACGTGGCAACTGAGTTCCCATGAGCCTTTTTAATTGTTTACAAATTTGACCTTGAGGTGTTGGGTTAGTTCAATCCTCAGTTGAAACTGTTTTATTCAGTGTAAACCCAAACTCCACCCAGATGTGCAAAAGGGGTCCATGAATCTTAGCACAACATGCAATAAAAACCAAGCTTGACTTCCATGTACGTCAGTTGAAATTATTCTTCATCTGAACTTGATATCCACACTCATGTTCATATTGAGAATTGGGATACTCCTGCGTTTCTTTAACTCCCTCCAGCTCCCTTCACTTTCATTTTAAGCCATGAGAAATGGGGATTTAGTGATTTATGCACATTTATAGCTAACTTTCCTTAAGCTAACTTTCTATACTGCTCCTGCTTCCCAGTCCAAGTTGCGCTGCTAAGGGCTCCAACACATGACACATGCTCTAATCCAAGAGTCCATCACATGGAGCCCATTTTAACAAAGACATTGTCAAAGGGAAACATCACCTTTCCCATTCACCATAATGTAACATCCCTGTGTCAACTACAGTGCTCCATTTGCAATTACACTGGGGGAATATTTAACATATTGTAGCTGGTTTTATTGGAATTTAGAAGCTGGGGGAAACAGTAGAAGCTCCATCTGACCTGCCAGCTCTTTGTGGAGCAACAGTGGTCCATGGACCGAACACTGAGAACTGTTCCTCTGAACAGATTCTGGGGACAAGGGAATGACTCAGACAATTCCTAGAGGTTATCAATGAGTTCCCTAGACAACAACTTATTTTAAACTCAGTGTCTAATATTTCATTGTGGGTCAGCTTTGCTCAGCATCTGGCCCACTGTTGGCTGAATGAAAGTATAGAACTAAGTTCCTGGGATCGGAGGATCTTATTTTAACGGGAAGTTTTCCCATTAATGGGTACTTGCCTGGTACTAACCATTCAAAGAAAAATTCAAAGGGAACTAAGTTACCTGAAACTGAGCTGAACAAATCAAATGAAGTTTCAGCATCTTTCAGATCAATCGCAATTATAAATCTAGCTAGAAGTAGATGAAGGTTCACTTAAGGGCACTATTATTAGAGAAATCTAGTAGCAAAAAGGCTAATATATCTTAGACTGCCACCTAAAGCCAGTCTCATTATAAACAGCAAATAATGACATAAACTCTTGTAATCTCGCTATTACATTTCTTTGCTCCAAATAGCAGCTCTATAAAGAGGATGATCTATTTTCTTGGCATGGCTCCAGACTCTTGCAATGTTGAAGGGATTGATTTTGATCTTTTTTACATTAGTGCGGCTCCATTGACTTCCGTGCAGTTACTTCTACTTCCCATCCGTATGAAGTCTGGATTGGGCTCCAGGGCCGGATCCTCTGCTCATTTGAACTGGACCAACTTACACCTATTCAGGATCTGACCCTAAGTCTTTAAACTATAAGAGCTGCTACGCTGCAGTTAAGGAACATGGAATCACTCTGAACCTTTGGAATTCTCACCAAGTTTCTGAGCCCTTTTCTCTTAGGAGCAGCATGAATTATTATGATGTGCGGCAGAGTCTCGTTTGTCATTTATAATGTATTTCATCAGTGAGAGATTGGTTTCCATTGCATCAAGGAGTAAGGTGCCACTAACTGTTGACACAATATGTTTGATCTCAGCGGAATAAAGAACTCTCTTTATTTTGTTCCCTCTGGGTTCATAAAGTTTGGGGGGGGCGGGGGTAAAGCTCTGCTTTTGCTTCCTGACAACTATAAGTGCCTTGATTTAGATTAATTAGGCTTTTCTTCAAAATCCACCAACTCATTGGGGAAATGAATGCACCCAGTGGTTATGGTGGTTAATTTCTTTAAAACCAAGTTGCAAACCATGACGGTGACAGCAGTAAGTTTGAGCTGCTATCCTCCCTCCGCGCTAGCTCACTCCCACCCTCTCCCAGCCTCTTTCAGGTCTTCTCAGACAGCATTGTCCATACTTCTGCTAGGTCAATGGAGCCACAGCACCGCAAACAATTTTGCAGGTTTGGTAAGATAAAGGATATTTGGGTGACTTTGTAGGATGATTTCTAAATGTAAACGTACCTAGGGTGAAATTCAGACCAGTCCAGAGATCCAGCATAAAGCCTCTGAATCACTTACACCCTCAAAATAGAAATTAAGGGGTGCTGAAGTGGGGCATAGGCCTTGTGCTGAATTTCACCCTAGGATGAAGCCATATGGCCTGCCCAATATCTGCCTATGCAATGTGTATCTCAGTGTGCGCTCAATCAGGGACAGTTCGCAGCTTTCTGTTGATTGTTCTTGGGCACAAGAAAACTCTCTAGATAAGAACAGTGTTCCAAGCTTACAAGAACAATAAACTACATAACATAACCTGAGCACACATTTGGGTCAATCCTCAACTGGCGTAAATCAGCATAGATCCATAGAGGTCAATCCTGGCCCATTCTATTCACCTTAATCTTGTTTCTGGACAACACCACTTGATTGGGACTAGAGCTGAGGTCTTCATTCAAAGAGCTACAGAAAATGTATTAACATACAACAATCTTCTCTGAAGTAACTAGTGATTTTGGTAGGTCTGGGCTGGAACCAGATTTTCTATTTCGCAGGAAATTTTGTGATTTTTACATTTTTTCCATTCCAAAACCAAGCAAAAATAAAAATTTGAAATTTCCTGCAAAAGGAAATTCTAAAAAAAATCATTCAGAGTCAGTCGAGATCTTTCCTTTCAATAAAAGCTAAACATTTTGTTCCAAAAACTGCTTACAATGTAAGAAAAGTAATTTCAAAATGAAAAATTGAAACATTTTGTTTAAAAAACGTTGAAGCGGGACATATCAAATTCTGGTTCTGGGACAGCTCTAAGGTTGAGGTCTTTGCTTTGTAAAATGTTTGTGACAATTCTAAAAATGTAAGGATAATTCTAAAATACTCAGGAGCTAAACAGCCTCTCTGATCCACTCCATATGGAACTTCTGCTCATGTCAGGACAGCATATCTTGATCTGTCAAGTTGACCAGAGAGAAAAATGAGGTATGTCTTGATCTTGCTACTTTTTTGGTGAAATTTAGCATCCTTTCTGCAAAGCATCCCATTTTCCCAGAGGCTGGGGAGAAAAGAAATTCCACTTTTCACTAGCAATGTGGGCATTTGAAGTTATAAAAGGGCCGTGTAAGCGGGGGGGGGGACATTTTTGTTTCCAAACTTTATTAATTTGACCATTTGATTAAAAAATTAAACAAGTATTCTATATTCTGGCATCATACAGAATAATTGCTTTGGTGGTAGCACTAGTAGACAGTTATCCTCTCTGAGGACTAGTGGGGGCATATGACACACGCAGACCTGATGATCGCTGTCAGGTATGATTTTCACCCTTTGCACTTTGCCAGAAATTTGCACTCCAGTATTTATGTCAATGTGGAGAGAAGTACGATCCAATGGGTCTCATCCTGCATCCCTTCTGTCGAGGCATCCCATTGACTTCAGTGGCACTGCTTGCAGTCTTACATACTGCTCTGTGAGGCCAGGTTACAGAATCGAGCTCCGCTGAGTTTGTGCCATGTTAACAGAACCCTTAGAACTCTAGTGAGGGGCGTTTGATGCAATTAAATAACCAGCCTCTCTTTCCCTCCCCCCCTTACCACAGACCAATTGCTACTAATCAAGGCACTCAGCAGCGCTAATGCAAGTTTCCAGACTCTAATCTCTGGGATGAGAAGGCTTGTGAGCAGCTGCATCCAGGAGCAGATGCATGCACATTAGAGAAGAGTTTTGTGCAGCTGTGATGCCATCATTTCTATAGCTGAGCTGTGACTCTCCAGACCCAAACACCTTCCAATGCACATGGTATTAAAATCAATCACATAATTAAGAGCAAACAGGGTGGGTATTTCCCTCCCTTTTGCAAAGCAGGTTTGGAAGGAAGGCTCAGCTGTGGTGCTAGTTCTTTTTAAAGGTGGTTTTATTTTATATTTTATTTGCTTGAAATAACTGGAGGCTTAAATGGGTGGAACGAACATCTGGGGAGGAGGATTCTGTATAATTCATATTCCAAAATGCCCTGTTCATAGTCTCTATTTGTTTCTCACATTTAATTACAAATTGTGAAATATTTACACCCATTGACTGCGGCGATTTCCCCTATCTTGAGAGAGAGATGGGAAAGCAGAGATGGGGGAGTATGGGTGGAATGTGGGGAATGACAGGTCTAGAGAAAGCTGTTGTGGAGAAACAAAATGGGTAGGTCATATTTAAAAGCATCAGCATTAATGGTAAAGCACAGGAACACACTTGCACACTAAATAAAACCCATGAGCTTGATGTGACCTTGTTGTGAATGGAATTCTAAGATGGAATCAACTTTCTGAGTAGGAGAAGCCAGGAGCAAGCAGAGAATTGTGGGAAATAAATCACAGCTTGTACTTATCCCAGGACACCACAGCACTTTGTGTGTGGTTTATTGAGGGTTGTGTTGGAGTTGCAAGCTATCACTTTAAGAGTGGGGAGTGGGAGAGTTCGTGGTCCACCCTGCAGGCTAGGGGCACTGCATGCAAACAATGTGAGAAGAGCCAGTTTAAAAAATGGTGGCTTGGGTTGTACCTGCCTGCCTTGGGGAGCAGCCTGCTTTGTCTCTTTCCATTTTGGGGTTCTTGTGTGGTCATTCTGAATTCGAAGAAATTAAGCAGTGATACACTGCACCCTTCCAGCGAGAGTATTTTTATGTTTTCATCTAACTTCCCTTTTTTGTATGTCGTGAAACATAAGACGTTGCTAAGCTGGGGTAAGTGTGCCTTAATTTTGCAGATGGGGGAAATGGATGAGCAGAGAGCCAGAGTGACAGAATCAAGGGTAGTACCCAAGTATCCTGAAGCGGCTCTCCCTCATATTAGAGGACAGGGCTGGGCACAGTTGTCCCAAGATTGGGGGAGCAGATATGGCCCAGGGTGGTAAAAGGTCCTCCATAAAATGACCTGCACAATGTAAATATCTGCCTTTGTTAGCTTAAAACCTTCCATATGTTCTCCCTCTGCAGAATGGCATTGCAGTGTTTTTTTCACTCCAGGGTGCTAGCTGCTTCAAGAACCCACAGACAGTGAAGTCAGTGGGACCCATGGCTGCTCTTTGGATCAGGTACTAAGGCTCTGATTCCAAAGCCCAATGAAAGTCTTCCATTAACTTGAAGAGTCTTTGGCTCAGGACCTGAAGGAGGAACTACCCAAGTCCTGATGGCACTATCTAAAACCAGTACAGATAAAGAACGGACCCAATCTTGCACCCTCTCCTCACCCACATCCTTTCACTGCAACAGAAATATCCTCCTGAGCATTACCCCCAAGACTTTCTCCTTGGCACACAGAATTGAAGGTGGAAGTCCCATCCCACTCAGAAGAAGCAAAGCTACCGTGCCTGGACTGTGAAAATGCCAAGACAGTATCACTAAAGCCAGGATTCAGACCAAGAACCAATTAAATAAATAAGCACTACTTCCTTCATTTACTAGGCAGTATTAGGTCAAGCAACACCATTCATCTCCAGGGATCACTGGAGGAAAGCTTTTCTTATTCATTGGGGGCTTAACATCACTTTAAATAATAGATCGCGCTACAAGATAAAGTAAATATTTAGCATGTGTCTGACGAAGTAGGTATTCACCCACGAAAGCTTATGCTCCAATACATCTGTTAGTCTATAAGGTGCCACAGGACTCTTTGTTGCTTTTTACAGATCCAGACTAACACGGCTACCCCTCTGATAGTAAATATTTAGTTATCATTTATTGATTATTTTACTGAGAAGTTTATTATTTATTTTTCCATTGCCCAAAAAAGTGAGCTAAGTGCTTTATGGAGCCCATGAAAAGATCAACGGCTAAATTCTTTAGTGAAAATATGCAGTAACTGCACCCAAGTCAATAGTTACTCTGGATTTCCACGGATGTGACAGAAATCAGAAGTTGGCCTATGTCCGTTCCTGAAAGAACTTACAATTAATGCTAGACAGGATGGCATAAGTCAGAGTGCTTCTCCAATCTACTAGAATTCTTGAGGTATGGCAACAAAGTAATGGAGAAAAGAGAACCCGCAGATCTTTTATTTGGATTTTTAAAAGTCTTTGACATAGAGTTGGTTGGAAGTTTTCCAGCTAACATTTTTTGGACAGAAAATGCCAACGCATGGAGAGCCAAATGTTTCACAGAAATGTATCAATTTCAACAACATGTTGTTTTGGGGACACTTTCAGAACGTTTCATTCTTTTGTTTCGAAGTGACTTCATTTTGAATATTTTTATATTAAAAAGAAATTTAAAACATCAAATCTGAACAAAGTGTTTCCATCAACCTGAAACTCTCCATATGTTTTTTTTCACAATGTCATTTCATGGGACGTTTCGATATGTGTGGTTTTCTACTGCTTGGGAATGGGAAACCCTTCAAAATCATGGCATTTCCCACAAACTGGAAAATCTGGTTCTTGCCCAGCTCTGCTTTGACTAAGTCCCTCCCAAGAAGCTTTTAAGGAACTAAGCAGTCATGGGGTGACAGGTAAAGTCCTGTCATGGATCAGAAACTGGCTGAGAGTAGGAGTAAATGGTCAGTTTTTAGCATGTCAAAAGATTATCAATAGCCATGAGACAAATGGAAGGTAGGATGGTCTTAAGACTAAAGCACTGGGCTGAGACTCAGGAGATCTGGGTTGAAGTCTTGGCTCCACCACAGACTCCCTGTATTAGCCTAGGCAAATTACTTAATCTCTCCATGCCTCAGTCCCGTCCTTTGTCTCTCCAGTCTATTTAGATTGTGAGCTCGTTGGTTCAGGGACTGTCTTTTCTTATCTGTATGCACAGCGCCTAGCACAATGGGCCCAGACCTCAGTTAAAGCCTCTCAGTGCTACCATAATACCAATAAATAATCATCTTTCCTGCTGTTTGTTCCTTCCGCACACACACACACCAGTGCCACATTGCATGGGCATCCATGGAGAAGGAGTGGGGTCACAGCCATGTCTCCTCCCCACCCCTTACCAAATGAGTTGCTCCCTAGATGGGTAACAGACTGAGCACCTCTCCTTGCTTATGCCGACAGCTATCCTGTTCCACTTTGCACAGGTGGCACAGAGACAAGACAGGATTTCTGTACATTCCCTGCACAGGGCTAGATCCGCCTGTCTGTAATAGCCCGACTCCCTTGAGGTGGTATCTGGAAGGCATGTCATACATGCCTCTCTCCTATGCCTCAAGCTGTCTTCCCCTTTCTTTCTCGCCTTTATTTAACAAAATCCATAAATACAATACCCACAGGCTCTTACAGGATTGTACATACAGTTCCCTGTTCAGCCTGGCTGGGCTGGACCATTCGCATCTCCCTGATGGATGCCATAAAAACAAAAGCCTTCAAACACCAATTCTACATGGGGGTGATTCCACCCCATGAGCTGAGGAAATCTCAGTGACACGGGAGTGGGAACCTTGGAAATGTCATCATTTCAGCCGGGGCAGCCAAGGCTAGGTCTCAGCTCACTACTGCCTTATTTAAACCTCCGGAATGGATTAACGGGGCTCCGTGCTGTGGTTATTTATCCATCTGAGGCTGTGGTGTGACTTCCCCTAGATTTGCTGTCTTCCTGCCTCCCATTTACTGTGCCTGGCAGCGGCATTTGGAGTCTAAAGTCGTCCCTTCCGTGCGCTGAATTTATTTCGCCTAGTTTGCGCTAAGTGAAATTGCCTGCCTAGCCGTGGCTCTGACTGCACAGAGGTGCTCTGAGGCAACATTTAATACTGATCCACAGGTTAGCTCCAGCCAGCTGCAAGCCTATAATGGTGCTCCACCCGTGACCCCTGCTACTGACCTAGTGAGCGCTCCCAAAGTTCTGGGCATCAGAGCTGGTTAGTCTCCTCCCAGAGAATGTCACTGCTACCAAGCTAACCCTCTTGCCAACAGTTGGGTGCCCTGCCTTCGGCCACCAGCGACATCAACAGGGACTGGGGATGGTCGGCATTTTGCAGAACCGGGTTCAAAACATGTTGCTCAGAGCATTAAGCTCATGGGACTCAGATCCTCGGTTGCTGGGAACTGGCATCACTCTACTGAAATTGTAGCTGAGGATCTGGCCTGTTGAAGTCTGGATTTTTGGGTGTGAGGAAAAAGACAGCCGAGGAACCTGCACAGGGCGGTCTGTACCCTTCCGTTGAAGAAGAGGCCTGCTTTTCTTTTACACTGTGGTCGTGCTAGAGTAGGTTCTTTTTCTCCCGGGGAATTCATCATGCATAGAGCGTACACCATGGGCCAAATTCATCCCTTAGCCTCTTATTGTTAGAGACTGGCCTGAACCAAAACCCTGGATGTAGCCTTCCTGGCTCCAAGCTTCATGGCTGACCCATCTCTCTATTACATAACAGGCCCCTGGGAAAGTCTGACTCCAGCTCAGCCATCTCTGTGTTTTAATTATTTCTGTAGTGCCGCTAGGGCTCATCTGGCAAGCCGGAAGCCCCTCTGCTGAGATGAGTTTGGTACAGCGCAATCACATCCTCTTCCCCTCCCCTTCATTAGTGCTTGCAAGCTCATTACTATAATATACATCTCACATCTTCCCAGACAGCAGGCAGTCATTAGCTACAAGCCGTGACACTATGGCGAACCTCCATTTATTCAGAGTGCAAAGTTGTTGTTTCTTTTTCCCAGAGCAAGCCAAACCCCAGGAGACTCTACTCACTGTGGAGTCATTGGTTTAGCTGTGCAGTCATTACGAGGAAGTCTGTTCGTCGGCAAAGGAAACCATGACAAAAACTGGAAGCTAAATGGGGATGCGTTTGGGGCTGGAACTTTACGCCATTTGGAAGGGGAACTTTGCCAGATATGAGTCACGGGAACAAAACAGCGCTACCGGGACAAGAGAGCAAAGTGACCTGCAGTCCTGCAGTGGGATATTACTTAATTATTACCTGCCTTGAAGCTGTCAGCTCAGCATAGCAACTTCAGTCAAAGAAAGGGGCACAGCAGAGACAGAGGTTAGCAATCAGAATAAGTAGTAGCATTCTGCACAGGCCGCTGGCTAGTCTTCGTAACATTAAATTATTCACGAAGGGGGAGAAGTTAATTCTAAGCCCAGTGCGTGGCCCCAGCATGGGAAGCAGAGCAGAGGAATTCTTCCTGCCAACTTCATAGCCTCCACTGGCCTTTGTGCAGCCTTCCTGCAGGAGGAGGACCCTCTGATCCAAGCACACCTCCCTTCCCTCCTACTCCACGTGGGATTCCAGGCTGCGAGATCGCACAGGGCAGACGTTGGCACTGTGCAGCCAGTGCGCACACCCCTTATATATTCCACCTGGAGCAACAGAACTGTGCTGGTTACGGTGCCAAGGGGCGCTCCGCTGACATGGCTGGATTTGCCCTATACGTGCCCGATGGTTTGTGTCCCAGCAGCGCAGAGACTGATGCTTTGTTACTCAGGATCCACTGATTCTCCGTGGTAATGGAGCTACACCAAGTAAAAGTTACACCGCGAGCTGCAGGATGGGAGGGTGCGGTGATGGATAAAAAACTGCATCCAGCCCGTATCATGAGTGTAACTGATTAAAATTGGTTTTGTTTCTTTCTGAGGAAAACTTTGCAGGACAGGTTTCCTTGTTGCCAATTATTGGCTGAGAACTTCAATTACCCAGCGGGAAATTTTGAAATTAAGCAAATTGTTTCATTTTGACTTCAGACATTATTTCATTTCCACTTTTTCCCTTTCCCTTTTCTTCCCCCTTCCCCTCCCCAACTGGAAAAGGGAAGGGGGAAAGGGCAAAAAGAAGTGTGAGAAAATTAGGAAAATCCACTTTTCACTCCAGGACCCTTTAATTAAAAGTTAATCAAAAAAGTTTGGAAAATCAAAAAAAGTCAGTGGTATTTTTCTTGTGCAAAATACAGTGTGGGGCAGAAACCCTGTTTTCCCGCAGAAAACCTTTGCATCAACAAGCTCTAGTCAGGAGGCATTAAGCAATGATAATGTCCATTGAGAATCCACGGGTTGCTTGTGCTACTCTCACTGTATGCACAGTCCAGTGAGCCACTGCTCCTCCTTGGGGGAACCAGACTGGTGGTTTTCAGGGCTGTCAAAGGGCATTCTCTGGATGTTCCCTACTTCCACTCCTACCCCACCCTAATCATACCCACATTCCCCCTCGGCCTCATTCAGAGCTGGCCTACAGGTTTGTTCCTGTGTGAATATCTCCACATTGTAGGGTCCATCCTGAAAAGTTGACTAGAAAACAATGGGAACCAGAGGCACTCAGCACCTTGCATGATCAATGAGCCGAATCTTGGTTCCATTAAAGTCAATGGAAACTCTGTCATTGACTTCAATACAAACAGGATTTGGCCATGGGCGCTCAGTGGTGGTGCTTTGCCCTCTTGCTGTCACAGGGTGAAGCAGCTCATTGGCTTGAAAGTTAAGAAGTAATGAATCGGGATCATTAATTTATCTGCATAACTTGGAACCAGAATAATTCTGTTTTGCATGCATTGAAATCAGGCAATTTCCCCGACTAATCTTCCCACCCAAGCGTCTCCTTCCCAGCCATCAGACCGCAAAACAGAAAAAGTTGCTTTGTTTGGATTAAAATAATATTTTTTTAAAATAACATTGTAATGGGTTCCAGCCTCTCTCTCGGTAAATCTCCTTGCAACGTAAAACACAGCAGAGCCACACATGCACAGGCAGCATCTAATGCTCTCTTGTTAATTACTATTTTCCATTATTAAGAGAAATTTCATTTTCATTTGCAGGGCTCTTTGGAGTTTAGCCGTCTGATTGCAAGGATATCAGGATTAGCTACTTCCGATGGCCTACAGTAGCAGTATAATTAGCAGACAAAAAAAAAGATCTACATAGAGGCTGCAGGGATATTAGAGCTAGCCATACAGGTTTGCTGCACCAGATTAATTCCTTTAATTTTTCACCGGTGAACCACGCTTTTCCCCAGAGAGTGTAAGTGAGGATTTGAATCAGAGCTCTGTGTAACATTCCTGCATTGCTACTTCCCAGGGACTTGGGATATTGGAGGCTGATTTCAGTGGACATGATTTATTATTAGTGTTACAACTTTTTTTAAACACAATTGCTTTAATTTTCAATCAGCCAGAGACACGCAGGGGGATCTGTATGAGCAGATAACAGATAGAGGGTTATGTGTGGAGATGGATGGCGGATGGTGGGGGTTATGGATGGAGACATTTCGGAGTGGGAGCTTAAGTTACTGGGTCTCCTGACACTCAGTTCTAATAGACTGTGAGTGAAACAATGGTGGAAACCCTTATTCCTTGGGACATTTAATACTAGAGTGGACACTGCTCTAGAAAATATCCTGGTCTAGAGCCAGCTCTTGTAAATGGGTATAGTCCAGCTGAGGTTGTGGTCCACTGTTGGGAACAATCTTACTCTGGTCAAGTAAGATAACTAGATGGGACAATCTCTGATTTCTAGGGACCAAGCCCTGAAGTCCTTACTAGTCTTCACACAGGCAAACTCCCACTGAAATAAATAGAAATAAAGACCGAGTGAGCACTTCCGGGTTTGGCAGGTTCGTCTACGCAAAAGCAAAGGGATCAGGTGAAAAATCAGCTGACACAGACTTTGTATTCCAAAGCACTACATTGGCATTGGCTGGTAGAATGTATTTGCATTATATCCAGCAGGCAAACGGGGGGGGGGGGGGTTGGTTCCAGTCTACTTTTAAGGTACTTTTAATTTAGAAATTCCCAGACCGTTTCCCATGGCAGTGAGCACGAAATCAGACTGTCAGTGAAAGTGACAATCTCTGGATAGGCCCATTACTGAATTAGCAAATAGACCAAGAGAGTCAGCTCAGGTCAGGCTGGGTGTATAGGAAGAAGTTTCGTAATGACAAGCTTGTTGTGTGTACTCTGGCGAGAGGATGCATTCAGACTCTCTCCCAGTACTTCAAATTTCTAGATCCAGCCTCCTGGGCTAAACAGCATCTTCGGTAAACAGGAAAGTTAGCAGCTCTACTGGCACCATGGAGTTCACATAGAAATGTCACTATCCATTATCTCCTTGGGAAGATGATGAGACCTTTAAGTGCTGAAGGTACCAACCAGCTCACTGATAGATGGTTCTCTAATGGCATTTGTCCTGCAGAACAAAGAGTGATGCGCTACTCCCCTCCCGTCACCCCATAACACCTGCCACTACTTCTGGAAGTACCATCTCCCTGCCAGTCACCCCTGCAGGCAGTAGCATCCTCACCGAACTGACATTTCAGAACAGCAGGGAGAAGTCACTGGTACTTGCAAGACTTTGTTACCTACAGTCCTAGTGGTTATTCACAGAGAGATAAAAGTGGCTTTGGCACATAAAGAGTCAGTGACAGGGGCTGGTTTAGATCAGGGCATCATGGTAAACTTGCAAAGCTTCAATTTTAATAACTTAATTATTTTCCAGGAGGTTGGATGGAAAAGGTCAAATGCTAACAAAGAAATCCAGAAGGGGGGTAACTGTTCACAGCTGCCTTGACTCACCTTAATGCAATTTTCTTCTTTTCCCCTGACCTTGTTTCCATCCAGGGACCAGTGTGATGTCATGGAAAGAAAGAGGCAAAGAACCTGCAGAGAAGTAACTAGTCTAGTTCCACCAAGATCACACTGAACCTCCATAACATTCCTGTATTCGGTGCCTAGATCCAGTCGGCACAGTGACTGATACTATAATAAAGAATTTAGTTAGAAACTGGAGCTTGGTTATGAAATTTCCAGGCCAGTCTCCATCTGTCTGTAAGCATATGCCTTTCACAACCTGCTCTAAATTTAAGTCCATACACTGTGTAAAATCCAAAACTCACTCCCTTTCTGAGGAATGACTCTGTTAACCAAGAAAACTACCCAAAGGTAACATAAAGATCAGATCAAACCTTCTTCCCAGGCATGACTCCTCCCTCAAGACAGCTCAGCCCACACCCCAGATCTTCCCCTGACTCCACATCCCTTATGTTTGGGTGTGATAATGAGGCACCTGCTTTCAGTGAGTCAGCAAAACCTATTTAACTTAGCTAAACCTATTTTCTCAGCTAAACTCACACCTGCTAAGAGGACATGGTATTTCAGCAAGCACTGCCAGTCTGTTACACTATCTATCTTTCCTAGGCATATAAGAACATGCCCACCACTATGGTGTCTAGGCACTGATTTCTGGACCAGAGATAATCCAGACACCTGTAAGAAAACCCTCCAAACCCGTCGCTAATGACATTCCTTCCTTTCTTCCCTCTAGGCCCCCTCCTCCCTGTTCCCTCCTTTTCCCATTGTCTAGTGTCTCAGGCTTGCAGATGAGTAGGAAATCGTGCTCAAATCAGTCGACTGTGACCCCATTCTTCCCCCATTCTTATAGTCTGGAGCAGTTCAAAGTAGCACCCATCTCTCCACAGCCCTCTCCCCCCCCCCCCCCCCCCGCCATTGGCCTATCTCAGAATATATTTCCCGTGCCCAGCAGTGCCATGAATTGTCCTCCTCACTGGGGTTTTATTTATTTACGCTTGACGCTCACCTGCTGTTAGTGGAACAGAATGTCCGCTTGGGAAGCTTTATAAATATTGCACGATGGGTTTATGTTCCCACCGTGGCACTGTCGGGGGCGAGGGGGGGAATAATGAGACGCACAGCAAGTCTTTAACAACAGAGACATTTCTCTGGCTCTGCAGCTCTCACCTTTTCAACAGAGCAAGGATTCTGGGTGGCCCGATCCAAATGGGAAATGCAGCTGTGATTTCCTTCCTGCAAAGAAAGCAAGTCAGATGGGCAAAGCGCTGTGGGCCATGCGAGGGGGATAGAGATATCTATTGCCTGCTGCCTTCCCCCTGAGGACAAATAATAGTACGGTGTTTACATGCAGATTCTTTTTTTAAAGGAGCAGGGGCCCCATGGAGAGATGATTTTTGTCTGTGCTAACAAGGAATTGGAGTCGTGCCTTCTGTGTCCCAGCAAATGACTAAGATATCTGTGTTAAACACACTACCGTTGTGCCAAAAGTGAGTCTGATGCAGGGAGAAGATTCACCTAGTGCTGCGAGCAATGGATTTGAAACGCTGATGGGGAAGCAAACGTATATTCCTTGTGGTTCCGCATCAGGCTGAAAGAGATACCATTTTAATGGCAAAAGCTGCTTATGGAACGTCTCTTGTGGGATGGGGGACCCAGGTTTGGATACACAGAAGGGAGCAGGTTCTCGGCTGCTGTGGACTGCAGCAGTTCCATTTAAGTCACACCACATGGATCCCATGTGTCATATTACCCAAGGAAGATCTGCTCTGACTTTCCAGCCTCTCTGGAAAACTGACCAGCTCTGAAGAAGCCATTGCAGCTTTTATTCAAGGCCCCAGTGTTCAAAATTCTCTGCAGACATCCAGCCAGGATGTGTCCAGCTTTGGCGGGGGTTTGGAGCTGGAGCTCCAGTTTGGCTCCATCATTGAACTGAGCCGGATTCGGATGTGGACTTTCCAAGGGTCAAAAAGCGTTCAGCTCCCCAGCTCCACTTTGGGCCCCAGAGGTAAATCTCCTCTGGGGGGGAAAGTGTATTTTAGGGGAGGCTTAATTTTTCCAGCCCACTTCGCCCATCCCTACATCACATACCCTGAGAGAGGAGGTTAGGAATCCCACCCCAGGTTCAGTCACTTGGAATGAAACAGATTTCACGGAGCTCTCCAGAAATCTTGGCATGGAATCGGATGCAGCGACTCAGTCTAACCCGCAGGCCTCACGCTGATGGGAGTTTCAGCGTCCTTGCCATTGGCTGCAGCTTTGGGGGGGGGGTCTTTGACCCCTGCTGTTGTGCTATTGCCTCACACTTTGAACCACCTCCCGCATGCCAACCTGCTGTAGGCATGAGTCAGGCTTGAGGCCTCTGGCACTGGCCCACGTGCGGTGCTATTGCACACATCGAAAGGTACTCCAATCCCTCCCCTTCCCAGCTGTGACCTCTGAGCCCCTTCGCTGCATGTGTGTGATTTATGAGCCAGGTCTCCTCCCCTCTCCTGCCATCCCCTCCTGTCTCTTGTTAAATATTCATTGGAGCCAGCAATACCCCAGAGGAATCGTGTCTCTGGAGACGGAAGAAATGCCACTGGGAAATGTGGGTAATGATTACACCACGGCCCTAGGCCCTAGAGCACAGTCTGCCTAATATTCTGTTGGAAGACTCACTTTGCTGCTTAAAATAACAAGTGTGGGCAGGTGCGGTTGCCCCTGGCTCCAGGGAGATTGGCGGTGGCGTGCTGCCATTTATTTGCTCTGACGCTTTTTTCCTGAGCTAGTCCAGCGAATGTCTGGGCCTCCTGAAAGCTTGGGACAGAGACGGGTAGCTACAGCCAGGCATGGTGCTGTGCACAACGGGCATCCCTACCTCTCCACCAAGAGTTAAGGTGGGGCTGAAAAGCATGTGGAGCCCACAGATTTGGACATCACATGCTTGAACATTACATGATGACGAAGGGCAACCGTATCTCACATTCCCTGAAGGGTGGGTAGGAGGAGCGTTATGCACCAAGCCCTGGGCACTGTGCGGCAAACTGGGCCTGGATTCTGCAGCAGAGTCCCTGGATTCGGAGGCAAGCTCCTGCCTCAGTCTGGAACTTCTGCTGCGGCCTCATTTAAAGCAACAAACACACGTGTTTAAGAAGCTAAGCAAATGGCATTGTAGAAGTTGTTGGGATCAGAGGCAGGTTCTGCAGCTCGGTGAGGGCGGACATGGAGGCGTTAGGCAGTTGGGGAGGCAGTTTGGGATTAGCTCATTAGCAAGATACTTCTGCTAAAATGATCAGCAATGAAATAGTTAACTGGCTGGGCATTTGAACAGCACTTGTTAGGTTTCAGAGTTAATGCCCCGTTGAGATGAAGTCTGGCAATTGGCACCCATAGCGCCGAGCTGCTTTGTATGGCTGTCTGCAGATTCATGAAGACGACACCAGTCACACGCATGGCGCTTTTGCAAGGTTTGCTTGGCAACCAGGAGAACTAGAAACAGGTTTGGTTTTAAATGAACGCTTAGCTTCTAGAGACCATTTGCCAGCTTTAGCATCAGAGAATACCTGGGGCTTGGCTTCTCATCTGATCCAGCCCTCCCCAGGGCTGGGGATTTTTAAAGGGGAGAGAGGTGCCCAATTTTCAATGGGATTTGGGCCTTATGAAACCCAGCCTGGAGTGTAAAACGTCTGATTATGGGACCTCAGTCTAATCTTACGGTTGCATGTTGCAGCAAAAAGAACTCAACCTGTGTCTATTTAATAAAGGGTGCACAGGGGCTGCTCCTCCAAATGCTTCATTCCCTGGGAGGCATTATATTCTGGCAGCACTGATCACACCAAATGAACCAGCTCTATTTATAGATTCATAGATTCATAGATTATAGGACTGGAAGGGACCTCGAGAGGTCATCGAGTCCAGTCCCCTGCCCGCATGGCAGGACCAAATACTGCCTAGACCATCCCTAATAGACATTTATCTAACCTACTCTTAAATATCTCCAGAGACGGAGATTCCACAACCTCCCTAGGCAATTTGTTCCAGTGTTTAACCACCCTGACAGTTAGGAACTTTTTCCTAATGTCCAATCTAGACCTCCCTTGCTGCAGTTTAAACCCATTGTTTCTGGTTCTATCCTTAGAGGCTAAGGTGAACAAGTTCTCTCCCTCCTCCTTATGACACCCTTTTATATACCTGAAAACTGCTATCATGTCCCCTCTCAGTCTTCTCTTTTCCAAACTAAACAAACCCAATTCTTTCAGCCTTCCTTCATAGGTCATGTTCTCAAGACCTTTAATCATTCTTGTTGCTCTTCTTTGGACCCTTTCCAGTTTCTCCACATCTTTTTTAAAATGCGGCTCCCAGAACTGGACACAATACTCCAGCTGAGGCCTAACCAGAGCAGAGTAGAGCGGAAGAATGACTTCTCGTGTCTTGCTCACAACACACCTGTTAATGCATCCCAGAATCATGTTTGCTTTTTTTGCAACAGCATCACACTGTTGATTCATATTTAGCTTGTGGTCCACTATAACCCCTAGATCCCTTTCTGCCGTACTCCTTCCTAGACAGTCTTTTCCCATTCTGTATGTGTGAAATTGATTTTTCCTTCCTAAGTGGAGCACTTTGCATTTGTCTTTGTTAAACTTCATCCTGTTTAACTCAGACCATTTCTCCAATTTGTCCAGATCATTTTGAATTATGACCCGGTCCTCCAAAGTAGTTGCAATCCCTCCCAGTTTGGTATCATCCGCAAACTTAATAAGCGTACTTTCTATGCCAATATCTAAGTCGTTGATGAAGATATTGAACAGAGCCGGTCCCAAAACAGACCCCTGCGGTACCCCACTCGTTACGCCTTTCCAGCAGGATTGGGAACCATTAACAACAACTCTCTGAGTACGATTATCCAGCCAGTTATGCACCCACCTTATAGTAGCCCCATCTAATTTGTATTTGCCTAGTTTATCGATAAGAATATCATGCGAGACCGTATCAAATGCCTTACTAAAGTCTAGGTATACCACATCCACCGCTTCACCCTTATCCACAAGGCTCGTTATCCTATCAAAGAAAGCTATCAGATTGGTTTGACATGATTTGTTCTTCACAAATCCATGCTGGCTATTCCCTATCACCTTACCACCTTCCAAGTGTTGGCAGATGATTTCCTTAATTACTTGCTCCATTATCTTCCCTGGCACAGAAGTTAAACTAACTGGTCTGTAGTTACCTGGGTTGTTTTTATTTCCCTTTTTATAGATGGGCACTATATTTGCCCTTTTCCAGTCTTCTGGAATCTCTCCCGTCTCCCATGACTTTCCAAAGATAATAGCTAGAGGCTCAGATACCTCCTCTATTAGCTCCTTGAGTATTCTAGGATGCATTTCATCAGGCCCGGGTGACTTGCAGGCATCTAACTTTTCTAAGTGATGTTTAACTTGTTCTTTTTTTATTTTATCCGCTAAACCTACCCCCTTCCCATTAGCATTCACTATGTTAGGCATTACTTCAGACTTCTCGGTGAAGACCGAAACAAAGAAGTCATTAAGCATCTCTGCCATTTCCAAGTTTCCTGTTACTGTTTCTCCCTCTTCACTAAGCAGTGGGCCTACGCTGTCTTTGGTCTTCCTCTTGCTTCTAATGTATTGATAAAAAGTCTTCTTGTTTCCTTTTATTCCCGTAGCTAGTTTGAGCTCATTTTGTGCCTTTGCCTTTCTAATCTTGCCCCTGCATTCCTGTGTTGTTTGCCTATATTCATCCTTTGTAATCTGTCCTAGTTTCCATTTTTTATATGACTCCTTTTTATTTTTTAGATCGTGCAAGATCTCGTGGTTAAGCCAAGGTGGTCTTTTGCCACATTTTCTATCTTTCCTAACCAGCGGAATAGCTTGCTTTTGGGCCCTTAATAGTGTCCCTTTGAAAAACTGCCAACTCTCCTCAGTTGTTTTTCCCCTCAGTCTTGATTCCCATGGGACCTTACCTATCAGCTCTCTGAGCTTCCCAAAATCTGCCTTCCTGAAATCCATTTGTCTGCTTTGTTATGTGCGACCTTCATGGGGGAGCTGAATATCATGTTCCAGACGTCAGGATAAGATGTGTGTGGTACACAGTGCCTTAGAGAGACAGAAGTCTCCGATTGCCTCCTGCACCCAGCCCCGCCTGCTGAGAAATGCTCTCTCACCTGGGCGGATAGACAGCCCTGGAATAGTTTTCCATAGAGGCTGGAAACAGGGATGCTGTCGTCTTTCCTGCACTGCAACCGCTGGGAGAGAAATGACTGTGTCTTTGCAATGCGAAGGTGACTTAGGGTGAAAGTATTTGCAACTGAGAAAAAAAAATTAGTGTTCAAAAGCCCCTTCTAATGGTGTGCAAACTTCATCAAGTGCCTAATGGGGTGTAGAGCACGAGAGAGTTCATGACTCATGTTTCAGGCAAAACGCCTTTTTGCGAATATAAATGCATCAGCCGAACTATCATTATCCTTCCTTTCATTCTCTTGCTCCATCTTCTAATAAAGACTCTCTCTGTTAAAATACTTCATCTCCCATAGGGATCACTTTCCCTTTTGGTGCCCACCCCCCGCAATATGTTAATCATCCATGGCTTCGGGAAATGACCTGCTTTGGTTTTCCACGGGTTGGAGACATAAAGACCCCGCTAGCCTCAAGAAGCATGCTCCCAGCGGGGGGAGCTGCCTGCAGTTCTTGAACTGGCGGGAAAGGGGTCACCTTAGAGCAATCTGAGCTCCACACCCTGCCTTTGGAGCGCTTCCAGCAGTCTCTGACAGTCAGGTGAGGACAGGCTTGCAAGCAATGCCGCAGAGTGAGTTTAACTCTTGCTGTTGCAAGAGGTTGAGCAAGCTCCCAATCCTGCTGCTTTGTCGTTAACAACAGAGGATTCAGTTTCCTGTGTGCATTGCAGTTTCTGAAATTCTGACTTGGCGATCATTGATTACACCCTTTGGCTGAAGTAGCTGTCACATCTCCACTCTCTCTGGAAAGGAAAGGGTTAGCAGGTTAGTGATCAGCTGTAATGGGCAACGCAGCATGGTCTAGTGGTCAGGGCCCTGAACCAGGAGACCTGGGTTCTAGCTCTGCTACTGACCTACTGTGTGATCTTGGGCAAGTCACTTCACCTCTCTGTGCCCCTTCCTGTCCTTTGCCTTTTCCATTTACACTGTAAACTCTTGGGAGCAGGAACTCTCAGTCTCTCTGTGCAGTGCCCAGCCCGATTGGAGCCTGATCTCGGTTGGGATCTTTAGGCGCCGCTGAAATACTAAGATAAAAAAGGAAATGTAATATTGTCAAAGTGAATGCTTTCTCCTTCAGGAAGAATTCAGTGAATTGCAGCCAACCGCTTACCTAACATCCTAGTGATTTGCAGCTTTGAACCTGTGGGGAGCTAAAGGGGAACATTTAACCCGTGGGCAAGTAGTAAATTACTGGTTTCAGAGTAGCAGCCGTGTTAGTCTGTATCCGCAAAAAGAAGAACAGGAATACTTGTGGCACCTTAGAGACTAACATCCGAAGATGCATCCGAAGAAGTGGGCTGTAGTCCACGAAAGCTTATGCTCTAATAAATTTGTTAGTCTCTAAGGTGCCACAAGTACTCCTGTTCTTCTTTTTTTAGTAAATTACTGTAGTCTCTGGGGACAACCACTAGAGGGAGACAAAGACATGTACTAGACCAGATTATTATGAGGGGAAACCCAATTATTGGCACAGGAAACTCCAGAAGGAAATCCCCTCTGGAGGTAGATTCATATGACAATCCCCGACCCAGATCATTCAGAGACTCTTCAGACCAAACCTATCGCCTGCAAACTGAACGTCCAAACCTTTTGAGGGTTTCTAACTGATGCATCTGCTGATGCTGTGCTATCCTCAGTAGTATCTCCTGCAAGAGGAGGCGTCTGGATTCCTTGGAAGATGAACAGAAAGAGCGAGCGACGAGCTGCCAGGAGCAATATCCTGCTTCTCCTTGTTTCAGGGAGTTTTCTAGATCCCTTGTAAAAATCTGTCTTGTGGTGTGTCGCCAGAGGGAAGTCAGCTAAACTTACCAATCAGTCAAGCTGCAGGACACCTGCCCATTCACACAGCACTGGAGGCAATTGCCATGACAAATGAAAGGGTTTTTTTCCTCTTGTCTAGTGAAGCCAATCTTCCCAGAGCGGGATGGGACGTTCCCTTGTCCCTGCACACACGTGTCCTTCACAGACTAACAACCCCGGGGGTGCTTAAAGCACACGGAGGACTCGGAGCTGGATTTCATTCCTGGCTCTGCAACAGACGCCGTGTGTGACCCACCCAACTTCTCCGTCTTTAAAATGGGGATGATGATATAGTGCTCCGGTAACTCCAGGGGGCTTTAAGATCCTAGGACAGCAGACATGTTAATATACTCCAGTCAGACATTCTCCCACTAGTGTTCATATCACACCCCCGTTCATGTAAACAAACAGCAAATCACACACAACACGGATTTTACAAAGCACCCTCTGTTTAAAGAGACAGATCAATTGCAAAGCAATTTGTTAATGCTCTAAATGGTTTTCTTCTGTTCCCGACGTGAAGCACCTATGTTTTCATTTCCTCACTAATACTCATAGGCAGACCTTCAGTAACAAAACAGCATGCACGTGTGAGCACAGAAATTATATTTCAGCGACAGATTCCAGTTTCACGTTTCTACGCATTTTTAATACAAACGACCCCAAGGAAATGAATCCGTTTCAAAATGAGGACACTGGCTTGTCGGCTGGGTGAGATGGGAAATGTTCTGAACTGGGCATTTTATACATTGAAAGAAAGTCATTAGCGATTGCACACAAACCCACCCTAATAAGCGACACTGGATTGTTGCTGTTTAACCCCATGGACATGTCCCTTGCTGGCTTCCGCTGCAGCTTCTGGAATCCTTTGAAGTGCTAACATCCCACTCGAAGAATCAAAGTATAAAGAGGATGACCTAGTTTTGTATGTTCCTTCCCCCCCCAGGTAACAGGGTCAACTAGGCAGCACCAAAGCAGTGAAGAAAACCATTTTTCCTGTTCTTTGTTCATTGCGGAAGGTTTTATCTGCCCAGGGCTAGTTCACATCCCTGTCACTGCTTTGAGGATGTTGACATTCTTAGCTCTGCACGCTACACAAGTGTAACCAGAAATGGTCCCTGCCCCAGAGACATTGCAAAATATGAGATGAGGGACGACGAATGACTACAAAGAAGTCGTGGGGGTGGGATGCGTCGTAAGAGAGCGACAATTAAAGTCAAAACTAGTGAACCCACTGCTAACACCAATCAGTATTTGGAGCGACTTCCTCCAGACAGAAACAAATCAAGAAGCGATTTCATTTAAACCAGAGCAGCAATGTAGCCGAGTGGTCTGTCCATAGGGCCAAGAGCTAGAAACTCTTTAACTCTGATCCTAAATCTGACCCTCTGATGCTCTCTCTGGTCTTGGGCAAGTCCCGTTAGCCTCTCTGTGCCTCAGTTTCCCCATTTAGAGAACAGGGTTCTCCCCAGGCTATTGGGAGGGGGAACCAGTGTTTGCAAAGAGCACTGAAGGTGCTCAGTTCATCGTACACCAGCTAATCACAGCTCTCTCATTTCCCTTTATCCGCTCTCTTTATCTTTCTTCTGACCTTCCCATTTAAAATAAATCCTTCACTTTATGAGCCGCTCAAGACAGTGGCAAAGGAGAGAGACAGCTGCCCTCACTCGAATGTCCCTGTCATTAAGTGAGCTCCAAGCACGGTACATATGCTGCCTGCTGGGTCTAGTCAATTATTGCCTTCAGGAATTATTCTTAAGACGGTCCCCCTAAAGGAACCTTTTTATTTCCATCGCTAGTTTACCGTTAACTTTTCTTTGTGTGTGGCTGTCAATAAAAAAGCTATTCTCTACCTTTTATATTTTTCTACTGCTTGTCCTTTGATGAGAAGGAAACATAAAGTTAAATAAACTTCACACTTCATTCTGACTCCTCCAGGCTTGGCAGGCTGTTTATTCAGAGACCTGTTTTTCTTCCTATTTAAGACCCATGCTGGGGGGGGACACATAATGCATGTGGACAAACGGAAAGCTAGCTTGTTATGAGTGCTACCCCATGGGCTCTGTCGTGTGGCAGAGAGACAAAATGGAAGCATTTGTTTATTTTTCTATACATCGATTGGATGCATTAAAACTTGAGCCACGGTGGTCCACGTTGGACCAGGTCTTGGGAGTAGGCCATCGGCCAGAGTAGAAGTCTGAGAGTTGGAATTTCTCTGTTCTGGTCCCAGCTCTGCCATGGTCTTCTAATGAGACCTTGGACTTGACCCTCAAACCCTAGTTTTCAAAATCTCCCCTAGTTTTCGGGTGCCTTTGCTTTGGGGGGCCTGGTCTGAGACCCTGAGCCTGTGTTTCAAGGATCCTGAAGCCGGCACCTCTGAAAAGCAGGCCCAAGGCATGACAGGTATGATGATATCCTGGCCAAAGCTAATGAAATTAAGATGAACCTTATTGAATTAAGTTTAATACCTGTAGATTTCATTGCATTGAACTGCACATGTTTTTGGACCATTGTGGGATTGTACCGCACTTCTTTAAGAGGAAGGCAGGGTTAATGCGCTCTCCGGGTGATATTAGGAACCTCCAAGGCCACTTGGGGACAATACTTGTGAAGCGGATTTCGTAGTGAATACTTGGGGGTGTGAGGAATGCCAGCAACCCACCTTGAATCCATCCTTTTGAAGCTACACTTGGAGCAAGAGACCCATTGTCTGGCTAGTCAAAGAGTCAACATGGATAAAGAGTGACTCCCTTACTCATGCGGGTTCTTGTCCGGAGCAGAGGATGTGAAGGACCTGAATGCACAGAAAGACCCCTGGGTGGGTTGACTGAAGGATTGCTTCTATGCTGCAGTTGCGGTGATCTCTGGTGAGCTTATTACCAGGGTGTAGGTTCTTTTATTGGTTTTAATGTTTTCTATGTAATGCTTCTACCTTAAGAATACAATGTACTTGCTTAGAAAGAGCTGTGTGGTGACTTACACCGGTGGCAATTACACTGTATGCTCTTTCTGAGGGCAGAAATGAAGCAGGCCTGCTAAGGCAGGCTGTCTTTTGCTGGGAAGAACACACTGATGGAAGGGAACTGCTCAGCCTGGAAATACCCTGGTCAGGAGGGAGAGAGATGCAGGGCTCCACCCAGGAGAGGCTACCGCTCAGGAACGGGGAGCCTAGAGCGGGTGCCCTGGCTGGACCGTAGAGGGGGAATACCGGAGCAATTGCCTGAACTGTGACCCAATGTGTTTTAAGTTGACACCAAAAATTAGAGCCCAAAACTGGCACTTCTCTATGCCTCCGTTTTCCATTCCATGAAATGGCTATTGTGATAATAAATTAACGACTAGTGATCCCTGGCTCCCAAGGATTCACTTACGTAACATTTGTAAAGTGCTCGGAAATCCTCCGATGATTAGGAGGATTTATATTTGTATTACAGTAGCATCTAGAAGCATCAAATGAGACCAACGTTCAGACTTGTACCTGTGCATGGTAAATGCAGTCCCTTACGATTAAAACAGCCAAGGTGGAAATGAGGGATTATTAGCGTCACGTTACCGATGGGGGACCGAAGCACGGCAAGAGCAAGATTTGCTCAGGGCCACACAGGAAGGTTATGGCAGAGCGAGGAACTGAGCCCCAGATCTCATGCGTTCCAGCCCAGTGCCTTAGCTCCTAAAGACTATCTTAAATGTGAGCAGAGAAGGGTTTGACCCAAACGCCCAGGCTCAGACACCATTTTGAATCCGGACTCTGGAGCCAAACGACTCAGTTGGCCCCTTTCTCTAGGAAAAGCCAAACCAATGCCTGGATGTTCACCCCAGATAAACTTTGGGCCCATTCAGCTCCGCCTCCAACTTTGTCTTTCAGGCTCCCCTCTGAACAATAGGTTCTGAATAGACTGTCTCTCGGAGCTGAGATCTCAATCCAAGACAGCTCCGAGGCCATCCAGAATGGTGCCACACCCCAAACCACGTTATGGTGCTAGTTTGCATCACCAGGAGACGCTGCTGTCAACTTCAGTAGGTGCGTCGGGACTGCTTCAGGTGGGGCACCGTCGCCCGGAACCCATGGTGCCATTAGCTTTACACCAAAGCAGAGGGAGAGGAAACGAGGACTGACTGGCAAGCTTTGAGGGAGATATACTTCAAGGAATCCTAAACTGACTCATTAGATGTATTATTCAGGTTTTTAAAGTATCACTTGTGGTAAAAGAATAAATGAGGAGCCCGGGGCATTGCTACTGGGTCTCTTTTTGTTCCTGTTGGCAGTACAGCAGATGTCAAAGGATTTTTGCCATCAGAAAAAACAACATGCAAATTCAGACCTGTCCCTTTTATCTCTCCTTTCCCCACCCCTGTTTTCCCCAGTGCTGTTCTTTTTTTTTTTTCCCTTCTGCAGATTCCCCTCCTCCTTTTCAGTGTAGTGTATTTCTCATCCGCTACTTGTTAGGGGGAGAGAAGGCGGGTGGGGGGGCATTTTATTTTATATCTTCCTTTCCCAAGCAGTTAGCAGGGACAGACAGTGGCCCGTGAAATGTATCAGAACTAGAGAAATGACATGCATTCTGGCTACTGCCTCGCTGTGCATCAGGAAAAGCCAGTCTCTTAGGGGTCTGTAATCAGCGACTGTGCGCTTGGGCTCTCCTGTGGTCACTGCAGCGCGCCTTCAACAGCCTGTTAAAATGCCATCGCGCAGGTGGGGCACATTGCTGCTTGTGAAGGTATCAGGCCCTTGGTTTCAGAAGAGAGGGACAGTTCTCCTACAAGGCGAGCCCATCTGATAAAGAGGGTTTGCCTTCGGTCCCCAATACCCAGCGTACCCAGCCATCTAGTGCAAGTTCTAAAGGTGTCTGTAGAAAGGGAGATGGGGGGGTGGCAGTGCTGGTGTTACCCATTGGGAGGTCTAAGCCCACACACAACACATACTAATAATTAATGGGGGGCCCCCTTGAGCTGCTTTGGGCCCTAAGCGATAGCTTAGTCTGATTGTGCCTAGCACCAGCTCCGGGGGGGAGGGGATACAGAGGGGTTATTTTGAACAGGGCCGGCTCCAGGCACCAGCCTGGCAAGCAGGTGCTTGGGGCAGCCCCTCCGGAGAGGGGCGGCACGTCCAGGTATTCGGCGGCAATTCGGCGGACGGTCCCTCACTCCCGCTGGGAGCAAAGGACTTCCCGCCGAATTGCTGCCGCAGATCGCGATCGCGGCTTTTTTTTTTTTTTTTTTTGGCTGCTTGGGGCGGCCAAAACCCTGGAGCCGGCCCTGATTTTGAAACACAGAGCTGGGGCGACTGATAAACAGGAACCCACAAGCGAGCTACAAAACTAGTCAACTTCAGCTCAGGGAAGCAAGATGCCAAGGAGCCACTTAGCGCCCATTGTGTATTCGGTGTTATTACTGCTAAAAATGGAGATTGGTCGGCGTGGCGGCTCTAGTGGGTGGAACTCTTAAATCTTTGATCACGGCTGCCCGGGCTGTGCCACATAAGCTGAGTAAAGATCTTACTCCACCACGACCTGATTCTTCCCAGGTACAGCAGGGTAAATCCAGAGTAACTCCACTGACTTCATAGCAATGCTGAGATTTACACTGGTGTAACTGAGAACAGAGGCATCTAGCAAAGCCCCCTCTCCCTCCACCCAACTCCTGGGAAAGCAGGACACGTCCAGCACAGAGGGAGTGATCCAAAGGCCCCTAACATCAGTCAGACTCTTTCTGTTGACTTCAGTGGGCTTTGGTTCAGGCATTATTCCATCCCAGTGTCACCCTGCCGAGGCACACTGGGGCCGCCATTCAGGACCGGACCGGGGGGAGTGTGGAGAATACAGATCCTCAGCGAGTGTAAATCAGCAGAGTCGCATTGACATCGATGAAACCAGTTTCATTTACACCAGCTGAGGCTCTAGCCCATGGTCTCTTTGCTTATGTCATGTTGTTAGTGGCCAGACACCCGGGTGATGGGCCCGTTACAAATACCTAGAGAAAGGCAGATGATAAATAGTCTGTAATATAGAGAAAATAGCACTGAGCATCATCTTCAAAGCACTGTGTGAACACCAACCAGGTAATCCTCACCGGTCCTCTGAAGTAGGCGGGGGAAATATTATTATCCTCAACTTACCAATAACGAAATTGAGACATGGGGCCTGATTTTGTCATTTACCCTGAGCAGATCAGCAATCAACCCTTTGAAGTCACTGGTGAAAAATCAGTGTCCGCTCAGAATAAGGCCCTGTTTCTTCAAAGTACCAAGGCTATTCCCTTAGGGGCTGAGTCATGAAAAATCTAATTTTTTTTTTGTTACTTTTAAATAATCCATTTTAAAGAATTCTGAACTTATAAAAATCATTAACGAATTATAAAAGCGTCTGAAATGAAAGCGGAGGAGGAAAAATCATTCACGTTTAATGATCTGATCCTGCCTTAGGTGAAATCAGTAGTGACACTCCCTGCAACTCTGGGCCCAGTCCAACTCCAGTGCCATTGATCTCAATGGCGCTGGATCTATTTGGAGCAGAATCAGGCCCTAAACGACTTTGGTCACATCAGATTCTTGAGCTTTCCCGTTAACTTCCCTCCAGAATTTGAGCAGAACCCAAATGTGTTTGGAGGCATAATTAAAAAAAAAGTAGTTTAAAAAGCTTTCCAGGGTTTCCCTAATAATCATATTGTTTTCTGCTTTGCTTGATTACAGGCTTCAGGGCCCTGCAGGGTCTCATATCTGCTGCTTCTCTCCCTACACCTTGTAAAGGTCTCTTCTTGGAATTCAAGCTCACCTCGAAGCCAGGAGTTTACTTTGTATTTCTCCAGGAATGAAATGAGGCAGGTACATGACAGCCACACTTTGAACTCTAACATCTGGCAATTCTTCCCAAAGAGAGTGAGAGCAGGCTGGGAATAGATGATGTATTGCAGGGGAATGGACAGCCTCAGTCTTGCACGTTAACGCTAAAGCCTCCAGTGCTGTTGAGAGCCAGATGTGTTTTAAAGCCGGTGGGCCCATGTGCATTTCAAGGCTTTTTACCTATCCTGCTGCTCAACTAAAAGGTCAGTTTTAAGCTTTGGTGGGAGGGAGCAGGACAACTTGACCGGCTTCAGTGAACGGATGCTGTTTACACAAAGACCTCAGTTTGCCCTGGGGAGCCTTGTGGCCTTTGAAAAGGGGAGTGGTGTAGTCACTAACCAATGGCTTTTACTGGTCCTTGCCTTCGTTCCCAATCGATAGTATGTCAATCACAATTTATCTACCTATGTTACAGCCTGTTTATGAGGAGTGCTGTAGGAAAGTCTACCAATAAGGAAACCTCTGGATGGAGCCCCGATGGATAAGGACACAAACCTCCTAGGGATTGTGCTATAAAAGATCATCTCATGACCTGCCAAAGGTCACGGTGTGTGGGACAGAGCTGGGACCAGACCCCTGATCTCCTGGTCCAGGATACTGGCCCCCAGGCCATCCTTCCTCTTTGATAGTTTGGCACAGGGAAGCTGGTATACTAAGTGGTGTCACCTCTTTCCATGGCATGGGTCTGATTCTGATCTCACCCATACACTGGTCTGAAAATGGTAACTCTGTGAGGTCAGTGGAATTAGTGCAGATACACAGCAGTATAAGGGAGTGAGCCATTCCAGGCACTGTAAAAACACACTTTCTCCAAACTTTGCTTGGATCTGAAAAAGTGGGCAGTGAAACCCTATGGACACGGGCTGTCGTGTATGATTTCTGATGCTTTCTGCTTCTGGTGAGACTGGAAATATCATCAGAAGAGTCGTTCTCCAGCTTATGCTCTGTCAGGGAGTTAGCCGAACTTTTGGAAACCTCTGACATAAACCAGTTCAAGTGTGGAGAGAAGGTTCTGCTGTGTCCTGTGCCCATTATATATTTTTCTCTTCTTGCGCTGAGGAGTTCAGGAAGAAACTTTCTGTAGTGCATAGGGAATTGAAGAGTGGTATCTCTTTAAATAGCTTGGGGGAGCCCACTAGTGGGAGTCCTTTTCTTTAATTGCAGATGCCACAGAACCTAATGAAACAGCAGTGTATATATGCAGATCGGCCTTGTATTTTTGTGTATAGTTAGTGAGCATGGTTATTTGGTACCCAGCTGTGTCCGTTGCGGTTTCCTCACGTTCTGAATGTTGTGCAGAGAGAAAAGACACAACACTTTCCCTATGCTGTTGATGCCAGTTAGCAGCTACCAATAGGGAAGAGCAACCGAACCTTCACAGACCACAGTGAGAGGTGGGATGGTCCGTTGGTAATGGAGCTAGATACTCAGGAAGCCCAGGGTCAATTCCCTGCTTCATCACAGACTTCTTATGTGGTCTTGTGCAAGTCTCTTGGTGCCTCCGTTTCCCCTCTGTGAAATTGGGAGAATAGCACTGCCCTCCCTTACCGGGGTAATGTGAGGAGGAATGCATGAATGACTGTCAGGTCCTCAACTACTACAGCAATGAGGGCCGTATTAATACCTAGAATAGTTTGGGATGTTCTGTCCTAGAACGTAATATCCAGGGTCCTGTCTTCAAAATCCCCTTGCAACAGCCCCCTCTAAGAAAGATTCAGGAGTGCAGGCAGTCATTGTGAGGACAAGAAAATATCACTAGCAGTGAGGGAGACAGAGAACAAGGAATGGGGAGATCCAACAGACTGAGGGGTTTTGAGCATCAGAGCTTTAGCCCGATTGAGAGTAAAGTAATTGGTTGATTGGCTGTTAAAGGCGGTACTGGGGGCTGTTATCACTCATGTTGTTCAGCAAGCTGCTGTTCCTTTATTTTTTGCAGTGCTCAAAAGTTTTGGAGATTTATTTATTTTTAACAAAATAAATAAATTAATGGAGATATCCCATCTCCTAGAACTGGAAGGGACCTTGAAAGGTCATCAAGTCCAGCCCCCTGCCTTCACTAGCAGGACCAAGTACTGATTTTGCCCCAGATCCTTAAGTGGCCCCTTCAAGGATTGAATTCACAACCCTGGGTTTAGCAGGCCAATGCTCAAACCACTGAGCGATCCCTCCCCCCCAATGGGAAAAGGCAACTAAAGAAACAGCATTCCAATCAGAACTACACCCAGAGGAATGAAATTGCAAAAGCCCAGGAATCTGGCACTAGTTTTGAGCAGTTTGCTCCAATTATAACTTAAAAGAGAGAGTTTACACACAACAAAAGGTCTCTCTAGAAATACAAGAGTTGCCTTGCCCACCAGCCCCCACTGTAGACATCTGCATCCTTGCTACAGCCACTTGTCTTTGCAAAGCAAAAGATCATTTAGTATTTAGCTTCCAGTGGCAGCCAGACTTACTCCATCTGAATGGAGACCCAAGGGCTTGATCCTCATTTGGTGTAAATCACCCATGGTGCTTTACACGCCCTGGGGATCTGCCAGCACCCAACCCTCCACCCCCGCTGCCTACATATTAGCCTTTATTAAAAAATCTGTCTTAGAAGGTACAAATTCCATGAAATACTGCTGAAGATTTGCATAAATAAAACTCACTGAAACAAATGACTTTTGTGATGTAAAGGATCATATTAAAGCAGCCTGCAGGGCATTGGGTTTATTTCAGGAACATTTTAGCATTGCAGATTGCCATTTCATTCAGACTAAGGTTTTCTAATAACAAGACAAGAAGGGAGGCATTCTAATTGCACTGGCTGAGTGGCTTGTTACTACCAATAAGGTTTTCTAAAAACACCGGCCCCGTTACAGTCGTATGGATGGTGGCAGTGGGCCAAACTGGCTTTATCCGTCTCCTGATCCAAAAGCTATGGAAGTCAATGGGCCTGTGCACAAGTGGAAGAAGCACGTATGTAAGTCTTTGAAAGACTGGGGCCAAAGAGCAGCCTCTCCTTGACTTCAATGGACTTCAGATCAGGCCCTGAATGCTTACTAGGCAAAACTTGCCTTAAATGGGCAAAATATCACTGGGCTTTTCGGAAGTACCTAAGGGAGAGAGACAATCATTGAAATGTACTGAGAGATGGATGCCTAACTCCTTCGAAAAACCTCAGCCTACATAAACACAAATGAGCTGTGAATATTGGTTTGGATTTTAAAATGAAACCACCCCACCTGTGTTAATTTTGGATTGTTTCCTGGGAGAAATTCACCCCCCTGCAGATGGCTCATGACCCGAGTCCCACCTGTTGCCCTCCAAAGGGAAGTTAGTCCGTGAGACAACTCCAGAACTGAGACTGCTCCACAAGTGGCCAACAGGGAGCGCTACAGGCCTGCGCCCAGCTTGGAAGAGTTGCATCATGGCAACCTCCCGCGTGGTGGTTCTTACAATCTGGGACATAAGCCTCTCTGGAGAGGTGTTCCTCACGAACTGGCGGCTAACCGGTGACTGTACAATCTGCCCTGGGGGAGGGGTGACGTGCACGGCCCAGGAGCAGAGCAGTAGCAGTAGGCATGCTCCCCGCTGGGGAGGAGTAAGATACTTCAGCCCATCTAGTGGAGCAGCTCGCTCTCCCCAGCACGCCCAGCCAGCTTCCAGGGCCGGGGAGTAAGGAGAACAGAGCCAGAGTTCCTGCTACTCCTCACCCCATTCCCCACCTGCTTTCTTGCTGCAGGCAGTAGGCTGCACTTTCCCCACCTTGGCCAGGTGCAGTCTGAGCCAAACAGGGGAGCAGAGATGGATGGAGCTGAATCAGGGCTGTGACAATCCAGACCTAGAGGAGTTTTCCCCACCATCTTATAAATAGGGCCCTATCAAATTCCCAGTCCATTTTGGTCAATTTCATGGTCATAGGATTTTAACAATCATAAATTTCATGGGGGTCCTGACCCAAAATGGGGCCATGGGGGGTGGGGTGTCACAAAGCTATTGTAGGGGGGTCACGGTATTGCCACCCTTATTTCTGTGCCGCTGCCTTCAGAACTGGGCAGCCAGAGGGCAGCTGCCAGCGGCAGTGCAGAAGTACGGGTGGCAATACCAGACCGTGCCACCCTCCTTTCTGCGCTGCTGCTGGTGGCAGCGCTGCCTTCAGGGTTGGACTCCCAGCCAGCAGCCGCAGAACTTCCTGCAGCTGATGGCGGTTCCCAGAGATGGGTCTTACCCACCCTCGGGAGCAGCCTGTGCAGAGGGTCCCTCCCCAGCCTGTCTGGGACTAGCCACTGGAGCCCAGCGCACAGCCCAGCACCCTCAGCCCAGGAGCGGCAGTGCCTCCCCAAACTGCCAGGCGTGGCCCCACCCACACTCCACCCCCAGGGCCCTGCTTCGGCCGTGCCGTGCTGGGCTCCAGGGGGCTGGGGGCTAGCCTCCCAGCCCCCTGGGGGCTAGGGGCTAGCCTCCCCCAGCCAGCGGTTCACATGCCGCCCACGCCTCAGCCCTGCCCCTCCCTGGCTCCAGGCCCAGCACTTGGGAGTTAAAGGGGCCTTGGGCTGGCTGGGGTGGGAGGGGTGGTGGCTGCGACGCACCTCTGACCATGGGGCCCTAGGCAGTTGCCCACTCGCCCACCTATAAGGCCAGCCCTGCCCCCCCAAATTGATGACCCCCTCCATACCATGCCACCCTCACTTCTGCGCTGCTACCGGTGGCGGTGCTGCCGTCAGAGCTGGGCTCCCAGCCAGCAGCCGCTGCTCTCCAGCTGTCCAACTCTGTGAAATCTAGTCTCCCCTATGATAGCCAGATTTCACAGGGAGATCAGATTTCACAGTCCATGACGCGTTTTTCACGGCTGTGAATTTGGTAGGGTCCTTCTTATAAGAAGGGGAAAGCATGAAACCATGCTCGGCTGTAATATCCCTCCTTCATCCCCTCCAGATTTAGGCATCATTGTTTAAGTCTTCCTGGTTGACCCAGTCAACCTCTCCCATCACGGAGTAGGATTGGATGTGTAGTTTGAGAGGTTTGAGTCCTTTTTGCCCTTGCAGAAAGCAGAATACTAACATTCTGGGCAGGTGAGAACATGTTCTGAAATCCTGGAAATAATTTCTCCATTGCTGTTCCATCAATACTGGCCTCAGTTCAGTCAATTGACTTTTTTTTTTTTTTTTTTTTTTTTGCTATGCACTTTAGGAAAAGCACAAACCAGTATAAATTACAGGCAAAGCCTGAGGACTTGTAAATTACTTAAAAATCAAAGTGCATTCCTGCATTCCTGGGGATGCTACAATTTGGGAGTCGGAAAATATGCATGTGTAAAAATAAAGTGCACTTCAAGCAAAGATCTCAAAGCTCTTTCCAGATGTTAATTAACCAAGCCACATAACACTTCCTTGAGTTGATATTCTATCCATTTTACAAGTGGATATCTTGAGGTGCACAGGATATGCAGGTCAAAAATTGCTCAAATACCCAGTCATTTTGGGTGATTCCATTTTGAGTGCCCACCTGAGATTTCCAAGATTTCGTTTTCAGAGGTGCTGAGTGTTATGTTCAAGGCACAGACACAGAGAGATGAGATAAAAACATGAAATGCTTTTTCTGGAAGGTTGCAATGTAGCACTACTTTATTCCTTAGAATTCATGATGGGTTCAGAATTCACACAAGAATCCAAAAACAGAGAGAGAGAAAGCAGGCTGTTCCCTGAAACAGAGGCACAGCTCACCCCACCTTAGCCTGGGCTGTCTTTCTCCAGACTGATGGTCAGTGATTGTACGCTTCCCAGTAGAGCCTCTTAGACTGCTGCAGGATCAGGAAACCCTTCTCCACCCACCCTCCACCCCAGTCTTGCTATTCCAACACAGTCCCCAATATACCACACTGATCATCCACATCTGCCATTGAAGTTACAGGTGCTTTCTCTGAAAATCAAGTCCCATGTGTCCCAAGTTGGGCACCCAAACTGAGTGGATGCTTCTGAACATTTTGACATAACAAGAGCTAGAGGAAACTTTTCCAACTTATTAGCGGATGGACACCCAAGACAGTAAGAATTAGTTTGATCAGTGCCATTTCATAGCTGGAGTAACTGAGACCCAGGGAGGTTGTGACTTGTCCAAGATGGCATAGCCACTCAGTGGCCATGTTAGAGACACAACTCAGGAGACCTGATTATCAGCCTCCACCTGTACCAAGTAGACACATACCCTCTCCTTTGCAACCAATTTCAATCTAATCCCCTTGTCTAAAACCCCAGTAAGACCCTGATCTTGCTGTTAATAGTGTGGGCAGACACTTGTGGCCCATTTGAAACCTCATTGGAGTCACTATAAGGTTGGTTTGGGGAGACCATGTTATATCTACAAGGAACCATGTTCTTTGGAGGAGCTGTTTGGCTTCCAGGGTTTCCAGTTTGTTTATTTTTGCTACTTGTCCATGATACAACCTGCATCTGATTTCGCAGACCTGTTCTCAGTATTTTTCCTCACAAATCTTAGTGAAATCTGACAAGGAAAAGTGATCAATACATGAAACAGAACCAAACCAATGACTCCAACAACATTTTTTCCCAAGGTTCAATTTTAAGATACTTTTTTTTTTTTCTCCTCAGAATCCATTAGTCACTTCTGTGAATATAAAACAGTTTTGTTTGTAGACAAACACCCAATCTCTGCAGTCTTCTAAAGATTCCCCCACAATCTAATTTCAAAATAACACTGCACTTCTTTAATGATCAATAGCAATTACTAAGTCATTTATATCCAATAAAGGCTGCAGCAGGCGGTCTGTGTGATCCATTACTGTATAAATGCACACCATGAAACAGATTAATAAAGCATTATGATAAGCAAGCTCATAATTTGCATGAACATGAGGCTTAGGAGCTAATTGAAGCAATCCAGCAAAATGTCAATGACTTCTTTTGGATATGAAATATTCATTAAAGGCAGACATTTATTTGTGAGCAGTTGTTTATTTATGCCTTTTCATTTGCATCCTCCTATAAACTGTGAGTGTCTTTCCTTTCGAGCGCAGCCAATACTGGTTTCATTTTACAATGCTGGATCTTTCAAATTGCTCCTGGCTTGCAAAAACAGTGTCTCTTCTGGGTTGGTTTGTTCGAAAGAAACTCAGAGTTAGGTTCGGTTCTGCCCTGGCGTAGGGAGAGAGCGAAAGTTGCTCGCACTCCCCTTGTTCAGTGGCTGCATGAGTTGGCTTTGCCCCCAGCAGAGTCTAGAATAAGCCCCAAATGGCTTTGCCAGGGCACGGGTCTGTGGATCTAAGGGACTTCTATGGCCCCCCATTAACACACAATCTGTAGTGTGTTAGCCTCACAACACCTCTGTGCAGTAGGGACTGCTGGGCACAGGATGACCCCGTTTTCAGAGAGGGCGAACTAAAGCACTGAGAGCCTAAGGGCCATTTGTTGGCCTAGTGGGAATTTTGGTGCTTTTGAAAATCCCAATAGGCGTCTTTCTGCATCTTTCGGCAAATCTGGCCTTATGCGATTTGCCCAAGATCACACAGGGAGTCCGTGACAGAGCTAGGAATTGAACCTGGGTCTATCCAGTCCCAAGCTAGTGCCTGCACCGCTGGTTCCTCCATCCTCTGCCTTGTTCTCATATCCAGCCAGCTACTCCCTCCTTTGGCCTGCCCACATCCCACCTCTGATCCACCCCAGAAGCAGTGCAGAGCTAGATTTGTGCCTTGTTATGGGGTGGGGTGACCAGACAGCAAATGTGAAAAATTGGGACAGGGGATGGGGGGTATTAGGAGCCTATATAAGCAAAAGACCCAAAAATCGGGACTGTCCCTATACAATTGGGACATCTGGTCACCCTATTATGGGGTCACCTGATGCCTGCAGCCCCTTGTGTTAGCTGGAACAAAGGAGCTATCAGGCAACAATGAGTGGGACCCTCATTATGAGTCAGTAGAATTCACCCTTCAGGGCAGGGGGAATTTTAAAGGGCCAGCACTGGAGTCACCTCAGTTGGTGCTGCCTCCCCGCCCCCCTTTTCCAGCAGAATATGTGTTGAACTCCTCTCTGGATGACTGAGTGGCAGCACAATGAGAGCTAAGGCCCTGATCACTTTATAAACAGCGATAGCTTAACCCTCACCCTGCATGACCTAGGTCTGTCAGATTAGACCTGTTTTACAGACGGAGAAACTCAGAGTGGGGGGAAGTGACTGGCCCAGGGGAGTCTGTGTCAGAGCTGCGAATCAAGCCCATCCGTCCGTCGTTCCCCCCGGAGTGTCTGACTGCTTGCCTAGGGGGTCGTTTTCCACCGGCCGTGCCGGCTGGCTCTGACTTAGACCTGGCTGAAAGGAAGCTGGAGTGCAACAACGCCCTCCTGGCTCGGGGGATCGCACTGAGCACCCTGTTTCCAGGAGCTCAAGCAGGGAAGTGCTTTGTCCTTCTAGCTTGCAGCACCTTGCACAGAGCTGTTCTTAGCTGAGTGCTTGCCCTGGGTGCCTTCCCTCGCCCCCAGCCAGCATTAAAAGGCAGGTGTTTGAGAAGCACTTGTTTAATGGCACATTAAATAGCCTGACTCTCTGACAAGTGCCTCCCTGGCTCTTCCTACATGTTAGCAGCACCAGCGCAGCAATTTTTTTTTTATCCCATGTTTTCTATGCGTTTATTAATGCTAATTAGTGTTATTTGCCCCCACGTGATGGCCGCATCAAGCTCCAACCAGCTGCTTGCCGGAGTTTCTCCAGCGTTCTGCAGTGCGCTTGACTGCACTCGGGAAGGTTAGGCATAACCACAGTTGACAGGTCCATCTGCTCTCTTCAGAGCGTCTCTCAGGGCACAAAACATGGTTAAACATTCATAGAGGGGCCAAGAAGAGCTGGAGTCGCCCGCCTCTCTGAGCCGCTAATAGCAAAACTGGGCTGTTTTGCTTCCCAGCTCCTGTTTTTCGAGCGTGACTTGTGGGGGAGTGAGGCTAGAAGCCAAGAACAATAGCAGGGGGCCAAGTTTCCGTCTTTCCACCCGTGCAGCTCCATTGAGGCTGGTTGGGGTGATGCATATTTACACTAGAGCTGAATTGGCCCCTCTGCCTGTAATTTAGTAATTTTATTTGGACATGAACAACATGCAAGTTGCCGTTCCCAGGCCCGGACCTCAGTTACAAACACAGGCCAGAGCAGCAACAGAAACAAACAATAGCAAATCCTACAAGGCAGTGAGCAAAGGAAGGCTAGGCTGTGGCTAAAGCCATGGCCCGGGACCCGCGACACCAGTGTTCTGGGCTAGAGCTATGAACTGATTTTCTCTGTGATCGGGGTCAGCCACTTATGGCCTATTTTTTTTAAGGTATTAAAGTGCCTAACTCCCACTGATTTCACTGGGCACTAAATGCCTAAATAGCTTTAACAATCTGGGCCTTAATCATTCTGGGTCTCACCTGTAAAATGGGGATACTGTTTCTTTTGATGGTAAATTCTGCAGAGCCGGGACTGTCTCTTACTATGTGTTTGTCCAGTGGCCAGCTCCACCTTCAGGACATCTCAAGCCAAGGGGGAGAATGAGTTTCAAAGTCTGCAAACATAACCTAGAGTTGCAAGCTGATGGGGGGATGTGGAGAGCTGCTTACCCGTGGCCTGATCTAACCTGCATTGAAATCAGTGACTGACTTCACTGGACTTTGGATCAGGCCTTCTCCAGCTCTGGTTTCCACGGCTTTCTCTTGAGATGGGATGTTACTATCCACTACCAAACCAACCTGAGCACAAGGTTTGCTCACGCTTATACTCAGTCTCAATAATATTAACGGGAGTTACACGGGTTCCCAAGACTGAAGCTCCTGCATCCCAATGTTTTCTTTCCCTGTAAAAACCTGCTATCTGTTCCCCCTGGAGATCAATGAACACACATGGCTAATCATTATCATGACTTACTGGCATTGCAGTGGCACCAGTCTGGATCGGGCCCCATTGTGCTGGGCTTTGCACAGACATGTGAGATTAAGGGCCTCAGTGGCCAGGTATGGCAACAGGAGCTTAAGGCTGCTGACATAGGGGAGTGCTTGGATACGAAGAAGTGAGTTAATACGGGATACTTGCAGTTATAGGGTGCACAGATGGATGGACATGGACAGACTGGAAGGGATGTCTTGGGTCATTGAGTCCAATCCCCTGTCATAGATAGAGGCCTGAGGGGATAAAAAATTTGTATCCGCATCCAATCTGCAATCTGCAAACATGGTCTGCGGATATAAAGCAGATATCTGCAGATTTGCAGGACACTAGGCACAGAATCCCGTTCATAAACGTATCAAACTCCATCTCAAAACTAGTCAGGTTGTTGGTCCCCCATTACTCCTATTCATAGGTGCTGGAACTAGGAGGGCTGCCGCATCCCCTGGTTTGAAGTGGTTTCCATTATATACAGGATTTACAGTTCCGTTAAATGGCTCTCAGCACCCCCACCTGATGTAAGGTCAAGATCAAAGGCCCAAGCTGTATAAAACTAAAGGCCACAGAAAAACCATTTGGCAGTTACCTACCAGAATCCTTGTTGGAGCTGAGGGGTGATCTCTGGTGAGCTCATTAGCACGTGGGTAGGGTTTTTTTTGGCCTATCTAATATGTTTTCTCTGTAATGCTTTCACTTGAAGAATCAATGTGCTTGCTTAGGAAAAGCTGAGTGGTACCTTATAACTGTGGGCAATTACACTGTTCATAGCCTCTGAGGAGAAAAGCAGAGCAGGCCTGCTGAGGCAGGCTGACTTGCTGGGAAATTCAAAGCATAGGCAGGGAATTGTGCAGCCTGGAAATACCCCGGTCAGGAGGGAGTGAGCTGTGTGTCCGCACCCAAAAGAGGTGACAGCTGGGGAGCGAGAAGTCTGCGAATGGGTGCCCTTCTGGCCTGTAGAGAGGAGATACAGGAGCAGTTGCCCTGAGCTGTGACACCAGGCAGCAGGGTTGTAGCAAGGGTCTTCCGGAGCTAGCACCCTTTACCTGAGTTAGTTCACCTCCATCAGAGGTTTGCTTTTGAATCATGTGTGACGTCCAACTGTATGTCTTGGCTGCTCACTAAGAAGAATGAGCAGAGGCAACAGAACTCCACGGATATAGGTTCTTCCCTACAAGTTGCAAGCTCACGTTTAAGTCAGAAATGGAGGTTTTTCAAGCCCATCTATTTGCAAAGATAGCGCTCAGACTTTTAATCAATGCACCCACTCTATCTTATTTGCTCTGCACCCAGTTGAGCGAAACAATGTAGCACCAAAAAAAGACATCAACCTCCCTCGTTCATCTTAACTGAAGAACTTGAACGCAGAGTCTTTTTTGGCTATTTAAAGTCAGGAATATGATGTTATACAAATGACTTGGTGGAGCCCCATATATATCCTCTCTCAATATTTTCAAGGTATAAATTGTTGTTTAATAGTGTACAGCCATGGTAGCTGTAGTTGCCCAGTTACTGGACTGATCGGTGCTTCTTTTTCCCCCTGTCAATCTATCTATATCCATCCGTTGTCTCTTGTCCTAGCGATTGTAAGGTCCTTGGGGCAGGGACTACCTTTTTGTTTGATGTTTGTACAGTGCCTAGTGCAGTGAAGTCATACAAATCATGACAAAACAACAAGAAGTGAAGACAAATCTTGTACCCCCTTGAACTTGCAGGGAGACTGTAGGAGAGCGTAAACCCTCATTATCCAAACTGGAATTTGCTCTGGACATATTCCACCAGGCAAAGACACCGTGCAAATTTTGATGAATACATCAAATTATTAGGAATTCAGCTTTACATGTCAATGGAAGAATGGCCCTTCCAGAAACACAATGCCCCCTAGCAGCATGGCAGGGCATTGGTTCACAAGAAAGAAACCCAGCTACTGAGTCTCCCGTGCTCCATCTTGCATCAGGCTGGATTTTCCTTTGTGGGTCTCCCATGCAAGTAATGCTTAACTTGAGAGAGGGAAAAGGCTTGCGGCCCAAAGTGGGAGTCGATGGCACGCTGGTTGTAGTTCTGTGCCATCTTTTATGCATTCCATGCCAAACACAAGAGGTGGCAGGAGACTGCAGAATGATATTTTTACAGCCAATTTTCTGCTTCAATTAGTTTTCTTTCCCCCAGATCTATTTCCTGGGAACTGACTGTCAGGCAGAGGGAGGGACCAAGAGCTGTCTCAGCTCTCATGCTCCCTGCTGTCCATTCCTTACGTTCCATCAATGAATTAAATTTCTGTGCCAGCTGGAGAAGACTCTAACGATCTCATCCTTTCATTGTTAATCACCTCCTTGGACCTATATAATTCTGTCCGAGCTCCCATGCTCATTTGTATTACGCTGGATGCATTGCAGTGAATCATAGGATTTTTTAGAAAAATGTTGTTTCGGTGGAGTGTTCCCTTTTGATAACGATTTTTCTTCCACCAGACCAGAAGCCAGATGTGATCAATTGCACCATCCTGGTTGTTGGTTATTTTCTCCCTGTCTCCTCGCTGCCTGAGCATACACACAAACTATTATCTCTCTCCACTGTAAAAGAAGGATCTTCACAGCCTGGTGGGAGGACACCTTGTGTGTGCGCCTGAAAAACCATGTCAAAGACACACAACACCTCTTATCTAACTACCTTTGCTCCACCAATACTAACAACCCTTTGGTGGCTTATTTAGAGTAAGGGGAGTTGGGCTTTGCAGGCTGTTTTAGTATAAATCTTTGCTTGGTAAAACCATTCCAGTCCCTTTCTCACTGCTCCCCCGCCTGAATCAATATCTATTTCTGTGCTCTAAATTACTTTCTTCTCCCCAAGACTGTCAACAGCACCTGCAGAATATCAGCGATGACATTTTTAAATAATTCTCTCGGAATTTTCCCACCCAGAAGTATCCTTCAGGGACTGAATTCCTCAGGCTTTCAGAGAAGTGGGGAAAAGACAGAGCAAACAAGCGGAGTCTAGAAAAGATAAGATTGTTAGTAGGAGAACATTAGGGGAGGGTCAAAGGAAAATGTATACAATAGGCTTTAGTTTCTTTGGGTAGTGATTTAACTGGCCAATCTTTAGCTCTGGTTGTGTAACACAGAGTATAAGAACTGGAGATGACTGGAAATGCTTCATTGAAATGGTTTTTCTACAGAAAATGCCATTTTTGTCTAAATCGAAATGTTTCAAAAAATACGTTGATTTTGATCATTTGGGGGGCGGGCCTGAAATAAAGCATTTCAATAATTGGAATGAACTGTTTCCATTTTGCATTTTAAACAATATTCATTGTTTTTAAGAAAAAAAATCTGTACAGGTTGAAATTGGAACAAAGTGGGTTTTTTTAGTTTAGCGAGACACATTGTCTCAGGTAAGCTGAAATGAAATTTTTAGAATTCTGCTGCCTAGGTCATTTCAAATGCTTTTCTTGTTTTGTTTTGGTTCTGTTTCAGAGTGGAAAAAACTTCAAATTTGCAGAATTTCCCAAGGAACAGAAAATCCAGGTCCTGCCTAGCTCTAATAAGAACACAGGGTGTTTCAAAGACACAATGGGCCAGAAATGCAGTTTGTGTAAAGTGACCTAATGCCAATGATATCAATGGAGCATTGCTGATTTACACCCGCTGAAGATCTGACCCAACAGCACTAGCTACAACAGGGAAATATGTTTTAGAAATACCTCGAGTACCATGAGTAACTTCTAGGCAATGAACGCTACAGGGGAATACTATGCACAATAAATATTAAATGCTCAACACCAGATTTTTAAAGAGATCCAGGTCCCTAAACAGGCAGAAAATCCACCATGTAGGTGCTGCTGACCTCTTCAAAGCTGCAGCTCGGGCACTTTCTAACCCCACTAGGTACCCAAGTCCTCTAGGTGTGAAGGTTTCTACCAGTCGGCATTTTCAAAGGAACCTAAGCACAGCTGCCACCCCGCAGCTAATGAGCGTCTCAGAGCCCTAGCTTCAACCGAAGGCCTTGAAGCAGGATTTTTAAACTAGGTGGGGACCCAATCCCTTAGGCATGTGTGGAGCATAGGGAGCTCCCCACTCAGCTGACGGGTGTCTGCAAACCCCTTTCTTAGGTGCTTAGCTATCCCCAGGCAGCACCGAGTCCTCTCACTTGGGGCTGAAAATTCCACTAGGCGGTGGGTCACTTAGGCGGTAGACATTGCTCTGCTCAGCCTTGCAACGTCGAAATCCCTTTTAAAATCTGGGCCTTGGTTACTGAATGGTGGGTGGCTTACCAAACCCTAGATAGCGTCCTTCATTCTAACCCCACCTCTGTCACTGACTTGTTCTCGTAGCCATGCGCTGGTAACTCCACCTCCCTGCCCTCTCTCCACGCATCAGTTGGGATGAGTTAGTTAATACTTGCAGAGTGCTTTAAACAGATGGGGCCTGATTCCCAGACGGTGTAAATCAGCAGCATGCCGTTGACTCAAGGGAGCTGTTCCCGCTTACCGCAGCCGAGGGGCCTGTCTGTAAAGTGCAAAATGAGTGCTAAGTATTGGTACTCAACTAAGTAGAATTCCCTCCACCATCCTGAAACACTCTTATTCCACTACACGTTTGGTTTCACCCAACTCCAGAATTAGCTAATATCTGCAGAGTGCCTTGAAGATGAAAAGGCTTCTCTGGTGCAGTAATTAGTACTTCCCGAGCCTAACTGGGGGTGAAACGCTACAAAAAGATCTAGTCTCTTATTTTATTTTGTAGATCTTAGACTCTTTAAGTCCAGGACTGCGGTGCTGATTCTGACCTCACACCAGTTTTGCATTAACATAACTCCACTGCCGTCACTGGAGTTACCCCTGATGTACACCAATGTAAATGATAGAAAAAATCGGACCAGCATCTTTATTTGTGTCTTGTACAATAAAAGCATCAGACTGGAAATCCAGGCTGTGTTTCTATCACTGAGTTGCTCTATAACCTGAACCTCTCTGCCTCGGTTTCCCCACCTCTAAAATAACGCTAATAATAACACCACCCTCCCTGCCATTAGGCTTCATCCATTAACTATCTGAGATCCTCAGCGAGAAGGTGGTATGGAAGTGGTGGTTACTGTTATTATTTTATCTCGACATGTTTCATTCCTCTCAGTCTTGACTTTTCCACTAGCAGATGGGCATTTTCCCACCCCCCAAACAAACATGCACATTGGCACGGTTGGCAGTCTCCTCTCAGGACATTCCTAACACAGTAACAGCAGGAAGTACAAAGAAGTCTGATATGAGGTGCATTGGCAGGGAAAGCTTGGTTAGCACCTGTCTCTATCATGACCAGTTCCAGCCAGGATAATCAGGGCCTACTTTTCTTGAGCACTAATAGCATTTAGTATATTAATAGGCAGTAGTATTATTCCCATTTGGCTGGTGGGAAACTGAAGCACAGAGAGTTTAAAGGCCAGATTTGCAAGGCAGCTCAGCAAATTGGGTTCTAAACTCTCAATAAATGTCACCAGGGTTGCTGCTGGGTCCTGGGCCATATAGAAAATCTGGACTTAATTAGGTGTTTAGATGGGAGCTGAGCTCTTTTGAAAAATCTGGCCCCAGTGATAGCTGCTGAACCCTCAAAAACCTGGCCCTAAGAAGTGACTTGCCCAAGCTCACCGTCTGTGAGAGCACTGGGAGATGAGGCCTGTTTCTTTTTAGCCATAAAATCATCCTTTCCCTATGAGATTCAGTGAGACAACCTTGGAAGATCCAGGACACAGCTTGCATTAGTCAATGCATTTAGAGCCAATTATTTAAAAGACATCCGACGTCAGATTTGCTCTCTTATAAGTGGAGGTCCTAATGGCAGTTAAGTCTTTAAATGGCTGTGAACATAAGGCTTTTGGAATTAGGAAACCGCATTTGGGAAATATGCTAACATCAACACCCTGGCTTATTTCTCTTAATGGCTTTTAAATCGCAGAGGTTCAAAGAAATAAAAAAATTACCACTTGCACACATTCATCCAGTCTATTATTTGCATATAATTGCTTCCTATCACAATGTGTATCATCCAACACCACCTTAATTACAGTAATCAGGCCTAATTTTATACAGGGTGCATTAGCATACAAGCCCTCTGTTACACCAAGTAACTGTAACTAGTACCTTTTTCTAGGGCAACAGGGAGGCTCATGTGCCTATTTCGAGGTAGATTTAATTACAGAGGGTAGCATGGAAAATGTTATTGAGTAGCATTAAAACAAGAGAGTGTTTTTTACTAACAGCACATGGTTATTTCTGCTAATTCAAGGTTATTAATGTCCAGACCCATAAAACACATCCCTGTTTTCCCTTCACTGGTACCTTAATACTTCTTTACCTGCCAGTAGTTAATTCGACAGTGACTAAAACAGATGTCGTGTGGAGAAGGCCAGGAGAATTTTGAAAGAGACCTATCACATATGTGCTGATGACAGTACTGTCCATGCACAGCCACATGCCTCATTACCCATCCCTCAGCCCAACCCATGGGCATCTGAGTTTAGCGTAGGTGGCACAACCAAATATTAGCCTCACCATCCCCCAGATAAGCAAGTAAACTAACACCCCAGCGATATCACATTTCCAATTGGAACATGGCTCTTTGGAGATCTTTAGAGATAACTCACCCATGCCGTTTCAATTCTTGCCCGTGGTGATGTAGTGATGGTAAACAACTTCCCTCCACAGCCTATACAACTTTCAGCCCTCTCAGTGCAAGTCCACCCCTGCGTGTGGCTAGTTCCCCCGCTGGACTGGGAATGCAGAAAGCAGAGTGCAGTCCGTCAACAAGCGGGAAAGCTGTTGCTCTGTGGGTCCTAATAAAAAGCCAACACTGATCAGTTCAATTCACTAGATCGCTGGGGGGAGGAGGTTTGTGGGTCACAACAAAGGGATTTTATTTAACCCCCTATGGGGTGCAAACGGATATGCACAATGGTAACTCCACGTTGCCCTTGGGTTAGTCTGAGTAACTCAGTGAAAGCTGCATACACATATATCAAAAGGCAGAATTTAGCCCTACAAAATATATCACTAAGTATGTATGACAGCGTTTCTAGTGTGGCAGTGCCTAGAGGCCAATCAGTTTGGGGCGCCATTCTGCCACAAACATATAGTAAATGACATTCCCTATCCCAAAATGCTCTCTCGGTCTAGAAGACAAGACAGAACGGGTGGTTGAGGCAAACAACTGAGGGAGGGTGGAGGGGCAGGAGGAGACAGGCTGTCAAAAGGAGTGGGATGTGTGCGATTTTTAGCCAGTCAGGTGCAACAATCTAGAATATTAAAGTTGGAAGGGACCTCAGGAGGTCATCTAGTCCAACCCCCTGCTCAAAGCAGAGCCAATCCCCAGACAGATTTTTACCACAGTTCCCTAAATGGTCCCCTCAAGGATTGAACTCACAACCCTGGGTTTAGCAGGCCAATGCTCAAACCACTGAGCTATCCCACAAAGAACAAGCCCAGCCTCTTCATGAACAAGGACTAACGGAATCACAGCTAGCTGCTCTCACTTTCACTGGTATTCCTGCTTCCTCTGAATTCACCAGTATTCTACCACCAGCGAACCAGATGCTGGGTATAAATTAATGTTGCTCCACTGAAATAGATGGATACGGCCCATGGCCCCACCCAGTTATAAATTATACTGTTTTGGATCATGACTGTGCAATACTCTGCTATGCTTATTATGGAGAGGCCAGCGATACCGTTAGGTTTGCCTTTTCTGGGCAGGGGCCAGCTGAGATTTCTTTTTGTTTTGGGAGGCAGGGACAGAACAAAAGTTATTTTTCGGGTTCCTTTTATTCCCCCTGCCTCTGAATTACTTCATGTGGACGGTTATTATACCCAATTATCTGCAGGAACTCTGCAATCCCAGCCATCGCTGACAGGAGTGACTGAGTGCAGGACCGCCTCCTGCAGTGCCAACGGTTTTATATCTGGTGGCTGGGAGAGAATCAAAGGGCAAGGGGGAATTGGGGCCTGCGTGCAGTGGATTGATAATCCTTTGCAACCCTATAGGACCAACAAACGAGGCAGTGTCTGCTCATGGGATTTCTAAAACTGATTGCTCAGCCAGGAGTTGAAATGATTTTATTAGCTAGACGCAGCCCCTATTTTAATCCTTTGTTTCCATTTATCACCCTGATGTGTAATACACAACAGTGTGGTACAAAGGTTTTAGCAGCATGAGTTTACGGTGGTCACTTTTGGAAGCTGAGACGCTTCCCGGTACTACAAATAATAATAACAGCCCACTGTATGTAGGAGGATGTTTTCAAAGGACCTAAGGGATTTAGGGGTGAAAGTCCTTTTGTCTTCAGGGTTGGGCTCCTAAATTCCTCCAGAGATTTTAAAAAATGTCCCCTCTGGAGTGTATATAACTAAAATGTGCAGTTGTTCTATCAGGAAATTACAGTCCCACAGGAGCCTGTCCCTCCCACTTCACCTTAATTCTCACAGGCAGGAGATGGAGGTTCATGATTCAGACAGGAGACAGAGCAGCTTTAGAATGATGCCTTTTATGGTACGTTGCTGTCTGTCTATCAATCACTGCTATGTGTGTGGCACCTGTCATTGTACATTTCACTTCTGTAACTGACCATTTTTTCATTTTCCAGATAAACCCATCTTTTAATATAAAAAAAAAGAGAGAGTTTAAAGATCCATGATCATTTTTAGTGACTGTATAAATATACTGCGTATAACACTCTGGTCCAAACTCTGCAAGTCATGCTTTCACCCTTTGGGTTCATGCTCAGACGTATTATGTCGTCATCATGAAAGACGTAATACAGTCCTACACTGCAGTTGGTGAGGTGAATGATTTTCAACATGCATTTTCCAAATGCTGTCTGCCACTTTCAAAAGTGGGTGTGGGGTTTGGTTTGGTTTTTTTTTTTTTTTTTCCTTTGGGAGTGACACTTTAAAACCAGGTTTCAGAACAGCAGCCATGTTAGTTTGTATCCGCAAAAAGAACAGGAGTACTTGTGGCACCTTAGAGACTAACAAATTTATTAGAGCATAAGCTTTCATGAACTACAGCCCACTTCTTCGGATGCTAAGTAAACTTTAAAGCCTCTGCATTCTCCTTATCACAAACTTTATATCCTTCCATCAAAAGTTCCTTTGTGCTGAAACCTCCATATGTTTTGGTTTATTCTTTTGCTAAAGCCTGGTTCTTGCATTTCCTCAATAATTCTAGGATCCTGTAACAATCCTGCCTCCTCTAACCCATCACAAGCCCAATCAACTCTTCCAAATGAGAACCAGCCTTCTGAATCCTTTCAGTAGCCTCTGATGCAACCAGTGCCCTTCGTCTCTGGGGTTGCCTAAGGTTAATTTAATCCCCCACAAGTGACATAGAGGAGCTGATCGTCAAAGGTGTCAATTACCCAAAGCTGCCATTGGCATCAACGGACGATACTTCACTCAGCACTGATGGAAATCAGGTCCTCAGGTCATGATCCTGCAGGGTGCTGAGCACTCACAATTTCCACTGAAAGCAGTTCTCAACATCAAGCTTTTGGAGCAGGGGATGAAGGAGAAGAAGAGAGGGTTGAAGCAGGGCTTTAGGGAAAGAGGAAAGGTCCAGGACCAAAGGACAGGTAGAGAGAGATCACAAGATAACAACTTTGACTTCAGATCCTGGCTGATGGGTTTTACTTTTCATGCTTTTCCATAGTGGGACACAGGGCGAGTGACAAACTCCGGCATGCTGGCCACCCATTAGCAAGGCACAAAGAGATCCTGGCTGAGATTTTCAAAGCGGTCTAAGGATTCAGGCACCCTTCTTCCATTTAGCTGAGTGGAAACTAGGAGTCTGCAACCGCTGGATTGCTTTGAATAGCTCTACACTTGCCTTTTTCACTAAGGGCATTAGCTAGCAGAACTATTTTCTCTTCAACTGGAGAAGATTGAGCAGATTCACCATAAGAAGCAAAGTAATTTTCTTCCACAAAATACACTCCCAAGCACACACATACAGAGCCAGTGTTTTCCATTTACCAAAGCTGGGCTGGTGTGTGTTGTCACCATGCTGACAATTCAACTCTACCATGACTTCTCAAAAGGACGCTGGCTCTCATCCAGCAGTCCATCCCTTGTCAGCATGGCACTTACGCACGTGCTTAACTTGAAACAAGTATCTATGTGATTTTATCTAATTAGAGTATGACCATGCAAATCATTGTTACTACCACTGTTCTATAATTACAATGAACCTTCTACAAAGTGTGACACATGCTCAGAAAGGATTAAGCATCCTGCAGGATAAATGACCCAGATTCAACCTTTAGAGACATGTTAGGAAAGTATGCAAATGGTAATTAGGGCCACTCCATGCTAGATAGGATAGAACTTTGAAATGCAAATCTGTATTGTTAGAGAATTGGAGGTGATATTAATTGTATGTGTGTACTTATATCTTGTTAAATGTTAGCCATGTAAAAAGACAGTTCCTGTCTGTCACTATAGCTATTGATTCAGAGATCAAAAGGACATATTAACATTTAGATGAACTGTAAACATAGTAATATTACTGTATTCATCTCTCTTTGAAAAGTATAGCAAATTACCTGAGAATGATGGAAAACAGGCAATTGCCTTATGTTAATCTGTGTAGCTAATTACTGGTGATGCTTAAGAAAATACTTCAAAATCCCCATGATTGCCTATTATTCGCCTAAGAACTCTGACCTCTCAAAAAAAGGCCTGGAATTGCATAAAAACCCCTTTGGTCCTGATCCTTTTTCTGTCAGATCTGCTTGATGCTTCATGCAGGGGAACATTAAACCCAAGATTGAGATCTCCAGTCGTAATTTGGAATCACCCTGAATATGAATATTGGCCTAGAACCCAGGAACTATTTCTGAAAGAACTCTCTGCAACTACAAGCTCACCATCTCTACTATGAATTTAATCTCAAGAACTGTACTCATGTCTGTATGTATACTGATCTTTTAACCAATTCTCTCTTTTCTTTTTTAATAAATTTTAGTTTAGTTAACAAGAATTGGCTGTAAGCATGTATTTGGGTAAGATCTGAAGTATTCATTAACCTGGGAGGTAATGTGTCTGATCCTCTGAGATTGGTAGAACTTTTTTAGATGATTAATTAGATTTTCAGTAATCCTCATGGTATTTGACTTGTGGGTCTGGTGGAGGCCTGAGGCTGGGTTACTTTAAGGGAACTATGTTGTTGGCTTCTGGGTAACCAGTGAGGTGTTATAGAAGCCGTTTTGTGCTGGCTTGGTAAATCTAAGTATTGGAATATCCACCACCTTGGGGATTGTCTGCCCCATTCTTTGCAGTTCACCCTCATTGAGTGACCTCAGTTGGCTCCTCTAGGACCCCAGTCACAATCTAGCATTAAGAATGTGCTCCAGTGCTTTGCTGAACTGGGGTCTGCATGATGAGCATTTGTCTATAGCACCTGTTGACCAAAGGTCAAAGCTCATCCCACTTCACAAACAGGTCGCAAATGACATATGCAGGGATCGCTTCATGGTCTGTTGAAATTCAACTGCCTCTGGGGTGGAACGCGGCAGCTGTTCAACAGCACGCAGCAGTGTCACACAACAGTTTAGGACAGATTGGGTAAAATACTCTATCAGACTGAAACCTAGAGAGAATGTAGACGTCCAAAATATGATATTCAGCCAGCCCTGTTCACTGAATTCGGCATCCTGAAATATCACCGGGAGAGCTATTTTATTTACAATTATCGCTCTTATGTGAAATGCTGATGGCACATTAACAAACCAAGCAGTACAGTTCATTTTGTAATTATTCACTCCTGCCACTGCGGCTTACCTCTCAAATGCACTAAAAAGCAATCAGACTTTTAACGGAAGTATTTTTTAAAGTTCATTTAGTAGCCAATTCAATTTGAGAGTGTCGCTCCAGCAAACTTTTGGAGCATGTCACTTTGTAGAGTAATTATTTGTCTGCCATTTACAAATTCACCCCGAATGAGATTCCCCCACAGCAGCTGCACAGTTCTGGAGGAGACATTTTTACTAAGCAACCATAAATAAAACGAGGCCCATGAAATTTTAACTAATGCTTGTGGTTTGCCAAGCAACACTTTTTTTAAACCATGGACAAGAATTGCAGGATGGATGGGGGACTGGTGAGAAGCAAATGAGGGAACAGATTTAGGCTGACATGTTACAGGACGTTGAGATGAATGAATTATTTTACTAACAAAAGCTCTTAAAGGAAAAAGTGCCCTGTATTTTATCTGATTATTTTAATGTTTTCCTCCATCCTCCCATCAAAGACATCATTGCAGGCAAACACTTGCATTAGCTCACATGGTTTATTCATAAGCCACATAGGTTCTACCTTCCACTTCAAGGGTCTCAGGATCTCAATATTTTATATGTAAATCTCCAGCTATCTGTCCCGTTTCTGGTTTAAGCTGCTTGCTTCACTGATCTCTTGAGTGCAAAGATGTAATATGTGCACGGTTTCCCTGCAGGAACTATCCTGTTGTCATTTTAGTCGACAACGGAGAGGAGGTTTTTAAGTTTTGAGAAGCGTTTGGAATCTCTCTTTGTTTGGTCTCTTCCCAATAACTGCTACTTATCTGGAAAGAAGTCACTTTCCTATTCCATAATGTCGTATCTATATAATTCATATATTGGGCTAGATCTTCAGATTCAAGTCAATGAAGTCGAAACAATTTTCCCCAGCTGAGGATCTAACCGACTGTCAGCAGAGTCTTGCTGTGAAGCAGTGGCACCGTTGTGCTTGGGAATACCTTTGCTTTCTTATCAAAACAAATAACTTTGCTCTTCCATGCTGAACCGAGAGGCTAATCCTTCGAGGAGCTGAGCCCCTGGGATTGCTACGGATGTCCCTGAGAACTGAGGCCAAGAGACACTCAGCATCACTCAGGATCAGATCCTTAGGGCATGTGTACATGGCAAGCAGACATCCGCGGCAGGGAGTCTCAGAGCTTGGGGCTGCAGAATCAGGTTCCCATTCCAGCACTAAAAGTAGCTGTGTAGAGTTTCGGGCTCGGGCCAGAGTTCAGGCTCTGACTGCCAAACCCCTTCCAAGGCTTCAGAACCAGAGTCACAAAAACTCCAGCTACCTTTAGCGCCATGGAACAAACCTAAGTCTATAGCCCCAAGCTCTGAGACTCGCTCCCAGGGGGTTCTGCTTGCCATGTAGAGATACCCCCTGATAGGGGAATGGCCTTTTTTGGAGGGATCTGTGTAAAATGAAGCTAGAATCTTGGTGGAACTCACATGGTTTGGGGTTCTGTGGTAGACATGAAGCTCAAACCACACTCACCAAAAGGTCTGTGAGTTTGAAGCCACTTGGGAGTAACCTGGGCCAATTTATTGTTTTGGGGTGAAAATCAGGCTAAAATCAGTTAAATTGAAGCCAGGGTGGTTTAGGTTGGACATTAGGAAAACATTCCTAACTGTCAGGGTGGTTAAGCACTGGGATAAATTGCCCAGGGAGGTTGTGGAATCTCCATCGCTGGAGATTTTTAAGAGCAGGTTTGACCAACACCTGTCAGGGATGGTCTAGACCCGGGGTCGGCAACCTTTCAGAAGTGGTGTGCTGAGTCTTCATTTATTCACTCTAATTTAAGGTTTTGCGTGCCAGTCATACATTTTAACGTTTTTAGAAGGTCTCTTTCTATAAGTCTATAATATAGAACTAAACTATTGTTGTAAGTAAAGTAAATGAAGTTTTTTAATGTTTAAGAAGCTTCATTTAAAATTAAATTAAAATGCAGAGCCCTCCCCCGCCCCCCTGGGACCGGTGGCCAGGACCCAGGCAGTGTGAGTGCCACTGAAAATCAGCTTGCGTGCCGCCTTTGAGTGCAGGGGACTGGGCTAGAAGACCTCTCAAGGTCCCTTCCAGTCCTATAATTCTATGTGCAGAAATCCCTCAGACTGCATTGATTGCTTCTGAGTTTCTTTCACACCTCTTGGTTCATTCAGAGTATTGGATGCCCTGGCTGTTCCTCTCCAGGTCAGTGACCAGCAGTTTCAGCCGTGCAGCATGCAAGTGAGGACTGGGGCAGGACCATCAGACTCGTTTGCTTTTCAATCTAAAAGAGACATGGGGCTTGTCTACTCCGAGGACTTGCCCTGGTTCCAAGCCCTGGGTAGCCCTGGTACAGCATCATCACCACACACCCTTACTGTAGCCAGGATAAACCACTGTCAGCTGCAATTTGCCTTTGTGCAACTTTCCTCACTTACAAGCAGGGGTCAGCTGCATTGGTGCATGTAGCAGCTTAGCATTGGTGGGTTGCACCAGTGCTGCTAGGAACTGGCCACTGGTGGCTGTAACTAGGGCAAACACAAGGGCTTAGATTCCAGAAAACCCATTCCTGTGTGCCATGGGACGCCCTTTGTTGGTTAGGTGTGACAGAACATCCCCAGCGGGACACAGATGGTATTTTCCAGAGAAAACAGCCTGCGTGTCCAAGCCTTCAGATGGTCTAATGAAGTTTCCAATCAACCCGCAGGAATAGGTCACGGAAGCGGCAGGGGTCAGTGCTTGTTGTTAGCCACAAATTAACCCTTCTGCCCCTCCCCACGGCATCCCTACATTGTAAATGTTTTAATCATTTTGTTCATTTGGCAATGACAGAAACCCTGGAGGAATCCAGGATTCTTCGACACTGAAAGCTCCAGCCCCTGTGTGTGTTGAAACGGCCAGCGTTAGGCCAGAGCCACTCAGCCACTGCAGAGAGCTTTCCAAGCTAATGTGGCTGGGGCCTGGGCTGCTCCACTCAGAGAGAATGGTAGTGGCAGGAACCAAAAAAAAAGCCAGTTTTGATTCATTTCAGAGACGGGAGATCTGCAGGGACCTTTCACCAAGAGGCCAGGGTGTGCTGCTCGGGGCTGGCGCTGCCTTCCCACACACATATACACAAGTCCCTCCCTACACCAGGCACTGAGCCAGTGTTAAATCCAGATCCCCCTGTTGGCCTTTCACCAGCAGCTGAACACCTTGCTTGATCCCTGTTAGAGTGGAAGGTGCAGCATGGGGTGGTGTAACAAGCTGGATGGCCCCTGATCACAGAAGGAGCCCCACCTGGGAGAGATCCAGGGCCGGTGCAACCATTGAGGTGACTTAGGCGGTCGCCTAGGACACTAGGATTTGGGGGGCGCCATTTTCTTCGGCAGCGACCGCGGCGGCCGGATCTTCGGCCGCCCTGGTCACCGCCAGCATTTAGGCGGAGGGAGCTGGAGCAGTGGAGTGCGGGGAGGGCCGCCTGCAGCAAGAGGGGGCAGCACGCAGGGGAACTCCCCGCCCCAGCTCACCCCTGCCCTGCCTCCTCCCCAAGCACGCCGTCACTGCTTCACTTCTCCCGCCTCCCAGGCTTGCGGTGCCTAAGCTGATTGGCCTAAGCTGATCGGCGCCGCAAGCCTGGGAGGTGGGAGAAGTGAAGCAGCCACAGTGTGATCGGGGAGGAGGCGGGGCAGGGATGAGCTGGAGCGGGGGGTGGGGAGCTGCCACCGGGGGGTGCCTCAGGGTGGGGAGCTGCCACAGGGGGGGCACCTCAGGGTGGGGGGTGGGGAGCTGCCACGGGGGGGGGGGGCGCCTCAGGGTGGGGGCTCGGGGACGAAAAATGCCGATTCATTGACATCAAAACTTTTTGCAGGAATGGGTTGGGTTCAGCAAATGTATCCAAACATTTTGGGGAAATGTTTCAAAATTGTTGTCGTGTTTTGTTTTGACATTTTTGAAATGGAAAATTTTGGAGTGAAAGGGCTTTTTTGTTACGAAGTTTAGGCTTATTAGGTTTTTGTTTGTTTCTTCACTACCAACAAAACGTTCTGAAATTATTGAAACAAAATGTTTTGATTGAGCTAAACTGAAAAAAGTTTGGCTTTCTGGTTCTCAAAAAATATCAAAATGTTAACTTTGGGTCCCAATTTGGGATGGGAATTTCATGTATTTATTTATTTAGCTCGGAATTTTGATCAGGACAGGGAATCAATTTTCCATCCAGCTCTATTAATTAGCAGCCTGGATGGCATCATCAGCACTTGCAGGTGGTCCCACCGGCTCTAGGGCCGAGGGAGGGACGATACGCATGTGAAAGCGACAGCAGAATTTCACTCAGGGCAGCTACTTATGTGTGACGGCCTGGAGATAACTGGACAGCCCTGCAAAATGTCTATAGCCTTTTTGCAGCTGTCATGCCCAGCCCAGCTCAGCAGCAGGCAAGGGTGACAAGGTTGGGAGAAGCTGTGGATCTCAGCAAGATGGTATATATAGTACTGAATATATTTCTGCAGCTTGAAAATTATTCAAAGCCTTAACTTCGATTGGGCTACCCAGGCACAGCCTTATGAAGGCCTCCCAGTGAGGTAGGAATTTGGCCTGGACATCTGGAGAACCTTCTTGTTAATGCACTGGGTTTCAAAACCATTTTGTGTTGTTTCAGCTTTCTTTCTTTTTTTCTTGTCTTTCCAAGGAATGTTTCCAACAAGCAGAATTGTCAGCTGGTTGTCAGCTGGGTTCATTTCCCTGGCATAAAGGTTGTCCCATTTGGGAGCGCTCAAGCACGGTCAGCGCACTCAGTACAGTAGAAACATATCCCGGGAGAGACCTCCCTCCTACCCCCACTTCCTTTCAACTGTGTAGCAGTTAATGTACCTTTTCATTGCCAGCTATTGACAAGCAAGAGTCACAGGGGAGTGTGTGTGTGTCAGAGAGAGAGAGAGCCCATTGTGGCTAAAAGGCAGCAGCTATTAAAAAAACCAAGTAAAATAAATAAATGAATGAAACAGCCAGTGAATCTGCTAAGATGAAAAAGCCAGTAGTGAAGGACGCCATTCCGTGTAAAGAAAATGTAAATCCTCTACCTGGGCTCCTGAAGTGTGTCAATTCGGCCTCATTTCAGAACAATAATTCACTGCAATAGCTTGCAATGCTTAAAAACACATATTTATCTTCAATGGATGAAGATTTAAACAACTTAAGTTGTTTGTGCAGAATCCCGATTCCCTTCCTCCCCCGCCCCTTTCCCTGTGTCAGGCCCGGTGAATTCACACAATACCCAGTGCAGTTCAATAAATAAAACGCTGCACAGCTCGTTTGTGGCTCATCATTCCAGTCACCGCTTGGCGTTTGGGAGAGCCTGAATCTTCCACCGGGAAAACATCCACCCTTTACTAAACTCAACTGAACGACAGAAGCCAGTTTAAATGCCATGTACTGGCTTCTCAAGGCATCTCAATGGGCACTTATGGCCGGGCTTTGGGAAATGTCATGAAACCTTCAAGAGCTAAACTTCAGATATAAGGACCAGCCAGATGGAAATAGCTAATTTACATTAGCTTGTTATCTTTCCCCCCACACAGAGCTAGAAAATCTCTGAAGGTCCTCCACAAGTGATACATAAAGCACTGTGCCTATGTCCCAGCGAGAGAGCCAGCAACAGGGAGCACGCTGGTGGGAAAAGGTGCTTCTGAGGTATCTTCATAAAGTTGTTCTCTAATCTCCTGAGCTAGATAATTTTATGGATTCTGGGAATCCATCCCCCTGTTGTGTGGAGGGATTCTGGAAGCGCCCCATCCATAGTCCATATGGATTCTGGGAGTTTTCTTCCTGCCCCCCACCCCTGTATCTTATATGGATGTTGGGAGTCCCTCCGCCAAGCCCCCACCCACTTGGCTGGAGGGACTCTGAAGTCTCCCAGTGCAGCCAGCCAAAGTGAGAATTTTCAAACACTGGCTGCAAGTCAAGAATTTTCTGCTGCATCCGATTTTGTTGCTCCAGTATCCATGCGATAGTTTAATCGGACTGTGTAATAGCAATGGGATACACTTCGGCGCTCTGTTCCATACACTCACCCCTGCCGGGCCTGAGCGAGATCGTGCAGATACTTCAATATCCAGTAACAAAGGGATCCAATGGGCTCGGAGCCTGGGAGGCTGGTTTGTGTAGTTCTCCTTTCCTTCCCTCCCCACATTTCTTCTCTGTCTCTCAACAATCTCCCTCCCTCCATGATACCATCCTTCCTTTCCAGTCTCTCCACTCCCTTACATTGACTCCTCTCCCTGACTCCTAATTCCTTCGCTTCAGACCACAGTGGGTACGCAGGCTTCCTCCCTGCTTCAGGTGCCACAGCTGCCTTCTGTCATTCTCCCTACTAGGGTGGGACTGGGGGCGGGGGGCAGGGCTTGGGCCATCCCCATGCAGGGAGAGAGGGAAAGGCGCGGGGTAGCCCCACGGGCAGTTGTGAAAAAGGAAAATCTAATTCTGGAGTGTAATCACAGGAGTCGGGTATGTAAGACACAGGAAGTAATTGTTCTGTTCTAGTCAGCATTGGTGATGCCTCAGCTGGACTATCATGTCCTGGTTTGGGTGCCACACGTCAAGAAAGATATGAAGAGAGTCCAGAGGAGAGCAATAAAAATGATAAAAGATTTTAGGGGTGGTGATTTTAAAGGTATAACTGATTTTAGGGAAGGGTTCAGATCTTCCTTTCCTGTTTTTGGTAATGGATGTCACACTATCGAATATATACAGAAGATCTCCAGGCATATAGAAAGAAGGATGCTTTTTGTGTTAATGACTGTTGTTGATTTGCATTGCAATAGCACCTAGGAACCCATTGTGCCAGGCGCTGGACAAACCTAGAACAAAAAGCTGCCCCTACAGAGCTTCCAATCCAAGTATAGGACAAAAGACAACAGATAGATACAGACAGATGGGGAAATGCAAGGAACCAATGAGACAATATTAGCCAGCATGACAGGCAACAGTCTCAGCCCCCCAGCTGCCTGACCATGGTCATGTATCTTGTGGGCATTGCAACAAGGAGAATTTTTAAACCTCTTTGAAAAATCTTTCCATCATAAAAATGACATTTGCATCATCAATATCACTTCTACCAATCTCCCCACCACTCCCCCAGCCAAATGAGAGTAGCCAAGGACCTCCATGGCCTATGTAGCCAGGGAGCAACAGTAGTTAAGAAAACACAAATCCTACCCCAAGCCGAGTTTTTATTTTAGAAAGGGAGCAGAGTGAGAGGCTCCATGAGGGACTTTCAATTTCTCTTTATTTTATGGGGAAAGCACTCAGACACTACGGAGAGATGAGTCAGTATAAAGCCCTCCGGTTGATAGATAAGGAGGGATATGCAGGACAATGTGGGAGCTTTGCAGATATTTATGGGGAACTCCTCTTATGCAGGAGAAGCCGCATGGGAGAGCGCATGTAGGTGCTCATTTGTCAGTTTAACAAATGGACAATGAAGGTGGGCAGAGCGGAGTTGGAAGTGAACATGGTAAAGCTCCCATGCACCTCTGCGGTGCTTCCTAAATGAATGAACTAACAATAGGACTATTCTAAAGTACAAACAATTAATCATCTCACTCTGCAAAAGACAATGCAAAGAATGGAGAGAATAAATGATGCCGGAGTAAGTGCTGATGCCCAGGTTCTACTTGTTGACACAGGGGTTGACCCGGCAGGTTTGAGTCAGGGGGAGCTGACGGGTTTTGCATGTTTGAGCTTTACACCTTTGGCAGCAGGGCAGCACTTAGAGCCTGGATCTTCGCATCTGACGAGCATTCATTTGCATTCTACCAATTACGTCTCTCATAAAAGCAGCCCTTTTCCTACACTCCCTTTGTGGAGCACGCAAAAATAGGGGGGTGGAGGGAGAGAGAGAGAGAGACAAAAAAGGAACTAATGAGTTGAACAAAAAAACACTGAACCTCCTAATGAAGATCTACTACAGTGCTGCTTCCCAAATGCCACTGGGCTTTGAGATGTTTTCAAACTTTTTTTTTTTTTTTTTTTTTGAAGCTTCCAGCCTTTTCTCTTTCTGGCCTGGCTCCAGCGGCTGGGTTGAGCTGATAGAATCACTCCGTGAGGGGGTGGAAGGGGTGATTTCTTTTCCCCTGTAGAGTCTGAGCTGGATACGTGGGGAGTTCTGGAATCTTATTGCCTCTCTTCTTCCCTCTCTGTTTCCAGATTCAATTTATATGCATGCAAATGTTTGCAAATCCTCTCTTGACTTCAAATTGAGGCTCATAGAATACACCTGCATCTTTGTATGAGCCACTGAGCCAGATCCATCCCTGACCAGTCCTTAAGCGCAGCGCAGGGAGAGAAACAAGGTGGTTTGCACCTCCCCGATCCTAGCACAAGCACCCGGCGTTATAAATTGCATAACTATTTCAATGGCCCCTATGCAAAGGACCATTGCATGGGTGTAGAATACTGGGATATGCCTCCTCCACCCTTTCTCCCCTCCACGGGTGCAGCGGGTGTAATCTCCTGCAGAGGTAGGGCATAGTTGGCAGAAGCCCCCGTGCTATGAATCTGGCCTGTGGTCAGACTGAAAACCAGAGATGCAAGTGAGAGGTGAATCAGCCCCTCAGAATGAATCTCCCCTGAAACCGCCACGTGTTGCTTTTTTCCTGCCCCAAACGGGAAATCAGCTCAGGGGGGCTCACACAAAACCTGGCCCAGGCTTGAAACCCCTCAGCCAATCCAGGCTTCTGGCAAACCTACCCCAGGCACTGGGGAACACCTGGGGAAGTCTGAAGGCATCTTCTTTTCCAGCCTTGCAATGCCAGCAGCAAACAGCCTGGCTGCAAATATTGGCGGTGTCCTGGGAGCACAGAAAAGATGCAGGTGTATTGTATGAGCCTCAATTTGAAGTCAAGAGAGGATTTGCAAACATTTGCATGCACATAAATCCTAGCTGTTTAGAAACAATATTTTAAAGTCTATTTCCATATGCCAAACCCTAGTACAGTTAGTCATGCATACTGTGAACAGAAGGGGGGTTGGAGAGAAGCGAAAACCACCTAATATATCACAATAACCTTTGTCTGTCTGTTCTTTCCCCACTTGTTCACATTTTCAGCTGAGCTCTAGTACCAGTTTGCTGTGCATAGGGTTTTAAATGAGACCCTTCTAGATGAGCATTACTCACTGTTCAGAGAACACATAAGCAGACATCAGAAGCCAATTCTGCCTGTGATGGCTTACTAGGTAGTTGTTTGCTCTCCTGGCGAGTTTAACAAGCAAGTCCAGCTATTATAGAGTCTGATCCAACTCCCAATGAAATCAATGGTGAGACTCTCATTGATTTCAATGGGATTTAAATCAGATACATAATCCCCATTTGTCATATCAATCTTGGTACTCTGCTAACTGCTCCAGAGTTGTCCCAAGTTTTCTGTATTTTTACGTTTACTTTCATGCTAATATCACTGTGAATCAATCTGGTATCAGGCCTGCTCACCGCCTAATATTTCTAAATAATTTAATATCAGCGGCTTAATCTTCCTGGGATCGTACTCTACATTAAAGCCAATTGCTCAGTCAAAGCATGTCCCTTATTGAAAAGCATTTCCAGCCGTTTGATTTGTTTGTGTTATACGTTTTTGCTGGGAGAGCGGTAAAAGATATGAATTTTTCCCCTCTTGAAATTTGATTTACTTGGGTTCTTTCCCTTATTCTAGCCAATTGAACCATAACTTTTGTTGTTGTGGTTGTCTCTGTTGGTAGCTGGGCTCTTCCATGTTGTTGTATCATTTTCCATGTGGCCTTCAATCAGAAGGTGAAGACAGATTGGCACCCCTAATTAAATCTGAGCAAGCCAAGTGTCAAGCCTTGGGCTGCAAATTACCAAAAGACGATTCATTGCAAGTTTTCTCCACCTGCAGTCTGTACTTTTCCAGAGACTCACGGAATCTTGTACATGGGACAAACAGGAAAAGGGTTTTAATTAGGAGCCTTGAGCACAGGAGTGCTGATTACCGAAGGTATCCTTTAACGCTCTGTGTGTTATGTACAGTTAATTATATGGATTCTGGAGGAATGAGTGTCAGTCCCTGTTAAAAAAAAAAATGTCCTGAGGAATAATTGTGTTTACACAACATTGGGGCAGGCAAAGCTATTCGAATGAGGATGGGGAAGCATAACAGAAGTGTTGCAGTGTCTCTCCGGCGCCCCCCTCAGCCCAGATACTGTCAGCCAACTCCAGTTAACATCTCCTCAGCCTGGCACCTACAAATGCAGAGACTCGGGCAGAAATAAAAAACAGCAAAGGAGGGGATTTTGTGTAGAAACAACAAACTGATTTTTGAACCTTGCACTCTGTTCTAATCAGACCCAAGCAAAGTCACTTGGAAAACCTGAAATTTTATTTTCAGGTTTCTTCCTTCCCCTCACTGAAAGCTTAATTTCCAACAAACTTTGTTTTTGTCATAAATTCAAAATTCAGCAGATCACAAGCATAGTCAGAAACCCCCACATTTTGGGGTTATGTGTGGGGGGTTATTATTATTTTTGTCAAAATTTGATTTTTTTGGTAAACATTTTCATTGCAAATTCAAAATACAGAAACATTGTACCCAGTTCTAGGTCTGCATCAGGTATCTGGTTCCCCCGTCCATCGGAATACCCCGTCCTTTCAAACAGACGACCATGTGCAAAAGTCTGAATTCTACACCGCCACCAAGAAAGAAGCTTCTTTTGCATCAACCAGTACTTTGTTTGCGGCCAGTTTTCACACGAAGAGCTGTCCAAAACATTTTCAGATTTTAGAATTTTCCACATATTTTTCCAAAAATAGCTTCAGGAATTTCTTTCCCAAGAAATGTTCCCCATTTTCCAGGCGGTTCTATTTATAAACTCCTTGGAAAAGGACCATTTTTTTGCACCTCACACAATTCTGAGGATATCGTTGATGCTTCATAAATAAAAGAGTAATATGTAAATATTGGCGCTGCATGAATGTTTTCTGTTCACTGCTCACGGCTCTTTGTCTAACTTTTCCATCAGTTCCAGTTCAAGTGGATTTGTGTTTAATTTGGGTCACGGTGTCATTGTTATTTTCCAGTTTGTTGCACCAAAATTCTGCAGCCTCATTGACGTATCAGCCTTGCTTTTCCTCTGAAACTTGTAACAAAGTTAGAGCAACTCATTACTGGTAACAAGTTACTTAGCAACACTGCCAAGTGCTTCTGCAAGACCTGATTAAAACCATTCATGGAGAATAATATAAATCAACACTATTACCCTCTCACTAAGAGAAATTAGTTTGTACATGCTTCTCTGTCTTGTTCATTTTAACAATTTTTAATTACAAATGCAAATTGAGCAACCTGTCTTTGTACCCAGCATGGCTGCCCCATGGAAAGCATCTTGGCAGATACTGAGCCAGAGTACAACCTCCAAGGCTGGTGTTTTAAATTGATCCTGGTACTTTCTGGTTTGGAAAGGAAAGGGGTTGGAAGGAATTATAAATACAAGTCAAGTGACCGAGCAACCTGTGTCCTCCCCAGGTCAGTAAAATATCAATTCCTGCTTGTGGTCTCCATCACAGAGAGTAGGGATGGAACTGCTGTAAGAGCTGCATGCACAATGAGCAAGAACATGTCCTGTATTGCTCAACAGTGACCCTTCTGGCCAATTTAGGAGGAACGCTGATGGGTTCAGATGGCTACCCCAGGTTCCCAGGCCATTCCTCCTGGCTGGAAGCGTGATTTCTGCAATGTGTGTGTAGGGAGATGGACGGTGCTGCAATCAATGGCGAGGCACCTACCGCGCAAGGGAAGGAATAAAATGATAAACAAGAGACATGGGACGAATGGCTGCAGGGGTTGGTGAAAGGAGACAGATCCTTTCACTTCTGGGTCACTGGATCAGATGAGTGTGGGCTTGGAGATACTCTATAGCAGATAAATACACACACACACACACAGGCTTGAGGGTTTAAAATGTGTCCTGCAAGGTGTTTTCTGTTGAAGTGGTTTCCATTATACACAGGGTTTATATAGAGAGTTTAACTGGCTCTCAGCATGCCCACTATAACAATTGTTCCAGCACCCCTATCTTTGAGTATGGTTTTCAACCAGTTGTGCACCCACCTTAAATTTAATCTAGACCACATTGCTCTAGGATTTGGGGGGGGGGTAGGAGAAGAGAATGTCATGTGGGGCTGTGTGAAAAGCTTTGCTAAAATCTAAATATATCACCTCTACAGCTCCCACCAACTTCATCCAGTAGGCCAAAGAAGGAAATTAGGTTGGTTTGGCATGATTTTGGTCTTGACAACTCCATGTTGACTATTGCTTATCATCACCCCACTATCCTCGAGGTGCTTACTGATTGACTGATAACTTGTTCCAGCATCTTTCCAAGATTGGAAGTTAGACTGACTCATCTATATTTCCCCACGTTCTCTTTGTTCCCCTTATAAGAATATGTACTATGTTTCCCCTTCTCCAGTCCTCTGGGACCTCAACTGTCCTCCATAAAATAATCGCTAATGATTCCAGGATGGCTTCAGCTAGTTCCTTACATATCCCCAGGTGAATTTCATCAGACCCTGACAATTTGAATACATGTAAATTACCTAATATAATTTAACTTTTTCTTTCCCTATTCTGGCTTTTCTTCCTTTCCCCTTGTTGTTAATATTAACTATGTTAAGCATCGGGTCACAATTAACCTTTTTAATGAAAACTGAAGCAAAATAGTCATGAAACACCCCAGCCTTCTTGGTATCATCCATTATTCGTTCTTTCCTGCTAAGTAGTGAACTTACACTTGCCTTCATCTTCCTCTTGCTCCTAGCGCATTTAAAGAACCTCTTTTTATTGTCTTTTATGTCCCTTGCTAGGTATAACTTGTTTTATGCCTAAGCCTTTCTGATTTTGTCCCTACATGCTTGTGCTATTATTTTCTACTTATCGTTAGCAATTTCTTCATGTTACCACTTTGTATAGGATTCCTTTTTGATTTTCAAGTCATTAAAGAGCTCCTGATGCAGCCATATAGATCTCTTGCTATTCTTTCTATCTTTCCCTCACATTGGGACAGTTTGCTGTTCTGCCTTTAATATTGCCTCGTTGAAAAACTGCCAGCTCTCCTCAACTCCTTTTTCCCTTAGATTTTCTTCCCATGGGAGCTTATGTACCTGTTCTCTGAGTTTGTTAAAATCCACTTTCTTTGAAAATGCCTCTGTGTTTCTCACGTTACGCTTTTGGGCTAAACCACTCCCCATCTAATTCTTAACCACAGGCTATGGACTCTCCCTATCTCAGAGTAAATGCTTCATGCTGCCCTACCACATGCAGTCCCAGACAGAAACCAGATCCTCTTCTGCCCTGACTGTGAATAATATCATAAAACAATGAGTGTTCTGTGCAAAGTGACCAGCAGACCAGCTGAGAATGACAGCATTTCAAAAGTAATCATTTAAAGTATATGTTTATGCAACACTATAGACTGTAGAGAGACATGTATTGAAGGGGTAGCCGTGTTAGTCTGGATCTGTAAAAGCAGCAAAGAGTCCTGTGGCACCTTATAGACTGACAGACATATAGGAGCATGAGCTTTCGTGGTGGGTATTCACCCACAAAAGCTCATGCTCCTATACGTCTGTTAGTCTATAAGGTGCCACAGGACTATTTGCTGCTTGTAGAGAGACATAACATCCTTACCAACCACCAGACCCTGACCCTGTCCACCAGGCTAATATGGCCTTGGGTACTCCACTCTACTGGTGATCAGAGACCAGATGTTCCACATGCAGGCCTGGAGATCACCTTTTTCCATGTCCAACTTCAGCCTGATAGCCACAGACCCTAAATAACCTACACACCCTTGCAAAAGGGGCCTGTCAATGCCCTATAAATGACTGGAAGGACAAGTGCATGTTATATCATCCTACAAGATGCCTGTGACGGGCTACCCCCTTCCCCCCCCCGCCCATTCTGGGGTGCCACCTGATATACTGGGGTCCTGCCAAGCTTGCCCGTTCCACCAGCCTGGGCTCTCTCACCCTGTCCTGCCATGCCAGGCCCTCAAGCCTCCCTTAGCACACACACAGGTAGGGACACACCCAGCTGCAGAAAGACACAGACACTGAAATCAGCTCTGCATGGGAAGAATCAGCTCTGGGATTGTCCAGCACTCAAGGTACACTCCCTTTGGGGTGCAAACCCAAAATTGTATTGTCTTGCGCTGCACAGAAAACTGTACAGCGTAAGCTGATGAAAATCACCCCTTCTCTCAATGTGGAGGAAAATCTGCACAGATTTTTACACAGACACACACCAGTTATGAATTGCACAAACTGGTCTGTTTCACATTTTGGTCCCCACCCCCTATTAGTGGAAAAATACTATTAGGCCAAGATGGGGTCCAGAACCAGGTGACATGATCACATGACCCTGCAGTGTCAAAGCAGCATCACAGGAAATTTCTCAAGAAGGTGGGAGATTAGCATCTTCAAAGTCCTATTATTCTCCCTAATGGCCCATGCAGACTTATTGCCTACTGTCTGGTGGGCGTTCCCCAGATGTAAACACAGTTGTAATTGAAAAATTAATTATCGGCTCGGCTCTTCTCCTAGTCTGGTGCTTTCAGCACAAGCCTATCCTTCCTCTCAAACCAAAACTCTGGATACTAAGAAGCTCCAAACTCTGGGGATGTTTAGGACCATGTCAGACCTATGTGGTCAGGACCAGGTCAGAACTTTTAATATGAAAAATGCCAATGAACTATAAACCTATTGCTCATGTGATTCCCTTCTTGTGCACTAGACTCTCCTCTCTGATATGTACATGCAGGTGCTGACACAGGTAATGGGAGTTGCACAGGGGAGATTTGGTCCTGCATAATCGAGCTTGTCTCCACTGTAATGAAGAGGACAAAAGACACACACACACACACACGCCATTGAAATAAACTAGATGAAATTCATTTAATTTTTTTGGTTAATACTATTAATCACTATAGGCACATGTCAGCCATCTAATGCATATTTAAACTGGGCCAAGAGCCAGTGATATCTCGTATGCAATTTCCTCAGGTTAATAATGTTTCCATTAGTTGTAGTGAGGAAATCTGCCATTTTTTTTTGTCCCCTTCTGGCCTATACTTTTTACTTTTAATTATGACCAAATGTAGACTATTGAATAGGTTGAGGCATTTTAGATGTCTGCCGAGATTTCTTTTTAATAATGCAATTTCTGGGCTGTAATAGGCACATAACTTGGGTAATTAATGAAATATGCATGTAACGTGCTTTCAGAAGTCACACATTCATTTTGAACAAAAGTTGTTTTGAAGGGGCTAGCGTGGAATCGTGAAGCAAAAGAACTGTTAGCAGCGTTAGTCCTTCCACCCCGAGGGAATGCATTATGTCTGAATAATAAGTTCTCGTGTATCTATAGCACTTTAATCCAGAAGAGTCCCAAAGAACTCAATACAACTACACCCACACACACACAGCAGGCACCACTGCAGTGGAATGTGGCAGGTGTTTATCAGCACACAGCCACACAACAGCGTATGGAGGGAAGGGAGAAGCCATCGCTCCGCCTCCTGCTCCTCACCTCAACCAGACCCTTCTTCAGCAAGACTGCAAAGGGTGGGAATCTCCTTATGCCTCCCCCATGCGCACATAAGGCAAAGGCCCAATCTCGCCCATTGTGATTTCTCTTCCCTTTATCTATCCATGCTCCCTCTCCTTCCACGCCTCTCCCTCAACAGAGGCAGGGCAAATACCGCAGTCCCGTCAGCGTCGTCTCCGCTGCCGTGGGGCTCAGCTAAGTCAGAGCAGACGCGTGCCACTAAACTATGTGAACAGCATTTTCCCTGTGAGAAACGGCAATCAATGACATCCTTGAGCGATAAGATGGCAAAGCAGCCATTACAGGAGGTAATGGACCATGCTAAATAGTGGAGCATCCCAAGGAGAAGCCAAGGGCACTTAGTAGATGGTGCCAATTGCCTGATGGTAATGCCCACTTCAGCTTCTTTAAATGCCTCTCGGCACTTGCTCTGTTGCTGCTCTGTATTATTTTAGAATCTGTCCAAGAAGGAGTTTGCACCCGGGGGACATTTCTGCAGGTAAAGCCCATTGCTCTTCCTCATTGACAAGCCAACAGCAGGAGGGGTGAGTTTTTATCTATCACTAGTTAGAAACTGCTCTTCGGTGAGTGTGAGCCACCCTCACCGGGTCTCTCGGGCCATTGAGAGCTCTGGGCGTGAGCCCACCTGGGGGTTTTCCGTGATTTGGGGGTGAGGGAGGTGCTCAGCAGGACTACAAATATAAATGCAGCCCTGACATTAGGGGAGAAGGAAGAGGCGTTGTTGTAAGATGTTTGCTCTGCCTCAGTGCAGTTTTGTTTTTGCGCTGCTTGGGGCGGCAAAAACCCTGGAGCCGGCCCTGGTTCAGTGGTTAAGGTATGTTGGGCTGATCCCAGTGAAGGGTGCAAGACACAGAGTTCAGTTCCCTGTATTGGGCCCAGGGCCGGCTCCAGGGTTTTTGCCGCCCCAAGTGGCGCAAAGCAAAAAAAAAAAAAGCCGCGATCGCAATCTGCGGCGGCAATTCGGCGGGAGGTCCTTCACTCCAAGCGGGAGTGAGGGACCGTCCGCCAAATTGCCGCCGAACAGCTGGACCTGCCGCCCCTATCCAGAGTGGCCGCACCAAGCACCTGCTTGGCAAGCTGGTGCCTGGAGCCGGCCCTTACTGGGCCCCACTACATTTGTAGGATCAAATTCAGCCCCCATGTAAGCAGGTGCATCTCGGGAAGTTGCCCATAGCTCCAGCCCCAAATCTACCAAGATCCTTCCAAGCACAACTGGGGTCAGCAAGACTGAATATTTTCCTAGGCTCACTGTTTTTTCCAGGGTTGCTCTAGTCACGTGTGATGGTCGGTCGGACATTCTCCACCTATCCCAGACTCCTGGTATGGTATGTTCCTTCTGTCTTTCCGCCCACAGCCCGTGAACATTTCACACTGCCATTGTGGGGTTGGTTCATTGCTTAACTGTCTCCATCAACGCTTGCCTAGCTCATTCCTATCTCCTCCCAACATGGGTTTTGACCTGCTGTGGTACATGGCATCATTTCAGCCAAGTGCAACCCCACGTTCATTTGCCCTGTTTCTAACACACTGAGGGTGTTCAGGCAAATGGTGCAACAAACTCAGACCTCCTGAGTATTCAGAAGTGAAGTCGACTGTTCGTTCCTCCTGCTGCAGTGATGCTCACAAACAGATGTGCTGGATCTCAGCCATGCCAACGGGAGAACTGACAGATCCTAATTTATCATGGGCTGGTTGGCACAATACAGCACTGAAATTCCTTCCTCCATAAATCTGCTCTTAAAAATTAACCTTGGTGTGTGGCAGCTTGAGAGCAATGCCTTGTCCTCCCGCTATATAACACACCAAGTCTGCTGTATCCCTCCCTAGTGATTGGGCAACAAAGAAGATAAGAGCCTTCTACTGCTACCAGCTGATGGAATTTCTCTTTTAGCTGAAGAGGCTTGTTCTTTTGGCACTGATGTCTACAATTTCAATCCCTGCTGACGATCTGCTAGAAAACCGTTTCAAACAAACATCTAAACTTTTAGTTCATTATCCCCATGGAAGATCTAGATCTTTTGGGCCTCATCCATCCCGGTGATGAATGTGACTTCACTGGAGGAATGTGACCCTTTGAGTTTTGCCCATCTCTTTTGCAGTGTACACTCCCAACCCCCAGAGAGAAACCAGAAGAGAAGGCTCTACCAATGGGACACATTTCCTGTCAGCCCCGTGCTATGGGGATATGTATTGCTGTAGCACCTAAGAGCCTACTATGACCCAAGACCCTGCAGTACTAGGTCCTACACAAACACAGACAAAAACAGTCTCTGCCACAAAGAGCTTCCTAATAATAATACCTAGCTTTTGAACAGTGCTTTACAGCCTACATCCGAAGCACTTCACAAAGGAGCTGAGTATTATTAGCTTCAAAGTGAGGCATAGGCAAGTGAAGTGACTTGCCCAGGGACACCCAGTGGCAAGCCAGGAACGGAACCCAGGTGTCCCAAGCCAGTCCCCTGTCTGCAGGGCCACCGTTCCCAACTGTTCATTCACGTGGAAGGCCAGCTTCTGATCTCACTCCCACTACATTTACACTTCATTTACTTCCATAGGGATGCTCCTGATTTACAGCCGTGCATATGGGAAGGCAAATCGGGGCCCAGCTCTGCAAGAGAAAGGCACCCTGGAGTGAGGATCCCTGACTGCACCATCTCCATTCCAGTAGGGAGCTGCAGAGCATTTCCGTCAAACAGCACGACAACCACCACATGGCACTGTGGGGAACTGTTCAGAAGTAGCTCTAATTGAGATGCACACAGAGAGTGCAAGAGGGATAGCAGGGCCCTGGCTAAAAATATGACCTGCAGCTGCCACTCAAAACCCCCTGCGATTTGTTTTCACCCATGGATGAAAGAGCCTCAGGTCACCTAGACTCATGTAGCCATTGCTGCTGCTGCAGGACTCATGCCTTGATCAAATCTTAACAAGATCTCTCGTTGCTGGGAGCTGTGCGTTGCCTGGTCTCCGAACAGGCAAGCAGATAAATAGGCTGCTATAGAAAACATCCAAGGTCTCACTACTCTCTAGTAATCATCCCCCATTCCACCCTGCTCTGATCACACCTGCACACGAGCAGCCCTGACCTCACTTGTCTCCCGCCCCCAGCGGACCTTGACAGCTTGGAAATTATCAAATTAAACTGACAGGCTCCAATCAGAAATAACTAATGAGGGCTCCTGGTAGGCTCAGCTAAGTCCTTTATTTTGATCACTGCCAGTGCTGGGGCACGGTTACTAACCCTTTAGAAGCAAAGGCTTTGCAAAGGTCTCAGAGACAATATATCCGGGTGGGAGCAACGCTGCTTAACAGCTGAGCTTCTGCTGTGTGACTTCAACAAAACAACAAGCGCAGAAAAGAAAGGCAGACCCCTGCTTTGATTCACTGCCCATTCTGCCCTCTGTTGTGTATCCCTTCCACCCGGGTCCCTCTGTCCTGTGTGTTTTCAAAACGAATCCCTCAATCAATCACCTTTCAGAATTAAAAACAAAATGCTAGCAAGCCCAGCTCTCTGGAGCAACCCTACCATAACAAAGCAGTGTTTGCACCCCCAGGAGGAATAAAAGAAAAATGGGGTACAGAAATGTATCTGGATTGATTAGTTGTTATGGCTCAAACTGGTGTGTGTCCAGAGCAAAAAGTGCTGTGGGATCTCTAATGACCACAAAGAGCCATCGTTTCACATCTTCTCTGTAAGCCGACATCATCATGTCCTTTCGCGTCCTACTGGGGGCACTGGTCTATACTAAGTCAGAGGGAAGTGTCCCACCTCCTGAGACACCAACTCCCCTATTCGGATAACTTTAGAGGTCTCCAACCCAGCGTGGCCCTCTGTCACTTGTGAGATTTGACAAGCCAACAGGCCTGAACAGGGCCGCCCAGAGGATTCTGGGGGCCTGGGGCAAAGCAATTTCAGGGGCCCCTTCCAAAAAAAAAATTGCAATACTATAGAATACTATATTCTCGTGGGGGCCCCTGCAGTGCCCGGGGCCTGGGGCAAATTGCCCCATTTGCCCCCCACTCTGCGCAGCCCTGGGCCTGAACAGTGCCCTATGACGCAGTGCTTAGCTCAAACCACTATAGCAAATAGCCTGAGTTACATGGGAGGTCAGACTAGATGAGCTAATAGTCCTTCCTGGCCATGAAATCTAGAAACCAACGTGACATTCATGTATTTCTTTAGGAGATGATACCTTGACCGCGTCTTACTCGCTACAGTGACTTCTCTCCAGGCTCTATAATATGCACTCAAGAGTTTGTTAAGTGGGACATAGGCTTGGAGTGTGGATCCAGATCGACACACAGCACCGTGAAGTGGTGTTCAGAGACAGCATTTTAGTCTTTGGCTTTGTCTAAACAGGCTCCAGAAATGCAACAACAAAACTCCTTTTAAGACACGGTTAAAAGAGTCGTGGCTCCTCAGAGTCCCATAATTAGTAAATTTCAAAGAGCTGCCTGGCGCCATGTGCCCAGACGGCCGGGGGAGGAAGAGCCCAGACAGAGCTGTGATGAAAATCCAACACAGCAACCCACCAGCCTTCCTGAGACTGTCGCTCAGCCACCTGGGAATGTTATTGATGCTACACCTGTCACTCATGCCCACTGCACACCACTCAACAGATCACCAGGGACCATGAGACGGGGGGAAGCCAGTACAAATTACTGGGGCCCGGCAGTCCGGAAGGGGGCCCGGGGCCCGGCTTTCCCCCCCTACCTCCTTGTCGGCCCTATTTAGCCGGTCTGCCCTTGCTGGGGGGCCTGAAAAAAAATTTTCACCGGGGTTCGAACCCGCTGTTGGCAGCCCTGCAGATCACTGCAACAATCGCCTCACAGCTCGCCAAAGGTTGTAATCTACCAGGCCTCCCAAGTCATAATAATAACCAATAACAATCTCCTCCTTTGCACTTCTCCAGGACGTTGCCTCTGCAGACCTCAGAGCCCCTGGCCAACATCCATGAAGGCCTGCTCCTGCTCCCACTGAAATCACTGGCAATGCTCCCAGTGGTGCCGGATTCATAGATACCCAGGCCAGAAGGAACCACTGTGTTTATCTAGTCTGAACACCTGTAGTGCACAGGCCAGAGAGCTTGACCCAAATCATTGCTAGCGCAGATTTGTTAGAAAAACATCCCATCTTGATTTAAAAATTGTCCGTGATGAAGAATCCATCACCATCCTTGGTAAATTGTTCCAACGGTTAATTCCTCTCACCGTTAAAAACGTTACGCCTTATTTCCCATCTGAATTCATTTAGCTTCAACTTCCAGCCATTGGATCATGTTACACCTTTCTCTGACAGATGGAGGAACCCGTTGTCAAATATTTGCTCCCCATGTTGATAGGATCAGGTCTTAATTCATTAAACTCCATCAGACTATCTGTAGGGTGAGCACCCACCCTGCTGCTTCCAGAACTGTTTGTTAATGAGATGTTCCAATGTCCCATAAATGTCCCATAAATGGGTCTGTCTTAGCCCCATTATATGGCCCCCGTGACGGTAGTGTCTGAGCGATCTTTAATGTATTTACCCTTCAAACATCCCTGGGAAGTGGCTTGAGGGGCAGCCGTGATCCTGAAATCACCGTGAGGCCTAACAAACATCACCCCACCCCTTGGGTACAGGGATCGTTCCAAACGCCCGGGGTTGCAGAGATGTCGAGCAGCCCACGTCCCCTCTCGGGTTGTAGACAGTATGAGTGTTACACTTATTGCAACGGCTCTCATCCAAGGATCTCAGAGGATTTCAGGAGCATGAGCTAGTGAAGCCCTGCACCCCTCCTGCCAACTAGGGAAGTCGTATCGCACCAGTGTAAATCAGGAGTAACTCCTTACGCCACTGACACAGTGTTGCAGCAGTGTAAACCCAGCATGAGATCAGAGTCAGGGTCCTGAAGTGTAGCTGGAGAGACCAGAGGCCAGATTTTAAACGGTAGGTAGGTGCCTCATGTCTAACTCCCCTTGAAATCAGTGGGCTTGAAATCAATGGGAGTTAGGCACGAGGCAGTTCTGAAAATCCCACTAGGCGCCTTTCTGTATCTTTAGAGCCCTTAATACTGTACTTTAAACAATCTGGCCCCAACTCAAGAGTGTAAACCAGGCATCCTGGTTTATAATTGCCCAGTTCTAACAGCTAAACTGCACTGCCCTTGTGTCTACACAGAAATGACTCTCTTGCAAAGGCCTAAATCTGTTACCCAGACACACGTTTCCCAGCATCTCACTAGTTCAGGCACGTGGCTCGACGGACACGTGGAGGAAGAGGGTTTGTTTTGCCTCATTTAAGGCTCAGCATTAGTGAGAGGCAGGCACCGCTAATGGGTTCAGAGTAAGATGTCCAGATAAACCAAGGGATTCAGGCCGGGCAGGATGCCTGTGGAGAACACAGCAAATTAGTCTGGGCAGCGGGGCGCTCTTTTCTAGCCAACACGGCTCCATGTGGCAGCTCAGCTCCTGTAGCATCCGGGCTGTTTGAAGTTTTGGCGTGCAAAGGGAAAAACAAATGATGGCCGTGCTGTTGGAGGAGGAGAGACAGATTCCCTGGAGGAAGGGGGAGCAGCTTTGCTCGAGGCTTTCTGTGTTTTTAAACCCTTCGTTAGCCTCCCAGGTTTCTGGAAGCACAGCGCCATTAATATACTTAGAAATCTCTCATTGCTCAGGGTTTCCTGCAGCCAAGGATGGGCCCAGATGCAGCTGTTTCTGCCCATCAGGGGGCACCTCACGCTCCCCAGCAGATGCTGGAAGAAGCAGCCTGGATTTGTCATGCAATCAACCGGGCAGTTGTATTTTTCTTCTTCCGCCTCTCTCCTTCATCCCATTCTCAGCCAAATGCACCTCAGGGTGTCTTCTTCCTGCAGCACCAAGAAGGTGGGGGAAGAATTAATCTCACACGCAAAGATCTATTTTTAGCTAACTCCCCCCTGTGATGCTTCAAATGAAACACCCTTAGGCTTCTCTTGAGCAAGCCGTCACTCAGAACAGAGTGGGATCTCGGCACGGCTACACAGCAGGCGTCTGGAATGAGCTTCCGTATTCTGTGTCAGGAGCAAACTGTGTGGCTGAGGCTGTTCGCTCTTTGGGGTTTATTTACTGAAAAAAAAAACAGCAGGATCATTTCTCCACTGTGTCCAAGCTCGAGCTAGGCGGAGGGATGGGGCCACAGAAAGATGGTCGTGGCTCCCTGATTCTCTCTGGTTGGCTCTTACAGAAGGTAGAGCAGCTAGGCCATACTGGGTCAGACCAATAGTCCGTCTATCCCAGTATCCTGCCTTCCGACAGTGGCCATTGACAGGTGCTTCAGAGAGAATGAACAAAGCAGGTAATCATCTAATGATCCATCCCCTGTTGTCCACTCCCAGCTTCTAGCAAACAGAGGCCAGGGACACTTAGAGCATGGTGTTGCAACCCTGCCCATCCTGCTAATAGCCACTGATGGACCTATCCTCCATGAACGTATCTAGTTCATTTTTGAACCCTGTTATAGCCTTGGCCTTCACAACATCCTCTGGCAAAGAGTTCCACAGGGTGGCTGTGCGCTGTGTGAAGAAATACTTCCTTTTGTTTGTTTTAAACCTGTTGCCTATTAATTTCATTGGGTGACCCCTAGTTCTTGTGTTACGTGAAGGAGTAAATAACATTTCCTTATTCACTTTCCCTACACCAGTCATGATTTTATATCCCTCCATTAGTTGACTCTTTTCCAAGCTGAAAAGTCCCTGTCTTTTTAATCTCTCCTCATTCGGAAGCTGTTCAAACTGCTAATCATTTTTGTTTCTCTTCTCTGTACCTTTTCCAATTCCAATCCATCTTTTTTGAGATGGGGTTACCAGATGTGCACGCAGTAGATGTGGTATACAATGGATTTATATAGTGGCATTATGATATATTCTGTCTTATTATCTATCCCTTTCCTAATGGTACCTAACATTCTGTTCACTTTTTTAACTGCTGCTGCACCTTGAGCACCTAGAAAACTATCCACAATGACTCCAAGATCTTTCTTGAGCCGTAACAGATAATTTAGACCCCATCATTTTATAGGTATAGTTGGGATTATGTTTTCCAATGTGCATTACTTTACATTTATCAACATTGAATTTCATCTGCCATGTTGTTGCCCAGTCACCCAGTTTTGTGAGATCTCTTTGTAGCTCTTCGTAGTCTGCTTTCAACTTAACTATCATGAGTAATTTTGTATCATCTGCAAATTTTGCCACCTGTTTACCCCTTTTTCCAGATCATTTATGAATATGTTGAATAGGACTGGTCCTAGTACAGACCCTTGGGGGATACCACTATTTACCTCTCTCCATTCTGAAAACTGACCATTTATTCCTACCCCTTGTTTCCTATCTTTTAACCAGTTACTGATCCATGAGAGAACCTTCCCTCTTATCCCATGACAGCTTACTTTGCTTAAGAGCCTTTGGTGAGGGACTTTGTCAAGGGCTTTCTGAAAATCTAAGTACACTGTATCCACTGGATCCCCCTTGTCCCCATGCTTGTTGACCCCCTCAAAGATTTCTAGTAGATTGGTAAAAAATAAGAGATGGCTCTTTAATCTATCAGGAGAAAGGTATAATGAGATTCAGTGGCTGGAAGCTGAAGTTAGCTAAATTCAGCCCAGAAACAAAGGGCGACTTTTTAACAGTGAGAGTAATTAACCGTTGGAACGACTTTGCAAGAGCTGTGACGGATGCTCCAGTACTTGCGGTGTTTCAGTTCGAGACTGGATGTCTCTCTAAAAGAGCCACTGTGGTGCAAGCAGAAGGTGTGGGCTTGATGCAGAAGTTCTCTGGCCTGTGCCACACAGGAGGTCAAACTACACTATCACCCCAGTCCCTCGTGGCCTTAAAAATCTATGGGCCCAGGAATCAAACGGCTGGTGTCTTTGGGGCCTTCCCTCTCAGATCTGCAGGGGAAGGTTTCATTCCCCACAAGCCCCCACCCAACTCCTCTGAACTGCTTTGCTTTTTAAGTTACAGCCTGTAAATATTTCTGTCCCCCTGGGTGTGTCACTTCCATTCTCTAACCCCGTTAGACTGGCTCCCTTTAAGCCCAGCTGGTTTTAGCCCTTAGTAATACTTGTTTCTGGGCTGGTTTACATGGCCCAGACAGAAACAATTACAGTGCAAGCCTGTGCAGGGAGCAGAGCGAAGGAAAATCTATTGCTGAGCGTATCGATCTGTATGTTTTCTGAATCAGAAGGGTTGAGCCCGTGGCAGGGGCTTACAGCGTCTGCCGTGCTGTGGGCTGAAGAACAGGCAGTGGGGGGAGGAGAGGCTGAAATGGCTGCCTGGATAGAGCCGGGAGTGTTAAAACATAGAGCTGGATTGCTTGTTTCTATAGGAGATTCCACCCCCACACACCCTGGTACAGTGCGGAAGAAAAATCCACATGGATGATGATGGCGTGTTAATCAAATGGGGCCCTATGGTGCTAGCTGCTGTACAGACATAGAGTGCAGTCCCTGCCCACAAGAGCTTACCAGCTAAATACACAAGACAGACATAGGGAGGGGAAAGGGGCAGAACGCGCCAACCAAGTGAACAACATGATGGTGGCAGATATTGGCAGACACGATTTTGGGGGGAGGGGGGTTACTTAGGTGGGGATCTGCTAAATGGAAAGAAAAAGGAAGGGAATGGGGCAGGTGAGAAGACGGTCAGAGGGGCAGGTGTGGAGTGATGCTGAGGTGAAGAAACCGTGAAGCAGATGGAAGAGGAGGGATGGAGGAACCAGACAATCAGCACAGGGCAGAGAAAGTCCAATGAAAACTTTAGAAAGTTCTCTGAATGCCCAAAGGTCCTTGTTTTGGCTGCTTCTGCTCCTACTAGCTGGAGTCTCTGGCTGGCTCCTCTCTGGCTTCCTTTACGGAGTGTCTTTCATATAGTTCTGCTGGGGGAAGGAATATCCCCGAAAAGGAGAAGGCGGGAAGAAGTAGACTGAGATCGGACGAGAAGTCATCAGCACTAACGGATTGGAAAGGCCAAGTGACAGGGCATTGCAGGAGGACTGATGGGTAATGCTGGAAGACCCCACATGATGGTCAGAGAGAGGGAAATCAGTAACAAAGAGCTCAGAGAGGCTAGTGCTCATTAAAACCAAGTCACGTACAGGCCTTTTGGTGAGTGGGAGAGTTGAACCAGGGCTGCTGAGGTGAAGGAACTAAAAACAACCCAGGTAACTACAGACCAGTTAGTTTAACTTCTGTGCCAGGGAAGATAATGGAGCAAGTAATTAAGGAAATCATCTGCCAACACTTGGAAGGTGGTAAGGTGATAGGGAATAGCCAGCATGGATTTGTGAAGAACAAATCATGTCAAACCAATCTGATAGCTTTCTTTGATAGGATAACGAGCCTTGTGGATAAGGGTGAAGCGGTGGATGTGGTATACCTAGACTTTAGTAAGGCATTTGATACGGTCTCGCATGATATTCTTATCGATAAACTAGGCAAATACAAATTAGATGGGGCTACTATAAGGTGGGTGCATAACTGGCTGGATAATCGTACTCAGAGAGTTGTTATTAATGGTTCCCAATCCTGCTGGAAAGGCGTAACGAGTGGGGTACCGCAGGGGTCTGTTTTGGGACCGGCTCTGTTCAATATCTTCATCAACGACTTAGATATTGGCATAGAAAGTACGCTTATTAAGTTTGCGGATGATACCAAACTGGGAGGGATTGCAACTACTTTGGAGGACAGGGTCATAATTCAAAATGATCTGGACAAATTGGAGAAATGGTCTGAGTTAAACAGGATGAAGTTTAACAAAGACAAATGCAAAGTGCTCCACTTAGGAAGGAAAAATCAATTTCACACATACAGAATGGGAAAAGACTGTCTAGGAAGGAGTACGGCAGAAAGGGATCTAGGGGTTATAGTGGACCACAAGCTAAATATGAGTCAACAGTGTGATGCTGTTGCAAAAAAAGCAAACATGATTCTGGGATGCATTAACAGGTGTGTTGTGAGCAAGACACGAGAAGTCATTCTTCCGCTCTACTCTGCTCTGGTTAGGCCTCAGCTGGAGTATTGTGTCCAGTTCTGGGCGCCGCATTTTAAAAAAGATGTGGAGAAACTGGAAAGGGTCCAAAGAAGAGCAACAAGAATGATTAAAGGTCTTGAGAACATGACCTATGAAGGAAGGCTGAAAGAATTGGGTTTGTTTAGTTTGGAAAAGAGAAGACTGAGAGGGGACATGATAGCAGTTTTCAGGTATATAAAAGGGTGTCATAAGGAGGAGGGAGAGAACTTGTTCACCTTAGCCTCTAAGGATAGAACCAGAAACAATGGGTTTAAACTGCAGCAAGGGAGGTCTAGATTGGACATTAGGAAAAAGTTCCTAACTGTCAGGGTGGTTAAACACTGGAACAAATTGCCTAGGGAGGTTGTGGAATCTCCGTCTCTGGAGATATTTAAGGGTAGGTTAGATAAATGTCTACTAGGGATGGTCTAGGCAGTATTTGGTCCTGCCATGCGGGCAGGGGACTGGACTCGATGACCTCTCGAGGTCCCTTCCAGTCCTAGAATCTATGAATCTATGAATCTATAAGGAGAGGAAATGTGCAGGTGAGGGGTTGGATGAGTCCTCAACATGGACAATAAAGACAGCAAGGATGAGTGTGGGAGACTTTGAGGAGAGCCAGGAGTTGAAATCAGAGAGGAAGACTGATGGGAGGAGTTGGCTGGACGGTAGATGACTGTAACATGGAGGGGAGAAGAGAAGTGAGTCGGATGCAGTGACGTCACTGGAAGTTGCCTCATGCTCCCCCTTACGGGAGCCCCCCCAGTGCAGTGAATCTGTACCACATCAGGCTGTATAACCTTCCTGCAGGTGCCCAGAAGTGTTGGTGAGAAGGCAATGCTTTGGCAAATCAAAGGAAGGGTTTTTCTACCTACCAGCCCTGCAGGCTCCCCCCGAGCTATGAAACCCAAGCTGGGTCTCTCACACCATCACTGCCAGTAATAAAAATTCCATCCTCCAAACTCAGCTGATGACTTTGCTGATGGTGCCCAAGGCAGATAGGAGTCTACTCTGCTCTCCTATAACTACTCCGGCCTCTGACAAGAGCTAACTCTTGCGTATGGGCAGTAGACCCAACAGATGTGCTCTGAATTCACCCAGGGAAGGATTTAAGAAGGAGACAATTTTACAGCTACTTCTCTAGCTTCACTTGCAAAAAATCCATGGCAGATAGGTCCATCAATGGCTATTAGCCAGGATGGTGTCCCTAGCCTGTTTGCCAGAAGCTGGAAATGCACAACAGGAGAGGATCACTTGATGATCACCTGTTCTGTTCATTCCCTCTGGGGCACCTGGCATTGACCACTGTTGGAAGACAGGATACTGGGCTAGATGGACCTTTGGTCTGACCCAGAATGGCCGTTCTTATGTTCTTAAGTCAGGTGAAGCCCATTCTTTCTGCACTATCAGCAGTGACATTATCAACATGGCTTCCCCTGCATCGCAAAGAGTACATACACTTTGCAGTAGATACATCCAAGGAGAGAAAGACCCAGGACATGTTCATGAGCAATTTAAGACCAAAATGTTATTCAACGGTAATAATAATACTTAGCACTTTATATATTCACAGCATTGTACAGCCATCAACTGCTGCATCACCAACACCCGTTTGAGGGATGTAACTATTGTTAGCCCACTTTGATGGGGAAACTGAGGCATGGAGAGGTTAAGTGGTTTGCACAAGGCTGCAAAGAGAGTCTCTGGAAGTAGCACTCCAGAGCTCCTGGCTCTCAGCCCCATGTTCAGTCCACTAGCCAGCACTACTTAGTTCTGCTCGTGCCTCAAATACACTTGGTCGTTTCAAGGCTTTAACTTTTTCATGGTCTTCTGCAATCTACCCTTGGGGACAGTCCCTGCAGGAAGGGCGGCTTTGTGAGGAGCTTCTCACTAGCGGAGTTGCATACCAGCTAGTCAGTCTGGGGGCACTGTCTGTGCAATGTCTGTCCCCCATAGAGATGTTAGATGTGGGCAGAGTCCCTTTCATAACACAAATAAGCTCAAGCAGTCTGAGGAACAGGAACAAAGCACCAAAACCCTTTAGCACAGATAAGGTTCAGCAGCTAAAAGTGATTCATGTCCAATATATTTCTGTTGTTGTTGTTCTCCTAAGGGTGCAGACTCTGTGGCTCTGTTTCCTCTTGAAGTGTGATTGTGTTCATGCATTGCCTGAGCGGCCGTATGAATAACATGGGGTTGATTTTGATGCCTTCGGAGATACGAATGGAATGAACTCCAGACTGCATCAGAAAGGCATTTGCTAAGAGCTACGTCATGTTTAACAATCAAGCCAAGTGACCCTAGAAAATGGTCTGCGTTGTCTGGTTCTACAGAGGCATCGTGACCCTGAAGTGCTAATCCTTGCCTCGCACAGAAGGGAATTACCACTGGCCACCATATGTATCTTCAAACAGTAATAGTTCTTCCCACAGCCCTTTCCTCGAGCTCTCTGTTAGATCTTTGCTGGCTTTTAAAATGTGGTGACACGGGCACAGCTCCGTTGTGTTAAGCCAGCCCAGATGCTTATGTCTCTAACGTGCTCCCTGTTAGGCAGTAGCATGTTCAGTTTCAGATCTGGAAAGACAGAGGACGATGGTTTTCCTTCACAGCTGCCCGTGGGGACCTCCTCAAGGGCAGGCTGGAAACATATTGCCGAGGATGGCCAAGAAAGAGTAGAGTAGGCTTGGCCCTGTGACGGGGTTGAATGAGAAGCTATCAAAAAATCAAGATCCACAAACTGAAAGGGGAAAGATACACAGGCCTGTCCAGCAGGGCAAAGGGGCCGACACCTGGAGATAGGAAAAGAACTTGCCTAGCTCCCTGGAAATACCTGGGTTGGTAGAAGCCCCCTACAGCAAGGGCTTGTTAGCAGCAGGTGCAAAGGAGCGGCCGTGTGGGGGAGCTGGGTTCTTTCTGGTTGTGGGAAGTGTAGTATTTTACTCCACACGGACATGAACAGGATTTGGGTTGCTGGGTCCTGATGATAAGGACCAGGATTCATTTGGCTCTGCCCAGGCAAAGGCAAAGGGGCTGCTTTGGGCAATCTGCCCGTGCGTGTCTCCTGTTATCCTTTCGGATGCCTAATCCTGAAAGGGACCCTGTTAATACCCAAGCTGGACTGCTGTCATAATCACGCCCCTGTATCACCAGGCCATGGGTGGGATGAAACCAGGTCAAACTTTTAGTCGGGGCAAATTTTTAAAAGATTAATTTGGTGGATATAGTGTACTTAGATTTTCAGAAAGCCTTTGGCAAAGTCCCTCACCAAAGGCTCTTAAGCAAAGTAAGCTGCCACAGGATAACATAATCCCAACTATACATATAAAATATGGGGTCTAAATTAGACAATTATATATGGGGCGTTGCTCTGGTGACGTCTGGAGTTAGTCAGCACAGCCTGTCAACTCCTCTTGCTCATTGTGGTAAAAAGTACGCACTGCATTTTCCTGCTTCTCGGTTTTTTCTCTTGCCCATCCAGCTGTGAAAAGTGGCTAATCAGACTGTCCACAGATTTGAAGAACAGGGATGAGTGGGTTGTAAGGGAAAGTAAATGCCTTAGAAATGAGTGTTGTTCTGGGTTCGTAACTGTCCATGAATTTAATAACAGAATAGCTTGCACTCGAGGGCCCAAAATGCTTTACAAATATATCGGGAGATTGCTTTCCTCAGTACTGAAATGCAGCCACCTCTGGGGAGGAACGCAGCTGCTGACACAACCGTTTTGGAGACTAATAAATCTAGTTCAAATTGCAGGGGAAGAATTCCATTTGGCCAGGACACAAGTGCTAGACCCCCTTTTCCTGAACAAAGTGCTCTTGGATCTTTAAATCAGTGCAAGCGGTCAGGGCCTGGGTTTCGCAGCTCATCCAAACCTATCAGCCATTCTCAGCCTGCTGAAAAATGAGGGTCTCTTCAGCAACTCTTCCTGGAGTTATTGTCTTTCTCAGACCAAGCCATTCTGCATTCATGATGCGCTATCAGAGCATAACGCTCTTAGCAAGGCCCGTATGAAATGGGTGGGTATGTGCAAAAGGTAGGTAGGGTGAGTGTGTGCATAGCAGCAGACTCGCACATGTGTTTCACAGCTCCCTCTACTGCCTGCTCTGGGGCAAGGGGTCGAGAAGAAACGTGTTCATTCTCCTCCTCATGACGGGCCGTGGAGGTATGTGACAGTCGATTTCCCAGCTCAAGCTGCCCCGGCCTGATCTCCTGACACACCAAGTCATCCCAGAAAGCATGGTACAGAATTGTTGCTGGTAAATATGAGAAAATGTCTCCAAGAGTGACAAGCGTGCACACACATGCAAACTCCTGTAAAGACCCCTTCCACCTTCCAGGCCAGGACTTTGGAACAACCAGACTGAGGTGCCCCTGAAGACTCCACCCTAGGGGTTACACAAGACCCAGAGGATGGTTGGTTCTGTGCAGACATGAGGCTAGATAGCATGCATTCAGCAATACTGCTAGCTTGTCAACCCTGAGTCTTAGTGTATTAATGCAAAGCTCTACACACACAAACACACACACTCTCTCTCTCTCTCTCTCTCCCTGGCAGCATTGCTCATGTTGCTTACTTGGCAGCCAAATGCATGAATTCTGCTCACATATTTGGGGAGGCAGGGTAGGGAACAGAAGAGATCCCATAGCGTGAAGCAGCTTTTCTGGGCTTGCCCGCAGTCTTCAATGTCTCCAGCTGATGCCTTTTGCAGAAACAGCAAGGTGCCTGTAAGGAATGAATGAGATTTTGATCTTGACTGTAGCTGGTACCGGCATTGCAATGGTCACTAGGGCTACATACCAGCACCATGGAAGGGGACGGATGCATATCTTACCCGCTGGAGCATTGGGGAGGAACACGGAGGTGGTAAATGGGGAATGCTAAAAGCCATCAGAGCTGACGCACCCTTCAGTTAATTAAGGCAGCCCTTGGAGTGCTCTGCTCCAACAGTAATTTCAAGTGACGCAGGCTGGTGAAGGCGGCAGGTGTATGCAAGATGTGCAGGAATATGTGTGAAATCCCCGGGGAGTTGGTAGAGAGGAGCTTGTGGTTATTTACAGCTGTGTGCGGTACTAGGCATCACTGAAAGGAGGCTAGAAATTTGTGCTGTTTCTCCCTTGGGAGATTACAGCGTCCGTGTATTTATCCCTGTTCTCTATTAGTGAGGCCAGGATGGTCCTGCTCCCCAAACCAGAGGCCCAGCTGTGTCCGGATCCGGATGCTGAATCTGGGGTTTGAATTTTGACTGCTAGTGCAACAACCCCGCAATGAAAAAGCACACCCCAGTCCAGCTCAGATAAGAAGACCTTGAACTTCCACCCCAAACATTGGCAGAAAGGGGCAGAAAACTTTGGTTGACTAGATGTTGTTCTCCCTTACTTGCAAATAACAGGAGAAAAACGTTTCTCCTGGAATACCCAGCCCATCTTGAAGCTTGTACTTTATCTTCTGAGGAAACCTTTTTTTGCAACCCTTTGTAAGGAGCTCAGCAGCATTGCATGAGCATCTAAAATTTGCCGGGTGTATCCAAAGATTTGAGGCTTATTCATCACTCCTGTAATAGCTGGGTCAGAGGAACTTTGGTCCTCAGGGAGTGTTGTTCTTTTTTTATTCTTCCATATATGTGTCCAGTTCCTGCTGTTCTCTTCCCAACTTTAAACTTTCCTAAGGTGTAAATACTCCCTTGGAGGCCCGGCTTCTTTATTCTGCAGGGCATTCATCTTTTATTCTCATTCAGTTCATATTTTTACTCTCAACATGAAAGTGGTTGCTCATGTTATTGGGGAATCCACTACAGGCAGATTGCAGTAAGACGAAACAAAGCAGCGTATCTGTTTCTTTCATTCCCACGCCCAATCCCATGTGCTGAGGCTCGCAGGAACGGCTGCAAGGCGTTCTGGATCCCAATCCTTCCAGGATAATTCGGAATTTGTGGGGAAGAGGAAGAAGTTTGATGTGGTGAGAAAACATTGGCAAGCTCATCTTCAGTGACGAAACCCGCAGGGAGAGTGCCTCAGTTTGGGACTTTGTTGGCTCATGAGAGCTAAGCAGTTTTGTCGTTTTAATGCTTGGATGACAGACCGCGCAGGGAGTCCCAGCAGTGCAGGACTCAGTGTTGGGAGTCAGTAGGTGGTGTGGTTCCCTCTGGATTAATGCTCCGCATGGTGCAAACAGCGAGCTGCCATCTTTCCAATGACAGCTAAAACTGAGTTCCTGGCCACTTGTGCTGGAGTCAGAGTGTTAGGTTGATGTCTTGGCCAAATGCTACTTCAGGTAATTGCATTTTCCCTCATTAAATTCTGACCTGAACCATGAAATTTGGTAGCAGGTGTATAAACAATTAAATGAACAGGGGGTCCAACGTGGGAGGGAACATATCTCCGCCTGCCCAAAGCCACATGGTCAGGTGCAGAGTTGGAGAGTCCAGGAAACCCTCTTGGGACCTTGTCAGGCCAACCTCATTAAGCTGGGAAGCACACAGACGCTAGTGGTGAGTGCCAGGACAAAACTAGTCATGGAGAGCCAACCCCGGGGTCAGAATTTCCAGATGCTACTGAAGGGAGAGAAGGCAGTAGGTTACGTGGGTTAACAGGTGTCCCAGTCAACTGGGAATTCTGTCCTTTTGAGCTAATCCTTAATGCGGTCTACCTCCGTGCAGCTGTAGTCTCTAGTAGAAGCCTCTCTGGAGAAGGCAAATATTGGGAGTCTGAGCAGTGAGTGTGTATGCGCCTGTCTCCTGAAATAGATGGAAACAATTTTCATCTCTGGTAAAACATGTAAACATCCGGGGAAGGGACAGATGGCAGAGCTATCAGGAGAGCCCAGATTTACATATAAAGAGAAGGGAAGAGAGACAAAGCCCCACCCGCATTCCCGGTTGGCATTGTGTAGCTGCAGCTCAGTGCTATTGGAAAGGGGTTACGGATTCGGTAAACCTTAGCTAAATAGCCCACTGGGTCCCGTTGGGCTCAGAGACCCGGCCTATTATATATGCCGCATCTATGGGTTTTATAAAATGTGACAGCAAGAGTAAAGTTAGAGTCTTTCGGGAACTGAAAGGGGGGTTTTCAGGGAAGAACAATGAATCAGACTTCTTGTTCGGGGCGATTAGTGTCTAATTTAACCTGCCTTGCGATACTGTATGTGCAGAATGCGTCTTGCGATATGTTTGTAAACTCAACGTGCCAAATAAGTGAGTGTTAATAATAAAATACAATAAAAATCAGAAACTGAGGCCAGGTCTGCACTATAAAGATTTGCTGGCATAACTGCTTCTGTTGAGGGGGGAATCACACCCCTAATTGACATAGTTAGGCCGGGGGAAAAGATGAAATGTGGGTGCTTAGCTGAATCTTAAAGGAACTTTATGTTTGGCTGCTGAATATAATCCTTGATGATGGGAGTCCAAGGACAAATCTCAGCACTAGGCTACATTTCTAAATGGTAAAAATACAAGAGTAAAAAAACCCTCTAGCTGCAATAAGCAGGGTGCAGGGATGGGATGTTCACACTGCATAGTGTAATGAGCTGGCTGTTGTGTATGTGTGTAATGCTACCCTCTAGTGCATGCAAGCAGAGATGCTTGTGCGTCTGTTTAAGCAATGGCTGAAGCATAGTGGTTCTCTCCTGCTGACCCCATCTCCCTTCCTAGCACCTCAATCCTTTACTGCTTGGCTCTCAACATGCTTCATTCTGCTTTGCAGCAGCTCTCTGCAGATCTGAAGGTAACCAGTGAGAATCATTGAGCTAGTGAATGATTCCACTGGCTCAAAGCCTGTAACTTTGGAGATGAAGGTGGTGAATTCTTTCCCCTATGGTAAGTGGATGCATTCATTTAACTTTATTGTATTGCAGTGAACTCGCTAGTGTCTTTGTGACACTGCTGCCATCTACTAGAGGGAATTAAAGCAGCTTGACTGTGTGTCATAGGCCCTCTAGTGCTGTGAGCTAATGGAGATTCTCCTTTTTACTCAAGTGATAGGTGATTGTGCTTTTAAAGTTCTATCTCTGCTGTCTTTGGGCGATCCCACCCGGTCCTGGCATACTGCAGCCTAGGCCTATTTGGCCACAGATTCTTACAAGAAACATTGTCCAGACTGAACTGAGTTCAGGCTTTGGAAACATGAACTCATGGGATGCACAGGGGATGCTGACTATATAAAAACCATCTGCACAGGCTCAGCTCCAGCGTATTCTGCCTCAGCCCCACCTCAGACACCTTCCTGCATCGTCTGCGTATACGTCTTCCTGAGTCACTGTTGTTCCAGATGTTTGACCGGTGCTAATTCGCCATAGGGAGCAACAATAATGCACCCTAGCATCTCCAAGTGCTCTATCAATATGAATTAACTGTGGGAATAGGGGCACTGAGAGGAGAAGGCCTTGCCCAAAGTCACCCACCAGGCCCATGGTCCAGCTGGGAATAGAAACCCCAGAGTCTCTATGAATGATAACCGGATTCAGCAGCCCCTTTGTTCTAACTACTAGGCCACACAGTGCAGCTCTCCAGGAAGCATGTCAATCAACCTGGAACTACGGAATAAAAACATCACATCTCCTCCTTAGCCTAGCTGAAAGGAACATCGCAGCACGAGCACGTGAGCAATTGTAGGTGTGACCTGCTTCACATTTATGGAGACCCAGGAGTATCCCAGCAGAGCTAGTCTCCATTTAAACCAAGCCTGTAAAGCACAACCCGCCTCAGGCTGGTTGGGTGCAGATATCTGAATGCTGCAAATGCAACACCATTTATTAGATCCGGGCTTTGGGGCAGCAGCAACGCGGTTGCATATTTAAGACGCTGCTGAATCTAATGCCCTGATCCATTCAAATTTCTGTACCGAAGAGGTTCTCGACCTTCTGGGGAACATCACTCATGTTTGCCGTTTCCTGCCGCATTTCATTAACCCCCAGTGCCTGCTCCTCTGTCAGCGTTTAAAGAGACAATGCCAGGTTCAAAGCAATAGCCACAGGCTGTATTACTGATAACCTGAGCCTGACAAATAAGGCCAACACCTTCTGCCAACAGTCCTTCAAATGCCTCCGTCAATTCCCTCTGAAAGGGCAGGAAGGTCTTTCCCTGCTTGTAAAGTCCAGTTGTTCCCCACCACCCACACTCACCAGAAGGAGGTGCTATAGCCAGGTAGCAGCTCTGAAGGTGTGTTCTACTCATTCAGCGGCCTGGGGAGAGAGAATTTATCCTTGGAGTTCTCCAATGCCCAGTTTGGTTAGCTGAAATGGTCTGAAATGGAATTGGTCCTTAGTGTGTTAACTCAAAGCTATTAATGAGCTAGGAGACAAGGTTCGGTGTGTGTCTGTAACGCCCTACGTAATTCTGGTTTCCTCATAAGGTCACTTCACTCTCTATTCACTGCCACAACAGGTGAGCTCACCTGGGTTCATCTTGCTAACGCTCCCTGGATTTAAACATCTGAGCCCCTGGAAGCAGGCCATGATGAATGGAGGTCTCCTGACTCTCAGAATCTGCATCCCCAGCTGGTCTATCAGAGTCCCAATCTGCTAACCTTCCAGAGTATGGTCCAGGTTCCTCTACTTTCTCATCTGGCAGGGACAGTGATGAATGAGTGAGTTTTTCCTCAGCGAGGGTGGGCTGGAGAGTTTGTTTCTGACTCTCACTGGTCTGTGTGCCCTATATTTTAGTTTTAAGCCGCATGGGTCTGTCATGTGCAAGGTGGACTTGAGTAAAACAATTAAATGAATATTCAAGGCACCCCTGTGCCTTTTAGCAGAGGGGAAATGCTCGATTGTAACAGAAATAAATCTGTTTATCGCTCATCACCACAGTACGTGGGAAATTTACAATGCTCCTCTGTCTAGTACCAGATGGTTTGCTACAGTATATTTTGCAGCGGTGTTTGATGAACAGGGTGTGGTGGGGATGGAAAGAAAGCCCAGCTCAGAACTTCCGCTGATGAAACTTGTCACTTGTATTTAAAACGAGAAGGGAAATGAGGAGAACACTTAGAAATCCAAAAGGTAATTAAGGTAAAACTCATTAATATTTCAGGCCAGCACTGCACCTGTTACAGCAAATGGCCTGGCTGCAGCCGAGGAAGTGATGGGAAAGAGCTTGTCATGTTATACAATGGCACATTCCAAGATCAAAGCCATTAAACTTAAGAAGCCTGTTAAAAGCCTTCGCAGGCGTGAGTCTCTGGAAAAGCCAGGGAGAGAAAAAACATAAAAAAGCTGCCGGTTCTTGTTCCACATGAATAATCATGGCCCCAAATCCCTAAGATCTCCCTAATGCTGTAGTAAGTCTCTTCCAGATGAGACAATTCAGCGCAGTGAGGGGGCTCAGAGAGAAGGCTTGCCACTCCAGGAGCTGAGAGAGAGCCGAAGGGATTTTGCCAAACGTAATTGGAAGTCAAGGTTTTTGGGTGCTGTCAAGGGGAAACAGAAGAGGGGCGGGGTTAGAGCACAGTGGTTAGGACAATAGCCGAGAACTTGGAAGACCCAGATTCAGTTCTCTGCTCGGCCACCGGTTTCCTACATAACCTTGAGCAAATCACTTAGGCCCAAATTTTTAAAGCCATTTTGGCATTGCTGTGCTCAGCATTGCAATGCCTAGTGGATTTAGGAGCCTAAAACTCATTTTCAAAAGGGATTTAGGCACTAAGTCCCATTGAGTCTCAGTGGGATTTTGGCTCCTAAGTGCCTAAATCCCTTTTGAAAATGAGATTTGGGTTCCCAAATCAGGCATGACCATGCCAAAATACCTCTAAAAATCTAGGCCTTCTCTGTGCCTCAGTTTCCCATCTGTACAATGGAGATCACAACCCTGTCTAGGGGTGCTGTGAGGAGACATACACTAAAGCGTGTTGAAGCGCTTTGAGATCTACTGATGACAAGCGCTATATAAATGCTAGGTATTGTTATTATTATTAAAGCAAAAAAAGAGTAGAATGGAAGTAGGGTGCTACCTTTAGTGTTGGACTTGCTGTGTTCACAGTAAACAGAAAGTATGGGAGACCTGTAATCAAAGACCCATTGTGTCATGGGCAAGGGGGAGAGGTGAACCACAAACATTCTCAGCTGGTGTGAAGCCAGGCTCTTGGAAATCTCTGGAATTGTGATTCTGTGAACTCAGAACTCAGTCTCCCTCCCTACTTTCTTACCCCTCCTATGCTTTTTAACGAGCAACTGAGGCATTTTGCTACATCAAAGGGCAGATAAAATTATACAGCAAGAGAAGATGTTTCTGAATTCTTTTCTGAGAGTTTTAAAACGTTTTGATTCCTTAAACTCACCAAAACTGCCCTCGTCCTCCCTCCAATGTTCAGATTAACAAATTCTGTGTAGAATTAGTATTCCCACTGCCTAGCGCCTCACTCCTGCTTTAGGAACGTGTAAATGCATTAAATGCAGCATGTCATGTTGTATTGCAAAAGGACTTGTATGCTTTGCTTTTGCTGTGAATGTTCACATTGTTAGCAATGCCTGCAGATACTTACTTTGGTCTTTTTCAGTAGATAAATATTTTAAATAACTTGAAGGCCAAATTTTTGATTTTTTTAAAGGAAAATAATGGAGGTGGGAACAAAAAAGGTACCTGATCTCTTTGAATTCATTTTGCTTTAACGTCAATGAAATGAAAAACGTTCATTTCCATGCTGTTTTGTGTGACACGATGCACAACAGCTTTTTCCAGGAGAAAAGGGTGAAACTGACTCTAGACAGAGGATGAAACTCTACAGATGCATTTTCACTGAAACAGCTAGATATGAAAAATTAACAAGTAGGTGAAAAGTGCATTCTAGCCTGTCATCTGGAGAATTCCACAGCTCTCATCTGGCCTGAGATTTTTTCAGATGGTTTCATTTTTAGTCATCTGGAGTCCCCTTTAAAAAAACGTAAAGGAACTGAAACAAAAAAATAAATGTCAAGTATCAGGGGGTAGCCGTGTTAGTCTGTATCTACAAAAACAACAAAGAGTCTGGTGGCACCTTAAAGACTAACAGATTTATTTGGGCATAAGCTTTCGTGAGTAAAAACCTCACTTTGCATCCGAAGAAGTGAGGTTTTTACTCACGAAAGCTTATGCCCAAATAAATCTGTTAGTCTTTAAGGTGCCACCAGACTCTTTGTTGTTTTTAAAAAAATAAATAGCCATTTAAAATTCCTCCATTCCTATAGGTTAGGGAGTGTCAGTCTGACAGAATCTTAGTGTCATTCAATGGGATTGCCCATTGCACTGTTGTAGTGGAAAGCCTGTTCTAATGTTCTAATGTCCAGTGAAGTCATTGGAAAGATTCCCATTGGGCATTAGATCAGGACCATAGGCCAGATTTTCAAGGATATTTAGGTGCCCAGCTCCCATTGACTTTGTAAATCTGGCCCGTAGCGGTTATCAAACTAATCTGACTCTACCATGTTCCAGTCATTAGAAAAAGCATGTGCAAATGCATGTTAGTACTGCCAAAAACAGTGGTTTTGTTATTTGCATTCACACACGCCCAGGTCTGTGTTAGCTGTGAACCTAGAATAACTCCATTGACTTGAATAGTTTCTCTGGCTTCACACTGACATACCTGAGAACAGAATCTGACTCTCTGACTATTGCTTTTGTGTATTTCCCAGTGCACAAGCCTTTTAGCTTCCTGTTGTTTGCTGCCACCTGGGAAATCTCCCTTATTGTATTTATCGACAGGCAAGGTAATGAAGTGTCCTAGCCATGTGAATTTCTTTGCCACCGTGTCTGTCTGCGTACAGACCAAGCAATCTGCTTTGTGTTCCAGGAGGGGGGAGTAAGGGGAGAATTGCTTTTCCCATCCAGAATTAAACATACTATTGGCCTAACCAGCTTGCATTGGTTTCAAGACCACATTGCTTGCCACGCACCAGCTGGAAACTCGAGGATAGGCCTTGATTCACCTCCCGTAACTCCAGTTTGACAGCAGAGTTAACTCTGCTGATATAGAGGCACCATGTAAAAATGGACGGAGACCCATAGTGTATGGTTTGTGCATTGAACTCACTCTTGACTACTGCTGGTCGAAAATTTTCCCACAAACCATTTTTCCATCAGAAAATGCCATGGGGTCAAAATCCAAGTGTCCATGGGCATGTGTCAATTTTGACGATGTTTTGTTTTTAAAAAATGAAAACAAAGTGTCTTGATAAAGTCAAAATGTTATAAAGTACTTTATAAACCCATGACTATTTCCTTCCTTCGGTCCAGGAAACGAAGACCCAGAGAGGTGAAGTGACAAGCAAGTCAATCCCAGAGCCCGGGAATGAGAACCAGGAGTCCTGACTCCCAGATCCATGTCCTAAGCTGGGATCAACATTCCCAAATATCCCCCCTACTGGGAATTTTGTAAGTTATAGAATATCAGGATTGGAAGGGACCTCAGGAGGTCATCTAGTCTAACCCCCTGCTCAAAGCAGGACCAATCCCCAGACAGATTTTTGCCCCGGATCCCTAAATGGCCCCCTCAAGAATTGAACTCAAACCACTGAGCTATCCCTTTTAACCTGTCCCTCCTCTTATCCTTCAATGCTCCTGTGCCTTACTGAATCTTATGGCCTCTAGTAGCTTGCTGAGTGGCATTTCTTGCCACCTGAATGTTCCTGTTCTTCCTTCGGCAGTTTGGGTTCTTTTCTTTTTTCCCCATCCATGCTCATTTTCTCAAACAGAAACTGAAAGTGACAGGCCGAGCAATCTCCTTTCCCCGCCCTGCCAAGAAAGCTCTCCTCTCTTCTCATTGTTTCATCCCCAGGTCAGACAGGTAAAGCCTGCAAGCCAGTTGACATCTCCTCCCTTGGTGCAAAGAGACTGCTCCACGAACTGCCGTTAGGCCGCGCGTTCTCGGAGCGGGGAGGGGGATGGGTATCCAGAATGCTACCAGAGCGATTTGTTAATAAGAGCATGTTCCATCCTAGAAAGCCCCCGAGGACAGGCTGCCGTCAGCCACCAGAGCCCCAGGAGGGGAAAGGCACACGTGAGGGCTGATGTTTTGAGCAGAGTGGTACCGAGCCACAGAACTAGTGGCAAGATTTTAAAAATTAATGGTGGAAATTGTTAGCCATAGTCCTTGAGAGCTATTGGCATGGCAATGAAAGCACAGACCCCCCACACACCCCCCACAACACCCCCACATCTCACACCCCATTTAGCTAAGGGCAGTGAGTTAGTGAACGGAAGATCTCCTTTCCCTGTTGCTGATTTTACTTGGATGCTCTTCATCATTGCTAAGCTCTTCGGGGGTCCAACCCTGCCATCCATCACGTGACTGGCTAATCTTTCCAGCATAGGAGGCAGGCAGGGCTGCTACAGACCCCCAGCCTCTCTTGCTGCTTGGTATTCCAATGGCACCAAGATGGGACCAGTTTGCCAGCATGTCTGGCTCCTGCCCTGCAAGACCGTTGTTGCTTCACGGTTAAAGAATTCAATTTTCTGCTCCTATAGAAAACCCAACTCTGAACTGGGCTGTGGGCTCGGGGCGGGGGGAGTGGAGGGAGGAGGGGCACAGGCAGCAAAGGAACCTGGGTTGAAATTCTTATCAAACAAACACCAGGCTTGTGTAGAGGCCTCACGTAGCGTGGCTGGGAAGGAGCTGGGGTTGGTGTGACATACTACACGCAGTATCCCCAGCGAGCCTGGCAGGAGAGAAGATGCTGTCGCGCTTTCAAGCCGAGACAGCAAATATTGCTAAACTAATTATCACTCTCCCATATCATTGATATTCCAGAGGCGGCTGCCAGGATGGCGGGGCGCTTGGGATCTGCACAATCTCTTCTTTAATCTCCCCAGAGGTGGGGGCAGGGAGGGGCATTGCAGCTCTCCGTAGTCTTTAGATTTGAAAGCAATCTCCTTATTATTTGCGCAGCATTTTGATTTCCCCTCCTCTCCGGGTTGCCACTTAAGGCGTGGCCCTAGGAAGGCTTCACTGTAGCTGCCTGAAGGAGCTTCTTCATTTCCAGTAAAGTTAGAAGGGAGAAATAACAATAACCCAGGGAGCTCTGGCTACAGAAAACGGGGCATTCAACCTGTTAGCTCAAGCTCTGATACCACGGTGAGACCCTCTTTGTCGGAACTTCTGACGAGCTTGCAAGGGCTTTCTCTCCTGCTCGCTGCCGGGGCCTGATGGCAGTTTAGTCTCCTGAGGACTGAAATGCTTTAGGCCAGAGGTTCTCAAATTATGCCCCCTCCTCCCTCCGGGAGGCACGGGCATGTGCCAGGGAGGCATCAGTTGCCTGTCTTTTGGCCAGGGGTGTAGCACTGACAGAGCGCCACTTGGCCTAGGGACGAGGCAGAGGGGGCCAGAGCTCTGGCCTGGGGGTGGCGCTGGGATGGGATCTCACCAGGGGGCCTGGACACCAGGGGCTGCTCTGCTCCACCCAGTGTTCTGCTCCTCACCCTACCGCGGCGTTGCCCTGAAGTATCCCTGGGGCTCCTCTCCTGCCCTATGTGTCCCTCCATCTCTGCCCTGCTCTGCAGTATCCCAGGGGCTCCCTTCCATTGGCTACTGAGTCACCACTCATCCCTGGGCAGCAGGGTTGGGCCTATAGGAAGGGGTCTCTTTCCGGTCTGCCACAGCTCATTTCTGGCCCTGAGACCCCTGGGCAATGTGAGCTCTGAGCTCTGGAGAGGCACTGGCTGCTGCCTTCCTCCCTGGTGCCGGAGCACAGCCTCTCACGCCACAGAGGAGCTGCTGTAGACACAGGGTCCCTGTGGCTGGTCAGGCCGGGTCCCAGGGGAGCCGGGGCCCTATGCAGTTTCCACCCAAGTTGATGCACTGCCTCCCGCTGGCACTAGCACAGCTGGTCCTGGCTGACAGCGGGCGGCCCCACCTCAACCCAGGCTACCCTTCCCCAGTCTTGGCTAACAGACTTCCTGCTGTCCCTGTGCAGAGGTCACGGTGTTGCTGGACCTGTGACTGCCTCCCTGCTGAGGGAATCCTGCCACCCCCAGCCACCAGGCTGCCTGCACTAAAGGGGTCCCAGCTCTTTGCCTGTGAGCCCAGCCTCCATGAGCCCAGCCCCCTTACTCCCCAGGCCCCTGAGAACTGAGATGGGGGGTGTCACACAGCCAGGGGGTGCTAGGATCTCCTCAAATGTTTGTGCGGTTTTATTTTAGCTGCTGTAATTGGTTCTCTGTTTGAACAGAACTGTGAGATAACATGAAAGGTCATTTACGTTTTAACTACACTGCTCAAAGCCCTTCCACTTTATTACTCATATTCTTGCAAAGCAGAGGTGATTCAGCTTGTTATATTGTCTTCGTCAACTAGGGGGAGGTGCAATTATTTTTTTCTTTGTGAGGGAGGCTCACTATGACAAAGTTGGAGAACCCCTGCTTTAGTCTAACCCAAAATATTGGGCTTAATATTAGGGGTAACTTGCACTGGCTTGTGTTATAGAAGGGTCAGGCTACATGATCTAATTGTACCTTCTGGCTCTAAACTCTATGAAACTTCTGCCTCCGGCATATGGCTAGCAAGTTTCATACCATCTTGATGCTTCCTCCCCTTCCCTTCCTAGGAACTGCCACCATCAGAGACAAAACTGGAATTACGTTGCTGCACATTTCCTCTAGTTATTAAAACTCAGATGCGTGGAGGGGACAACGACATTGTTTCTTGTTGTTTTGTTAAATAACTAGAACGGTTCTACCATTTCTCCATATTCCGCAATCACAGCTGTCTCGGGACAGGCTCTTCCCCTCAGGCGCATCAGAAATTCGATTGCAGCCGATTTGCAAAATGCTTTTTAGGCAGGATGTCATCCAAATATTGGATTAGCAGATATGAGAACAGGGACTTGCAGAGGTATGGAGTAGATTATAGGCACTCCAGAGCTCTGTAACTGGTAATTAATGGCCTATATTTTCCAGGAACACATCAGACAAATGTTTGTCTCCTAAGCAAATGGAAAATATAAATATGAATTCCTCGTGTTGGTCTTATTTCTTGGCCTCCTCTTCCACTGAAGATGGGGCACATGGAAGAGCTGGAGGAGGGGTGATTACATTCCCCAGCGCCATGTAATGTTCTGTGCAAGCGGAGCTGTGAAATTCCCAGCTTGTCGTTATTTATTGATGTCAAAGTTCTCCGCTCTTTTTCCTCGGTGGTGTCTCTGAGCGGAATGATTCCCAAATCAAATTGCCTGATTTTCTACAACACCAGCCCCTCTGAATATACAAGTCACGCAGGTCAGGAAGGAGACTGTAAAGGCAGGCGCGGCAGAGAAATTGCGGGATGACTTGTGTATTTAGTTTTACTGAAAGAAAGAAAGAAAGAAAGAAAGAAAGAAAGAAAGAAAGAAAGAGCCAAATTCCTTCAGCTGATGGAAATCAGTGTCGCTTCATTGATTAGCCAATGTGATCAATTGATGGGGAAGTTGAAATGATAGGAAATCAGATGGGGTTGAAGGTGTTGGGGTAATTCTAAGGCATCAGACTGAATTTAAATGCCTGTGATTTGTGTTGGCGCTTTGCCCTTTTATAACCTGTCTGCTAAGGATCTCAAATATTTATTGATTAAGCCATAAATCACCCCTATAAGGATAGTAAATAATATCCCCATTTTACAGATGGGTAAACTGAGGCATCAAGGAGTTAAGTGATTTGCCTTGAGTCAGTGGCAAATAGAAACTATGACACCCTCTAATTCCCAACCTGGTGTCCTCTGCTCAAACCACTAGGTAACCCTGCCTCCATCCAAGTCAAGCTTCATAGTGTTTGGTGGAGGAGCCACTAAGGAATGTTCAGGTGGCTGCTAGTAGCTGCCTTTCTTTTCTGGAGAGCATTATCTTTGTGGAGCTTCTGTCCGAGCAAGACATCAGGTGTTTCCTAACTTTATCTGTCCAGTTTCCTGCCTAGAGAATCCACCCACTGAACGAAATTTCTGCAAACGGGGGCTAAGATCCAGGCCTCTTTGTCCTTTCCTTTGCTGGAGGGGAGATAAGGATGCTGAAGAGTAGGGCACCCGCTCAGTCATTATTGCACTAGCATTAAAAAAAATTTGCATCCTACCGGCTGCAGCAAAAACCTATTCCTGTTGCACCAGCAAAAGTGGCTTTTATTCTTAGCAATTTGAGTTCTCCAATAAATCTCGGCAAGGTGTAATTTCTCTGAAAATGGCATGTTCTCATTGTTATTACATCTGCCGTTCTCCGCTCTGAAACGTTTAGGACAATGCTTCTTTGATGGAGTCTATTGAGCACGATATTTTTGGATGCAGAACAATTGCGGTAGTTAAATGTTCTCTGGGCTGATCATTTACAACAGCGTCACGGCGAAAATGGTCCTGTGAGCCAGGGACTCGAAGGAGCTGATCGTTACCAATTTATCTTTGGCAGGAACTGTCTCATTCTCGGGCCAGAATCTATCACTGCTTCATATTCATTTGATGATAGACACGCTGAAAGAAAAGGCCACGCAGGGAGGGACAGTTCTGGAAGTCAGACTGCAGTGATGCCCAACAGGAGGCAGGAGCCTATCCTCTCATGGACCATTTAAGGGAAACTATTATTATTTAATTTTATTGAAGTAGCACCCGATAATCCCAGTCAGGACCCCTCATGCCAGATCTTGAGCATGCACATAGTAAAATGATGGCCTCTGCCCCCAAAGAGCTTACAGTAGCTGTATAAGACAAGAGACAACAGATGCATACAGCAAACAGACAAGCATGAAAAAAGCTCTCGGGTGATGTAGGATCTAAAAATTATATTTATGAAACGTGGGGAGGCTCTGTTGTGAATACAGGGTTGTACAGATTTTTTTTAATGGAATTAAAACAGCTTTCTTTTTTAAATGGAAAGATTCCTCTGTTCTTTAAAAAGTCCAAAACAATCGTATGAAATCCAGAAAGTGAAACTGGACAATTTCATTGTCATTGTTTTCCTCCTTCTGCTCCTGTTGTCATATCTAAAGTTATGTCTTTCTTGAAACAGAACATGTTTGACAAAACAACCACAGGCACAAACAAACATGCAAAATTATGTATTTGTACATTTGTATTCACAATCCATTGTCCTCCTTTTTCACCAAAATATAACATGCGCACAGCTTGAGTTCCAGCTTTGTATCTTGCTTGACAAGTAGTCATGCCTTATCTGCAATCTGTACCGCACACAAGCACCTCTAGTGTCTGAATAAAATATGGCAAGTAACCGTATCATTACAGCACCGGGAATGTCCTTCTTCAGAGAGAAATTTATTATTGCTCACCTCCAACTTTCCTTAGGTAGCTGAATATTTTCAGGAGGACACCAAGCAGATGTATAAATGGCCGCCTATCTTTTTTATTTATAATTTTGAGAATGTACAGTTTCCAGGAACTGCTCTGAAGTAAGAAACAATATGATTCTGCTAGTGAATAAGTCATGAGGGTTAGAGTCTGAATCTACATATTTATGTTCATACTCCATCATCCAGGGGGATGATTTATATAATTTATACAAGTGAGAACATTTATATTCCAAACCACAGCCATCAAAGCCTCCCTATTAAGAGTCCTGTGAATGCTGGAAGACTGACTATGCCCCAATGTAAACCAAACTCATTTGAGGGAAATATGCAGGGCCACACACTTTACCATTGGCAATAAGGCCCATACGTCATTGCTTCTAGCTCGTTAAGGCTGCTTACAATAAAGCAGGGCAGTGATGGGATGAAATGAACAGCCAGATGAATTTGTCTCTTCCAGGAGTAACAGGAAGAATCCACACCACTTACCCAAGCAAGTTAACAAGTGCTTGGAGGAAAATATTTCCACCAGAGGCTGCTAAATTCATTTAGGTCTCACAGTTAGAGACTCATCTTCTCTCTTAGCACTTGATCGAAAGCCCATCTAAGTCAATGGAAACGTTCCCATGGACTGTAACAGACAGGCTTTGGATAAGGCTCTCGTGTCATATCAAGCTGCAGGTGTAAACATTACCCTATCCTCCGCTCACCCCCTGCTAAAAGGAAATCGGCCATTCTGCCACCCACTGCCGCACCCGTGCCTTATGTCTTGATATTGGAAACAAAATCTAGTCTATCCATCAGCAAGGAAAGAAGTTCATTTCTGGGCAAGCCACCAATGTGTTGGTCACTTCTATTCTCTTTGGGTTTGCTGCTTGGTTGAATTTTGTTTGTTTGGGGTGTTCTTTATTTTTGCATTGGCCGCCCACTTTTCAAACCTATCCTGCCTGGGCTTGATCCAAAGCCTTTGAAGTCTTTCCATTGAGTTCAATGGGCTTTGAATCAGGCCCGTTTCTGAAAGGGGCTCCACACCCTTCGCTGCTACTCCCAGCCCCACGAATGCAGGCTGCACGCCGCGGCAGGCTCCGAGCCCCCTCTACGAACAGGCCCGAAACTGGTTGGGACTTGAGCCCTTCGTTCTGGTGAGTGTCCTTGTCCAACAGGCACTGTCTTTGCCTTTCTGCTGGATCTTGCTAATAGGGTTACCAGCTAGCCAGTTTTTAACCAGCCTGGCTGATTTGGGGACTCCCCGGCCAATTACAAGACATGTTAGAGCACCACCCGCATAGTCCAGCCTGTGGCGCTGTGTTAGGATATGGTAATAAAAATTACACAATACCAGAAGCAATACACACATATTGTGTTGTGTGGAGGGGTGTCAAACGGTCAGCACTAGGACCCCATAGCACAGTGGCCATTTACTACTAAAGCCCCGTTGTGATTAGGGTGCCTGTCCCGTCTCTCTTTTCTCCTTCATCCAGGCCCCTTTGAGGCCAGCCGATCTCCTCAGGCTGCCAAAAGACTTTGTCACAAAATGGAACTCAGAAGTCCAAAACTAACACAGAGTTTTTCACTTCTCTTCCTGTCTTTCCCCCTCACTCACAGCTTAGATCTGGCTAGGGCTCTGCAGGGGCCCTGCTCCTTGTAAGGGCTCCTTCCCCAGCTCCGCACAGTCTTCTGTTTGCTCAGTTTCCCCAGTCTACTGCCAGCCATACTCTGCCTGAAGCTCCCTACTGCCTTTTATACTGGAATCACCGGATTCCATCTTGCAATCAGGGCTGGCTTAGCGCAGGTTCTCCAGCCCACTGGCAAGCCACCCTGTCACAGCCCCTTTTGCTTGGTGGGGGTGTGGCAGCCAGTGACCAGTGTCACCTATTGATGGCCTGCATCCGCAAACCCTTTTGCTTACAAATAACTGCCCACGTGAGGAGTCTCACTGAAGTCAATGGGACTAGTCACATGATTAATGTTAACCATGGGTGAAATTCACCCTATGCAGACAGCCAGCCCAAGATTTGCACCTCACTTGTCCCATGTAAACCCTATAAACCAGGCCAGAAGTTAAATTTAAGTGGCGCATAGGGCTTGCGTTGGCCCTCTGCACAAGGTTGAATTTTCACCCGTCCCACCCATATGCTGGGTTTTAAGGGATTGCGTGTTTGATTTGGGTCATCTAGGTACTTGGACTAGTGATTTGTTCTTCTGATTTCATTTATCAGTGCTGCTATACACACAAATAGGACTGCTATTAATAATAATGGCACAGTTTAAAATAATGCAAGTGTGATCTAACCAGCTGATATTTTAACGCCGGGAGAACAGTGATCTCTTTCAGATATTTTTTCCATAACAAAAAATAAAGAAAAAAGAAATCTGCCTTTTTTAACTATAGAAAGCTTCTGCTTCAAGAAACTTTTGGTTTTCAGGGAAAAAAATTAAAAGTGCTTTTTGTAATCTCTGCTTTTTAGTGTCTGTGGTTGATTTGTACAGTTATCCTCTGAAAAATCTGACTGGAGAGCACTCTGACACCTCCCTCGTATTTTTAGTAGCATCAGAAAGACAGATCAGAAAAGTCCTCTGCCTTCGGGGTCTGCTTGCACACTCACCAGTTTGACAGAAACGAGCCTAATTAAATTGCAGCCAGCTTTTCTTTTCTTTTTAAATTAGCTCTTTGTCTGTGCCACTAATTACCATTTTCAATTATCTGTCACTTCAAGGCCTGAGTCCTGCGCCTCAACCCCCTGTACTCTGCCATTCAATTGGGGGGGCTGGGGGAGGAATGATGAAGGCATTGGAACCCCATAAAGGAAGTGAATTGCCTGAGTGCTGTTGCCTAAGGCCTAGCGTGTGCTGCCCCTTCCTCCTCCTCCTCGGCTACCCTCTGTGGATCTCTTTGCTTTAGTCCGACCTACTTCTCTCCAGCCTCTCTCAAACAGATGAAGAGGTAATGTTCTCCCCACCGCAATGTGTTCTGTCGGGGGGGCGGTTTTAATTCTCCTTCTTCTGAAGCATCAGAGAGGGCCCTGCCTGGAGATGAGACCCTGGGCAGGAGGCAGGGCTCTGAGGCGGCACCGAGCAGTCTCTCACTCAGGGGCTTGGCTGGCTTTTGCTCACCTGCTCAGGGTCTCACTGATCACCAGATGTAGGGTCGGGAAGGAAATTTCCCCCAAGCCAGAGTGGCAGTGACCTGTGTGTCAGAACCACCAGGTAGCAGGGGTGTCCCCAAGAAGGTAGCGACATTAAGCAGACGGGAGTGGCTGCTTTCATTGTCGCCTAGATGCCTGCCTTTGGAGCACCTGGTTAGACCCTTGCTTGTGGATAGGCTGGGCCCTTAGGCCTCACAGGTAGGGCTGCCAGCTTCCTAATTGCATAAAACCAAACGCGCCTACCCCGCCCCTGCCCTGAGGCCCCGCCCATTCTCGGAGGGCCCGGCCCCCATTCGCTCCAACCCCCTCCCTCGGTCGCTCAGTCGCCCCCACCCTCAATCACTTTCACCGGGATGAGGCAGAGGGTTGGGGTACGGGTGGGGAGGTTGGGCTCTGGGTGGGGTCAGAAATGAGGGGTTCAGGGTGTGGGAGAGGGCTCTGGGCTGGGGTAGAGGTGCAGGGGGGTAAGGACTCTGGCTGGGAATGTGGGCTCTGGGGTGGGGCTGGGGATGAGTGGTTTGGGGTGCAGGAGAGGGCTCCAGGCTGGGGCAGGGGATTGGGGTGCAGGGGGGGATGAAGGCTCTGACTGGGGGTGTGGGCTCTGGGGTAGGGCTGGGAATGAGAGGTTTGGGGTGCAAGATGGGGCTCAGGGCTGGGGCAGGGAGTTGGGGTGCTGGGGGAGTATGGGGTGCAGGCTCCAGGAGGGAGTTTGGGTGAAGGAGGGGACTCCAGGCTGGGGCAGGGGATTGGGGTGTGGGAGGGGATGCGGGGTCCAGGCAGCGCTTACTGTGGCTCCGAGGAAGCAGCCGCCAGGTCCCTGCAGCCCCTAGGCACATGGGCACCAGGGCGGCTCTGCGCGCTGTCCTCGCGCCTGCAGGCGCCGACCCCGCAGCTCCCATTGGTTGTGGTTCCCAGCCAATGGGAGCTGCAGAGCTGGCACTCAAGGCGGGGGCAGCGTGTCCAT